>NC_092709.1:30574136-31174136 GCF_047496885.1 Scyliorhinus torazame
TTGCTTTTGACAAAGGATCAAAATTTCCATCCGGGACCACTGTTGACTCTGCAGAAGCTCATTTTGGGCAAAAATAAGTCTCATCCTTCATCAAAGAAGTCACTGCAACAGAAAAATGAAATAGCATTCAAACCGTCTTCCCTAGTGTTGAAGGGAGAATGTCAAATGTCTTGGTCACCAAAACTGAGTGCACAGTCCAAGGTGCAATCTGACCAGGGCACCACACAACTTAGTTTGTTGAAAATTGGGATTGTGCATCCTGGCTCAGACTCATGATTTTAAACCTGTACAGCATTCTAAACATTCTGCCATCTTTGCAAGTGTCTCAGGCTAAAAAAAAACAAAAAACAGGGAAAATAACCCAGTTAACACATGCAACATGCGTGAAAATTGGGAAGTGTGTCACCAAACCGACTCCAAGAAAAACATAAGGATGATCTTATTCCGATCACAGTCCACTTCCGAGGTCAAATACATGTGAGACACATTACAGTTGGAGGTCTATACATTAAGAGAAATTATGAATGTGTTCCTTTTACAGGTACATTACTTAAGACTAATTTACTCTCTATGAATGACCCAGCATTCTGCTCCATAAAAGCTAATGGATAAAGAAATGTTTTGTTGGCCGCAGTGTTGGTGTTCTAATAAGGAATTTCTATGGGATTATGTAATCAGACCATTAATATGTTAACATTCACATGAACCTCTTTCACAAGAGCAGCATGTAGAAATGCTTTTTTAAGCATTTACATAATGTAACATTTAAGTATACCATTTTTCGAGCTGAATTTGTTTTTAGTGGCAGAAAACCTTTGACTAAAACCTTTCTGATCTCTCTGATATGGCTTCCCTTCAACCAACACAAATTCTTTCTGATACCAAAGCACAACTATTTTCTTTCGAGCATGCGTTTCTCCTGATAGTGGTTTCCATATGACTCCCAAAGGGAGCGTAATGATGTGGAGCTACACTGTGTTAGAATGGACCGACTTGACACAAAAACCTGACACCCTGCAAAACATTGTAAAGCAGTAAGTCAAGGCTTGATGCCTGTTTTCAAGTCACCACCACAGGTCACTTCCTGCCCTTGTTAATGCGTTTAATGCGTCTTCTGATACTTAAATGCAACAAGTAACTATGTCACTGCAGAATTTGGCAAAAAATTCTGGAAAAGTGAAACAAAATTACTGAACCACATGCGCTGAACTCATAATAAGATGATTGCAAAACAGAAAAAGAAGTGATTCACAATTATTTTGTTGAAAATATTTAGCATATGGAACTCGTGTGTTTAATTTATTTTTGTGAATTTTCCTTTCATTAAAGTGAGGGATTTTTTCACTGGGAAAACACACCCTTTCCTATTTCAGCACCTCATGTCAGAATCACGCATGGTCGATGTTGACTAAAGTTCCCTTCAAACTGCTTCAATTCTGTGCTGAAACATTAGCCTCAAAAGACATCTTTGACTCGAATAAGAGGATATTTCTTATTCGCCATATCAGCTGTCCCGTGACATCTGTAAATAAGATTGCCGAGTGGGAGGCAGTGTTTTCTTTTGGTGCTATATTCACTGGAATTCAGTTGAAATTATCTAAACTCATTTCAGTTTACATCACTGCAGTCCAAAGAAAGAAGAGACTTTCATCTAGTAGTTCTAGGTCTGACCTAAGAACAGTTTCCAACCACCAAAGTCAGTGTTCAAACCCTCCGTATCATGAACTACTCATATAAAATAAAGGTTTTCCACAAGGCTTATGTACATTTTATAATCATCTTTAAGGCTGCATTTCTTTCGATTATGTAGGTGATGAATGTTTTCAGTGATCCGATTATTTAGTTGGTTAAGCAGGGTCTTAGGACCTGATGTTCAGCTTCAGGCTGAGGTATGTAAGTTTTCTTTGCTAATAATGCTCCTATCTGAAATGGGCTTGACCTATCTATCTCCAAAAGCAGAGCATTAAACAGCAGCAGTTCAGTACCAATTTTCAGTAAGTCAGTATTCTCATTTAAAAAGATTACAGCATGGCTAAGTGTAAGAAAAAGAGGCTGAGGCATATTGAGGTAGTTTTTAACCTCTACCTGCCCTCAACGATCAACAGCCAGGAGCTAAGACATTAGCTCTTCCCACTCAGGTTTGGATGTAACAGAATGTTACAAAATGATAGTCTTGTGAGGAAAGCCAGGCCTTGTCTGACATGTCCAGAAAAGCCTGGTGGAGATTATAATTTATATAATTTAAAAAAAATGTTTTTATTGGTTTTACAATTATTTACTGTGACATTTGTTGTGGATAACACACAATATTAAAAATAAAGAAGAAAGAAAAATGGGAATCTAAAAAATGTGTAATGAATGGAGGGACAGACAAACCTTTATACAATCACACAAATTGACTTATATACAGGAGTGGGAGGTTGTTATATTACGACTCTTTGTGCAATATATGTTACTCATTTGCTTCTTGCCAGGATGATGTTGATTAACATTCGTAGTCTTCCAATTAGAGCAAATACTTTGTTGAGTAACATTAACAAATAAACTGTGAGTTTGTTCTCTCTCCAACACAAATACTAGATGTTAAATGAACAAGATTGAATAAGAATTACCTATGATTAACTACACCTGCACTGAGCTGTCTCTCTCTGCCTCTGGTCACTAGTCACTGTCCTTACGAAGAGGCAGATCTTGACTTGAGTCTGTCTTTTTATACCCATCTCTAGTGCTGCCCTCTAGTGATTAGAACATAGAACATAGAACATAGAACAATACAGCGCAGTACAGGCCCTTCGGCCCATGATGTTGCACCGAAACAAAAGCCATCTAACCTACACTATGCCATTATCATCCATATGTTTATCCAATAAACTTTTAAATGCCCTCAATGTTGGCGAGTTCACTACTGTAGCAGGTAGGGCATTCCACGGCCTCACTACTCTTTGCGTAAAGAACCTACCTCTGACCTCTGTCCTATATCTATTACCCCTCAGTTTAAAGTTATGTCCCCTCGTGCCAGCCATTTCCATCCGCGGGAGAAGGCTCTCACTGTCCACCCTATCCAACCCCCTGATCATTTTGTACGCCTCTATTAAGTCTCCTCTTAACCTTCTTCTCTCCAATGAAAACAACCTCAAGTCCATCAGCCTTTCCTCATAAGATTTTCCCTCCATACCAGGCAACATCCTGGTAAATCTCCTCTGCACCCGCTCCAAAGCCTCCACGTCCTTCCTATAATGCGGTGACCAGAACTGCACGCAATACTCCAAATGCGGCCGTACCAGAGTTCTGTACAGCTGCAACATGACCTCCCGACTCCGGAACTCAATCCCTCTACCAATAAAGGCCAACACTCCATAGGCCTTCTTCACAACCCTATCAACCTGGGTGGCAACTTTCAGGGATCTATGTACATGGACACCTAGATCCCTCTGCTCATCCACACTTTCAAGAACTTTACCATTAGCCAAATATTCCGCATTCCTGTTATTCCTTCCAAAGTGAATCACCTCACACTTCTCTACATTAAACTCCATTTGCCACCTCTCAGCCCAGCTCTGCAGCTTATCTATATCCCTCTGTAACCTGCTCCATCCTTCCACACTATCGACAACACCACCGACTTTAGTATCGTCTGCAAATTTACTTACCCACCCTTCTGCGCCTTCCTCTAGGTAATTGATAAAAATGACAAACAGCAACGGCCCCAGAACAGATCCTTGTGGTACTCCACTTGTGACTGTACTCCATTCTGAACATTTCCCATCAACCACCACCCTCTGTCTTCTTTCAGCTAGCCAATTTCTGATCCACATCTCTAAATCACCCTCAATCCCCAGCCTCCGTATTTTCTGCAATAGCCTACCGTGGGGAACCTTATCAAACGCTTTGCTGAAATCCATATACACCACATCAACTGCTCTACCCTCATCTACCTGTTCAGTCACCTTCTCAAAGAACTCAATAAGGTTTGTGAGGCATGACCTACCCTTCACAAAGCCATGCTGACTATCCCTGATCATATTATTCCTATCTAGATGATTATAAATCTTGTCTCTTATAATCCCCTCCAAGACTTTACCCACTACAGACGTGAGGCTCACCGGTCTATAGTTGCCGGGGTTGTCTCTGCTCCCCTTTTTGAACAAAGGGACCACATTTGCTGTCCTCCAGTCCTCTGGCACTATTCCTGTAGCCAATGATGACATAAAAATCAAAGCCAAAGGTCCAGCAATCTCTTCCCTGGCCTCCCAGAGAATCCTAGGATAAATCCCATCAGGTCCCGGGGACTTATCTATTTTCAGCCTGTCCAGAATTGCCAACACCTCTTCCCTACGTACCTCAATGCCATCTATTCTATTAGCCTGGGGCTCAGTATTCTCCTCCACAACATTATCTTTTTCCTGAGTGAATACTGACGATAAATTACTTAGCTATTATGTCCATACATTAACCCCTTGTGTACCATACAGATATGCAGATCACGACAGGGGGGCCCTACTTTTGATTCCCCGGGGATTGGATGTCACAACTGCACTTTCTTATTTAAGCCCCTTCTGCCCCCTGGTACGAGAATGCACTGGAGGGAGTGGAGGGCTGTGTTTGGCATGGCCTTATGGGCTGTGGGTTTGTTGCTGTAGCCGCTCCCATGTATGCCTTTGCCCATTGTTCCTCCTGGCTCCCCTGCCCTGCTTGCCCTGTGTTCGCCTTGGTGTTTGTAAGCACCGTGAGGCCCCCCTACATCTCCCTCTACTTTGACTGGTTCGATCTTCATTCCCTCCCGCCTTGCTTATTGGTTGCTGGCCACAAACAGGCCTTGGAACAGGTTGATGAATAGCCTGCAGTTACTGTGGAAGCTTCCTCCGATCCCCAAATGGCGTACTTTATTCTTGTTAATTTGGGAAACTCTGCCATATCGGTTGCCTTGTAGGGGGGTGGGTGGTGGGGAGGGGGCGCTGTTGATGGTGACGGTTCTAAATGCAGTTCCAGCAATTTGTATTGGTTTCACCTGTTAGGGCCCGGATTTTAAAAGGGGGTAGGCAGGAAAGATTTGTGTGATTCCTTAAGTGGCTGGAGTACCTGCGAACATGGAAGTTCTGGTGATGTTAGCGACAGGGTCTCATTGACAGCTGGTCAGGTTCATTACTTGTCCGTGGGGAGGTAGAAGTGAGAGTGTTGGAAAATTCTACACCATGATCGGAACTTCGGCAAGTTGAATCACAGCAGCAGACAACATTGGTGTATGAAAGAAACCATTGCGTATTGATGAGTCTCACAAGTTTGGAGCAGAACGTGCCAACAACAATCTAAATCCAGTGACTGATCCATTACACAATTTTTGCACTTCTCATTTTAAAAGTATATATTTTTCTGGTTTGTGGGCATCGCTGGCCAGGCCAACATTTATTGTTCATCCCTAATTGCCCTTGAGAAGGTGGTGGTGAGCTGCCTTCTTGAACCGCAGCTATCCCTGTGGTGTAGGTCAACCACAATGCTGTTAGTGAGGGAGTTCCAGGATTTTGACCCAGTGACAGCGATGGAATGGTGATATATTCCCAAATCACGGTAGTGAGTGACTTGGAGGGGAACCTCCAGGTGGTGGTGTTCCCAGGTATCTGCTGCCCTTGTCCTTCTAGATGGTAGCAGAAGGGGGCTTGGTGAGTTCCTGTAGTGCATCTTGTAGATGGTACACACTGGTGGTACTGCTCATTGGGGATGGAAGGAATGAATGTTTGTGGAAGGGATCAAGCAGGCTGCTTTGTCCTGGATCATATTGAGCTTCTTGAGTGTTGTTGGAGCTGCTCTCATCCAGGCAAGTGGGACTATTGCATCACACTTCTGACGTGTGCCTTGTTGATAGTGGACAATTGTGGGGAGTTAGCAGGTGAGTTATTCACCACAGGATTCCAGCCTCTGACCTGCTTTTGTAGCCACAGTATTTATGGAGCTAGTCCAGTCCAGTTTCTGATCAATGGTAACCTCCAGGATGTTAATAGTGAGGATTCAACTAGGGTAATGTTATTGACTGCCAAGTGCCAGGTTTCTTAACAGCGCAAAGGTTGTCAAGTGCTATCAAGAGACTTTAAATTGGTTTCATGTTTTTACTCAAAAGAACAAGGTTACTGTGGTGTTGGGTGCTCTGGTGCACAGATGAGCCAACACAGTTGTATGTGGTACAACTCTATTTTATTATAACTCTTATAATACAGTTCGTTCTGGATACTCTGCACGTGCTGTCTCCCTGAGTGTGTTTGGCAATAGATGTGTCCTGGTTCTCCTCTCAGCTAATACTGACCACCGGGGGTCGTGTCTGTGCTTTTATATCTTTCTGTCATTGGTTGTGGTGTTGTGTGTTCTGATTTGTCTGTTGGTGTGTCTATCATGATGTGTGTGATTGAATATCATGACATCCCCCCTTTTTTACAAAGATAAGTGCCTACGTGGTTATAAATATAATTGTGTCGTGAGTGCATCTAAGAGTGTGTGTTTGTGTTGTGTACAGCGTGTGTTTATGACGTAACTATTTACATGGGGCGATGTCGGGTGCGTCACACTAACAAGGTTGTACCATAACAAAACTTGGATGCGAGAGAAAAAAAAAACTTGAACATTGGTCCGGTCAGACGATATCTGGAACAATAAACAACAACAGGTTATAATACAGAAGTGTTTGACTTTTTGAACGTATGAACAGCGTTATAAGTCCAGTCTAATGGGTGACCGCCTCAAGAATGGGCTGGTCCTCAAGCCGGTTCAGCTGTGGAGATTTGGGGTCACACTGGTTCACCTTGGACTGTTGGAGGTGATGCTGTTGCCGAAGTCTCTACTTTACCATTTGTTGTACTTCGTGCAGTGCTTGGTTTTTTCATTCGTGCAAATATAACATTCAACATCTTTGTTAGTGGTGCCCTGGCTGTGGTTTGGTTCTGGTGGCGATGGAAGGGGCATGATCCGTGGCATCTCCACGAAGTCATCCTTGGGAACCAGTGGAGGATCCGGCGTGTGCGTACGGTGCAGTTGCGAGCGTGGAAGGCGGCACAAAGCCCGCTGATTGCGCCTACGCACCAATCCATCCGCCCTGCATGCCAGGAACAAGGTGGAGTCTGTTTTCTTTTTATGTTTGTGGTGGACGGCATCTTGTAGCCGATGGGTCGTTGCCATCGAAGTAGCACCATCACTAATATCATGCAAGGCGATGACTGTGCCAGATGTGGAAGTTGGCCGAGACCGTGTACGCTGGTTCCGGCCACCTGCTGTGCCGGAAGGGCGACTCCGCAGAGAAACGTCGAAGCATGTCGCCTTGGAGAGAGAATTGTTGCTCGCATCAACGTCTGGCGATGGCGCGAATTGGTGTGTCCATCTTGGATCGCCGGTGCTGGTTGCCACTGCCGACCCAGTGGGACTGCCACGCGATCCATTCCCTGTCGCCGTGGCATCTGCCGTCACCCTGAGCGTGCCATCACCGAGGCCGCGACACCGCCCGTCCGGAGCGAGGTCTGGCGTGCGCAAATCAGAGTCGGCGCTTGGCTGCTCCCCATCTGGAGTCCGGTCTGCCTTCCGTCGATGCCCCCCGTCCGGAGTCCCAACAGGTTCACTGGAGGCAGCCGAGATTCCCTGAAGCTGCACTTCTGGAGTCGGAACATGCAGGAATGCACCAACCAGTGGAGAGGCTCGAGCCATCGAGGGTGGAAGCGGTGCGCCGCCACCGCAGTCGTCAGTGGTCCCACCGTGATCGTCGAGTGCCTCGGTACGCACTAGGCGAGGTCTGTCACCTTGCACCTTTTGCATGGGAAGTGGGATGCTGTCGTCACTCGTCTCACATCCCGTGGATAGATCGTCATTAGCAGCTTGCTGTTCACTAGGGTTGGGTAAATTGTCAGAGTTTTCATCTGGTGGTGCACACCATGTCGGTGGACTGTCATTGTCTTGCCATTGTCCTTCATTTGGGCTTGAACAGTCTTCAGCGCTGTGCCCTTCATTGTAGCATGAGAGACCGTCATGGTCATGCTGCTGTGTAGTGGAGCATGGTAGGCTGTTATAGCCTTCTTGCTGTTCACGTGAGCATGGCAGACTTGCATCGTCTGCCGCTGGTTGGTCAGGAGAGGTTGCTAGACCCTCATGGTCTTGTTCCTGCAAGGACTGCGCTCTGGAGTCTTGCGTTCCTTCCATCGTGGAGTCCGTCCACGAGCTCTCTGTGGAGGCTTGTGACACTGGAGTCACTTCTTGTTCGTGCAAGGACTGCGCTCTGGAGTCTTGCGTTGCTTCTATCGTGGAGGCTGTCCACGAGCTCTCTGAGGAGGCTTGTGACACTGGAGTCACTTCTTGTTCGTGCAAGGACTGCGCTCTGGAGTCTTGCGTTGCTTCTATCGTGGAGGCTGTCCACGAGCTCTCTGTGGAGGCTTGTGACACTGGAGTCACTTCTTGTCCGTGCAAGGACTGCGCTCTGGAGTCTTGCATTTCTGCAATTGTGGAGTCTGTCCACGAGCTTGCTGTGGAAGCTTGTGACACTGGAGTCACTTCTGGTTCATGCGAGGACTGCACTCTGGAGTCTTGCATGTCTTCTTTCATAGAGTCGGGAACGTTGAGCGGGACGTGGACCACGCTCTGTGTGGCAGCAGGGCACTCTCCGTGTGCTTGCACCGCTCCCTGTCTGTTAATGTCAGGCTGCAGCATCATCCGGTACTGATAAGTTGGAACGTCATATCTGCTGGATTGAAGATCCTCAAATCCGAAAAATGAATCCGCATCTGCGTCGGATTCAATGTGGGGGCCGCCAATGTGCAACACGAAAGGTTCGTCCGAGTCATAGTCATATAGGACCACGGAGCTATCATTGGGCTCGCGAGGTCCGGAAACCCTGTAAAAATCGTCATCGAAGTATTCAAGGTCGGAATCATCGGCTTGTGCGTAGGTAACTGCTTGTCGGAGGGTTCTTCGGAGGTCAAATTCATCTCCTGGGTCAATTTGCGGCACTGTGCTGTCATTCCAGGTGAGGGAAGGTTGTTTTACAGCTTTAACAGATTTTTGTTTTTTTGATTTGGGACGTTTCCCTTTTAAATTGGATTTGGGACATTTCCCTTTTAAATTGGTGCAGTCTGGGGCCTCTGACATCCTGACGCTCGGTATGTAGCACGTAGGAAGCGACTGCGCATGCTCAGATCGCTGTTCCTTTACCGATGGCCGTTTTCTTGACTGCGCATGCGCAGCATCTCGCGCATGCGCAAACGAAACTTCCGGTTCTGCGCACTTCTCGCGCAACTGTGCTAGTGTTATACCTTTAGCAAGATGGCCGCCGACCTCGACCCAGCCTTTTCTCAGGCCCGGGATTTCGGGCTCCGGGATCCCAGCCACGAGGTGAGTACTGCAGCTTTTCTTACCTTTAAGTGCCCATTGGATTGCGTATTCTTCACAGTACTTGGAGAATTTGCCCAGGACTGCCTGGTAATCGTACCTTTGCTGCCTCCTGAAGAACCTGAACCTTCTGAATATTGCTCTTGCCCTTGCACCGGCGACGGTGAGGAGAAATTCAATTTTTTCCCTATCATCCAGGTCTTTGAGTTCAGCTGCCACCAGGAACAATTCGAAATTTTGCCGGAATTGCCGCCAGTTTTCGTGGAGGTCGCCGTCGCACTGGAGCGCCTGCGGAACCGGGAGCTCGTACATCATGCCTGGGCACTGCTGGTTGTCTCTGTACACTGAGGTATGCCGGCAGGTATCGATCCACTCCTGTACCATGTGGTGTTGGGTGCTCTGGTGCACAGATGAGCCAACACAGTTGTGTGTGGTACAACTCTATTTTATTATAACTCTTATAATACAGTTCGTTCTGGATACTCTGCACGTGCTGTCTCCCTGAGTGTGTTTGGCAATAGATGTGTCCTGGTTCTCCTCTCAGCTAATACTGACCACCGGGGGTCGTGTCTGTGCTTTTATATCTTTCTGTCATTGGTTGTGGTGTTGTGTGTTCTGATTTGTCTGTTGGTGTGTCTATCATGATGTGTGTGTTTGAATATCATGACAGTTACCTTTAAAGTGTTCACTGCTCCTATTGACAGCTTGCCTGGTTTGTCCTTGCAGTCATTGCTTAGTCTATTGTTGCCCAGACTCAAAGGGGTATCGCTTACAAACAGCAGGTCCAGGCATGCTCTAACTAGCCAGTCTTTCATCCAGTCCAAATATTTGTAGGTTAGATGGATTGGCCATGATAAATTGCCCTGTAGTGTCCAGGGATGTGCAGGCTAGGTTACCAAGGTGACGGGGATAGGGTGGGGTGAGCAAAGTAGTGGCACTGAGTAGAGTGCTCTTTCAGAAGGTCGGTGCAGACTCATTGGGCCGAATGGCCTCCTTGTGCACTGTAGGGATTCTACAATTCTATGAATTATAAAAGACCAATTTCTGTAAAATATTGAAACTAAGGTATAGATCTCTTCATGTACTTGAAGCTCACATTCACCTCACACCTTTAACCTTGCAAGAAATCACACAGCTTCCACAGCTGGAGGTTAAACATGAGCAAGAGTGGGTCAGCACCAAGGAGAGGGGGCTGGAGGCATTTTCAAAGGGATAGATTTTAGAGGGGGTGAGGGGTGTAGCAAGAGAGGTGAAATTAGAGAAGGGGATGGTTCAGTGTGTGGAGACAAGACAGCTGAAGGCCAGAGCACTGTTTGCAGAGTGGAGCGAGGGAGGTACAGTGAAAAAGATGCCGTGGATCAGGGCCTCAGAATGAGGTTGGGGGAGTGGTCAGTGGTAATAAGAGGTGAGACCATGGAGGGATTTAATAAATATTTTGTGAGTCTCTGTCACAATCTGGATATTACACTATCAAAAGAGTAAATAGGGCAGGAATTCAATGCTGAGTTTGATGATTGGGAAATGTTTGTGGCTGGGATGGTCTGATGATAAAGCCAGTCATACAGAATGAGTAATAGAAGACGATGTGTGGTCCATGTAGTATTCTTGAGAGCATTGCTCCCTCTGAGCCCCCCATGTGTACAACCGCAGACAACCTGAAAATTACTGCTCAGGTTACCTCACATGTAATTCCATTTAAGATACTGCTCATCTACTGCTGGCGAAAAAAGAAAATTGAAGTGCACTTAAACTAACAGGTGGCAAACAACGAACTAAATTAGAGGGGACACTGCTTTGGAGGAAAAAAGATTAACTTAAACCTGTGGTTTCCAAAGCTTTTCACTACCGGAGGTTTTCCTTGCACCATGTCTGGGAATGTTGTAGCTTAATTGATTGCTATAATTAGCCAAGAACTTCATTATTATTACATTGTGTGTCGATAAGGATGCCTGCAGGTCAAGCAGATACAAGCAGATCAACCATGATCTCACTGAATGGTGGAGCAGGCTTGAGGGGCCGAGTGGCCTGTTCCTGCTCCTAATTTGTATGCTCATGAGCGGGATTCTCCGGCCGCCCAGCCGTGTGTTTCTCAGTGGTGTGTCATTCCTCTGTCAATGGGATTTCCCATTGAAAGCACCCTACTTGAGTTGATGCACATGGTTCAGAATCTACTGCTACAATTACATTATGCAGGGGGTGTAACAATGTGCACCCCTTGACATAAAACGTGGATACTATTAATAGGGGCTTGACATACAAAAGCAAAACAGTTGTGTTCAATTTGAATAAAACACTGGTTTGACCTGAACTGGAGCATCGCATCCACAGTTCTCCATAACGTATTTTAAGGTTGGATGTTAAATAATTCAAGAGATTGCAGAAAAGAATCATGAGAATGGTTCCAGGGATGAGGAGCTTCAGTAAATAGACAGATTGGAGAAGTTGGGGTTGTTTTCTCTATAGAAGAGAAGGTTGAGAGGGGATTTGATAGAGGAATTCAAAATCATGAGGTTTCTGGACAGAATAGACGGGGGCCAGAAATTTATGGCGCTTGAGTAGATGCGTGCTTGACCAGAACACGCGTGACATCATGAGAGAAGACGTTGGGCACGCATCCCGACGTCATGGCGCCCTTGCGTTATATTTTGGGCACCGGACATGCTCGAGAATCAGAAGTGCATCTGCTTACAATTGAAATAGAAAATAAGCCCATTATGCTTACAATTTACCCTAATTTTACACATGGCCCCTGTGTTTTTACGCTCAGCATACAAGACAATGCAGTGTTCAGGTTTTTCCCCCATTCCCAATCTATTTTTGAGGGCTGAGGTATTGTGTTGCTAGTTTGCTTGATTCTGCATGTCAGAGAGAGTTTGCAGCATTTCTTTGGTGCAAATGACATTGGAACAATACTATAGCTTCCCGGGGAAGCTGACAGTCTTCGGGGTGCTCGTTGGAAACACCTACCTGCACAATCACTTCTTGGCATCCACCCTCTTCCTGCCCTCAGCAGCTGTGCATAGCCTTTCAGAGCACGTGTTTGCCCCGGAACTCACCCTCTGGTGCTGATCGCAACCGGAAACGCGTTTTGTACTTGCTTCCGGGCCTTTCGAGGCGCACACCTGACAGGCGCTAAATTCAGGCCAGGGAGAAATTGTTTCCACTTGTGGGAGGATCAAGAACAAGAGGCCACAGATTTAAGGTAATTGACAAAAGATGCAATGGCGACCTGAGGGGAAGCCTTTTCACGCAGCCGGTGGTTAGGATGTGGAATACGCTGCCTGAGTGCAGTGGAGGCAGTTTCAATTGCGGTGCCAGCGGGGACTCACCGATCCAGAAAACTGGTGCAGCGGGACGGAGAATCCTGCTGCCAGTGGGGGCTCACCGATCCAGAAAGCTGGTGCAGCAGGACGGAGTATCCTGCTGCCAGCAAGGGGCTCACCGCTCCAGAAAACTGGTGCAGCGGGACGGAGTATCCTGCTGCCAGCGGGGGCTCATCGCTCCAGAAAACTGGTGCAGCGGGACGGCGAATCCTGCGGCCAGCGGGGGCTCACCGCTCCAGAAAACTGGTGCAGCGGGACGGAGAATTCTGCTGCCAATGGGGGCTCACCGCTCCAGAAAACTGGTGCAGCGGGACGGAGTATCCTGCTGCCAGCGGGGGCTCATCGCTCCAGAAAACTGGTGCAGCGGGACAGGGAATCCTGCTGCCAGCGGGGGCTCACCGCTCCAGAAAACTGGTGCAGCGGGACGGAGAATCCTGCTGCCAGCGGGGGCTCATCGCTCCAGAAAACTGGTGCAGCGGGACAGGGAATCCTGCTGCCAGCGGGGGCTCACCACTCCAGAAAACTGGTGCAGCGGGACGGAGAATCCTGCTGCCAGCGGGGGCTCATCGCTCCAGAAAACTGGTGCAGCGGGACGGAAAATCCTGCTGCCAGCGGGGGCTCATCGCTACAGAAAACTGGTGCAGCGAGACGGAGAATCCTGCTGCCAGCGGGGGCTCATCGCTCCAGAAAACTGGTGCAGTGGGACGGAGAATCCTGCTGCCAGCGGGGGCTCATCGCTCCAGAAAACTGGTGCAGCGGGACGGAGAATCCTGCTGCCAGCGGGGGCTCACCACTCCAGAAAACTGGTGCAGCGGGACGGAGTATCCTGCTGCCAGCAGGGGCACACCACTCCAGAAAACTGGTGCAGCGGGACGGAGAATCCTGCTGCCAGCGGGGGCTCACCGCTCCAGAAAACTGGTGCAGCGGGACGGAGAATCCTGCTGCCAGCGGGGGCTCATCGCTCCAGAAAACTGGTGCAGCGGGACGGAGAATCCTGCTGCCAGCGGGGGCTCATCGCTCCAGAAAACTGGTGCAGCGGGACGGAGTATCCTGCTGCCAATGGGGGCTCATCGCTCCAGAAAACTGGTGCAGCGGGACGAAGAATCCTGCTGCCAGCGGGGGCTCACCGCTCCAGAAACTGGTGCAGCGAGACGGAAAATCCTGCCCCGGCATCTGTGTTTTTATTTCTAAAATCCAAAGCACGTTTCTTTTTTTGTGATGGGGCAGGGTAGCTTGGTCAGAGCAATTTTACTACTTGACCAAGGAATGAAGCATTTTTCTGTTTCACATTGCCTGCATCAAATATCCCATAGGCTGGTTTGGCCTATTAAAGATCCCCCCAAACTGATACACTCTCCGGTATTCACCACTACCACCTTGTCTGTTCCTCACATGAGTTATTAATGAGACTTCCACATTTGCACTAATAGGTATCAAGTTAGACAGTATGCTGCGACCCAGTTCCCTCAAAGAATCAGTCAGATTGAGACTGACCATGCACACTTCATTAATGACCTTTACAAGCTGCCGTAGTTAAGACTTTCATCTCATCCATCTGTGCTAGATCTAAACTAAGAAAGTGAAAGGATGGTGCTCTCTGCCATTGCGCCCATCTCTCCAAAGTTGTGCTGCAAGATTCCAACTCATGTTGCGGATAAAGATAGAACACTGGAAGTCTATATTACGGTGATATAATTAAAGAGATCCTTCATGGTTTATTTAGATGTGGATCGATATTACTGTGGTACAACTAGTTAATAGGCAGGAAGCACAGTCTCAAATCTTGTACCAGTCAATTTAGCTAAATATGTATTTTTAAACATCTCTAAAGCATATTTGGCATTGCTTCGCAGTTACCAATATTCTGTGAACAATTATGCCACTTAATAGGTTAAATGGAAGATTAAGCTCTCGTATATATGATTGTCATTGGGTCATTTAATTTGTCACATGGAAGCATAGAATCATAATTAATCAAAGCAGAGCTTTTGGTCGTGTTCCGCTCCAGCAAACAGGCACACATGCCCAAGAATTGCTGTTTGCTATATTAGTTTATGATTTATCATCACATTTGTACGCACTCCTCTACCTTTTACTTTAACAGAAGTATCAAACTGTTTTTTTTTTAAATGAGGTAATGCTGCCATTCAAACATTGGGTAGAGGAACATCATACAGTTCCATTAAGCTTTCGTACGCTTCTATCAAGAACTGGAGTCTCTGGACTTGGAGGTCGGTACAGTAGATTTTCTGAGGATAGCATGGATATGGCACGAAAGATAAGTGCAGGCACTGCACCACATCCAGTTGAGCATAACTAAGTGCTCAGTCTCCAGATCCTATTATAATGTACAGTAAGAAAGATACATGCCATTGGGAACTTGCACAGTGAGACAGAATGTTATGCACAGCAACAGCAATGCCAAGCATTGCAACAGCCAGTAAAAGGAAACAAAGCAATTAAAATGCTGGAAAAACAGGACTTCCAGTAGCGACCATGGAGTGAGTGCTCGCTTATTTGGTGGCTTCCGCTCGTGGTGGATTTTTTTGGACCTTTTCCGCAGCTAATGGCGGAGCTGAGTGATGGTATAAGGTGTAGGAGAGGTGGAAGAAGAGAGTATCCCACCGGTTTATGGATTTGTGGACCAGACATGGTGGAAAAAGGAGCGAACAACTGTTGAAAGCTGGTGTGGAGCCTGCGACACAGGGGAAGGTGGCGGAGGGTCAGGGCCCGAGCCTGCCGGCCCAGTGGTCGACGGAGCAGTTAGTGACCTTTCTCCACGAGAGGTTTGCCCAGCAGAGGAAGGAGAATTTGGAGGACTTGGCCAGGGTAGTGGATCATGTAAAGGCAGGGATCGACCGCAGGGAAATGAGGTTGGAGGCCCAGGGCCAGGCGATTCGGAAGGTGGAGGAGGTGGTGGGGGAACACGAGGAGTAGCTTGCCTCGATGGCTCTGGAGATGGGGTTGATGAGAGATCAACAGAAGAGGCTGCAGGATAAAGTGGAGGACGTGTAGAGTAGGTCGCGCAGACAGAATTTGAGGATCGTGGGCCTGCCGGAGGGCAGTGAGGGAGCGGACACTGATGCATATGTGGCACAAATGTTCGAGAACCTGTTGGGTGAAGGAGCATTCGTTCGGCTTTGGAAATGGACCGGGCACACAGGGCACTTATGAGAAAGCCGCAGAGAAACAAGCCGTCGAGGGCGATGGTGGTGCGATTGCACCGGTTCCTGGATAAGGAACAGATTCTGAGGTGGGCCAGGCAGACGAGGGAAGGTAGCGAGCTGAGAGTCTACCAGGACCTGGGTGCGGAGCTGGCCAAAAGGAGGGCGAGCGTCAACAAGGTGAAGTCAGCCCTTTTTAAAAAGGGGGTGAAGTTCGGCATGTTGTACCCAGCGCGTCTGTGGGTAACGTACGAAGGCCAGGAACTCTACTTTGGATCGACAGAGGAGGCAATAGAATTTATTGGAGACAATGGACTGGCAGAAGAATGAGTACATTGAACTCTGGGGGGAGTATTTCTATTTTGTATTTTGGTTTTCCTCTGGTTTGGATGAACCACTTTTGCACTATGTTTGGGGCCGTCGCTCTGTTCTGGTTTGCATTTGTTTCGTTTCCGATGGGGAGGGCGGGTTGCTTTTTCTTCTTTGTGTTTGTAGGGGATTGCAAAGTTTGCACAGGGAGGATGGTCGAGCGGGGGGGGAGGGGAATTAGTAGTGGGTGGGATGCTTGGCGCCATGGGCGGGGGCTACCAGACTAGCTGGTTGGGCTAGCTCGCGGAAGCTCAGTGGGGGACTGAGCAGGTGGTAAGTGTGTTGATTGGACAGGCTGGGAAGACCTCCAATCTGAGCAGCAAAAGTGGGAGGCAGGGTCAAACGTGGCTTGAAAGCAAAGGTGAGTGATGGAGCAAAGTCAGCAGGTGGGGGGCAAAGTCCCAGCAAACAGCGGAGCGGGGCAAGACGGAGTGGGTGGCAGGGCAGAGCAGAGTGGCAGGCCAGGAAGGGCAGATGGCATGTTGGGCAGGTCACAGTGAGCAGCACAGCAGGGAAGGGCATCAGTTAAACGCAGGTGGCAGGACAGCGCAGGGCGGGCGGCAGGTCAGGGCAGGGTGGGCAGCGGGTCAGGGTGGCAGGGCAGGGTGGTTGGCAGAGCAGGGCAGGGCAGGTGGCAGGGCGGACGGCAGGGCTAGGTGGAGTTGAAGGGAGGGCAAAGCAGAATAGGAGGCAGGGCAGCGCGGAACGGGTGGCAAGACAAAGCAGGCAGCAGGGTGAAGCAGGTGGCAGGGTGGAGCAGATGATGGAATAGTTGGATGGTGGGTGACTGCGAGTGGTAGACAGGGCTATGGGGAGAGATCTCAGAGGCTTGGGCAGGGCAGGCAAGGCATGGTGGGTGGCAAGTCAGGGCAGCAGGGCAGAGCATGACAGGACAAGGCAGGGCGGGCAGCAAGGCAGCGCAGGTGGCAGGGCGGGCAGCATTTCCACTACAAATCTGGAATAGCTTGAATGATATGACACAGAACAGGGGCGTCATTCTCCGACTCCCCAGAGGGTCGGAGAATGGCCGTTGGCCGCCGTGAATCCCGCCCCCGCCGGTTGCCGAAGTCTCTGAAGGGATAAAAGTCGGCGGGGCGTTAATGTCGCCGCTGCCGCGGAGAATGTCACGGGTCTGCGCAAGGCAGCCGATTTTCGGCCTGCTGATATTCTCCCTTCCGGATGGGCCGAAGTCCCGTCGACGTGATGACCGTTCACGTCGACGTAAATTAAACCTCCTTTTCATCGGCGTGACCCGGTGCTCCAGGCTCACGCCGACCAGCGAGGAGGTGAGTGACGGCCTGGGGGGTTGGCTCTGGGCAGGCGATGGCGTGGCCGCAGTCTGAATGCGTGAGGAGAGGTGTGTCTCGGGTTGTGTGTGTGTGTGTGTGTGCGGCGGGGGGGGCGGGGGGAGTGTGGTTTGAGTAGGCTGGGCTCCGGGGGAGTGCCGGGAGGGGGTCCGTGCCGGGGAGGTGGATGGGGGGTCCGTGCCGGGGTGGAGGTTGGGGGGGGGGTCTGTGCCGTGCCGGGGTGGAGGTTGGGGGGGTCCGTGCTGGGGCCGAGGTTGGGGGGGGGGGTCCGTGCCGGGGTGGAGGTTGGGGGGGGTCCGTGCTGGGGTGGAGGTTGGGGGGGGGGGTCCGTGCCGGGGTGGAGGTTGGGGGGGGGTCCGTGCCGGGGTGGAGGTTGGGGGGTGTCCGTGCTGGGGTGGAGGTTGGGGGGGGGGTCCGTGCCGGGGTGGAGGTTGGGGGGGGGTCCGTGCCGTGCCGGGGTGGAGGTTGGGGGGAGGGTCCGTGCTGGGGTGGAGGTTGGGGGGGGTTCTGTGCTGGGGTGGAGGTTGGGGGGGGGGGGTCCGTGCCGGGGTGGAGGTTGGGGGGGGGAGTCCGTGATGGGGTGGAGGTTGGGGGGGGTCCGTGCTGGGGTGGAGGTTGGGGGCTGTCCGTGCCGGGGTGGAGGTTGGGGGGGGTCCGTGCCGTGCCGGGGTGGAGGTTGGGGGGGGGGTCCGTGCCGGGGTGGAGGTTGAAGGGGGGGTCCGTGCCGGGGTGGAGGTTGGGGGGGGGGGGTCCGTGCTGGGGTGGAGGTTGGGGGGGGGGTCCGTGCCGGGGGGGAGGTTGGGGGGGGGTCCGTGCCGGGGTGGAGGTTGGGGGGGTGTCCGTGCCGTGCCGGGGTGGAGGTTGGAGGGGGGTCCGTGCCGAGGAGGGGGATGGGAGGGCAAGTGAGTTGGTCCACCTGGCCAGGTGCCAGCCTCCAACAGTTGGACCCATGTGGTCCATGCCACCTGGCTGGGGCGAGGAGGGGATATGGGCAATGATGACATGTCGTCGTTCCCCTCCCCCCCACCAGGCCGCCATGTTTTCAGATCATCCAGCGATGTTGGCCGCCGTGGTGGCAGCCGCTCATGTCTATGTTGCCCTGGATGAGGAGGAGGAGGAGGAGGAGGAGGAGGAGCGTGCCGCAGAGGGGCAGGCGGCAGCTGCCCAGGCTGGAGGGACACCTGACCGACAGGACGAGGAGGGGGAGGAGGACATCGTGGCCCCACGGCAACGGAGGCACCCGAGGGCGCCCCGTGTGTACCGGCCCCGGCAGTCATACCAGGACCTCACGGACCGGGAATGCAGGAGGAGACTCCGGATGAGCCGGGAAACCGTGGCACACATCTGCCACCTGCTGGCACACCTGTCACCGCGTGGCACTGGCGGGGGACACCCTCTCCCCGTGTCCGTCAAGGTTACGGTGGCCCTGAACTTTTATGCAACGGGGTCATTCCAGGCACCGAGTGGGGACCTGTCCGGCATATCGCAGACATCGGTGCACCGGTGCATCCGGGCAGTGACAGATGCCCTATATGCCATGGCGCACCGCTACATCCGCTTCCCCATGGACCGGGCCAGCCAAGATGCCCGGACCGTGGGCTTCTCTGCCGTGGTCGGGTTCCCCATGGTCCAGGGCGCGATCGATGGGATGCACGTCGCCGTGCGGCCACCTGCAGATAACAGGGCCGTGTTCACTAATAGGAAGGGGACCTATTCGATGAACGTACAGGTGGTCTGCGACCACCGCATGATGATCCTGCACGTCTGCGCCTGTCACCCAGGCAGTGTACACGACTCATTCGTGTTGTCGCAGTCATCCATCCCCGGCATGTACGAGGGACGCCATCCACGGCTGAGGGGCTGGTTGCTGGGCGACAGGGGCTACCCATTGCGATCGTGGCTGATGACGCCTATACGGAGGCCACGCAATGAGGTGGAGAACCGCTACAATGATGCCCATGTAGCGACAAGGGGAGTGATCGAGAGGTGCTTTGGCGTGCTGAAGATGCGTTTCAGGTGCCTGGACCTCTCTGGGGGCGCCCTCCAGTATCGGTCAGATAGGGTCGGCCGCATCATTGTGGTGTGCTGCGTCCTGCACAACATAGCCCAGCAGAGGGGCGATGTGCCGCAGGCAGAGGAGGGCGGAGTGGAGGAGCAGCAGGAAGAGGCGCAGTCCTCCCCAGATGAGGGGGATGGGGGCAATGGTCAGGGCAGACGGGGTAGACACAGGCGGGTGGCTGTCCACCGTTACCGGCTGGCCCAGCGGGCACGGGACAGACTGATAGACGCCCGCTTCACTGACTAGATGGGCGTGGGAATCGGGTAGTATGGCCACAGACCGCACACCATGGCAACAGCCGACCACCCACACCCCCCTCCCCAACCACACCCACCCCACCCGCATGCACACCACCCCCCCCCCCATTGCCGATCCACCTGCGGCACAACGGGCCGGACTCACACAGTTGCGGGTGGACGCGTGTCTATCGCAGGCCATGGAGGATGATGACAACCCGCCCTGCGATGAGCTCCTGGCTCTACATCGTTGGACTATGTCTGACCCATGGCCACAGTACCACCATCCACCCGGACCATCCCTGCATGCGGCTGTGACACTGCAGCGCACGGTCCCGTCCTCTGCCCGGGGGATGTTGATGGCGGCCCAGGGGGAAGGGGGCAGACTCACCTGGGGCTGAGGTAAGACCACCCCTCACACACACACTTGCGCTCAACGTACATGACACCCCCGCACACTTTGGACAGAGCACAAAGGCAGCTTCGGTAGGTGTAACATTGACTTTAATAACCAAAGGAGTTCATGCACGTGCCCTAGCCCCTAAAACTCATCTGTGCCCTGCACCCGTGCCAACTTACTCAGTGTCTAATTGTTTGGCCTTACGGGTCCTTTGACTACGTCTACGTGGTTCCCCAGACGGTACAGCAGAACTGGAGGTGGACTCCTGTGATTCCTGCCCTCTGACACTGGATCCCTTTGGCGGCCGTTTCCTGGGGCGTCCTGGCCTAGATGGGCCAGGCTGCGGCCCGGGCGACTGGGATGGCGAGCTGCCAGCCTGTCCTGCCCGTTGCCCACCCGGTGCACCTGGGACGGAAGGGGGGGAGTCGAGGTGTCGCGGTGTACCGGGACCTCCCCTACAGGGGGAGCCGAGACGGACCACACCACCTCCTCCTCCCTCGGGGTGCCCGATGGCCCCCAGGCCTCTACATGGGTGGGGGATGCGAACGGACTGGCCATCCGACGCCCCCCCGGCATCTGGCGCTGCCAGTCCTGGAGGCCCCTGCTGGTATCGACAGGGGTCTGCAGGTTTGCAGCCATGGAGCCCAGGGGGTTGGCAAACCATGTCTGTGACAGTGCGACGCCGGCTCGCACATGGCCACTGGCGCCGATGCCCTCAGCGATGGCCTGCAGAGACTGGGCCATGGCCTGCTGAGACTGGGCCATGGCCTGCAGAGACTGGGCCATGGCCTGCTGAGACTGGGCTATGGCGTTGAGCGCCTCTGCCATCTGGCGCTGGCACTGGCTCATGGCCTCCTGTGAGAGGGCAGCCATTTCCTGGGCCACAGACGCCGCCTGCACGGAAGGCCCCAGGCCTCGCAAACCGTTCCCCATGTCTGACACCGTCGCACCCATTGCCTCCACCGCGGTCGCCACCCGTGCGGTGTCGGCCTGGGTGGCACGCATGACCGGCACCACTCCCAGCTCCTGGACGCGGGTGGACTCCTCCACCTGCGACCGCAGCCGCCGCAAGCCGCCCGTCACCCTCTTCGCTCGTCTCCGGGTCGGTGGTTGCACCGGATCTATGTGTGGGTGTGGTAACTGCAGGAACCCGGGATCCATCTGGGCGGCAGATGTTCGCTTGGGCTGGGCTGCCCTCCGACCGCCCGGTCCCTCTGCTGCTCCTACCTCCACCTGCTGTACCGGGACGGCTGTGTTGTGCGCACCAGTGAGTGTACCAGACGCCTCATCACTAAAGTGCCCAACTGTGGGGAGTGTTTCTGCGATGGTGGAGGGTGTTGGTGACAGCAGTGGCGTTGTGTCGTGCTCTTCGTCCCACTCTGAGTCCATGGCACTTTGGGGTGGGGGTTCGTCTCCACCCATCCATTCTGTCACTGTCCGGTATTTCGTCTTCCTGGGTAGTGCTGTCCCGGGTAGGGGTGTCCTGGGTAGTGGTGTCCTGGGTAGTGGTGTCCTGGGTAGTGGTGTCCTGGCTCGGATGTGACGGGGGCCTGTGGCTGCCCCCCTCGTCGCTGGGTGGTCGCTCCCGCACGTGACGGGGGTGTCGTCTCCCTGTTGCTCCAGGTCTCTCCGTCTCCCGTGGTGTGCGAGGGGCATCCTGCGGGCGTCGCATGCTGGAGGGTCCGGGTCTCTCCGTCTCCCGTGGTCTCCGAGGGGCATCTTGCGGGCGTCGCATGCTGGAGGGTGCGGGTCTCTCCGTCTCCTGTGGTCTCCGAGGGGCATCCTGCGGGCGTCGCATGCTGGAGGGTGCGGGTCTCTCCGTCTCCTGTGGTCTCCGAGGGGCATCCTGCGGGCGGTCTGCATCTGCGGGGATGGGTGCCTGGACGTTTGGTCCTGCGATACACAATGAAGCATGCATGGTTAGACATCAGGCAGTGATCAGGTGATACGGGAGAGGGGGATATAGGGGAGGGGGGATATGGGGACGGGCTGTCGGTGGCTCACTCGCTAGTACGCCCCCGACCTCTGCATCAGCAACCTCCCGGTCCTCAGGTCCGCCAGCCAGTTCCAGGGCCCTTTCCTCGTGTACGGTCAGTGGCCTCTCATCAGCGGGCCCTCCTCCAGTCCTCACATGCTCCCTATTGTTCTGTGCGCGCTTCTCCTGTGGTGGGGGGGGGGGGGCAGGGGTAAAAGGCAACAGTGTTAGGCAGGTATATGAATGCACGCCATCGGTTGCGCGTGCATTGCAGAGGTTAAGGTTAGGGCTGGATTCACTTGGGGATATGGGGGATATGGGGGAGGGGGGATATGGGGGAGGGGGGATATGGGGGAGGGGGGATATGGGGGAGGGGGGATATGGGGAGGGGGGATATGGGGGAGGGGGGGATATGGGGGAGGGGGGATTGGGGGAGGGGGGATATGGGGGATATGGGGGAGGGGGATATGGGGGATATGGGGGAGGGGGGATATGGGGAGGGGGGATATGGGGGACGGGGGATATGTGGGAGGGGGGATATGGGGGAGGGGGGATATGGGGGAGGGGGGATATGGGGGACGGGGGATATGGGGGAGGGGGTATATGGGGGAGGGGGGATATGGGGAGGGGGATATGGGGGAGGGGGATATGGGGAGGGGGATATGGGGGAGGCTCACCCTGCCTGCTTTGACGAGGTCGTTCACCTTCTTGTGGCACTGGGTGCCTGTCCGTGGTGTCAGGGCCACAGCGGTGACGGCCTCTGCCACTTCCCTCCACAGACGCCGGCTGTGGCGCGGGGCAACTCTGCGACCGTGCCCGGGATACAGGGCGTCCCTCCTCTGCTCCACCGCGTCCAGGAGCGCCTCCACATCGCGTGACTCGAACCTCGGGGCTGAGCGACGGCCAGCCATCCAGTCGGGTGTTGCGGTCGGGTGTTCCGGTCGGGTGGGGGGGAGCAGCGCGGCCTTATGAGCCGTCACGCTGTGCAGCGCGTATGACGCTGCACGGCGTGAACCACTGTGCAAGCGCGGATCCCATTACGTCGCTGCTAGCCCATTTCGGGCCGGAGACTATCGACCCATTTTTCCGACGTGACACAAGTCGGATTTGCGCCGTTTTTTGCGCCGATCGGCGGACTTTCCACCGATAACGGAGAATTTCGCCCCAGGTGTTTATATGGAAGGGTGTGTAACATTCAATACTAAATGTTGCTTCCAAATTATCAGTATTGCTCTTAAAGCAACATGGCCAGGTGGTGCTGTAATTCCAATCCAAAGCTTTGTAAACTCACTGAATACTTGCTTTAGTTTCTGAATTTATATGATGCATTTATATAGATGATTGGCTTAACTGTGTATTTTTGTTCAAAGTGAAGTGATAATAATAATCTTTATTAGTGTCACAAATAGGCTTACATTAACGCTGCAATGAAGTTACTGTGAAAATCCCATAGTCGCCCCACTCCGGCGCCAGTTCAGGTACACTGCGGGAGGATTCAGAATGTCCAATTCACCTAACAAGCACGTCTTTCAGGACTTGTGGGAGGAAACCAGAGCACTCGGAGGAAGCCCACGCAGACACGGGGAGAAGGTACAGACTCCGCACAGACAGTGACCCAAGCTGGGAATCGAATCTGGGTCCCTGGTGCTGTGAAGTAACAGTGCTAACCACTGTACTACCGTGCCGTCCACGGTATGGATGGACCCACGCCCATGGAGGAGACATTGTTAAATCACAACGGTGATTTAATTAATAAAAGAACTTTATATACAGAGCAGCACAACTCCAACACAAATCTGGTTGCCTCGACTCCCAAGCTTACTCTGACGATAAACCAACAGCCAAGTCTGTGCCCAATAGGCTAAGATTTGTGCGCTCCGTCCCGATTTTGAGTGGGCATCTACAACGATTAAAAACATAATTTCCATAAAAGGGCCTACAAAATTGATCTGGAGCCTCATCCAAGATCGCCCTGGCCAATGGGCAGCACAGTAGCACAAGTGGATAGCACTGTGGCTTCACAGCACAAGGGTCCCAGGTTTGATTCCCTGCTGGGTCACTGTCTGTGCGGAGTCTGCACGTTCTCCCTGTGTCTGCGTGGGTTTCCTCCGGGTGCTCCAGTTTCCTCCCACAATCCAAAGACGTGCAGGTTAGGTGGATTGGCCATGCTAAATTGCCCAGAGTGACCAAAAAGGTTAGGAGGGGTTATTGGGTTACAGGGAGAGGGTGGAAGTGAGGGCTTAAGTGGGTCGGTGCAGACTTGATGGGCCGAATGGCCTCCTTCTGCACTGTATGTTCCAATGCCAAAGGTGCAACCTAGCTGCGGAAGGAAGGGTCTGCTGGGTCTGTCAATACTCACAAAAGTTGACCATGCGTTCGATCTCTTTGTTGATCCCTGGCCACCAAGCGTAACTCCTGGCCAGCATCTTCAGCTTGGTCCAGTCAGGATGCCCACTGTGCAATTCTTGGAGAAGAGGCTGTTACCCTGGGGGTGGCACTATCACTCTGCAAACCCACAGCCAAACCCTGTCCTCACAGGCTGATTTCATCCCTACACTGCATATAGAGCCTGATGTATTCTGTCTTATCAAAAAGCCAGCCAGTGAGAACCATCCATTTTACCCTTGACAACGCATGGGGCTGGATTCTCCGATTTTGAGGCTACATCCTCATGCCAGCGGACCCGGCCTGCAAAATAGTGCCCCCCCTTTGGCCGGCTCGCACGCCCCGGACCACCCACCAACAATGCCCCCAGCCCCTGGCAAAGTCCCTCCTGCCCGCGGATTGGCCCTCCGCCGACTGTGGCAGTGCTGGGCTGAGTCCGCAGCCGCCACTCCGAGTTCGCGACGGATTAGACCACACGTGACCGTCGGGAACGTGGCAGGTCGAGGGTGGAGCATCGGGGGGTGGGCCACAGGCAATATCCTGAGGTCGCCGATACGGCGCGCGGTACTCTCCTAGTATGCCGCTTTGGAGGGGGCGGAGCATCGCGAAAGCGGCGCCGCCCCCGATTCGGCCGGGAACTTTGATTGTCCGGCCGAGCGCCGAACGCAATTTGGGCGTCGCCGACTGGAAAATCCCCCCCAGGGTCGCTGTTGGTCCAAGTCTTGATAGAGGCGAATAAACTAAGTAGATTATCGCTAAAATTCAGAGCCAGGACGCTCTCATGTGGAGTGGGAGGCTCAAATATCATCTGTGGAAGTGGAAGCCTGCTCAAAGCATCAGCATTTGATATCTGGGTACCCTGTATATGCTGAAAGGGATAAGAATACACGGCCAGCAGTAATGCCCATCTTTTCACTCTGGCTGCTGCTGTTTACCTTTGCGAAAAATGCCAAGAAATGGTTTATGGTCCAAGGCAATGATGAAATGTCGGCCATAAACATATTGATGAATTCTTTTTATGACATAAATGACCAGCAGACTTTCTTTGTCTATCTGTGAATATTTCCTTCAGGCGTCCAACAGTGCACTGGCTGCCAAGGCGACAAGCCACCCACACCATCTTCCATCTATAGATTGAGTCCTACATGATAGAAACTGGTCAGATAAAAAGCACGTTGGTATGATCGCTTTAACAGTTTGTTTAATTCAGGAATCACAGGCGTGGAGTGGAGTGAAATAGTTAAATGATTCTTGACTACACCACCTGCAAGCAGGGAAGCCGTTTGGTTGGCTGAAATGATCCAATAAGACCATAAGACAGAGGAGCAGAATTAGGCCACTCGGCCCATCGAGTCTGCTCCGCCATTCAATCATGGTTGATATGTTTCTCATCCCCATTCTCCTGCCTTCTCGCCATAACACCTGATCCCCTTATTGATCAAGAACCTACCTATCGCCGTCTTAAACACACTCATTGACTTGGCCACCACAGCCTTTTGCGACAAAGAGTTCCACAGATTCACCACCCTCTGGCTGCAGAAATTCCTCATCTCAATTTTAAACGATCGTCCCTTCTGTCTGAGGCTATGCCCTCAGGTTCTAGTTTCTCATACTAGTGGAAACATCCTCTCCATGTTTACTCTATCTCTCGGTATTCTGTCAGTTTCAATGAGATCTCCGCTCATTCCTCTACATATCTTTGTACCATCTGCAAACTTAGCAAAAATGCCATCAGTTCCTTCTTCCAGATCATTAATATATATCGTGAATGGTTGTGGTTCCAACACTGACCCCTGCGGAACACCACTAGTCATCGGCTGCCATCCTGAAAAGGACCCCTTTCTCCCCACGCTCTGCCTTCTGCCAGTCAGCCAATCCTCTATCCTCTATCCATCCCAGTGCCTTGCCCCTAACATTATGGGCTCTTCAATCAAAAAGAAAATGCTGGAAAATCTCAGCAGGTCTGGCAGCATCTGTAGGGAGAGAAAAGAGCTAATGTTTTGAGTCCAATGACTCTTTGTCAAAGTCATTGGACTCGAAACGTTAGCTCTTTTCTCTTCCTACAGATGCTGTCAGACCTGCTGAGATTTGCCAGCATTTTCTTTTTGGTTTCAGATTCCAACATCCACAGTAATTTGCTTTTATTATGGGCTCTTATCTTATTTAGCAGCCTCCTGTAAGACGCCTTGTCAAAGGCCACCTGGAAATCCAAATAGATCACATCCACTCGCACTCCTTTGTCTAACTTCCTCATTACCTCCTCAAAGAATTCTAACGGATTTTTCAGGCATGACCTCCCCTTGACGAAGCCGTGCCAACTCAATCCTATTTTATCATGTACTTCTAAGTATTCGTAATCTCATCTTTAATAAGAGACTCTAAAATCTTACCAACAACCGAAGTCAGGCTAACCGGCCTATAATTTCATGTCTTCTGTGTCCCTCCCTTCTTAAACAGGAGTGTTACGTTAGCCATTTTCCAATTCTCTGGGACCCTCCCTGCCCCCAAGTGATTCCTGAAAGACCAATACCAATGCCTCCACAATCTCCTCAGCTATCTCCTGGGACATAGTCCATCTGGTCCGGGTGACTTATCCAACTTCAGACGTTTCAGTTTCCCCTGCACCTTCTCCTTAGTGATGGCCACTTCACTCAACTCTGTTCCCTGACACTCTTGAAGTTCTGGTATGCCACTGGTTTATTCTACTGTAAAGACTGATGCAAAGTAACTATTCAGTTCCTCTGCCATTTCTTTGTTCCCTATTACTACTTCTCCAGCCTCATTTCCCAGTGGTCCAATCTCCATTCTTGCCTCTCTTTTACCTTTTATATATTGAAAAAAACTCATGCAATCTTCTTATCTATTACTAGCTAGCTTGCAAACATATTTCATCTTCTCCCCCCTTATTGCTTTTTTTGTTGTCCTCTGCTTGCTTTTAAAGGCTTCCCAATCCTCTGGCTTCCCACTAGTCCTCACCACTTTTTATGCTTTTTCCTTTGCTTTTATGCTGTACTTGACTTCCCTCGTCAGTCATGGATGCCTCCTCTTCCCCTTAGTATGTTTGTTCCTCCTTGGAATGAATTTCTGTTGTGCCTCCTGAATAACCCCCAAAACTCCTGCCATTGCTGTTCCACTGTCTTCCCTGCTGGGCTCCCTTCCTAATCAATTCTGGCCAGCTTCTCCCTCATGTCTTTGTAGTTACCTTTATTCAATTGTAAAACTGTTACATCTGATTCCAGCGTCTCCCTCTCAAACTGCAGGGTAAATTCTGTCACATTCTGGCTACTGCCCCCTAAGAGTTCCTTCACCTTAAGTTCCCTAATCAAGTCTGCCACATTACACATCATCAAATCCAGAATTACATGTTCCCTAGCGGGCTCTACAAGATGCTCCAAAAAACCACGGCCGGGATTCTCTAAAAAAGCGGCTAAGTGTTGACGCCGGCGTAAACACCGGAGTGTTTAACGCTGGGGGTCAACGGGCCTCTTGGCCCAGCGACTCTGTAGCCCACAGGGGCCAGCATGGCGCCAGAGTGCTCCGCGCAGCTCCAGCTGCTGTATGTGACCCTGCACTGCTCGCCACTTGCGCACCGGCGCCGTGCAACATGGCAGAGCCACACAGCGGGCCGGCGCGGAAGAAGGCAGGCACCCCCCCAGACCCCGTGCGCCCGCCGATCGGTGACCCCCGATCGCGGGCCTGGCCGTCGTGGAGGCCCCCCCGGAGACTGATCCCCCCGCCCCCACCAGGACGGCCACCGCAGCCGCGACGCCAAGCTCCCACCAGGTGGAACCATACGTGAACCATGCCGGCGGGAACTCAGTCGGTCGACCATGGAGAATCACCATGGGGGTCTCTTTCAATGGACCCCGATGTTGTGATGTCCACAAAATCATACCGGCCAATTTCAATGTGCGCAACAAGCTCATTTACCTTGTCCCGTATACTGCATGCATTTAGGTACAACACCCTCAGTCCTACGTTGACTGCCTGCCTCCTCATACGTGTCCCCTTTTTTGCTGTGCCTGAAGTTAGATTCCTGCCACTTTCTATACTCTGCTCTATCACGTGTTCTGGAAACTTTACTAACCTCTCCTGAGCCCTCAGCCCCACTAACTTGTTTAAAGTCCTCATCATTAATCTGCTCTCTCAACTTCTCCTTTAACTTTGATGTTCTAATTTTCCACACCACTGACCCCTCCCCAGTAAAAAGGTAACACTTGTGTGGCAAACAGTTGAGCAAAAGTCTGAATATTTTTTCAGCTTTTCTTTTTTTCTCCCACAATTGGCTTCCATAAATAGAGGGACAAGACCGTAACAAAGCTCTCTGACTGTTTTGGGAAACAATGACAACATTAGTCTTCATGTTTCACTATATCCAAGGAGTCTCTCAGGGCCCAAGCCAACAGACTAAACCGAGCTAAAGAAGTTTTTCAGGAGTGTGCTGTTTGGGTGACGACCATCTCCAAGGACTTCAGACAGAATACGGTAAATGCGACTAGAGGGCCGAACAATTGAATGGGAAAGTGAGCGATCCGGAGGCTGAGTTAGAGAACTATGACGCAGCACGTGGTGCGTGCCACATATCTGCAGGGAGCGATGTGGGTGCTTGTGCATGTGTAAGAGTTATCTTTGTTGAATCATTGCTTTAAAGTGAAATTTCCTGTTTTGTTTGAAGTATGTTTGCCTGTTAGCTTATGTTTAATTTGCATTGATTCCGATTCGTGTTAAAAGGAAATGTTACAAAAAGCAGAATCTTGGGTATTTACTACATTTGGGTGTTATTCACCATTCACTATTTGTTTATTTTGATTTTGGGTTCCCCATGGGAATCGTATCATGTTACAACTAAAAGTAACTTAATATTTGAATTTGCTTCGATATATAGAGGGACAATTTCCATTGCACCAGAGTGCAGCAAAAATCAAACCCGTTTCCACCAGAGCAATGCTGGATTTTGGAGTTGCTTTTCATTCCAGGGTCACCAAGCTGCATCAGGCGCTTTGAGAAAGAGTCATCCAGACTCAAATCCCGGGCGAAATTCTCCCGAAACGGCGCGATGTCCGCCGACTGGTGCCCAAAACGGCGCCAATCAGACGGGCATCGCGCCGCCCCAAAGGTGTGGAATGCTCCGCATCTTTGGGGGCCGAGCCCCAACATTGAGGGGCTAGGCCGGCGCCGGAGGAATATCCACCCCGCCAGCTGGCGGAAACGGCCTTTGTTGCCCCGCCAGATGGCGTGGAAATGACATCCCCGGGCGCGCATGCGCGGGAGCGTCAGCGGCCGCTGACAGTTTCCCACGCATGCGCAGTGGAGGGAGTCTCTTCCACCTCCGCCATGGTGGAGACCGTGGCGGAGGCGGAAGGGAAAGAGTGCCCCCACGGCACAGGCCCGCCCGCGGATCGGTGGGCCCCGATTGTGGGCCAGGCCACCGTGGGGGCACCCCCCGGGGCCAGATCGCCCCGCGCCCCCCCAGGACCCCGGAGCCCGCCCACGCCGCCTTGTCCCGCCGTTCAAAAGGTGGTTTATTCCACGCCGGTGGGACAGGCAATTTATCGGCGGGACTTCGGCCCATCCGGGCCGGAGAATCGAGCAGGGGGGCCCGCCAACCGGCGCGGCGCGATTCCCGCCCCCGCCGAATCTCCGGTGCCGGAGACTTCGGCAACCGGCAGGGGCGGGATTCACGCCAGCCCCCGGCGATTCTCCGACCCGGCGGGGTGTCGGAGAATGACGCCCCCGTTCTCTCTCCACAGATATGCTGAGATTGTCCAGCATTTTCTGTATTTGTTTCAGCTTCCAGCATCTGCAGAGACTTGCTTTTATTTTATGCTTGCATCAAGCATGTGTTGTTGCGTGAGTGGAGTGGAATTTAAATTTCGAATGCCCTGAAGCGAGTGCAATCAAACGATTACACACGCTCAGACTTATGTTTTCCAAATAAGCGTTAACATTTTTCTGGGCCGTCCTGTAGCCACCTGGTTTGGCCACTTCCCGACTTAAAATGGAGATCCACAAAGGCTGCAGGGAAATTCAGCCAACACAGGCAAAAACTAGCAGGTGCAAAGTTTCCTGTGTATTAGACTTTGCAGAAGCCCAGACAGCACCGAAACCAGCAGCCATCTGCATATTAATGAGCGATCCCCAGGAACAATTGAAACAGTTAAGGTGAATAAGGCCAAGCCAGACTACTCGGCGCCAGCAGGAGCCAAGACAAAGGAAGGCCAATGGACACTCAGGGACCGCCCAGCGATCAGGGAACAGCTCCAGTATTGGAGAAATCGATCCAAGTGATCGGAAAGCAGTCCAATCACTTGGAACCAGGTACGGGGTCCGCCCCGAACGGTGGGAAGCCCCTGGGACTATAAAGGCGAGTCCCCAAGTTCAAATCGTTCTTCTTGGCAGGGTCACTCAGCAACTCGAATTAACCCTTGAGAGTGAACTGTCTAAGCTGCCACATCAACCAAGTAAGTCTCCAGTCAATGCAGGCTATGAGATAGGCGCTCCTAGCTACCAGTCCATACCAGCTTTTGAATCCTGCAGACTCAGATCGAACAAAAGGCCATTTGTTCCCCTGACCTGGTGGGCCAATTCCTAAGCTAAGTATAGGCCTTTTAGTGATAGAGAATAGTCTAGAAAGTAGAGTTTATGCATAAGTAGCGATTGATTGTGTATAATAAATGTGATTTGATTTGAATCTTACCAATTGGTGTGTTGAGTTATTGATCAGTACTTGAACTTGAACCTCGTGGCGGTATCATAAAGATACCTGGCGACTCTAGAGCAAAGGTTATAAAACAGAGCAAATTGAACCAACCAAAAGTTAGCAACAGTCCCAAGGTTTGACGTAGTGAGTTCCCCTCTTCCATAGAGGTGGAATCCATGGTGACACAGTTGACTCAACTACGGGCAGACTCTCACAGGTGAGACTGGTCCTGGGAGGTTGGACAGGGCTGGGGCCTCTGGGTGAGCAGAAGTTCCACTCCTCTGTCGTTTCAATGGAAGGAAAATTGGCACAACTCTTTATGATTGCTTGGCTGTAGCCTGCATTTGGAGGTAACTCTTACTCGTTGAGTCTAGCTATAATTGCCCTTTATAATTGAAGGTCTGCAAGTTTTTGCGTAATCTATATCAAAATTTCACACATCTTTGGCTGTGTGCTATTTCTGCCTGGAGAAAATGTGCTTTGGCCATGATTACACTAAGTTACATTTGCACTACCAATTAATCACAGGCAGTAAGCATTACTGTTCAAGTAGAAAATCAGTAATTAAACCGACGATTAAGGTGCAGAGTGGATTGAATTAAGCCCAATAAAAGAGTTTGCATCACTTTCTTTTCCAGCGCTAAATGTGTGTGCTATTAAAGCAAATTTGAAGCAGAGTTTAATTGTTCCCCTCTGCAAGCGAAATGCCTAGCCATAAATCTGTAATATATCTATACCACATATGAAAGTGGTTTAATTTATAGAGCCACTGGAATTCATTAAGGATAACTGACACAATTGTTGGTTATAGATTTATTGGAAATCAATAATGTTTTTACACAAACTGGTTAAAACGTTTAAATTGTATCATGCGTAATATACTTAAAAATACTGTAACATACATTATGTGGGTTTAGATGACACAGAAATCCAACTACGTTGACAAATTAAATGTAATAAAAGAACCCACTTGCTGGATGACTGAATGCTTCCAGTAAGAAAACGAGTAGCCAATGGATATCAGCATAGGAAATGTGCCAGTGCACTGAAATCAGGCCAGCTATTATAGAATTCAAGCTGATCTGCCTGCCAAAATCCCTGATATGTGTTGAGGAGAGCAATTGCCGCATGATTCGTGTTGTCACTTTTGAAGATGTTCGCTTTCTTATGATGTTTCACATAGATAACTAAAAAAAAAACCTGACTTTCTTTCTATAATTGTACAGTAAGAAGTCTTACAACACCAGGTTAAAGTCAAACAGGGTTGTTTCGAATCACTAGCTTTCGGAGCACTGCTCCTTCCTCAGATGAATTCCAATTCTATAATTGTGTCATTTTTTATTCCCCCCCTCCTCAAATACCTTTTCCATCTATTCTTTGTTACTCTCTTTTTGCATTCCATGCTTTGTCACTCCCTCTTCTTGACCTCCTGAATTGTGTGTGCATGTTTGCGCTGACTATCCCCTTTTCATTTCCCTGTCTGTCTCCAACTCTTGCTTTCATTCAGTTTTATTCTTTCCGAAAGAGTGAACCAGGTTAGAGGTGCTATGGGGCAGTTGTAACTTTTGCTGTGAAGATTAAGTACACAGATCCCCATATGTTTCTCCATCTGATTTCATTCCTGGACGTTACCCTACACGTCATGCTGGGAAGCTGATGAGCAAGTGAGCCGTAGGGAGAGCTCTGTTTTATTTTAACTTTGTTTTTGATTTTCCGTGGGAAAGAAATATTCCCAAGCATGGGCTAAAACTGCTGCAATGTTTGTGTTGACTGTTTGAAGTGTACCTTGTTGCATATTAAGGGTGCTGTTCATTCTTTGCAAGCTAACAATTCACATACTTTTTCTGATTTTATCATCTACTTATCATTTTGTATCAAAATATTTAAATCATCTTCATACAATCACTAATCATAACCTTTCCCTTCTCACTGAACTCTCATCCAGCTAAATTTACTGAATCCAGGATATCACAATTCCAATGTAACATTCTACATTAATGCCATAGTATAAGAGGAATATAGGAGGCATTACTGCATGCCAACTATAGTTTAACATGCTAAAGTTATATGCCAGCTTTAGTATTGTGCTTCAGGGCCCAGCTAATACTTAAACAGGGATAGCTTAGTGTTCGGATTCCAAATTATAAGGGAACTTGAAAACGAGAGCCTCAGTGGCTAGTCCGGTTACCAACTGTGATTAAATGTATTCCCGGAGATTTCACCACGTGACTTTTGCCCACCCTCCTGTCATTCGTCAGCCAACACATTCCATCCCCCGCCACTGCCTTTCAATATTTTTACATCTGGTTCATAGAAATGTTCAAAGAAAATATTTTTAAAGCTATCTTTTGTAATGACCCTCTGATTTTTCTCGAGGTTTGTACACGGAGGTGTGCTGGAGACTGATCCTCAATCCTTGGAAACTCCAGGCCAATTCTGGAGGGTTGGCAACCCAAGTGGGGTTTCATATGCAAACTGCACATCCCTTACTGCAGAGTCCATAAGACCATGCAAAATAGGAACAGGAGTAGGCCATTCGGCCGCTCGAGCCTACTCCTCCATTCAATGGGATCTATCCAACATTCCTCACGCCCACTTCCCTGCCCTTTCTCCGTAACCCTTGATTCTCTTACTCGATGTATCAGAATCGATGTATCTCAGCCTTAAATATACACAGTGCATTCCTGACTACTTTGGGCCATCACTTGTTAATTCGTTTTGCACCCGACCCTGCAGCCTCATGACATTAATGAAAAACTGGGTTGGCTTGATCAGCCAGTAAAGGTTGTTATTGAGAAGGATTGGAATAGCACGTACTTAGAAAGGTCTTTTCACAATCACATGGTGTCCTAAAGTGACTTACAACCGACTAAGTTACTGTTGGAATGGAGGAAGAAGGGTTTCAAATTAGAGGGCACAGGGAGCTGGGATATAGAGCAGAGAAGGGGAAGAGGGCTGATAAACTTGGTCAGAGGTAAATCACAAAAGGAAAGAGAATGAAGAAATGGAACTGTGCATTGGGCGAGATCGGGAGATAGGGGGCTGGATTCTTCGGTCGCCGACGCCGAAATCGCGTTTGGCGAACAGCCAGAGAATCCAGGTTTCCGACCAAATTGGAGGCGGTGCCACTTTCGTGATGCTCCGCCCCCTCCAAAGCGGCGCACTCTGCGAGTATGCCGCGCCACGTATCGACGGCCTCTGGACATTGCCTGAGGCCCGCTCCGCCCCATGCTCCACCTCCGACCAGCAAGGTTCCTGACAGCGTGGGTCTCAAAGGAATGTCGGAAACCCAGCGTGGCAGCTCTGGACTCAGTCTAGTGCCGCCACAGTCGGGGGAGGGCTGATCTGAGGGAAGCTGGGGGCATTATTCGTGGCTGGGGAACTGTGGGGGTGGGGGTAGTCCACGGTGTGCGGGCCGGCCAAGGAAGGGCACTATTTTGCGGGCCGGGTCTTCTGGGAATGGCGTGGGAACATGGAAGACAAGCACAAAACGGTCACCGATTCCCCGTTTTGCTGGTGGCTAGCAGGATGGCAGCGTCGAGCACCCGGTTCTAGCTGACGATACGCCGGGGAGAATTGCTGGGTCTGTAGTCGTGCATGTGCACGCCGGGGGCCTGTAGTAGCTACGCCCGCAAAATAGTCCCCCACTTCGGCCGGCTCGCGCACCTCGGACCACCCTCGCCACAGTGCCCCAGCCCCGAATAATGCCCCCACCTGCCCGCAGATCGGCCCTCCCCCAACTGTGGTGGTGCTGGACTGAGTCTGCAGCCGCCACGCCGAGTTTCCGATGGGTGAGACCCATGCCGTCGGGAACCCGGCCGATCGGGGGCAGGGCATCGGGGGCGCGCCTCAGCCAATGCCCTGAGGCCGTCGATACATGGCGCGGTGTACTCTCTGAGTACGGCGCTTTGGAGGGGGCGCAGTATTGCGAAAGCGGCACCGCCCCCAATTTGGTCGAAAACTTGGATTCTCCGGCTGTTCGCCGAACTCGATTTTGCCGTCGGCCACCGGAGAATCCAGTCCCTGATTTACAATATGAAATCAGACCTGAAAAAAATCAATTTTTTGTTCAATCGTAATATTAGATTGTCTTTAAAGCTGCAGATTGTTCACTGACTGATAACAAGACTAACCATTCACAGAATGAGACCCAATATTTGATAGTCACCATATTGCTACACATGCTACAGTATTAATAGCCTCTGGGAGCCTCAGTCTGCCAGTGTGATATACAAAAAAATGATACTTGTACAATCTGGGAGCTTGAAAACTGTTTCTTCCTCTTCTCCCAGGGACTGGGAAGATGATAGCGTGCACCATGATTGTCAGCTCTGTGCTCAGCATCATCTGAGCCTCACTCTGACTCTGCAATCTCTACTACACTTGCTGATTCGCTGACCTCTGCTTTCTCTGGGCCAGCTGAGTTTTCCGTTTCTGCCCTCCTCTTCCAGAACCCTTTACAATTGTCCGCCTCCAGGGGTCACAGTCATCAACGACTGTCTCCCAGTTGTCAGTGTCAATGTCATTTTCATATCCTGTTTGCTTGTTGCAGAGGTACAGACGCCCAGGTGAAGACCCAGTAGGCAGCTCAACATTCAGGAAGTCTTTTGGGTATATGGCTACCACCCATCTGATGGGCAAGCCTGAGCCTGCACAGGCATCATGGGATTAGTAATGGGTGTGTGGGACCCCTGCGCCCATGATCGTGTCCTGTCAAGGAAGTGATTTAGATTAATGTAGGAGGGTCGATCAGTAAGCTCATGGATGATACAAAAATCGGTGGAGTGGTAAATAGTGAGGAGGAATAGCCTTAGATTATAGGAGGATAGCGGCAGGCTGGTCAGATGGGCTGATCAGAAGTAACTGGAAAAAATTAAGGTAGCAGCGCAGGAGGAAATCAGTGTTTAAGAGGGCATATGTTATACTTGCCTTTATTAGCCAAGTGTTTAAGAGCAGGGAGGCTATACTCGAACTGTATAAAATATTGGTTAGGCCACAGCTAGAGTATTTGAATCCACATTATAGGAGGGATTTGATAGCACTGGAAAGGTTGCAGAAGGGATTGACCAGGATGTTGCCTGTGCTGGGAAGTTTTAGCTTTGAAGAGAAATTGGATAGACTGGAGATGTTTCCTTGGAACAGAGGAGATTCAGGGGGGGCATGATTGAGATGTATAAAATTATGAGTGGCATAGGTACAGTAGACAAGAAGAAACCTCCCCTCGGTGGAAGGATCAATGACCAGGGGGCATATATTTCATGTAAGGAGCAGAAAGTTTTGAGGGAATGTGAGGAAAACCTACTTTACCCAGAGAGTGATTGAGTCTGGAACTCGCTGCCTGAAAGTGTGGTAGAGGCAGGGACCCTCATAATCTTTAAGAGGTATTTAAATGTGAACTTGCAAAGCCAAGGCATTCAAGGCTATCGGCTAAGTGCTGGAAAATGGGATTAGAATACTTAGTTGGTTCTTTTTGACCAGAGCAGACGCTGTAGAGGAGTGCTCTGACGACACAGGCTTGGTAGACTTGTTGCTTCACACTCTTACTCAGTTTAGACATAACAGTTGAAGCTTTTGCAATGCATGTGTTGATTTCAACAACAAGTGACAGATTGTTGGTGATTGTGCAGCCTAGATATGTGAAGTTATCAACAATCTCCAATTTCATATTGCCAATGCTGATAGATGACAGCATGGCAACATCCTGGACCATGATCTTTGTCTTCCTGGAGGCTGGAGGTGGGACCCGAGCGAGGGGCAGACATCCAAGGAGATAGTAAAACAGATTTTATAAGGTCTGTCTTTTTTGATTTATTAATTTCATGGGTGTAGGTGTCACTGGCAAGTGATATTTGTTCCCAATCCCTAAATACCTTTGAACTGAGTAGCTTCCAAGGGATTTCAGGGGGCAGTTAAGGGACCAGCACATTTCTGTGGGTCTGGAGTCGCATGTAGACCAGACAAGGTAAGGATTTCCTTCCCTAAAGGACATTAGTGAACCAGATGGGTTTTTACGTGAATTGACGATGGTTTCATGGTCGTCATGAAACTTTTAATTCCAGATGTTATTATTGAATTTGATTTCATCACCTCCCCAGGGTAGCATAGTGGTAATAATAATCTTTATTAGTGTCAAAAGTAGGCTTACTTTAACACTGCAATGAAGTTACTGTGAAAACCCCCGAGTCCGGAGCCTGTTCGGGGACACTGAGGGAGAATTCAGAATGTGCAATTGTAATGTCACTGGGCTAGTAATACAGAGGCCCAGCATAATGCTGTGTGGGCAAGGATTCACATTGCACTTGAGCAGCTGGGAGAATTTAAATTTAATTAAGAAATCTGGAATTGAAAGTTAGTCTCAGTAATGTTTACCTGGCACAAAAAAAGCTGGTTATGGTTGTTTGAGGTCAGTCATCTCAGCTCCAGGACTTCAGGAATTCCTCAGGGGAGTGTTCTAGGCCCAACCATCTTCAGCTGCATCATAAATGACATTCCTTCCATCATCAGGTCAGAAATGGGGATGTTTGCGGTATATTGCACAATGTTCAGTACCATTAGCGACTCCTCAGATACTGAAACAGCTCTTGTCGAAATACTAAGGGCGGGATTCTCCGACCCCCCCGCCGAGTCGGAGAATCGCCGGGGGCGACGTGAATCCCACCCAGCCGCTCCGACGCCGGCTGCCGAATTCTTCGGCGGCGGTTTATGGTGGGGGAGGGGATCGCGCCCCGCCGGTTGGGGGCCGTTGGCAGTGGCCCCCCCCCCCGGCGATTCTCCGGTCCCCGATGGGCCAAGTGGCCGCCCGTTTTCGGCCAGTCTCACCGGTGTGGATTAGGCCAGGCCCGTACCGGCGGGACCTGGCTCTGAGGGCGGCCTGCGGAGTCCTCGGGAGGGTGCCCTCACGGTGGCCTGGCCCACGATCAGGGCCCACCGATCTGTGGGCGGGCCTGTGCCGTGGGGGGACTCTTTCCCTCCGCGCCGGCCTGTGTAAAGTTCCACCATGGCCGGCGCGGAGAAGAAACCCCCAGCTCATGCGCAGGAAACACGCCAGCGGTTCTGTGCATGCGCCAGAACACGCTGGTGCTCCTGCGCATGTGGCAACTTGGGCCGGCCGGCGGAGGCCCTTCGCCGCCGGTTGGTGAGGCGCCAACCACTCCAGCGCCGGCCTAGCCCCTGAAGGTGCAGAGGATTCTGCACCTTCCGGGCGGCCCGACGCCGGAGTGGTTCAATTCACTCTTTGGCGCCGGTATGGCCTGCTCCGCCGGATACCGGAGAATCCCGGCCAAGATGTGGACAATATCCAGACTTGGACTGACAAATTCATGCCATGTAACTGCCAGGCAATGGCCATTTCCAACAAGAGCGAATCTAACCATGACCTCTTGATATTCAATGGCATTATCAGTGTTGAATCCCCCACTACCAATATTCTGGGGGTTGCCATTAACCAGAAACTGAACTGGACTAACCATATAAATATTATAGCTACAGGAGTAGGTCAGAGGCTAGGAATCCTATAGCGAGTAACTCACCTCCTGACTCCCTAAAACCTGTCCACCATCTACAAAGTCAGAAGTGTAATGCAATACTCTCCACTTGCCTGAATGAGTGCAGCTCCAACAATACTCAAGATACGCAACACCATCCAGAAGAAAGCAACCCGCTTTATGGCCACTCTTTCCACAAACATTCAATCCCACCACCAGTGACGCACAGTGGCAGCAGTGTGTACCATCCACAAGATGCACTGCAGGAACTCACCAAGGCTCCTTAAGCAGCACCTTCCAAACCCATAATAATCAATCATCTTTATTATTGTCACAAGTAGGCTTACATTAACTCTGCAATGAAGTCACTGTGAAAATCCCCTAGTCGCCACACTCCAGCGCCTATTCGGGTACACTGAGGGAGAATTCAGAATGTCCAATTCACCTAACAAGCACGTCTTTCGGGACTTGTGGGAGGATACCAGAGCACCCAGAGGAAAACCACGCAGACACGGGGAGAACGTGCTGACTCCGCACAGCCAGTGACCCAAGCCGGTAATCTAACTCCCTGGCAATGGGAAGCAACAGTGCTAACCACTGTGCTATCATGTCGCCCATCACTACCATCTAGAAGGACAAGGGCAGCAGATGCATGGGAACTCGACCACCTGGAAGTTCCCCTCCAAGCCGTTCACCATCCTGACTTGGAATATATTGCCGTCCCTTCACTGTGGCTGGGTCAAAATCCCCCTTTGTAAGAGCCCTGAGAATGTACCTACACCAAAAGAACTGCAGCAGTTCAAGAAGACAACTCACCACCACCTTCTGAAGGGCAATTAGGGATGGGCAATAAATCCCGGCCCAGCCAGCGACGCCCATACCCCGTAAAATGAACAAAACAGAATCTCTCCATAAGGAGGAGACAGATGCAGAGTGAATTCTACAACAGGGAGGCAAGGCAACAGAACTCGTGGTCACAATGGTGGAGCACATAAAATCAGGGATTTTATAAAAGCCAAAATTAGAGGAACTTTGTGGGGCTGGTGGATGTCAGAGAATAAAGTGCTTACTTGATTTAGTATCTATCACACGGGCCTTTCACACGCAGAAATAGTGGGCGCGAGCAAATGGCCACGCTGCGCCCGAAAAACAGCTCACTGCGGCGCAGCAGGTTCAGTAGAAGCCGGGAGACCCTGTCCCGCGATATACCTGGCTCGCAACGTCGCACGTGATCTAACGTGACCTCATAGAATCATGGAATTTACAATGTAGAAGGAGGCCATACGGCCCATTGAGTCTGCACCTGCCCTTAGAAAGAGCACCCTATTTAAGCCCGCATCTCCACCCTATCCCCGTAACCCAGTAACCCCACCCTGAGGGCAATTTTGCATGGCCAATCCACCTTACCTGCACATCTTTGGACAGTGGGAGGAAACCGGAGCACCCGGAGGAAACCCACGCACACACGGGGGGAACGTGCAGACTCCGCACAGACAGTGACCCAAGCCAGGAATTGAACCCAGATCCCTAGCGCTGTGAAGCAATAATGCTAACCACTGTGCGACCATGCCGCCTCTTGTGAGATGTTGCGATGTAAATCCCGCTCATTGTGGGTGGGATCACATTTAAGAGCGAGACAGCTAATCTCACTTTAATGTGCAGATTCCCGAGGTACCCAAGGTGTTGGGATCTATCACCTTTACCTCAGAGACCTTGGATGAAGGCTGTTTTGTACTGGTCTGGGTCATTAACACTCCAATGCATAAAAGAAACATGATAATGTAAATGTTGAAGAAGGAATTGTAACGTAAAGAGCGATATGTGTGTAAGGTGATCAAAAATGAATGGAAGAAAGTCAAGGGAATGTGTAACTCTGATGGAAATGAACAGTCAAGACAATTCGAAATATTCTGTAATGTTTATGATAGATTTTATGAATAAAGTATATTTTTTGAAAAAAACCAAAAAACTGGTCTCCAGAAATAGGAACCCGATGGTGGAGAACTCCTGGGGATTTCCAAGCAGATCGGAAGGTGCCAGGTGCATACCCTGTTGGCAGGGTGGTACCCTGTCACTGCCTGTACCAGCTGGGCACCCTGTCACTGCCTGTACTACCCTGGCACTGGCACCCTGGCAGTGCTATACCAGCCTGGCACTGCTAAGGTGCCTTGGTGACCCTGCCAGCTGGCAGGGTGTGATTGGGCTGAGGGTGCCCAGTGTGTGCGTTGGGGGGGGGGGGGGGGTGCAGGCAGCGTCCGGGACCCTCCCATAGTGTGTTTTTTAAATGGTGTTCCAATCTCTCGCTACACTGAGGAATTCTGGCAAGTCATGTAATCATACAATAATGTGGAGACGCCGCTGTTGGACTGGGGTAGGCACAGTAAGAAGTCTTACAACACCTGGTTAAAGTCCAACAGGTTTGTTTTGAATCACTAGCTTTCGGAGCGCAGCCCCTTCATCAGGTGAGTCATCAGGTGAAGGGGCTGCGCTCTGAAAGCTAGTGATTCGAAACAAACCTGTTGGACTTTAACCTGGTGTTCTTACTGAATCATGCAATGCACAGTGCAGAAGGAGGCCATTTGACCCATCAAGTCTGCACCTGTACTTGGAAAGAGCACCCTAACGAGGCCCACACCTCCACCCTATCCCCATAACCCTACCTAACCTTTTTTTTGGACACTAAGGACAATTTAGCATGGCCAATCCACCAAACCCTCACATCTTTGGACTGTGGGAGGAAACCGGAGCTCCCGGAGGAAACCCACGCAGACACGGGGAGAACGTGAAGACTCCGCACAGACAGTGACCCAAGCCAGGAACCGAACCTGGGACCCTGAAGCTGTGAAGTGTTGCTAACTTGCTGTTGTCTCTTAATTTGGCTCTGTTTAATTACGTTTGCTCAAGAATCGGCAGGTATCCTTTGATACCGCCACAAGGTTCAAAACCGAATACTGATCCAAGACTCGATACACCAGTTAGTAAGTTCAAAAGCAATGCTCATTTATTTACACACAGTCAAATCTACTCATGCATAAAACTCTACAACCTAAACTATCACTATTACTAAAAGCTTATACTTAGCTTCGGGTGCCCACTCAGTCAGAGGAACAATGGCTGTTGCTCGGTTCTGAGGCTGCTGGGTTGAGCTGTTTACAGGATAGCAACTAGGAGCATCTATCTCGTAGCGTGCATTGACTTGGAATTTACTTGATCTGGCGTAGCTGCTAGGCGGGTCTATCCTCGCTGAGAGCCAAGGCCAAGAGAGCGATTCTTTCTTGGGGAATACTTTTTATACCCCAAATGGGCTTTGCGTGCTTTTGGGCGGGCCTTGAACTTGGCCCCAATTAATTGGGCCGTTTCCCAATTGTCCTTATCGATTTTCCTCCAATAGAGGGGTGGTTTCCCTGGTTGCTGGGCGTGTCCTAGGTGGCCGTTGGTCTGCTTTGTTTTAGTCTCCTCTGGCGCTGGGATGTTTGTCTTAGCATTGTTTACCTAAATGTTGCCTTTTGTTCCCAGGGATGGCTCATTAGTATGTAGATGGCTTAGCAGTACCGGTCCAGTCTGAGAGCTACAGCTCTAATCAACAGACAGACCTTGCACCTGCTTGCTTTTTCGGTATTGTCCAATTTTCCCTGCATTCTTTGCAAGTGTCCATTTTGTAATCGGGACGTGGCCATCCCAGATTACTACAGAAGCAACAGTGCTACCGTGCCGCCAGTGGATCTCCTCAGTGCACAAAACAAAGCTGTGTGTGGCCTTGGCTATGCGTACCCAACTGTACGCCATTTTATGGCGTTGGGTTGCTCATCGCCATTTTGTGGCATTGAGTTTCTCGGCGCTGTGAGCTATGGGACTTTGTTCCCATTTAGGTAAATCCCACTCAGTATTTTCCCAAGAAACAAATCCAATCAAGTACCATCTTCTTCACTGAGACAAATTTCATCTAACTTGTCATGTGATTGGGTGACCGTCGGGTAACAAGCCACCCAGTATTACAGTCCGTAACTTGAATGGAGAGTGAAACCAGCATCGTGCGCTCTTATGTCAGTTTCTCAAGGTCGGGGGGTGGGGGGAGGGGGGTGTTAAAATTGCACCCATTGCCTCCGAGTATGCTTCTCACGAATTTACTCAACTCATTCACATACACAGAAATAAAATCAGGCCCAATCGAATGAGCCCGACAGAATAGTTTGCATCATTCCTGTAACCCTGTAAGATCTGGCATCTCCCCAGTGTCGTGTATATTTCATTCTTGTATTGTACTTCGCTTTATGTAACTGGTTTTTTTGTCCGTTCTTAGCTGGGGTTAAGCTGCCAGGGTCCAGTTTAGTTGTAACAATATACCCTCTGCTGGCAAAATATGGAACAGCATCAGGATCAAAACCCGAGAAGCTTGTTAACCTCCATCTTTAGGCAAATATTTTCTTGCGCCTTATAATTTTATTGAGAAAGCAGAGCCGAGTATAAATGACCATACTGCTGGTGAAAAGAGAGAGACCATTCACACTAACAAGAGTGCTGCCCCTATCCAGAAACATAGGCTTCGTAAACAGTAATGGAAAGTGACAAGAGCCGATTTAACTTGTTAGAACCTTGTTCAAGACCACGCATGAAAAGCTCACACGGAATTGCCCACAATGTTAATTAATTGCAAAGGGACTATTTAACTCTGGATCAGAATTTACAGAATAGGGTTTCACTTGGGAGCATAGTTTTAGGAGACATTTGTCCAGCTGGGTATTTTGGTGAGTATCAGTGATGGCTGCAGGAGAAGGAAAGAATAGCTTTGTAATACACAATACATGATTCACAGCCAGAACTACCCCAGGCTGTCTGTCTACCGTAACCACGTTAGCAGTCCGGACATGATAAAGGAAGAGTGGTGGATGTAAGCGCAGGCTTAGAAAGGAGACTGTTACTTAAGTGTTGCTTTTACATACAAACATGCACACAAGGAGCATGGGTAGGCCATTCAGCCCCTCTAGCCCATTTAGTAAGATTACTGCTGATCTAATAGCAACCTAAAACCTTCACTCCAGCTACTCCTGATAACCTATCACCCCTTGCCTGCTAAGAATATATCTACCTCTGCCTTAAAAATATTCAAAGACTGCTTCTACAAACTTTTCAGCAAGAAAGTTCCAAAAGCTCACAATCCTCTGAGTGAAATATTTTCCTCTCACGTCCGTTTTAAATAGGCGACCCTTTATCTTTAAACAGTGACTCCTAGTTCTAGATTATCCCTCAAGAGGAAACATTCTCTCCACATCCATCCTGTCAAGATCCCTCAGGATCTTATATGTTGAAACCATGTCATCTCTTACTCTTCTATACTCCAGCAGATACAAGCTTAGTTTGTCTAACCTTTCCTCATAAGGCAACCCACCCATTCCAGATATTAGTCTAATTAACCTTCTCTGAACTTCTTCCAATGCATTTCTATGTTTCCTTGAGTAAAGTGACAAATACTCCAAAAGTAGCCTCACCAATGTCCTGTACAACTGAAGCATAACCTCCCTACTTTTGTATTAATTTTCCCTCGCAATAAATAACATTCTATTAACTTTCCTCATTACTTGCTGTACCTGCATGCCAAGCTTTTGTGATTTGTACACTAGAACACCCAGATCCCTCTGCACCCAGATCCCTCTGTCACCATTTCGATAATAAGCTTCTTCTTTTGTCTTCTTCCTGCCAAAATGGACAATTTCAAATTTTTGCACATTATACTCCATTTGCCCACTCACTTAACCTATTTTTTTAATTGTAGCTTTGTCCTTTTGTCCTCTTCACAACTCACTTTCCTATCTATCTTTGTGTAATCAGCAAATTTGCCTGCAATCCCTCCAATTCCCTCGTCCTTGTATAAATTGTAAAGAGATGGGGCGCGATTCTCCGAAATGGAGAGTCCCGACGCCGGAGTGAAAACCGGAGTGCTTCACTCCGGCGTCGGAGCCCGTTCCCAGCCCCCTATTTTCCCACCCACGGGGGGCTAGGAGCGGCGTTGCGTATTTTACGCGTGCTGGGCCTTGGCGCCGCGTAAAAAGCGGCGGTGTGTCAATGGCGCGGCCGGCGTCGCGTAAATGATGCCAACCCACGCATGCGCAGTTACCGTCCTCCCCGAGACCGCCCCGCAAGAAGATGGTGGATGGATGTAGCGGGGCGGCGGAGGAAAGGAGATCCTCCTTTAGAGAGGCCGGCTCGCCGATCGGTGGGCACCGATCGCGGGCCAGACCCCATCTGAGACCCCACCCGGTTCAGGAACCCCCCCCCCCCCCACAGGCCCCCCCCCCCCCAGTGCTCCTGCACAGTTCCCGACGGCAGCGACCAGGTGTGGACGTGCCGGCGGGAACCTGTCGTGTTGGGGCGGCCGCTCAGCCCATCCGGGCCGGAGAATTAGCGCTTGCCTTTTGCAAACGGCAAGCGGCGATTCTCCGAGCGGCCAAGCGTGATTCTCGCGGCGCTGGATTGGGGGGCGTGGGAGAATTGCGTGCGGGTGTCGGGGCGGCGTGGCGGGACTTGCGTGACGCCCCGGCGATTCTCCCACCCGGCATGGGGGGGGGAGGTGGGGGAGAATTCCGCCCTTGATGTCCCAGCAATGTTCCTGGTAGCACACCACTCATTACGTTTTGCCAAACTGAAAAAGACCCATTCATGCCTACTCTGTGCTTCTTGTGAACCAGCCAATCTTCGAATCATGCCGATATGCTACCCCCTATAACATGAGCTCTTCTTTTTTGCAACAACCTTTAATGTGGCACTTTATCAAATGCCTTCTGGACATTTAAGTATAGTACAACCACTGATTCCCCTTTATCCACAGCACAGGTTACTTCCTCAAAGAAATCCAAACAAGTTGCTTAAGCATAATTCCCCTTTCACGAAACCATGTTGACTCTTCCTCATTATCTTGAGCTTATCGAAGTGCTCTGCTATAATTTCTTAAATAATAGCTTCTAACATTTTCCCTACAACAGAAGTCAGGCTAACTGGCCTGTAGTTTCTCGCTTTCTGTCTCCCTCCCTTTCTGAATAATGGAGTTACATTTTCTATCTTCCAATCTAATAGGATCTTCCCTAAATCTAGGGAGTTTGGGAAAATTAAAACCAATGCATCAACTATTTCGCCAGACACGTCTTTTAAGACCCTGGGATGAAGTCCATCAGGATCCAAACTCTGCCCTCAGGTCCAACAATTTATTCAGCAGCACTTTTTTGGTGATTGTAATTTTCCTGAGTTCCTCCCTGCCTTCCAATTCCTGTTTATAGCTGCTTCTGGGATGTTACTTGTATCCTCTATAGCGAACACAAATTCAAAATGGTTCAATTAATCTGCCATCTCCTTGTTTTCCATGGTAGCGCTGTTAGCTAGAGAGTTCCAGGATTTGGACCCAGTAATAATGAACAAACAACAATATTATTCCAAATCAGGATACTATGTGGCTCATTGGGTAGTATGAAGGTGGTGGTGTTCCTATGTTTCAGCTGCCTTTGTTCTTCTAGGTGGCAGAGGTCAAGGGTCTGTAAAGTGCTGTAGAAGGAGGCTTGATGAGTTGCTGCAGTGCATATTGTAGCTGGTACACACCATGGCCTCGGTGCACAAGTGGTGAAGATAGTGAATGTTTCAGGTAGTTGGCTATTATATGCTGGGATGTTGTTGAGCTGCATGCATGCTGTTGGGAGTTCCAATTATTCCCCCAAGTGAAGCACATTCTATCATACTTCCGACTTATCCCTTATAGAAGGGGCAAAAGTGCAAAGGCTTTAGGGAGTCAGGAGGTAAGTTATTTGCTGTTTTGATCAAGGGAGATCTTTAAGTCATTCCCTCCTCGCTTCTTCCCATTTTTCCCCTGTCTCGTCCAGTTGGAGCGTGTCCTTTCTAAGAGTCGTCCGTACAGGTCCCCACAGTTTCCCTTCCCCAGACTATCCGCGTCCAGTAATTCCTCGAGCAATTTGCTTCTCGGGGTTCGTGGGTATGCAGTCGTCTCCTTGAAAGAAATTTGTGTCCTGTAGATATCGGAGTTCGTTCCCGTTTGGTAGTTCCAGTCTCTCCGTTAGCTCCTCTAAGGTCGCTAGTCTGTCACCCGTGTAAAAGTCCCTAACTGTCAGTATCCCCCCCATCCTGTCTCCACCTCTGGAAGATGGCATCGAGCATGGCTCCTGCAAACCTATGGTAGCAGCAGATGGAGGCCATAGTGGACACTCTGGCCAGACCGAAGTGTTGGCGCATCTGGCTCCAGGTTCTCAGGGTCGCTACCAGCGCTTGGCTTGTTGAGTGTTTTGATGGTGGGGATGGGAGCGTTGCCATGGTGAGGGCCTAGAGGGTCGTTCCTGTACAGGAGGACTCCTCCATCCTCACCCATTCTGTGTCTGGGTCCTTCACCTATTCCTTCACTCTTTCTGTCATGGCTGCCCAGTGGAAGTATTGCAAGTTTAGGAGGGTCGGATCTCTCATGCATCTTCTCCTTTGTAGGACTGTTTTGGGGATTCTTGGATTTCCCCCCCCCCCCCCCCACCCACACACACGGCCCGTCTCCAACCCCACATCCATGTAATGTGGAGCATGGTCAGAGATTACAATTGCGGAGCGCTTTGCTCTTACTATTTCTGGGAGCACCGATTTCCCCATTGCAAAGAAGTCAATGCGGGCATAGACCTTGTGGGTTGCCGAGAAATGTGAGAATTGTCTTTTTTATAAATTCCGTGTCATCCCAGTTGGCCGTGTACACGTTCACCAGTACTACTAGTGCCCCGTCTAGGACACCACTGACCATGACGTACTGCCCCCTTACTTATGAGTATGGCTACCGCCTGGCCCTCATCCCATTTCAGGAATGGTAGGTCTGTCCCACCCAGCCCTTCCTTACCCACAGTCGGTCCTTCTCCCTCAGGTGTGTCTCTTGGAGGAAGACTATGTCGGCTTTCATACTTTTCAGGTGGGCGAAGACTCTGTATCTTTTCAGCCGCTAAATCCCCTGACATTCCAGGTGACTATTCTGATGGGGGTTTTTTTTTTTTTTTTGTCCCCACCCTCCTGTGGGATCAACTGTACTTACCTCATGGATGCGCCCCTGCACTCCGGGGTTTCCCTTTGTTAGGGGCCATCCAAAATGTCTGCGATCACCGTTCACACCATGAGGTTGAGCCCCTGCTCCCCGGGATTTCCCTTTGTTTAGGGACCCTCCAAAGTGGCTGCTGCAGCGTCATCATGTTCTATGATTCCGATATCGACCTGCTGAAGCCAGTCTCGCGCCCTTGCCCCCCCCTTATCGTTTCATTCCCCCTGTGGTTTTGATTCTCCCTTCTGCCCCCTCTTGCTGCTCCCCCCGGGTATCCACTCTGTTCTGTTTACCTCCCCACCTTCCATCCCCTGTCGATGTGTCTCCCCCCCCCCCCCCCCCGCCAGATGCTCTCTCCTTAGTGGGAGATGCGCCGCGGCCCCTCTTTTGGCCATGATAAATTGCCCTTCGCATCCAAACAGGTTGGGCGGGATTACTGGGTTATGGGGATAGGGTGGAGGCGTGGGCTTAAGTGGGATGCTCTTTCCAAGTGTCGGTGCAGACTCGATGGGCCGAATGGCTTCCTTCTGCACTGTAAATTCTATGATTCTATGATACCTCCTGGTGCTAGCTTTCCCACTAGTGTGGTGGCCCCCTCCTGGGGTCGGTCTGACCCCCTTCTGTGCCCTCTATGCTAGTGTCCCTTCTGTTTAGCACAGGGTTAAATCGCTGGCTTTGAAAGCAGACCAAGGCAGGCCAGCAGCACGGTTCAATTCCTGTACCAGCCTCCCCGAACAGGTGCTGGAATGTGGCGACTAGGGGCTTTTCACAGTAACTTTGTTTGAAGCCTACTTGTGACAACAAGCAATTTTCATTTCATTTCATCTCCTCCTCACTCTCTCCTCGCTCGGCTGCCCTCGCCCCGGAGGACTGGACAAATATTTGGCGAGTATTTTAATGGGTGGTAGAATCTGCAACTGTTCTGAGACTGACTTTCCCTGTCTGACACTAATTGGCAAGTGAGTGTTCAGCAGTTTGTGCTGCTGAGATAGCTTTCATATCAGGTAAGACTCACAGAGCAACAAGGCCCAAGACCTTGTTACAACCTCGGTAAACAAGTAGCAAACACAAGAACTGAATTCTGGAGGTGAAGTAAGAATGACAAGCCATTGACATCGAGATAGTACTTGACTGAGTGTGGCACCAAGGAGCCCGAACAAAACGGAAATGAATGGGAATGGGGGGGGGAAAATATCCTGAACGGAGATGGGAAAATCCTCACGTAAATGACTGCTGTTAGATGGAGAGAGCATCTGCTTATCTGGAGAAGTGGTGGTAGTTATGTTCTGAACACTAGGTGGTGCAATCCATTGACAATGCAAGCAGCACTTAATTTTTTTTCCAATTAAGGGGCAATTTAGCATGGCCAATCCACCTAACCTGCATATCTTTGGGTTGTGGGGGTGAATCCCACGCAGACATGGGGAGAATGTGCAAACTCCATACAGACAGTGGCCCAGGGCCGGGATTCGAACCTGGGTCCTCAGCACCGCAGTCCCAGTGCTAACCACTGCGCCACATGCCACCCCCCCCCCCCCCCCCCCCCCAAGCAGCACTTCATGAACATTTTTTGAATTGAATAATCTGCCCTTACTCCCAATGTATTGTTCGGTAAAATGTTTATTCTGAATACCTTTCCCTTGGTGCCTGAGTGATCTGTGTAATGTATTTCATCTTGGCCTCCTTCTATGCTGCAACCATTTTGTGAAAATTCAGAATAAATTGAAATACTTAAGTCATCAGAGAAGTTTAATTCCATACCTATATATTGTCCAAACTTTCTTTCAGGATCACTCCCCAGCCTTGGGACACTAAAGGCAAACATTCTCCTGGAAATCACTCTGAAACCTACCAATTCAGCAGTGATGGAGATTGCACCTGGAACATTCTTGGTCGATTGCACAGAAGATGCACTAAGTTATTCACTGAGTTCTCAAAGGTGTGTGTTATTTACTAATGATCAATCTTAGTTACAATCTGATAAACATGGCATCATAGATATTCCAGCTTCACAGCTCCAGGGACCCAGGTTCAATTCCAGCCTCGGGTGATTGCCTGTGTGTTGTTTGCACTTTCTCCCCGTGTCTGCGTGGGTTTCCTCCGGGTGCTCCGGTTTCCTCCCGCAGTCCAAAGATGTGCAGGTTAAGTGGATTGGCCATGCTAAATTGCTCCTTAGTGTCCAATAGGTTACATGGGGTTACTGGGTGATGGGGCAGGGTGCTCTTTCCGGTGCAGCCTTGATGGGCCGAATGGCCTCCTTCCGCACTGTAAATTCTATGATTCTATGCACCCGCTTCGGGATTGTATTCGTCTTTGTTTCTCTATGTTCTTCCCACCAAAGTGAATCACTTCCCATTTCTCCGCATTGGACTTCAGCTGCCATCTGTCTGCCCATTCCACCAACTTGTTTATGTTCTTTTGAAGTTCTACACTATCCTCCTCACAGTTCACAATGCTTCCAAGTTTTGTATCATTCACAAATTTTGAAATCATGCCCTCTCCACTGACTTTTAGGTCATGAATATATATCAGGAAAATGATCTCAACACTGACCCCTGGGGAGCTTCACTCGACACCTTTCGCCAGCTCAAAATACATCCAGTAATCATGACTCGCTGATACCTGTCACTCAGCCAATTTTGTATCCATGTTACTATTGTCCCTTTTATTCCATGAGATATACATTGCTCAGAAATCTGCTGTGTATTAAATGCCTTTTGGAAGTCCATGTACTAGCTGAGGTCATTCATGAAGGCCCACCTTCTCAACCTTGCCCCTCGTCTGAGGTGTGGTGATCCTCAGATTAATTAATAACCAGTCAGGTCTCTCCTTCAAAGGGGAAAGCAGCTAGGACTATGGCGACTTTCCCTTACACCTGGGCAGCATGGTGGCACAGTGGTTAGCACAGTTGCTTCACAACTCCAGGGTCCCAGGTTCGATTCCCGGCTTGGGTCACTGTCAGTGCAGAGTCTGCATGTTCTCCCTGTGTCTGCGTGGGTTTCCTCCGGTTTCCTCCCACAGTCCAAAGGTGTGCAGGTTAGATGGATTGGCCATGATAAATTGCCCTTAGTGTCCAAAAATGTTAGGTGGGGTTACTGGGTTTCGGGGATAGGGTGGAGGCATGGCCTTAAGTAAGGTGCTCTTTCCAAGAGCCGGTGCAAACTCGATGGACCGAATGGCCTCCTTCGGAACTGTAAATTCTATAATTCTATGATTTACCCCACATCAACAGCACTGCCCTCATCAAGCCTCTCTATTACCTCTTCAAAAAACTCTGGCAAATTAAACACCATTTTCCCTTCAGACATCCATGCTGGCTTTCTTTAACTAACCTGTATTTGTCCATTTTACTATTACTGTTGTCCCAAATTATTGTTTCTTGAAGTTTCCCCACCACTGATAATAAACTGATTGGTCTAGTTGCTGGACTTAACACTCTTTCTTGAACAAGGTTGTAGCATTTGCAATTCTCCAGTCCTCTGGGATTACCCTGAGTCTAGAGAAGACTGAAAAACAATGGGCGGCACGGAGACACAGTGGTTAGCACTATGCCTCAAAGCTCCAGGAACCCGGGTTCAAATCATGCCTCGGGTGACTGTGTGGAATTTTGCACGTTCTCCCCGTGTCTGCGTTTCCTCCGGGTGCTTCGGTTTCCTCCCACAGTCCAAAGAGTTGCAGGTTAGGTGCATTGGCCATGATAAATTGCCCCTTCGTGTCCAAAGGATTAGGTGGTGTTACTGTGTTATGGGGATAGGGTGGAGGCTTGGGCTTAAGTAGGGTGCCCTTTCCAAGGGCCGGATCAGACTCGATGGGCCGAATGGCCTCCTTCTGCACTGTAAATTTTACGAAATCTATTACCAGTGCCTTTGTCATTTCCACTCTCACTTCCCTCAGTATCCCTGGATGCATCTTAGACGACCTATATACAACTCACATTTAAAGAAATCAATGTTCCCTGATCACTTAAGATGAATATATGCCTATTTAGATATACGTTTCTATATAAAGATGCTTTGAATATGTGCAACCAAAATTGTCAAATTACCTTGAACTGCTTCTGTGTAATTTGTATGAATTACATTGTTTTAATGTATTGTACAGATTAGACTTGAAATTAGTCATTAAATGAAACACTTGAATTATGGTGCGGTTTTGTTTCTAATAGTATCTCAAAATATAAATGTTCTAAAACATAAAATTGTTAATCCACTGTACTTAAATTTTGTGTTTTAATTTTTGACGGTTGAATTAGTTAATAAACTTGGAGTGATTATAACACAATGACTCTCTTGGTCAGGACATCACCAACATCAGCAGCATGTATCAATTGGTAGCTGCCATGTTATCCACTGTTAGACACAATGCCCCTAAAGCCAAACGAAAATCCCAGTTGGCTTCTGACCGTAGCCTTGATAGGCCATTAAGTACCCTCAGTTGGCAACTTGCTGCCTGTGAGCAAGTCGCCCCTCCAGCCACCGATCCACCTTTTGGGAAATGGTTTGGCGGTGGTACGGTGCCGGGAAACCAGCACACTGGTCAGCGATTTCTATTTTGGGCGCAATCGCCCCCATACTCGTCCATATTTGAGGTTCAAAATCCTGCTCTTTGTTAATGAATGGTATTTTCTACTAACCAGCATTAGGGCAGTCATTGGTAAATGAAAAGGGATTGTGATAACAGGTTGTGTCCAGAGATTGAAGCTTCTGAAAGCAATTCTTAGAACAGGGTGAGCCATTTTGGAGAGAAATCACAACCAGTCACAAATATGTCTGGGAGTGAACTTTATTTAGACATGAAAGGTTTCTGTTTAAATAGGAAAGAAAGCAGAGTTGAGGCCACAATCAGATCAACCATGGTCTTACTGAATGACGGCACAGGCTCAAAGAAGTGGATAGAATCCCGACAGTGCAGGAGGCGGCCATTCGGCCCCTCCAGTCTGCAACAACCTTCTCAAAGAGCATTCTACCTAGTCCATTCCCTGGCCCTATCCCCATCACCCCACATACTGATCATGGCCAATCCACCCAACCTGCACATCTTTGGACACTATGGGCAATTTAGAATGGCCAATCCCCCTGACCTGCACATCTTTGAACTGTGGGAGGAAACTGTAACAGATCCACGCAGACACGAGGAGGATGTGCAAACTCCACATAGACACTGTCCGAAGGCCAGAGTCAAACCCAGATCCCTGGCGGGGTGTGCGGTAGCAGTGCTAACGACTGTGCCACCGTGCCTACTCCTGCACCTAATTTGTATCTTTGTATGAAACTGCAGTTTTCTGATTAAGCAGTGAATCTGCAGAAAGATCGACAGAGGTGGGACTCACAGGACTGGCATCACTCCAGAACAGCAAAGGCTTAAAGGCCCAGGATAGACATCACCTTCACTCCTCAAAACCAAAACACCTCAAAGAAGTGTAACAGCCATTAGAAACCATGGTAAAGAGGCTGAGTGTTGGGGGAGGAGAGGGTGGCTTCTCTCACTGATTTCATGTGATACCTTTGTATTAGGAGATGGTTGTGATCACTACATGTAGTTCAGTGACTTTGTGAAGGAAAATATTTTTTGAAATAATTAATAATCTTTATTGTCACAAGTACGCTTACATTAACACTGCAATGAAGTTCCTGTGAAAAGCCCATAGTCACCACATTCCGCGCCTGTTTGGGTACACTGAGGGAGAATTCAGAATGTCGTTCGGGTCTTGTGGGAGGAAACTGGAGCACCCGGAGGAAACCCATGCAGACACGGGGAGAATGTGCAGACTTCACACAGACAGTGATCCAAGCCGGGAATCGAACCTGGGACCCTGGAGCTGTGAAGCAACAGTGCTAACCGCTGTGCTACCATGCTGCCACTTTTGTTAAATGGTGAGTTCTTTTGCCCAGCATTCGTAGTTCAGAGAAACCACTCTATCTCTGAGTCGGAGTCATAAAATCATTGAATCCCAGAGAGGGATACCACTATCGATGCTGTGTAAAGAACTCCCCATTCGCCAAAAGTAATTTCTTTCATGAAACCCGCTACCATCTCACTCTGACCTACACACACTCACCTTAAGAACATAATGGGTCTCAGGTGCATTTGGGGACAGAAAGGAAGCAAGTTGAAAGGGGAAGTTCCATTGATCCCGCCCTAGTGATATAACAGGCCATGTTCTGTGTTTTAAACTATAAAAAGGCTTGGGGCATTGAAGACTGTCTCTAATTTATAAGTGTTTGTAGTTTCAGAGTGCCTCTTGTTTCTTTTATTACATCATTTACATACAGATCTCTCAATTCATCTCCGTTTTATTTTGAAGTGTTTGTTTACAAAAGTTTCACTGTACTTCGCTCCGATGAAAAGAAAATTGCTTATTGTCACAAGTAGGCTTCAAATGAAGTTACTGTGAAAAGCCCCTAGTCGCCACATTCCAGCACCTGTTCGGGGAGGCTGGTATGGGAATTGAACTGTGCTGCTGGCCTGCCTTGGTCTGCTTTCATAGCCAGCAATTATGCCCTGTGCTAAACAGCCCGATGCTGGATATGGTCTCAAATCTACGTTAATACTGCAACCATTTTGCAGCGTTACAGAAGTAGTATCAATGGCCCCATTATTAGCAATGAACTCTTTGTTTTCTAATAACGTATGGATGTTGGTGACTCCTGTGAGCCTGTACCAGATAAATACATTTTTCTGACTGCACAAAAATAATGAAACATTTGTCCAATAAAGTACCTCAGGGAAATTATTTATTGGGGCTACTGGTGTTTATTACAAAAGAAGCACAAGATAGCAAGAGTGACTGAATGGCTGAGGTAAAAAGTCCCATTATTGCCGTATCTGCAATGTTGGAGGTACAGCAGCAGGGGTGGGAGAGGGTTGACAATTCCCTGTCAACAGAGAAGTTACACTTGTCCCTCATACTAGTACGAAGTCTTACAACACCAGATTAAAGTCCAACAGGTTTGTTTCGATGTCACTAGCTTTCGGAGCGCTGCTCCTTCCTCAGGTGAATGAAGAGGTCGGTCTCCACATCATGGCCCTCATACTAGATCCTCATAAGACAGATTCTGCTCAAATAACAACTTGTGCTTCTGTTGTGCCTTTCATGTAATAAAACATGCCAAGGTTGTTCACAGGAGTGTTATCAAACAACTGAGCCACACGAGGAGATATAATATCAGATTAAAAATAGCTTGGGTAAAGAGGTAAGTTATAAGGAATGCCTTAAAGGAGAAAAGCGAGATGGAGAGATATAGCCTCAGATTCAGATCAAGAAATGGGAGGTAGAACCTAGTTATTGATGTAGGCAACGGCTCAGAAAACAAAAGAAACCTGAGTTAAAAAGTGGTAAACAGCATTATTAGTTAAAGAATCAATTTAAATTGTGAGTAGGGATGACATACTAAACAGGTTACCAAATTAGGCTTTATGCATTGAGATTAGGAATAGAAAAGGGGCAATCACATTACTCGGAATATACTGCAGACCCCCAAATAGTGAGAGGGAGATAGAAGAACATTTGTGTCGGCAGATTTCTGACTGGAGGAATAAGTGGGCAATAGTAGCGTGAGACTTTAATAACCCCCAATATCAACTGGGTTTCAAACAATACAGGAGGAATTGAGGGTGAAAAGTTCATGTACTGTGTCCAGGAAATTATTTTTAAACAATACGTGACCAGGCCAACGAGTGGGGATATAATTCTGGATTTAGTCTTGGGAAATGAAGATGAGCAAGTGGGTGAAGTGACAGTGGGCGACCATATTGGAGGTCGTGACCACAATTCAGTTAGATTTAGTATTATTATGAAAAAAGACAAGAGATAAATCAGGAGTAAAAGTTTTAAACTGGAGTAAGACAAATTTTACAACACTGAGGACTGATTTATTTGAGCTGGACAGGACAAGACTGCAAAAGGATAATGGATGATGTGGATTTATTAGTCCAAGAGGAGCAGTGTGAAATATTGGATAAAATAATAATAGAGAGCAGATTTGGAAGCCTTGAAAGTGGGTAAGTCGCCAGGGCCGGACAGATTGTTTCCTAGGATGTTTAAGGAGGTCAAAGAAGAAATAGCAGATGCTCTGAGGGTTATTTTGCTATCTTCACTAGACACGGGGAAGTATTGGAGGACTGAAGTTCTGTTGTTTAAAAAGAGTACAAAGGGAAAGCCAAACAATTATAGGTTGGTTGGTCTTACTTCGGTGGTGGGCAAATTGTTAGAATCGATCCTGACAGATCGAACAAACTGTCACTTAGAAAGGCATGGACTAGTCAGGGATAGTCACCATGGATTTGTTAAGAGAAGGTCATGCCGTACAAATTTGATTGGATTATTTGAGGAAGTGACAAGGAGGATCGATGAGGGTAGTGCAATGGATGTTGTCTACATGACTTTTAGTAAGGCATTTGACAAGGTCCACATGGCAGACTGGTCAAAAAAGTAAAAGCCCATGGGATATAGGTTAATGTGACAAATTGGATCCAGAGTTGGCTTTTTCAAATACTGTTCTACAGGGCTCGGTGTTGGGACCCCTGCTGTTTATCTTATATATTAATGAAAATGGGGGCACGATTGGGAAATTTGCAGATTACACAAAAATTGCCCTTGTAGTGGATAGTGTAGAGGATAGCTGTAAGCTCCAAAATGATAAAGGTGGGTTGGTTGGTGGAGTGGGCAGGAAAGTGGCGCCTGGAGTTCAACTCAGATAAATATGAGGTAATGTGGCCAAACGGTAAAAGGGTTTGCACAATAACTGGCAATATACTGAGGAGGGTAGAGGAAGTGAGAGATCTTGGCGTACAAGTCACTAAAGGTAGCAGTACAGGAAGATGAGACTGTAACGAAGATACATGGAATGTTCTCCTTCATTGACAGAGATATAGAATGCAAAAGTAGGGATATAATGATGGAACTGTATAAGACACTGGTGAGGCCACAACTGGAGTATTGTGTGCAGTTTTGGTCACCACATTACAGGAAGGATGTAATTTCTCTGGAGAGAGTTCAGAGGAGATTTACTAGAATACTGCCATGGCTGGAGAATTGTGGCTACGAGGAGAGATTGGAGAGATTAAGGTTATTTCCTTGGAACAGAAAAGGCTGAGGGGGTGACATGATTGAGGTACATAAAATTAGAGATAGAGTCAACAGGAGGAACATGTTTCCCTTGGCAGAGAGTTCAGAAAACAGGGGTAATACATTCAAGCTAAATGGCAGAAGGATTAGAGGGAACATGAGGAAAACCTCTTTTATGTAGAGGGTGGTGGGTGTCTGGAATTCACTGCCTGAGTTGGTGGTGGAGGTAGAGACCCTAAACACTTTAAAAATTTTCACCTTAAGTGCTGTAAGCTGCAGGACTATGGGCTGCGTGCAGGAAGATGGGTTTAGAAAGTGCGCTTGGGTGTCTTCGGGTCAGAATAGACAAGATGGACTGAATGGTCCCCTTCTGCACTGTATCTTTTCTCTGGTTCTATTACAGTGATAAGGAGGAGAGAGGCCATGGAGGGATTTACAAACAAGGGTGAGGATTTTAAAATCAAGATGTTGCTTCGATGTAGACCAGAGTAATACAGTAGTAATAGTACAGAAGTAATTGAGGAATGGGACTGAGTGAGAGTTTAGAGTTGGGCAGCAAAATACTAGGTTGAAACAAATTCAATCTTCGTAGATGTTTCTGACAATCCATATCAAGATTAAAAAATGGAATAGTAAATATAAGACCGTGGATAAATATCTTTTTAATGGATTAAACTGGCAAAACGTTAAATAGTTGACCCGAATATAGCAGAAGCTTGATCTGAAATTACTATCTTTGCACTAAAACCTTTTCTTTCAGAAGGTTGTGTCACTTTCTGAGGAAGAAACAGGATGAGATAATCGAGAGGAATAGTCTCCAATGAAAGCACATAGCCGATACTCCAAGGGACTCTGCCGTTCCATTTTCAAACTCGATAGTGGATCCCTCACATTCCTGCCCTAAAAGTAATAAAACAGAAATTTAGATGGCAACCCTAAACTTGTGGAAGATTTATAACCTCACTACTTATTTTATAACTTAACCGGCAAGTGGCTTTATTGGACACTTGGGGCCAGTGGGGATCTTTATTCGTGTCTCAAATAGGCTTACATTAACACTGCAATGAAGCTACTGTGAAAAAAACACTAGTTGCCACACTACGGCGCCTGTTCGCGTACACTGAAGGAGAATTCAGAATGTCCAATTCATCTAACAGCACGTCTTGCGGGACGTGTGCGAGGAAACTGGAGGGCCCAGAGGAAACCCACGCAGACACAGGGAAAACGTGCAGACTCCGCACGGACAGTGACCCAAGCCGGGAATCGAACCCGGGCCCCTGCCACTGTGAAGCAACAGTGCTAACCACTGTGCTGCCGAGCTACCCAGGAGCTATGAGTGGTGTTAATCCTTCTCACCTTTCCTGGGTAACTATTCTGGTAAGTAAGTTGGAATCAGCGTATCCTGGGCGATACCTCTGGGGTTACGACCATTCTGCTCCTCCTGGGCCCAGTTGAACTGATATACATGATAGGAGGTCGTTAGCTACTGACTTGTTTTCCAACAGGTACTGCCATCAGTGATTCGTGGATGCTGCATCTCTAAATTGAAAATTTTGGTGCATGTATTTCTGGGCTGATAGAATAAAATCATAGCCTTTCAATGATGCTGCTCACCACTGACAGCTTAAAGGAATCTTCACTCCTTCATATCACAAGACCAAGTACTGCTGTTAATGTGACAATAAATTATGTAAGTTTGTTGATTACTAAGGTTTCAAGCCAGCCTCCAAAAACAGCGAAATAGGCATTCTGCGGCACTTTTAGGAAACTTACCCCGATGACAATTTTTATGTGATACATATGACTGGCTCTCAGATTACCCCGCCTGCTTAGTTCCAATATTTGATCATGTTATTCCTTTACGACATACATCTGACCATGTGCTATCATGTTATCTGTTTGTTATTCTTAAATAATGTGTGCCAACCAATGTATTACATGTGTTTTCTGCATCTAACTCAGCTACCGGATCTCATTGCACTATCAGAAGGAATCACCGGATTAGCAGTTAACTTCCGCCCCCCCGCCATACACACTGCCATAAACCAGTTCAATGCCCTGCCCTTAAAGCCAGTCCTACTAATGTCAGAATGCAAGTTGAGCTTTTTCTTAGGTGACCAGATTTTCAAAAGTGAAAACTGGTTGTCATTAAAAAGTCTTGGGAAGGAGGGGCTCTCTGATGATTGACATACTGGGTGACCAATAATGGCAGGAATGTGGGGGAGGGAGAAGTAAGTGAAAGTGGGACGTCCTGACATGACATCTCCCAGAATATGTCCAGCCAGAGTCCTATTAAAACAGTGGTTGAACGTGTCCCGTGAACACTGGATCTCATTGGTTGCCTAGCTGTCTGTCATGGCACCATGTTCCACTTGGGCCTTTATCACTCTCAATCACCCTCCGATACACCCTCCTCCTCAAAGAGAGAATGTAACCTCTCATAATGAAATTACTGAGAAGGGTGTTTTAAGAACAAGCCAGATCTACCATTGTTTCCTATTAAATTGAATGGCAATTGAAACTCTAGGAGGACTTCAATTGTCCAGGGACCAAACTTGACCTGTTTGATGAACAGATTCAAAAGTGGCCATTACTCCTTGAGAGTGATTGACAGATTGCAAGGGTGCACGGAACACGCCGGTGGTCTCTGACTGACCAAAGCGGACCGATTGGTATTCACTTTGTCAGCAGTTCACTGAAAGTGCTGACTTGGTCGGGTATATCCTTGGGTGGGAGAAAAAGCAATGAGAGAATTTTTTAAAAAATTACAGGGCAAGAGATGAGGTAGTGTGGCAAATAAACTTAATGCCACTGAAGGCAGTGCTAGGAAACGGAAGAACACAACATTTTCACAATTAGGGGTGTCTCTGGAGAAAGGAATTTCTGTGCCAGCAAGACTTCCCGGCACACTTATTAATGGTTGGTATGCGGGCGGCATTACAAGTTTAGGCTGCACAGCAGGGGCAGGGGAGGATTTTCCAGCAGTAAATGGAACCCGGGGTTATGGGGAAGGGAAGAGGAAGTGAAAAAGTGAGGTGCTGACAAAAATCTCTGACATGGTCCGTGTAAGAGGGAAAAGCTGCCAACTGGGACATTTGAGTTATTTTGAGCCTTTCTCGGAACTCCGGGATGTCTCATGAAAATCTGAAACTGGCTCAGAACTGGGATGTCTGGTCACCGTAGCAATGCCTTAAATATGCAGCACAGATTGGGATTCACAGACTCATCAGGGAAGCCTAAGATATTTGCCAGTTCACTAGCAACAGCCTAATAATAGCCTGCAATAGACTCAGAAATATTGGGGCATGCAGAGCAGACCAGGCTAGGTGCTCTGCTTCTGAATGGTAAAGGCTGAGGCAGGGTCAGGAGAGATAATGATCATTGGGTTGATGATAGAGACAGGGAGCGGGATTCTCTCAGCCCGGGGCTGGGCCGGAGAATCCCCGCGACCGGTGGGAATCGCACCACGCCGCCCCGACGCAATTCTCCGCAGAGAATCGGCACCATTGGCACCGGCGTTGTTGGCACGGCACCGGTCGGGCGCCACTCTACGCGGCCGGCCAGCCGATTCTCGGCCCGAGATGGGCCGAGCAGCCGTTGTAAAAACACCGAGTCCCGCTGGCGCTGTCCACACCTGCTCTCAGCCGGCGGTGACTCGGCTGGAAGGGTCGGGGGGGGCGGCCTGTGGGGGGGGAGGGGAGGGGGGGGGGCCCCTCCGATGTGGCCTGGCTTACGATCGGGTCCCACCAATCGGCGGGCCGGCCTCTCTGGCTGGGGGCCTCCTTCCTTCTGCGCCGGCCCCTGTAGTCCTGCGCCATGTTGCGTCGGGGCCAGCGTGTTGAAGGAAGCCACTGAGCATGCACGCGTTGCCGCCAGTGCCACTGGGCATGTGCACGTTCGCGCTGGTGCCACTGCGCATGCGCGGATCCTGTGGCACCCAGTTCGCACCAAAATCAGCAGCTGGGGCAGCGTGAACCGCTCCAGTGCCGTGCTGATCCCCTGTAGGGGCCAGAATTGCTGATCCTGAGGCCGTGTTGATGCGCTCGAGAAACGCGACAGCGTTTCCGACGGCGTCAACACTTAGCCTCAGGATCACAGAATCCCGCCCAGGGTGCCTGTGGATCAGGAGCGAGGGACTGAAGTGCAAACAAAACTTTAATAAAAGATTTGATAAGAAACTAAAAAGGGGCGGTGCAGCCTTAAAGATGTAACGTAGACTTGGTCCACGGACTCCAGAAGCAAAAATGCAGATATCTTGGGAGTCCGTGAACCGGTGTAAACGATGGTTGCATGGCAGCGCTGAGTACAACACCCTCCACCCAAGGTCCCCAACATTGAGGGGGAGGCTTCCTCCGTAGAGGGACCTCCAGTGAGGACCTCCGCCACTAGATGGCAACAAGGTGTGTTAAAGGCAACGGGCGAAGGCAAGGAGGTGAAAGGTGTATAGCAGCAGCCCATACAGGAAACCCCTCCGTGCCATGCGAAATGGCATGGAGGGCACATCAATCTTGAAAGTGTGGGCCTCCAAAGGTAATTAGGCCCATTATTTGTATATGTAAAGGGCCTGTTTCAGGTCTGGGGCATGATTTTCAAATTAAGCCTGCACTGGCTCCAGGCATTTGAAAATTCAGCTCATGAGTTCAAATCGCACCAAGGCTCATAGGGGACTTTAAATTCAATTAATGAATGAATCTGTACTAAAATGCTAGGCTCATTAATAATGGTCATTAATCTACTGGATTGTCATTAAAAAAAACAATATGCTTCACACATGTCTTTCAGGGAGGAAATCTGCCAGTCTACATGTGACTCCAAACTCACAGAAATGAGGTTAACCCTGCACTGTCCTCTGAAATTAGCAAGCAACTCAGTTACATCATACTGCTCTGTTGAAGTCAAATGTGCGTTTATCGACACCACATCGACTGCAGGAGTTCAATAAGGTTGTTCGCCACCACCTTCTCAAGGACAATAACAGGTGATTAAGAAGGCAAATGGAGTTTTGTCCTTCAGGTGATTAAGAAGGCAAATGGAGTTTGTCCTTCATTGCTAGAGGGATGGAGTTTAAGACTAGCGAGGTTATGCTGCAATTGTATAAGGTGTTAGTGAGGCCACACCTGGAGTATTGTGTTCAGTTTTGGTCTCCTTACCTGAGAAAGGACGTACTGGCCCTGGAAGGTGTGCAGAGGAGATTCGCTAGGTTAATCCCAGATCTGAAGGGGTTGGATTACGAGGAGAGCCTGAGTAGACTGGGACTGTACTTGTTGGAATTTAGAAGGATGAGGGGGGGATCTTATAGAAACATATAAAATTATGAAGGGAATAGATAGGATAGATGCAGGCAGGTTGTTTCCATTGGTGGGTGAAAGCAGAACTAGGGGGCATAGCCTCAAAATAAGGGGAAGTAGATTTAGGACTGAGTTTAGGAGGAACTTTTTCACCCAAAGGGTTGTGAATCTATGGAATTCCTTGCCGAGTGACGCAGTTGAGGCTCCTTCATTAAATGTTTTTAAGATAAAGATAGATAGTTTTTTGAAGAATAAAGGGATTAAGGGTTATGGTGTTCGGGCCGGAAAGTGGAACTGAGTCCACAAAAGATCAGCCATGATCTCATTGAATGGTGCAGCAGGCTCCAGGAGCCAGATGGCCCACTCCTGCTCCTAGTTCTTATGTTCTTTATAAGGAAAGAGCAATAAATTCTGGCCTTGCCAGCAATGAAAACATCCCAAGAAGTGCTCCTTCAGAGGATCTGTGCAGACTCAATGGGCCGAATGGCCTCCTTCTGCACTGTAAGGATTCTATGGATTCTATGACTGAAAAAAAATGTATGTTAAAGTAAGTAAGTTCCTATACTTCAATATTTGCATCCTCTTGTGAGACTGTGTTGCTTGCTTGATTTCTCTTTCTTCTTTGCTGTTGATACTGTTGGATACGACGTTGTAGTTTCAGATCGATAGCTTTGCTTTGAGAAATGCTAGACATGAGAGAAAAACAATTCTCAGAGTTAAAACACCTATTTCATACCACTCATAGTCAAAGTTCATTCATAGAAACTGCTAGGAGCAAGTATTTTCAACAGAGGCCCGTTTTATGCTAGAATGAACTAACAGGTTGGGGACTGGGAATGAAGGAGGGCCGGAGGGGGAGAAGAGTGTTGGCATTAATGGAGCAAAGGGAATAAGTGAACTGAGATGGGCAGGTGACTGTTACTGTCAACTGAGCTTGTGAACGGAGCGAAGACAATGAGGAGAGTGCCAAAACTGAACTGGAACAGGAGTTGAGGAAAGCGAGTGGAGAGATGGTTAAAGGTTGGGGGTGCCTCCTTTTTAAAAAAAATATTTTTATTAGCAGCATTTTGCATATATACATAGAAATATCAGAACAAAAACCAACAGACACAGAAACCCAAGCCAACCGCAGCTGGGGGTGGGGCATGGGAGTGCCTCTTTAAAGTTGGTGTGTGCTTGTTAATGGAAGGAGGGTGCGTAGTGACTCTTGAGGTTGTAGTTGGGGCAAAGAATCAACTTTCATTCCTCTGGCGTCTTGGACATCACCCAAAAGGTGCTTCACAGGAGAATTATAAAACAAAATATGACATTGAGCCACATCAGGAGATATTAGAACAGATGGATAGTTTCATCAAAGAGGTTTTAGAGGAGGAAAGTGGGATAGAGAGGGGCAGATGTTTAGGGAGGGGGTTTGACAGCTTATGGGCTAGGCAACTGAAGGAATAGCTGCCAGTGTGAAGTAAGTAAAATTAGGAACGCGCAAGAGTCCAGAATTAGACGAGTCAAGTCTAGAGGTAAGAAAGGCGTGATGGGAGTGATGATATGGATGATCTTTTGAACATAGATAAATGTGAGTTACTTCTCGATAACTTTATTGAATAAAATCTGTCAATTGTGAAGCGAAAAGTTTTTAAAATGAACAGGAACAGACAGGACAGGGCTTAATGAAAAAATAAAAGATTGTATGACACCATTGGAAGAAATGCAATAAGGTTGTTCTGTCCAACATTTAATCTCAATCAACACCACCCTCATGGATTAATTTGCAATAAATATATCTAATTTTCCCTTTGTGAGGCTTTACTATAATAATGATCACTTATTGTCACAAGTAGGCTTCAATGAAGTTACCGTGAAAAGCCCCTAGTCACCAGGTTCCGGAACCTGTTTAGGGAGGCTGGTGCTGGAATTTAACCCGCGCTGCTGGCCTTAGTTCTGCATTACAAGCCAGCTGTTTAGCCCACTGTACTAAACCAGCCTATATACACATTGCCTGCTGCATTTAACTATCCAACAACAAGGGCCACATTTCAAGGTTATTTATTGTCTGGAGATTTTTTGAGGGATATGAAAAATTCGATACAAATTTAACAATTTTCCTCTTCTTTCCATTTGCGGTAGTTAGGTTTTCTAAGAAAACCATAGATTATGCTTCGAAAATAATGTTGTCTTTCTCTTTTTTTTTGTCAAAAAGGAAATAATGGCAATATATGGGATAGATTTCCCTAGCGTACAGTTTTTGGAAGGCTGGCTGGAGGAGTACTAGCTGCGGTCTGCCCAATATTGGCATTCGTGCTTCTCCCAACCCCACAAATAAAAACTTACAAAGTGGGGCCTTCAACAGCACTAACACAAGCTGAAGCTGGACTGGGTGTGCGTGGCAGACACTCCATCTCCAAGAATGGAACAGTCAGTCATATGCGACAATTTCTGCAGGTGCTAGTGCCCTGTTTCCATCCAGAAGGTGACCTGTAAATCTCACCTGCAAATGACAAAGCTGGGAGAATTTAATTTGTCTGGGTGTTGCAAGTTGTGGTAAGGTTTTTGACCAACTGATGACTCAAATATTCAATAGCGCATATTATGGCTCCGATTTTCAGCCCTTGATCGTCGTTGGAGAGAACAGCGATGCGGGCGGAAAATCCGAAGAGATTTGGGAAACGCGAGTCTCTCCGGTAAGATCGTGTTTCCAGATTTTCTGCGTCGTTCACCGGCGACATCACAAGGTTTGTGCCCACAAAGTGTGGGAATCTAATTTAAATAGATTTTAATATGTTTAAATATTATTAATAGGCCTCCCCACCACATGATCCTCACTAAATTATGTGATGTCACGTCGGCGAGGTTTTCAACAGGTTTGGCAAAATGAGAAACAGTCGAGGGGATCCTTCCAGCGGTTCAAGGGTAAGTATAGCCCATTGGGGGGGAGAGAGAGAAATGCCCAGCGACAGGTTGGCAGTGCCAACCTGTGCCAGAGGGCAGTGCCAGGGCAGGCCCTCAAGGGAGCTCCATGGGAGGGAGGGTTCCGTTCAAGTGTGGTGGGGGAGAGCGAGCTGTGAGGGGTGAACTCGCAGGAACTGATGGGGGATGGGATGGCAATGGCAGCCCTCCCCGCGCCCTGGATAATTGTCTGAGGGGGGAGAGAGAGAGAGAAGGGGAGCTCCCGATGATTGTCGGGGGCAGGGTTGGAAGTCCCTGATACCTCCATGATGGTGGCTGGGGGCCGTTAGGTTTCATTGCTGATTGGGGCACTGTCTTTAAAAGGTGCCACTATCTCTGTGGTGCCGGCTCTATCAGACCCCCCCTCTGCTAGAGTGATGGTGCAGACCATGCCACCTCATTTTTTTCTTTAAAGGAGTTTAATACATGAAGAGAAAGCTGGTCTGTGCAACTGGTGAGTTGGATACCAGTTTTCAATCTGGCCTGACACTTTGCCAAATTCTGGTGAGATTCCACTCTATATCAATTGAGGTTATTTGTATATTGAAAATGATTCCAATTTAACCCATCTTGAAAAAAAATCTTATTTTACTTTGGTTCTTTTGTTTTTCTTTCTTCAGGTTTTTTCTCGATATTTTCTTCCATACTTGAGCTTGAATTATCTTCATTCTTGAGCTGTACAGTGAGTATACAATTGAAACAGAACAGATTTAATGTTATTGCTTTATCAAACTGAAGGTATTGAATTCCGCTCTGGGATTCTGATTGAAATTAGTTGAGTTTTTCACAGAGAATACCAGGGTAGTTTGTCAGTGAGTCTCCTGATAAAACTCCCCATTATAAGTGGCATTTCCTTCCTCCCACCCTTGCCAGCACTCCCGTTGGCTGTTCTTGGCCTGCCCGTCAAATGCAAATTGAGATGGGGTGGAGGAGTGAAATAAAGCCTAGACTTGGATTTTCCCCAAGACGGAGATGGTAAAAATAGAGGAAATGCCCGAAAATCAAAAGGCCTGTCCCTGAACACGGCGCTTCCCATTTTCACAGGTGTGAGGCGTGTTTCGAGCATTCGAGGTTTACAGAGGCAGCTGGCCATTTGCATCATCAGTTGCCTCCACTGAAGTTGGATTTTGGTCGGCCTGGTGTCTGAAACCAATATGTGTAGATTAGCTCTGGTGCAGTTGTTTGGATAGCCAGGGCACACCATTGGATCTGGCCCCCGGTTATCTTTGAGGGAGGTAAGATGCCCTTGAGTGGATGTTAGCTTTCCTTTGCGGTAGGGCAAGTGCCCTTTGAAAATGTTAACGGAAGGAATAAATGTGTATAAAAAGTATATAAATCCATTACTTCCAAGCTTTTGAAACTGTTAACAAACATGTCACAATCAACTCTCAGAACTGTCAGTAGCACCTGTCAAAGGAATCTGCCATAAGTGACAAAGAGGCCCGTCAAGGGGAGCTGACAAGACATTTAACAGTCTTGCCATTGAAATCTTTGAAAGAATGTCTGGAAACGTGTTAAAAAATGTTTCGTTGCTATTTCACTCCATCTGTTGACATAAATCTGAGGGATTCCTTTACTGAATTATGATAATGATAATGTTAAAAAATGTTTCATTGCTATTTCACTCCATCTGTTGACATAAATCTGAGGGCTTCCTTTACTGAATTATGATAAAGTGACTGAAGGCGGACATAGTTATGCTCCAGGAGACGCACCTGAAGTTGGCAGATCAGGTTAGACTAAGGAAAGTATGGGTGGGACAGGTATTCCACTCAGGGTTGGACGCGAAAAACAGAGGGGTGGCAATACTGGTGGGGAAACGTGTATCGTTCGAAGCCAGGACCATAGTGGTGGATAGTGGGGGCAGATATGTGATGGTGAGTGGCAGATTGCAGGGTGAGGCGGTTGTGCTGGTGAACGTAGATGCCCCGAACTGGGATGATGCGGGATTCATGAAGCGAATGCTGGGACGTATCCCGGACCTGGAAGTGGGAAACTTGTTAATGGCGGGGGGACTTCAACACAGTGCTGGACCCAGGGCTGGACCGGTCCAGATCCAGGACCGGGAGAAGGCCGGCAGCGGCCAAGGTGCTTAAGGGATTTATGGAACAAATGGGGGGAGTAGATCCGTGGAGATTCGCCAGACCGATGGGTAAAGAGTTTTCCTTTTTCTCCCACGTCCATAAGGTATACTCCCGGATAGACTTTTTTGTTTTGGGAATGGCACTGATCCCGAAGGTGGCAGGAACGGAGTACTTGGCTATAGCCATGTCAGATCACACCTCGCATTGGGTGGATCTGGAACTAGGAGAGGAAAGGGAGCAGCGCCCACTCTGGCGATTAGACATGGGACTACTGGCGGACGAGGGGGTATGCGGAAGGGTGAGGGGATGAAAGATACCTGGAGGTCAATGACAATGGGGAGGTCCAGGTGGGGGTAGTATGGGAAGCGCTGAAGGCGGTGGTTAGAGGAGAGCTGGTTTCCATCAGAGCCCTCAAGGGGAAACAAGAGGGCAAAGAAAGAGAGAGATTAGTGGGGGAAATTTTGAGGGTGGATACGAAGTATGCGGAGGCCCCAGACGAAGGGCTATACAGGGAAAGACGAAGATTACAGACTGAGTTTGACCTGCTGACCACGGGAAAGGCAGAGACACAGTGGAGGAAGGCACAGGGGATACAGTATGAATATGGGGAAAAGGTGAGCTGGCTGCTGGCCCAACAACTTCGGAAGAGGGGGGCGGCGAGAGAGATCGGAGGAGTTAGGGACAAAACGGGAAAGATGGAGTAGAGAGTAGGGAAAGTGAACGAGGTGTTCAAGACATTTTATGAGAGGCTGTACAAGTCCCAACCCCCGGAGGGGAAAGAAGGAATGATACACTTTTTGGATCAGCTAGAGTTCCCGAGGGTGGAGGGGCAGGAGGTGGCAGGTCTGGGGGCGCAGATTGAGGTGGATGAGGTGATCAAAGGAATAGGGAACATGCAAGCAGGGAAGGCCCCGGGACCAGACGGGTTCCCGGTGGAATTTTATCGGAAGTATATGGACCTGCTGGCCCCGCTCTTGGCGAGAACCTTTAATGAGGCTAAGGAAAGGGGGATATTACCCCCGACATTGTCGGAGGCGACAATATCGTTATTTCTGAAACGAGACAAAGACCCGATGCAGTGCGGGTCATACAGGCCCACCTCCCTCCTAAACGTAGACGCCAAACTGCTGGCCAAAGTGATGGCAACAAGGATAGAGGATTGTGTCCCAGGGGTGGTACATGACGACCAGACAGGGTTTGTAAAGGGGAGACAATTGAATGCCAATGTACGAAGGCTGCTGGGGGTGATGATGATGCCCCCACCGGAGGGGGAGGCAGAGATAGTGGTGGCGATGGATGCAGAGAAGGCATTCGATAGGGTGGAGTGGGACTATCTGTGGGAGGTGCTGAAGAGATTTGGGTTCGGGGAGGGGTTCATTAGATGGGTTAGACTCTTGTACGGGGCCCCGGTGGCAAGCGTCGTTACAAACAGGCAAAGATCGGGATACTTTCGATTACATAGGGGTACAAGACAAGGGTGCCCCCTGTCCCCGTTACTGTTCGCGTTGGCAATTGAACCATTGGCCATAGCGCTGAGGGACTCTAAGAGGTGGAGGGGGGTGCTTAGAGGGGGAGAGGAACATCGAGTGTCACTATATGCAGATGATTTACTGCTATATGTGGCGGACCCGGTAGAGGGGATGCCAGAGGTAATGCAGATACTCAGGGAGTTTGGAGAGTTCTCGGGATACAAATTAAATATGGGAAAGAGTGAGCTTTTTGTGATGCACCCCGGGGAACAGGGCAGGGGGATAGATGCTCTGCCGCTGAGGAGAGTGGCAAGGAACTTTCAATACCTGGGGATTCAGGTGGCCAGGAACTGGGGAACCCTACATAAACTTAACCTGACGCGACTGGTAGAGCAGATGGAGGAGGACTTTAAGAGGTGGGATATGGTGCCCCTGTCATTGGCGGGCAGAGTACAGGCGGTTAAAATGGTGGTCCTCCCGTGGTTTCTTTTCGTGTTTCAGTGCCTCCCCATCCTGATTACAAAGGCCTTTTTCAAAAAAATAGACAGGAGTATTATGGGCTTTGTGTGGGCGGGAAAGACCCCGAGGGTAAAGAGGGGGTTCCTGCAGCGCAGTAGGAACAGAGGGGGATTGGCACTGCTGAGTCTGAGTGACTACTATTGGGCCGCTAATGTGTCGGTGGTCTGTAAGTGGATGAGATAAGAAGAAGGTGCGGCATGGAAAAAGCTGGAGATGGCGTCCTGTAAGGGAACGAGTCTAAAAGCGCTGGTGACGGCGCCGCTACCGTTCTCCCCGAAAAGGTACACCACAAACCCAGTGGTGGTGGCGACCTTGAAGATCTGGGGGCAGTGGAGACGACACAGGGGAGTGACGGGTGCCTCGGTGTGGTCCCCGATAAGGAATAACCACAGGTTCGTCCCGGGGAGGATAGATGGGAGATTTCAATGTTGGCAGCGAGCAGGAATTAGGAAGCTGAAGGACCTCTTTTGTAGACGGGACGTTTGCGAGTCTGGGAGCATTGGAAGAAAAATATAAGTTGCCACCAGGGAATGCTTTCCGATACATGCAAGTGAGGGCATTTACGAGGCAACAGGTGAGGGAATTTCCGCAGCTCCCGACGCAAGGGATCCAGGATAGAGTGATTTTGGGGTTGGAGAAGGTAGTGTCCGAAATATACAGGGAGATGAGAGACGAGGGGGAGGTGATGGTAGAGGAGCTGAAGGGAAAATGGGAAGAGGAACTGGGGGAAGAGATCGAGGAGGGGCTGTGGGCAGATGCCCTAAGTAGGGTAAATTCTTTGTCCTCGTGTGCCAGGCTTAGCCTGATTCAATTTAAGGTTCTACACAGAGCGCATATGACGGGAGCAAGACTGAGCAGGTTTTTCGGGGTGGAGGATAGATGTGGAAGGTGCTCAGGAAGCCCGGCGAACCACACTCACATGTTCTGGTCGTGTCCGACACTGCATGAGTCCTGGGAGGGTGTGGCAAGAGTGATTTCAAAGGTGGTGGGGGTCCGGGTCAAACCAGGCTGGGGGTTAGCTATATTTGGGGTTGCAGAAGAACCGGGAGTGCAGGAGACGAAAGAGGCCGACGTCTTGGCCTTTGCGTCCCTAGTAGCCCGGCGAAGGATTCTACTTATGTGGAAGGAAGCGAAGCCCCCGGGCGTGGAGGCCTCGATAAACGACATGGCAGGGTTCATAAGACTGGAACGAATAAAATATGCGTTAAGAGGATCAGCTCAGGGGTTCACCAGGCAGTGGCAACCGTTCCTTGACTATTTCGCGGAACGATAATGGAAAAACAGAAAAAAACAGCAGCAGCAACCTGGGGGGGGGGGTATTATCCCGTGTTTTTGTTTTTTGCCAGTTGTTGATATTTGCTTTTTGTCAATCTCTTTTTTCATTTGTTGTTAGTTTAATATATTATTTAAATAACGTTTAATGTATATTCCTTTATTAAGTTGTAAAAACGGAAAATTTCTGTTTGAAAAATTTCAATTAAATATATTTTTTTTAAAAAGAAATGTATTTTATAAAGATTTATATTATTTCATTTCCTTGTTTTGTCTCATGTCTGCACGGGCCTGAAGTCTGACCATGTTGGCTTGCCTTTCAGCCCAGCCAAGGACAAAGGACGATATGTGGGGGCATTGATTTTCCATATGTTGGCATTGAGATAATAAAGGGCTATTGGAGTTGGGCAAACACCTTGGCATGAGTTGGCATGGATGAATCATGGGGGTGAGGGTTGGAGGGACAGTTTATGTTTTTAAAAACATTTTTGGACAGAATGCATTCTGCCAAGCCTGCCTCCGCACCTTGAATTTCCATCAGGTCTTCCCAGATCACCTGCCTCAGTGTCTAATCTAGCCTACACCCCCAGCCCGAAAATCCAACATCAGGGTAGCCATTTTTAGAGGTGGGGTTCGTAGAGCCAGGAATTCTCCCGTCTCTGCGCATCCGACCTGGGAGTAAAATTCTGGAAATCCAGTGGCTTTCTCTCTATTCACCCCACTTACTGCGATTTGTATCAGCTGTGATTCAGTTGGTAGCACTCTCGGTAATCACAAGTTTGTGGATTCAAATCGGACTCCAGAGACTTGCACCCAAATCTTGGCTGACGCCCCCGTGTAGAGAGAGTCACTGTTTTGCAGATCAGACATTAAATATGTGTGCCCTCTCAGGTCGATGTAAACTGCCCCATGGCAATATTTTGAACAGGAGTAGGGACAGGGCCGGGAATCCAGTGTCCTGGTCAATATCTATCCCACAATCCAAGTCACACACCATCCTGACTTGGAAATATATCGGCATTCCTTCACTGTCACTGGGTCAAAACCCTGGATCTCCCCCTCCCCCCCTTACACCACATAGACTGCAGAGGTTCAAGAGGGCAGCTCACCACCTCAAGGGCAGTTAGAGATGGGTAACAAATGCTGTCCTAGCCAGCGAAGCCCACAGCCTATAAAAATGATTTTTTTTTAACAATCTACATCACAGACACAGGTTAACTGGTCATTATTGCACTGCTGTTGGTATGAGTTTGCTGTGTGAAAACTGAATGCCATGTTTCCCATATTACACAACTGACTACAAAGTACTTCATTGGCAGTGATTGCAATATCCTGAGGTCATTAAAGTCACGACATAAATGCAAGATTTATTTTTTTCTTTTCTTTCCCAATGCTGTATTCAGTTCCTGGGAAACAGTGGTTACAATCCTGGGTTCTCCACAGAAGGAAAGTGCTTTCCCAGTAGGAAAAAGGAGTAAAACCTGGAAATGGTTGGTACTAGTCTGAACTGGAGTTCCATGTTAAGGTCTACAAGACCAGTCCGGACCAGTACCAGCGATTTCCCATGTTTTGTTGTTTTTTCCACCTGTGCTGTCGCAATCCGTTCTTTCTCCAGTTTGCCTTTCATCTCGCTTTCGATTGAGATGTCAATCCCTGCAAAGTTCCACAAAGTAGATGATTTTCCCAATGTCCCTGTTCAGCCTTCTCTTCTGGTACGGCATTGGCATTGGCAGTCTCATCGCGGTAATGGCAGGGGTTTATGGTCAGGCAATGGCAGGCCCCCTCTTAGTGCCAGATCGGAGACCTGGAGGTGTCAGAAAGACGCTTGCAAGTCCCACCATTGCTGCAGCCACAAGAATTCTCAATGCCAATCCCACAAGGTCTTTAGGAATTCCTCCACGACCCACAGAGCAGGTAACCATTAGATTATAGAAACTGAATCACTTAAAGCTATGGAGCAATTTATGTTTGGATTTGAAGAAAATACCATGTAGTATTTGTTGTGAAAACTACATTTACCTTGCTGGAGTTCCTGACTTCCCTCTCTCCAAGTCCGGACAGAACTCGGAGTTCCTGTGCATGCGCAGATCGGGGGCAGGCTACACTTGTTCACTTCTGCATGAAGAAAAACAGCACAACAACCCAATCATGTGACTGAGAGCCGAGCGCCATTGAAGGTAAGTATTTCAGGTGAAAGGCTGGATAGGGAACAGGGAGAGGTCCCTAAAGGAGAGTCGCAGGTAGGGGACAGAGACAGGCCCTTGTTAAGTTAATGAAAAAGAGAGCAGAGAAATAGGCCCCAAATCAGAAAAGGGCTGTGGGTAGAAGACTTTAAGTGAAGAGGGCTCAGGTGAAGCCATGAAGATCTAAGAAGGCAGCAGAAAGCTCGTGACTCCTTGCTGTGGTTTTGTTGGAGCTAGGGTATGCTTCGGGTCAGTTGTGCTCTACTCAGTGTGGCCGAAGAGCTGAGGTTGTGCTTGTGAGTTGGTGCTTGAGTGTCTATTCGCAAATCCAGTGGAACAGAATCTCGAGAGATGAGATTGAAACCCTGCAAGGTTGGCCGTCATGAAGCCGCCCTGGTTGGAGTGACTTGTGGAGAGAATTCCAAAGAAGATCTTCGAAGGTGAAGACTGGAATCCCTCGTGAGAGACGAGGTTTCAGTGAGGTTGGTTGACTCGCAGAGTGACTGACATCTGGATGGGTTGTTAAAAAAACGTGGATTCTGTTTTGGTCACAGTTGGCAATTATTGTGTTTGATCACAGTTCACCTGTTAACTCATATCTTATACTTACCCTAATTGTTGGAATATAAGATAGATATTGTGAATTGTTTTATCTCTCTGATCTTGTACAGCAAAGTTTATTTTTGTTTGTTCAAAAACCATGGAATCTTGTGATTTTATTCTCCGAGCAAGTGTCTTGAATCTCAATTTTTGTCTACCTTAAATAAAAGGTTATTGTCCCTCACTGAATGTTCGCAAAACCTTGGGGGTCTGGTCAAGGTTCATAAAACATTACCCAAGGATGTTAATCCTGTTAATATAATTTTATCGTTGAAAGCTGCATTAAGTGCAGGTAAATGGATGAAAAACCTATCTGCACATAGCGATAACTTCAAATCATTAACAAGTTCCATTCAAAGGGCCAATCTTTGGAAAAAACATTGATCAATTAATAGATCAATACTGACACTTAATCAAATTATCATGTGTGGGAAGAACACGCAGTGTCAGAAGAGGAAGGCACTCTTCTTTCTCTGATTGTAGCTCAGTTTTCAAATGCAATTGAACAGAACATCATCCAAATTGACAGGAAAGGGTATGTTGCTTTGACTTCCACTTGCAAAAGATTAAGTTTGTATTTTTTAAATATAAATTTAGAGTACCCAATTCATTTTTTCCAATTAAGGGGCAATTTAGCGTGGCCAATCCACCTACCCTGCACATCTTTGGGTTGTGAGGGTGAAACCCACGCAAACACGGGGAGAATGTGCAAACTCCACACGGACAGTGACCCAGAGCCGGGATCAAACCTGGGACCTCAGCGCCGTGAGGCAGCAGGGCTAACCCATTGTGCCACCGTGCTGCCCGTAACAGATTAAGTTGACAAACAGTTGCACAACATGTCTGAAGCCAGCGTCAGAAGGCCCTGGCCATTTTTGGACTTGGGCCCTGATCTGAAGGCTGCCGGATTGTTGATGACATGTCACCGCAGCCACCTGGGTGTAGGAAGTGCTGGCAGCTTGAACGTTGTGCTGGTGAGTTGTCAGGTGGGGTTGGGGTGAGGGGGGTGGGGTGGAGAGAGGGGTTGTTCAGTAGGAGTTGTGCTTAAATGACCAGTGGAAAATTGCAGAGTTTTTGTGGCGTCACGAAGCAAAACATGGGGCAAAGACATGAGGCAGAACCAACATGGATTTGTGAAAGGGAAATCATGAATAACTGACCAATTAGAGTTTTTTGACCTAACTTCTAAGTTGGATAAAGAGGCAGCTTGGGCCGGATCGTCTGGGCTTGCTGACAGCAACAGCGCGCCATTGGGACAATGGCCTGGCAATGCGACTGCTTCGGGCAGCCATCTCAACATGGGTCATCACTGTTTTACCAGCCCCCTCCCACATCTCTGCCCATCACCTGGGGGCTGGTAAAATTGCGCCCTGTGTTCCTAAGTTCACCAGTACTCAGTCATAGAACTAGGGAGCGCTGGAGATAAATATCTTACTATTATTCCTTGAAGGAGTTTTATTGATGTAGTTACGAAATAATATTTTTCCAGGAAGTAAACAGATTCCATTTTAACGATATTAGTATTTCAGGTATATTTCAGGTGCCTGTATTGGAAACTGAGTTTTGTAGATGTGCTTTGATTGAGGGAATCATGGTAATTTATGTAATGTAATTGTGATTTCACAGAATTTTATTTCTGTTAATTCCCTTCACTCTCCCACAAATGTTGAATCCATGATGCAGGGCATAATTCCACACATGCTGGTTGCTGTGACTATGGTGACTTATCTCTTTAAGACAGTACAGCCAAAAAGGGTCGCCTGACTTGAGGGAGCAATGGGACCCGAGAGTGAGTGGTTACCCCAGAGGGTGGGTTCCTCTCTTGGGCAGACTATTGGGCTTTGACTCTTGGGAGTCAGTGGGAATTACACGGGAACACTCTTCACTGGTTGGAGTCATGCCTAGCACAAAGGAAGATGGTTGTGGTTGTTGGAGGTGCTCCTCAGGGTAGTGTTCTCGGCACAACCATCTTCAGCTGCTTCATCAGTGACCTTCCTTCCAACCTAATGTCAGATATGGGGATGTTCGCTGAATGTTCAGCACCATTGCGGCTCGTCAGAAACTGAAACAGTTCGCGTGCAAATGCAGTAAAACCTGGACAATATCCAGGCTTGGGGTGATAAGTGGAAAGTAACATTCACAATTACCAGGCAATAATCATCTTCAATAAAAGAGAATCAAACCATCGCCCTTGACATTCAATGGGATTACCATTACTGTACCCCACTATCAACGACCTGAAGGTTACCATTGACCAGAAACTGAACTGGGCTAGCCATATAAATACTGTGGCTACAAGAGCAGGTCAGAGGTTAGGAATCCTGTGTTGAGTAACTCACCTCCTGACTCCCCAAAGCCTGTCCATCACCTACAAGGCACATGTCAGGAGTGTGATGTCATACTCCCCACTTGCCTGGATGAGTGCAGCTCTAAAAACACTAAAGAAGCTTGACACCATCCAGGACAAAGCAGCCCACTTGATTGGCACCCCTTCCACAAACATTCACTCCCTCCACCACTGATGCACAGTAGCAGCCGTGTGTACCATCTACAAGATGCACTGCAGGAACTCACCAAGGTTCCTTAGGCAGCACCCTTCCAAACCCATGACCACTACCCTCCAGAAAGACAAAGGTAGCAGCTACATGGGAACACCCACTTGGAAGTTCCCAACAAGTCACTCACGATCTTGACTTGGAAATATATGGCCGTTCCTTCAATGTCACTGGGCCAAAATCCTGGAACTCCCTCCCTAATAGCACAGTGGGTGCATCTACACCACATGGACTTCAGCAGTTCAAGAAGGCAGCTCACCAACATCTTCTCAAGGGCAATTAGGGATGGGCAATTAATGCTGGCCTAGCTAGCGAAGCCCACATCCCGTAAAATTGAATAGGTTTAAAAAAAATACATCCAGCAGCCATGCAGTAAGGATGCAAGGACTTGGAGCTGTCCTCCAACGCAGCTTAGCTGCAAAACCTCCTGTGCCAAGTTACTCTTTATTAATAAACACCTTCTTGTTCCCAACAAAGTCTGATGTTTCTTGATGATGCCAGAAGTGTGCCACAATACATATCAGTTGCCCTCCAGCATCATCCCAAATAGCCATTCTCATTCTGTGACCTTATTCAGTGAGTGTTGACGGTCTTTTCTAGCAAGGGTAGGAGAAGGAGGAAATTACAGTAAGCATTTCGCCAGATGCACTTTCCAGCAAAGTTCACTGCACAGCAAGAGGAGTGACATGGAGGTGCCTTTACTTAGGGTCAGGAATGCCGAAGGTAATTATAGCACCCTTTCTGTCACCCCAAATTAGATCAGATGGCTCACCATTTGGGACCCCTTTGATTTGTGTATTTTAGTTACAAATCGCTTCTTTCACCAACCATTGACTTATGTCAGAATTTCATCATAAAATGTCACTGAGTTATTCAAGGTTCAGGTGTTACTGGAGTGGGACATGTCTTGAAGTGAGCTATAAGACATTTTATCTTCCCCCTTCATCAGTCCATGTAAAACAACCAACAGGGCCGTGTAAATTGACCAGCAGGTCCAGGAGGTCGCAAATCTCAGTTTACCTCTTACCCTGGATCTGCTGGCTGATTTTCCTGTTGATAACTGCATGCACTGTTAACACATATTTTATTTCCCAGTAAGGTCACAGACCTATTCCAGCAAAGAAGGAGGCCATTTGGCCCATTGTATCTACACTAGCTCTCCCAATGAGCAGCATGACTCAGTGACATTCTCCTGCCCTTTCCCCGTACCCCTACACATCATTTCTATTCAAATAATCATCTAATGCCCTCTTGAATATCTCGATTGAACCTGCCTCCACCATGCTTCCAGGCAGTGCATTCCAGACCCAAAACGCTACCTGTGCGAAAAAGGTTTTTCTCACATCACATTTGCTTCTTTTGCAAATCATTTTAAGTCTATTTCCTCTCATTCTTGACCCTTTACAAGCGGGAACAGTTTCTCCCTCATTACTCTGTCCAGCCCCCTCATAATTTTGAACTTCTCTATCAAGTTTCCTCTGAGCCTTCTTGTCTCCAAGGAGACAAGGGTCCCAACCTCTCTGATCTATCTTGATAACTAAAGTTTCTCATCCCTGAAGGCATTCTTGTAAGCCGCTTCTGCACTCTCTCCAATGCGTTCACATCCTTCTTATAGTGTGGCACCCAGAACTGTACACAATATTCCAGCTGAGGTCTAACTAGTTTAAGTTCAACATCACCTCCTTGCTTTTGTGCTCTATGCCCCTCTTAATAAAGCCCAGAACACTATATGCTTTATTAACTGTTCTCTCCACTTGTACTGCCACCTTCAATGATCTATGCACAAATGCACCCAGGTCCTTCTGCACCCCTTTAAGAATTTTACAGCTTATTTTATATTGTTTCTCAATGTTCTTTCTACCAAATTGTAATACTTCTCCGTATTGAATGACACAAGATCCAGCCCATTGTCCCTGCTGCCAGTTGATATCTTGGATGTAATCCTTCTCCTTTATATCATTTGAACGAGCCAGGAATTAAAGTCTTCTGTTGAACTCTAGACCCAACGCGCACACAGAACTTTATGCAGCACGGAACTGTCATGTTACCTGACCATTCGCTAATGGTAGCTGCTCCATATCTTTCTTATCACATTGCATGTTTGGCTTCTTTGATTGTTTCTTCTTCCTTTAATCAAAAACAGATGAAACTAATAATGAACACATGATGTCAGGTATGTAGTTAGAAATACCTTTCAAATATCGAATTGCACCCCCTTGACAGAGCTCAGTAATATTGGATTGTTTCAAGATGTATGAATCATGGCTAGTGCCATGCATAATTCTAAATCGTTAGTTAAATACCATCAGCAAATTCACCAAGTCATAGCTCTTCGACCGTTTCTGTAGAACTGCTAAATGTTGTCCGAGTAGTGACCATTCTGCCAAATGGAACATCACAGGTTGGTAGAAGCTCTGTAGCCTTTGGTATCATAGTCCCTGCTCTATGCTAAAGTAAGATGGCATAGCCAAACAACACATCGGGTCCTTTTTTTTCCCCAATTAAGTGGCAATTTAGCAAGGCAAATCCACCTATTGGGTTGTGGGGGTGAAACCCACACAGACACGGGGAGAATGTGCAAACCCAACACGAACAGTGACCTGGAGCCCGGATCGAATCCGGGTCCTCAGCACCGTGATGCAACAGTGCTAACCTGGATGTAGTCTTTAACTTGAATTCCACAGGGAGCGGAGTACTGGCTGAAGATTTTCCTTACAACATGGCATTCAGGAGGTGGCACAGGTCAGTAATCATAATGCTTTCCATGAGGGATAACTACCTGTACATATTGTGTTGCTAATTTGCGTGTTGTCCTTTAATTTGGCTCTGTTTAATTACGTTTGCTCAAGAGTCGGCAGGTATCTTTTGACACCGCCACAAGGTTCAGAACCGAATACTGATCAAAGACTCGATACACCAGTTAGTAAGTTGAAAAGCAATGCTCATTTATTTACACACAGTCAAATCTACTCATGCATAAAACTCTACAAACTAAACTACCACTACTACTAAAGCCTATACTTAGCTTCGGGTGCCCACTCAGTCAGAGGAACAATGGCCGTTGCTCGGTTCTGAGGCTGCTGGGTTGAGCTATTTACAGGATAGCAACTAGGAGCGTCTATCTCGAGCGTGTGTTGACTTGGAACTTACTTGGTCTGGTGTAGCTGCTAGGCGGGTCTCTCCTCGCTGAGAGCCAAGGCCAAAGAAGAAAGATTCTCTCTTTGGTGAGTGCTTATGTACTCAAAAGGGTTTCGCGCAATTTTGGGCGGGCCTTGAACTTGGCATCAATTAATTCGGCCTTTCCCAATCATTCGTATCGATCTTCCTCCAATAGAGGGGTGGTTCCCTGATCGCTGGGCGTGTCCTAGGTGACCGTTGGTCTGCTTTGTTTTAGTCTCCTCTGGCGCCGAGGTGTCTGCCTTCACATTGTGTATCTAAATGTTTCCCTTTTGTCCCCGGAGATGGCTTATTAGTATGTAGATTGCTTAGCAGTTTCTGTCCTGTCTGAGGGCTGAGGTTCTAATCAACAGACAGACCTTGCACCTGCTTGTCTCTTAGTATTGTCAAATTTTTCCTGCCTTCTTTGCAAGTGTCCATTTTGTAATCGGGACGTGGCCATCCCAGATGGCTACACACACGCGAAGCGTGAAGGATCACTCTACTACGTCGTCTTCATCCTCTGACCAAACGGGGCACCCATACTTAGGCTCTACACTGTCCTATCCTATGCAACACAATTTTACCTAAACCATTTAAAATACATTCGTTATCATAAAACTCTACGGAGCGCTATGACATTAATACATGCATTACAGAAAAATAAAAAAAACTGGAACCTCTAACTATTCTCAATAAACTATCCTTATTCTAACAATCCAAAAATAATCTATACATCTTAAACTGTACAAAATAGCAGCACACAAATTTCTCTGGTCTGGCAGTCAGACACAGAGGTTTACATCTCTTTATTCCACAGAATACATAAAGAAAAATGGATACACTTTAATCCGTCCCAATGGGTTCGGGGGTCTGGTGAAATCCGAAAATGGGGGACCGAAACCTGTATACCGGGGTGCGAGAGCAATATGCTCTCTTTCGCCATTTCCTAACTCTAACTGTTTGCACGACACTGCAAAGTATTGCCAGCACTAAGAGTGCTTCGACTACATATGAGAGTGAGTACCAGGTGATAAACTTATCACACCAGGTTGGGGTATTGCTAGCTGTCGCTGGGCTAGTTATCTCGGCGTTCTATGTATTGCAGGGATGAGAATCATTTACGGTTTGTGTAGTCGGGGTCAGGGGGGTAGCGTCCGCGCGCAACTGAAGGGATCCCGCTAAGATCCATGTGGACACGAAGGCTGTCTTCATCTTTGTCGGTCTTCTTCTTTGTCTTCTTCTGGGGTTCCTGAGGTTCCGGAGTTCTGTGAACACAAGCATAATTTCTGTTATTATCTTGCTTAAGATCTCGTATACCTGTCTGTCTGTCCTTTATTGCCAATTTCCCATTATAATTGTTCACCATCTGTGACTCCCTCATTTTTTTTTTAAACCGAATATTTGGACGAGACATCTAAGAAAAATACTGCCGTACTGCGAGCCGTCTCACAGCCTGTGTGATTTACCATCCCAGTGTTTGAGGATATAAATAGCATACGGAAGCAACCTAAGGGTTGCCAAAACCAAACAAAAGAATTTCGAACGTAATGAGCCAAAATGGGGTGCGTATGGGCCGTGGCGGGTAAGAAATGGGTGGAATCCCTGGGTAGGACGGTAATCAATGCCGTATGTGCTCTAACCGAGCGTAGCTGACCAGAGGGGGGTCCTCAGTCAGGGCGGGGACCAATGCCGTTTCTCCACTGCCTGAGCAACCGGCAAGAACGGGTAAGATTGTGGTCATCGTGCTTCCTCTCGAATCAGGAGAGTAGCTATGAGTCGTGTCTGTCGACAAACTAATTCCTCTGAACGGTTGTCTGGCGACAAACTTGAACCTTTAAACTGGTTTCTGATGACAAACTAGTTCCTCTGAACTATTGTCTGGGGATAAACTTGTTCCATTAACAGGCATTGGGCGTCAAAAGAGTGGTGACGAGGGGCCGTGAAAACTTTTGAGTTTACGAACAACACTTAATGTGAACACTATCCAATAAATATTCAACAAACAGGGTGCAGGTTCCATCAGAAAGGACATCATATCTCTCCATCGGTTCCTTTTTTCTCCATCATCTGGACACCTCACTGCTCAATAGCGAACAGGGTCGCAAAGGGATTCGTTTGCTGGGAGTCAGACTCTAAGTCATCATCTTCTGCCGGCTGCCAAACTCTTGACTGTAGTAACCGTGCTAAAGCTGCTTGGGGCGAATTGGGGTCCATCGCATCATTCCAGATGAGCCTGAACGAATTGTCTCGGTGCCAGAATCGTGTGTCGAGGTTGGAGATCCTATGCTTCAGTCCGTAATCGTCGGGCGGTGGGTCTCGGTCAGGGGCTTTGATATAAGTAATCTCAAATAGGTCAGTAGAATCATGCTCGGATTCGCTGGGAGTGGGGCCTGGTGTAGGGGTATAGTCGTAATGTGGTGTGCTGTGGCTATCGTCATCGTGATAGCTATCACTGTCGTTGCTGGTTGAGGGAAGGGAGAGGCGGAGTTGATCCTCTGGGAGTGAAGTTGAAGTCGTGTCTGAGGGTGGGCTGGAGTGGTTCGGGGAGGGTAGGAATCCATCATCTGTGGGTGGGGCGTGCTCTCTGCTGCTGTGAGCAGGGTGTGGTGTGTGTGGCTTTGCTGCGAGCCATAAGCTGGTTTATATGAAACCACGCAGACTTACCATTTGGATAGGTTATTTTGTATACTGAGGGGCTGACTTTGTCAGAAATGGAGTATGGTCCGGAAAATTTTGGGGAAAGGAATGAACTGGGGTTGAAAAGGGAAAGCATAACTTGTTGCCCTACTGTAAACTCAGTGGCGTGTACTGTTTTGTCGAAACAAGCCTTGCTCTGTTTCTTCCTGGTTCCAAGTCTCACTTCTGCTGTGAGTTGGGCTGCTTTTATGTTCTGTATCAGTTGTTGAACCGCATTTTCATGCGTAACAGCTGTAACTGCGGGGCTGGCCAAATCCAATCTTAATAAATACTCAGTGCCTTTCATGAGGCGTCCGGTCATGAGGGTGTGGCGGGTGTATCCTGTGGACGTGGATACCGTGTTTCTTATAAACATTAAAGCAAATGGGAGAACTGAATCCCAGGTGCTGTTATTTTGCTGTACCATCTTCCTGAGGGTGGCTTTTAATGTCCTATTCATTCGTTCTACAATACCACTTGACTGGGGGTGGTATGCGATATGGAACTTTTGTCTAATGCCGAAAACCGTGACGACGTTTTTCATTACACGTCCGGTGAAATGGGAGCCTTGATCGGACTCTATACTCCGGGGAAGCCCCATTTTGTAAAGATGTGGTGTGTTAATATTTTGTCTTGGTCGTATTAGTTCTTGATGGAAAAGCTCCCACCCATTTTGTGAAGGTGTCTATGACCACCAACACACACTTGTCACCATTTCTGCACGGGGGTAGGGGTCCTATGTAATCTATCTGGAGGTTTGTCCAGGGTCCATTAAGTTGAGCTAATTGACTAAGTTGAGCCTTTTTCGCATATCTGTCCGGATTGTTCTGGGCACAGATTAAGCAATTCTTTATGTAGTGCGTTACATCGATTTTTAAATCAGGCCACCAGCAAAGCGATCTGAGGTGGGCTAGGGTGGGTTCAATTCCTTGGTGTCCATGATTGTCATGGAACTGACAAAGGATCTGGTTCCTGTCCTGGCTGGGAACAATATAAATGTCATCCTTTAAAATCACCCCGTCATGTGTGGTTATTGCATTCTTGTATTTATCATACAGGGCTGGGAAGGTACCCTTTAAAACTTCCATGAGTTTCTCGTCCTCTTTCTGGGACTTCGCTAAATCCTGAATTCACTGTGATGTCCCGTCCCTGTAAAAGAAGGGTCCAACAGGCTGCGCGGATTTGGCTGACTGTGCCATCCTTAAGTCGGCCGTCTAACAATAGTTGTGTCGGGGTATGTTCTGTGAGGATGGTGATGGGGTTGAGTCCTGTAATGTCGGCGAAGTATTGTACTGCCCAAAAGACTGCGAGCTGGTGCCTTTCACAGGCAGAAAATACTTGCTCTATGGGGTCTAACACGCGTGAGGCGTATGCTACGGCGTGTAATTGGTCATGGTGTTCCTGGAGGAGCACGGCCGAAAGGGTTCGGTCGGTGCTTGCAACTTTGATTGCGTACAGGGAAAGTAGACCTGGGACCTGTAGTGTGGGGGCTGTGCTGAGTGCTCTTTTCAAAGCATCCACGGCATCCGTATGCTGTGGAAGCCATTCCCAAGGTGCCTGCTTCTTGAAGAAGTTCGGAAAGGGGCGCTGCTTTAGTGGCGAAACCGTCAATATGATTTTGGCAGCAGCCAACCAGTCCTAAAAATGACCGGGGGACTGAGACATTGTGGGGAAGGGGCAATTTGACGATCGAGTCAATTCTCTTGTGCTCGATCTCGCGTTTACCATGAGTGATCACTGTTCCCAAGTAAATCACTTTTTCTTTCAGAATCTGGGCATTCTTGGGGTTGACTTTACAACCAATTTGTTTTAGGAGTGCTAGGAGTTCGGCGAGAAGAGAAATGTGCTCTCCCTTTGTGTCTGTCTGTCGTAACAAGTCATCTACATACTGGACCAGACAATCGGGGCGGGAAACGTTTGCTAATCCATCTGCCAGCTGTCGGTGGAAAATGGAGGGGGTGTTGTGGAAGCCTTGTGGAAGGCACGTCCACGTGTACTGTTGCCCTTGGCATGTAAAGGCGAATTTGTACTGGCACGCTTTAGCCAATGGAATGGCCCAAAAGCCGTTACTAATGTCCAAAACCAAAACATTTTTTGACTGGAGTCCCTGTTTGAGCATGGTCTCGGGACTCGTGGCTACAATGGGGGCTGCTGCTGGGGTTACTTTGTTCAGTTCCCAGTAATCAATGGTCAGTCGCCATGATCCACCCGGTTTCCTGATGGGCCAAATTGGTGCATTGTTTGTGGAGGCTACTGATCTGAGTACACCTTGATCCAACAAACTCCTTATTACTTTGAAGATTTCTCCCTCTGCTTCCTGGGGAAATCCATACTGCTTCTGGGGTTTAGGGTCGGGACCTGTAATGTTCACAAAGCCAGCCAAATTGCCACAGTCATGCTTGTGCTGTGCAAATGCTGCTTTATGTTCCTGCAGGACTGCCCTAACCTGTTTGTCTGCACTAATGGCTCGAGGGTCGAACCAGAAGTCTCCTACTGAGCTAATCCTGTTTATGTACTCTCCTACTGAGAGCGTGGCGGGGGCTTGTGCTGTCTTTGCCATTTTCCAAACACACTTGTTAACTGGGTCAAAAGAAAGGTTATAGGAGCTCATGAAATCGATCCCAAGGATATGTTCTGCTGTCTGGGGCAGATCAACCAAAACTACGGGGTGCTTAGTTGTGATGTTCCCTATTTGTATTGCTACAGGGGTTGTGAAGTGTCCTTGTTGTAAATGGCCTGTAAAACCGCTGAGTGTGATGGTGTCTGTTGTGGGCCACGCGTCTCGCTGAAACATCGTGGAGGAATTGAGTGTGGTGCGGGACCCTCCTGTTTCCCAAAGAAATTCTACGGGTTGTCCCCGAACTTTGCCTGCTACTGCAGACTTGTCCCAAAGGGTGTCGCAGACCCAAGTTGGGGAGCCCGAACACCGTCAGTCGGTGCCGTTCATGTCTGCATTCTCTGAATGGGCGCTCACACTATGGATCGGCTTTGCCCTATTCCTGTTTAGGGTGCCTGTCTGTTGGTTTCTCTGCTGCTTTTGGGGCGCGTTGCACTCTCTTGCAAAGTTTCCTAGCTGTCCACAGTTGTAACATTCCTGAGCTTTGGGCTGAGGTTGACTGTTCCTGCCCTCATTTACCCATGCGGGGTTCTGCTTCGCTTTAACTGGGTTCATCTCTGCCTGCTCTTCATCGGGTGTTATAAATGCGGTTTTGCAATTGGTTGCTCCCAAGCCGGGACAATCTCTTCAAAACCCATTTTTCATTGTGGGCCTCATCTGAGGGGTCATAATTTGCGCAAGCTTTTCGTCCTGCTTCTGTAGTGTGGGAAACTAGAATTCGGGTCCATTTGGCCATATTATCTGAGGACAAATGGGCGCGGGCTAACTCTCCAAAAACTGCTGTGAAGTGTATCCACAAGCGTCCAGCAAACGCTGTGGGGTGCTCGGTCTTCTTTTGCCTACACTTATTTAGGCCTTCTACGGGGTCTCCTCTGTTATAGCCGATCGCATCAAGGATCCCTGTGTGCATCTCTTGGAGTGTGCCTTCTCCTACATTCTGTGGGTCGGGAAGGGCTGCCACGACTGAAGGGTGGAGGCTCAAAACTGTGAGCTTCACTTTCTCCTTTTCGTCCAGGCCGTACATGGTAGCCTGTTGTTTGACTTTAGCGAAAAATTGGTGGGGGTCTGATGTGGGAAGGAACGGTGTAATTTTTCCACACGCGTCCCGTAATTGGGTCACGGTTAACGGGGTTGTATAAAGGAAATCTGCTTCTCCTTCTCCTGCGGCCCTGCGGTGTGTGGTTACAGGATTCATGGGGGTGTGTTTAGCCTGTTCGGTTGGGGGTTGGGGCGCTTTCCTTTTCTGGGGTTTTTCCTGCGTACATGTCCCATGTACGTATCTATGGGCAGTCTCGTTCAAATCCTGCCAATCAGGGCCGTTTTCCTGATCTAATTGGGGTCCGAATGTACTTTGAAATCCATTTTGAACGGAAAGTAGAGATTGCAATTCTGCAATTTGCTTCCGGCACTTTGCGTGGTCTACGGAGCTCTGCCTTTGTTCTGTCGTGGAAGTATGGAGTGCTTGTAGGGCGTCTTTTAAATCATTGCACTGTTTCTGCAATTTCTCCACTTGTTGTTCTGTCTCTTGTCTTACCAAGACCGCAGGTTGCGTGTCCTGGTAGGCCTTAACATATTGCGTCTGAAAACTGTTCAACTGCGCGAGACAAGACTGATGTGCCCACTTGGCATCATCCACCTCTCTGTCCCTTGCTGCTAACTGCTCTTTTAAATCTCGATTCTCCTTCTCTACCTCACTCACGTCTACCTCACTACTTCTGTCTCTCTCCTCTATCTCTCTACAGAGGGTCCAAACAACCTCCTCTGTGCCTCGCAATTGTGCCAAGCAGGACACGATTGCCATCGGCTTGCGAGCTTTCCCTGAGCTCTTCTTGTGGATCTCTGACAGGTTCTCCCACCAAGTATGTCCTATACTCCCGGGACCTGTTTCCTCATTATCGCAGAATTCACTCCAAAGGGGCCATCCTTTCCCTTTGAGATATTTCCTGATCTCATCTTCCCAAACGGGACACTGTCCTACTCTACTGGTTGCTGCGACCTCGAATTCCTGGGGATTCATAAGCTGTTCCATTGCCTTCATTGCCATTTTCTCTATCTAGGTTCTCTACTAAATTTGGAACAGGGGGTGATAAAGTGGTGATGTAAACATGGGTACGGCTTACTCTAATTTCCAGCCTACAAAACCCCCGACAGTTTTTCGCAACAAAATCTCTCAGGTTTACCTTATATCCCTGTTAGTACGCATGCATTAACACACTTCTGAATCTCAGAGGCTTGATCAGTACTGTTCTTACGCTTGTGGTTTTTCTGTTTCCAATTGGATTCCAATTCAAATTTTCGGTTCTCTCGGAGTGGTTAGGCCACTTCTAAATCGAGTCCCGGCGGAGTCGCCAGTAAATGTTGCTAATTTGCGTGTTGTCCTTTAATTTGGCTCTGTTTAATTACATTTGCTCTCGAGTCACCAGGTATCTTTCGACACCGCCACAAGGTTCAGAACCGAATACTGATCAAAGACTCGATACACCAGTTAGTAAGTTGAAAAGCAATGCTCATTTATTTACACAGTCAAATATACTCATGCATAAACTCTACAAACTAAACTAGCACTATTACTAAAGCCTATACTTAGCTTCGGGTGCCCACTCAGTCAGAGGAACAATGGCCGTTGCTCGGTTCTGAGGCTGCTGGGTTGAGCTGTTACAGGATAGCAACTAGGAGCGTCTATCTCGTAGCTTGCGTTGACTTGGAACTTGGTCTGGTGTAGCTGCTCGGCTGGTCTCTCTCTTCGCTGAGAGCCAAAGCCAAAGAAGAAAGATTCTCTCTTTGGTGAGTGCTTATGTACTCAAAAGGGTTTCGCGCGATTTTGGGCGGGCCTTGAACTTGGCCTCAATTAATTCGGCCTTTCCCAATCATTCTTATCGATTTTCCTCCTATAGAGGGGTGGTTCCCTGATCGCTGGGCGTGTCCTAGGTGACCGTTGGTCTGCTTTGTTTTAGTCTCCTCTGGCGCCGAGGTGTCTGCCTTCACATTGTGTATCTAAATGTTTCCCTTTTGTCCCCGGAAATGGCTTATTAGTATGTAGATTGCTTAGCAGTTTCTGTCCTGTCTGAGGGCTGAGGTTCTAATCAACAGACAGACCTTGCACCTGCTTGTTTATTAGTATTGTCCAATTTTCCCTGCATTCTTTGCAAGTGTCCATTTTGTAATCGGGACGTGGCCACCCCAGATGTCTACAATGGCCTCAGAGATAGTTAGCATGGGCGTGCTAATTTTCAATGAAGCATGTTCTCCTGATTTCCTCTGTGGGGAAAAGGATAACACACACCTGCAGGTGGAAGGCTCCTCAGCCAGAGGTAACATGAGGTTAATTTTCAGTTGTGAGCCTCAAGCTGACAGACCAGAAATGAAAGGATGCTCTACCTGGAAAGGGAGTATAGCCCAATTTTCCGGATCTGGATTATTTCCACTGCTCAGCACATTTCCATTAATGTTTCCCTCTCCTGATACGGACCTTCCTTGAGATATGGAAGAGGCCGGAAGCAGCTTGAGCCTTCAGGCTGTGGCTGGAGTGGACCTATCGCAGATTCTGCTACTAACCCCAACCCCAGAGTATTTTGGGTGCCTCTTCACACTTCCATAGCCAATGGGCAGCTGAGCAAGAAAGTGAGGTGTTAGGCCAGGACACAGGATTTATTTAAAAAATATATATTTTTATTCTCCTTTTTCATAATTTCTCCCAAATTTACACCCACCAATAATAAACAATAATCATTAACGAATATAATGTCAATCCCCATATCAATAACAATGATCCCATCCTCCCACCAAATGCCCAAACAGCAGCCTGCATGTTAACATAAACAAATAACAAAGAGGAAACAGGAATCACCCATAGTCACCATTAACACATACAGTCCCCCTCCCCCAACCCTGTTTGATGTAATCCAATTCTCGAAAGTGCATAATGAATAACGCCCATGAATTGTAGAACCCCTCCATCCTTCCCCTCAGTTCAAACTTAACCTTCTCAAGAGTCAAGATTTCCAGCAGGTCCCCCCGCCACGCCAGGGCACAGAGTGGAGAGGTTGTTCTCCATCCCAACAGGATTCGCCTTCGGGCGATCAACGAGACGAAGGCTACAACATCTGCCTCCGCACCCGTTTCCAACCCCGGCTGTTCTGACACCCTGAATATGGCCTCCCGAGGGTCCGGGTCCAGTTTCCCGTGCACCACTTCAGAGATTACCCGAAAAACCTCCTTCCAGTAATCCTCCAGCTTTGGACAGGACCAAAACATATGAACGTGGTTTGCAGGGGCCCCCTCAAAGAGCCGGCTCATTCTCGCCCTAGTGAGGTGTGCTCTATATACCACCTTCAGCTATATCAGCCCCAACCTAGCGCACGAGGTGGAGGCATTCACCCTCCGGAGCACCTCTATTGCTAACTTTTGGTTGGTTCAATTGGCTCTGTCTTATAACCTTTGCTCTCGAGTCGCCAGGTATCTTTATGATACCGCCACAAGGTTCAAGTTTATGTAATGATCAATAACTCAATACACCGATTAGCAAGATTCAAATCAAAGCACATTTATTATACACAGTAAATTGCTACTCAGGCACAAATTCTACTTCTAAGCTACTTCTACAACTAACAGGCCTATACTTAACTTCAGACTGGCCCACTAGGTCAGGGGAACAAATAGCCTTTCGTTCGGGTTCTGAGTCTGCGGGATTCGAAGTTGGTATGGACTGGTAGCTGGGAGCGCCTATCTCGTAGCGAGCGTTGACTTAAGACTTACTGGATCTCAGCGGCAGTTGAACCGGTCACCGTCAAGGTTGGTTCGCGTTGCTGGGTGACCCGGTCAAGAAGAACGATTTGAACATGGGGGCTTAACTTTATAGTCCCCAGGGGTTTCACGTCTTTCGGGGCGGACCCTGTACCTGGTGCTAGGTGATTGGACTTCGTTCCAATCGCTTGGTTCGATTTCTCCAATACTGGAGCGGCTCCCTGATCGAAGGGCGGTCTTGAGGTGTCCGTTAACCTCTTTTGTGTTGGCTCCTGCTGGCGCCGGGGAGTCTGGCTTGGCTTTGTTTATCCCAAATGTTGCGATTGTTCCCGGGGATTGCTTATTAGTATGTAGGTGGCTGCTACATTATTATGCAGATGGCTGCTTGTATCGATGCTGTCTGGACTTTTGCAGAGTTTAATACACAGTAACTTGCACCTGATGGTTTCTGCTTGTGTTGGCTGAATTTCCCTTCAGCCTTTGCTGTTCTCCATTTAAAATCGGGACTTGGCCAACTCAGGTGGCTACACCTCACAACAGGACCCCTCCTCCATACCCTCTCCCAACTCTTCCTCCCACTTTGCCATGATCCCTTCCAGCGGTGCCTTCTCCTCTTCCAAAATAGCCCCGTAAACCACCGATACTACCCCATTCGCCAGTAAGAATCGCCAGCCTTATTAACATGTTTTTAACAGCCCTGCACATTCTCCAGGAAATTCCACAGCAGCACATGGCGGAAGTTTCCGATTCCACGGCCCAAAGTCAATGTACCTTCTGCTGGTCAGTCAAATTAACCAACCCGCCTGCTACAATTCCTGTGGCGGATGGGACTGGAAAGTTCAGGCCTTACAGTGGGGCGGAGACCAGACAAAATGGATCTCCATTCTCCCTCTTGCTGGACTGCACCTGGGAACTAAACATTCTGGACACACATTGAAGAGCAAAAACACCAGCGTTAATTTGAAGAAAGATCAAGTATACTGGGCACCATCAAAACACTTATTACATCCAAAAAGATACAATATGATCCTGTGTTGGGAGCTACAAACAGTCCCTTAGTTAAATTATTGAGCAGTGGGTAATAAAGTAATTCCAGATGTGGGGCGAAATTCTCCGTTATCGGCGGAAAGTCCGCTGATCGGCGCAAAAAACGGCGCAAATCCGACTTGCGTCACGTCGGAAAAATGGGTCGAATGTCTCCGGCCCGAAATGGGCTAGCAGCGACGTAATGGGATCCGCGCTTGCGCAGTGGTTCACGCCGTGCAGCGTCATACGCGCCGCATGGCGTGACGGCTCATAAGGCCGCGCTGCTCCCCCCCACCTGACCGGAACACCCGACTGGATGGCTGGCCGCCGCTCAGCCCCGAGGTTCGAGTCACGGGTTGTGGAGGCGTTCCTGGACGCGGTGGAGCAGAGGAGGGACGCCCTGTATCCCGGGCACGGCCGCAGAGTTGCCCCACGCCACAGCCGGCGTCTGTGGAGGGAAGTGGCAGAGGCCGTCACCGCTGCGGCCCTGACACCACGGACAGGCACCCAGTGCCACAAGAAGGTGAACGACCTCGTCAGAGCAGGCAGGGTGAGCCTCCCCATATCCCCTCCTCCCCCATATCCCCCCTTCCCCATATCCCCCCTCCCCCATATCCCCCCCCATATCCCCCTTCCCCCATATCCCCCCTTCCCCCATATCCCCCCTCCCCCATATCCCCCCTCTCCCATATCCCCCCTCCCCTATATCCCCCCTCCCCCATATCCCCCCTTCCCCCATATCCCCCCTTCCCCCATATCCCCCCTCCCCATATCTCCCCTCCCCCATATCCCCAATATCCCCCCTCCCCATATCCCCCTCCCCCATATCCGCCCTCCCCATATCCCCCCTCCCCATATCACCCCCTCCCCCATATGCCCCCTCCCCCATATGCCCCCTCCCCCATATCCCCCCTCCGCCATATCCCCCCCTCCCCCAAGTGAATCCAGCCCTAATCTTAACCTCTGCAATGCACGCGCAACCGATGGCGTGCATTTATATACCTGCCTAACAGTGTTGCCTTTTACCCCTGCCACCCCCGCCCCCCCCCTCACAGGATAAGCGCGCACGCAACAATAGGGAGCATGTGAGGACTGGAGGAGGCCCCGCTGATGAGAGGCCACTGACCGAACACGAGGAAAGGGCCCTGGAACTGGCTGGCGGACCTGACGACCGGGAGGTTGCTGATGCAGAGGTCGGGGGGCGTAGTAGCAAGTGAGCCACCGACAGCCTGTCCCCATATCCCCCCTCCCCTATATCCCCTCCCCCATATCACCTGATCACTGCCTGATGTCTAACCATGCATGCTTCATTGTGTATAGCAGGACCAAACGTCCAGGCACCCATCCCCGCAGATGCAGACCGCCCGCAGGATGCCCCTCGGAGGCCACGGGAGACGGAGAGACACGAACCCTCCAGCATGCGACGCCCGCAGGATGCCCCTCGGAAGCCACGGGAGACGGAGAGACCCGGACCCTCCAGCATGCGACGCCCGCAGGATGCCCCTCGCACACCACGGGAGACGGAGAGACCCGCACCCTCCAGCATGCGACGCCCGCAGGATGCCCCTCGCACACTACGGGAGACGGAGAGACACGGACCCTCCAGCATGCGACGCCCGCAGGATGCCCCTCGCACACCACGGGTGACGGAGAGACCTGGAGCAACAGGGAGACGACACCCCCGTCACGTGCGGGAGCGACCACCCAGCGACGAGGGGGGCAGCCACACGCCCCCGTCACATCCGAGCCAGGACACCACTACCCAGGACACCACTACCCAGGACACCACTACCCAGGACACCACTACCCGGGACACCACTACCCGGGACAGCACTGCCCAGGACACCCCTACCCGGGACAGCACTACCCAGGAAGACGAAATACCGGACAGCGACTCAGAGTGGATGGGTGGAGACGAACCCCCACCCCAAAGTGCCATGGACTCAGAGTGTGACGAAGAGCACGACACAACGCCACTGCTGTCACCAACACCCTCCACCATCGCAGAAACACTCACCTCGGTTGGACACTTTAGTGATGAGGCGTCTGGTACACTCGCTGGTGCGCACAACACAGCCGTCCCGGTACAGCAGGTGGAGGTAGGAGCAGCAGAGGGGCCGGGCGGTCGGAGGGCAGCCCAGCCCAAGCGAACATCTGCCGCCCAGATGGATCCCAGGTTCCTGGAGTTACCACACCCACACATAGATCCGATGCAACCACCGACCCGGAGACGAGCGAAGAGGGTGACGGGCGGCTTGCGGCGGCTGCAGTCGCAGGTGGAGGAGTCCACCCGCGTCCAGGAGCTGGGAGTGGTGCCGGTCATGTGTGCCACCCAGGCTGACACCGCACGGGTGGCGTCCGCGGTGGAGGCAATGGGTGCGACGGTGTCAGACATGGGGAACGGTTTGCGAGGCCTGGGGCTTTCCGTGCAGGCGGCGTCTGTGGCCCAGGACATGGCTGCCCTCTCACAGGAGGCCATGAGCCTGTGCCAGCGCCAGATGGCAGAGGCGCTCAACGCCATAGCCCAGTCTCTGCAGGCCATGGCCCAGTCTCAGCAGGCCATGGCCCAGTCTCTGCAGGCCATCGCTGAGGGCATCGCGCCAGTGGCCATGTGCGAGCCGGCGTCGCACTGTCACAGACAGGGTTTGCCAACCCCCTGGGCTCCATGGGCTGCAAACCTGCAGACCCCTGTCGATACCAGCACGGGCCTCCAGGACTGGCAACGCTAGATGTCGGGGGGGCATCGGTTGGCCAGTCCGTTCGCATCCCCCACCCATGTAGAGACCTGGGGGCCATCGGGCACCCCGAGGGAGGAGGAGGTGGTGTGGTCCGTCCCGGCTCCCCCTGTAGGAGAGGTCCCGGTACACCGCGACACCTCGGACTCCCCCCCCTTCCGTCCCAGGTGCATCGGGTGGGCAACGGGCAGGACAGGCTGGCAGCTCGCCATCCCAGTCGCCCGGGCCGCAGCCTGGCCCATCTAGGCCAGGACGCCCCAGGAAACGGCCGCCAAAGGGATCCAGTGTCAGAAGCCAGGAATCACAGGAGTCCACCTCCAGTTCTGCTGTACCGTCTGGGGAACCACGTAGACGTAGTCAAAGGGCCCGTAAGGCCAAACAATTAGACACTGAGTAAGTTGGCACGGGTGCAGGGCACAGATGGGTTTTAGGGGCTAGGGCACGTGCATGAACTCCTTTGGTTATTAAAGTCAATGTTACACCTACAGAAGCTGCCTTTGTGCTCTGTCCAAAGCGTGCAGGGGTGTCATGTACATCGAGCGCAAGTGTGTGTGTGAGGGGTGGTCTTACCTCAGCCCCAGGTGAGTCTGCCCCGTTCCCCCTGGGCCGCCATCAACATCCCCCGGGCAGAGGACGGGATCGTGCGCGGCAGTGTCACAGCCACATGCAGGGATGGTCCGGGTGGATGGTGGTACTGTGGCCATGGGTCAGACATAGTCCAACGATGTAGAGCCAGGAGCTCACCGCAGGGCGGGTTGTCATCATCCTCCATGGCCTGCAATAGACACGCGTCCACCCGCAACTGTGTGAGCCCGGCCCGTTGTGCCGCAGGTGGATCGGCAATGGGGGTGGTGGTGTGCATGCGGGTGGGGTGGGTGGGGTTGGGGAAGGGGGTGAGGGTGCTGGGTGGGTGGGGGGTGTGGGTGGTCGGCTGTTGCCATGGTGTGCGGTCTGTGGCCATACTACCCGATTCCCACGCCCATCTAGTCAGTGAACCGGGCGGCTATCAGTCTGTCCCGTGCCCGCTGGGCCAGCCGGTAACGGTGGACAGCCACCCGCCTGTGTCTACCCCGTCTGCCCTGACCATTACACCCATCCCCCTCATCTGGGGAGGACTGCGCCTCTTCCTGCTGCTCCTCCACTCCGCCCTCCTCTGCCTGCGGCACATCGCCCCTCTGCTGGGCTATGTTGTGCAGGACGCAGCACACCACAATGATGCGGCCGACCCTATCTGACCGATACTGGAGGGCGCCCCCAGAGAGGTCCAGGCATCTTCAGCACGCCAAAGTACCTCTCTATCACTCCCCTTGTCGCTACATGGGCATCATTGTAGCGGTTCTCCGCCTCATTGCGTGGCCTCCGTATAGGCGTCATCAGCCACGATCGCAATGGGTAGCCCCTGTCGCCCTGGACCATGGGGAACCCGGCCACGGCAGAGAAGCCCACGGCCCGGGCATCTTGGCTGGCCCGGTCCACGGGGAAGCGGATGTAGCGGTGCGCCATGGCATATAGGGCATCTGTCACTGCCCGGATGCACCGATGCACTGATGTCTGCGATATGCCGGACAGGTCCCCACTCGGTGCCTGGAATGACCCCGTTGCATAAAAGTTCAGGGCCACCGTAACCTTGACGGACACGGGGAGAGGGTGTCCCCCGCCAGTGCCACGCGGTGACAGGTGTGCCAGCAGGTGGCAGATGTGTGCCACGGTTTCCCGCCTCATCTGGAGTCTCCTCCTGCATTCCCGGTCCGTGAGGTCCTGGTATGACTGCCGGGGCCGGTACACACGGGGCGCCCTCGGGCGCCTCCGGTGCCGTGGGGCCGCGATGTCCTCCTCCCCTTCCTCGTCCTGTCGGTCAGGTGTCCCTTTAGCCTGGGCGGCTGCCGCCTGTCCCTCTGCGGCAGCCTGCGCCGCCTCTCTGGCACGCTCCTCCTCCTCCTCCTCATCCAGGGCAACATAGACATGAGCGGCTGCCGCCACGGCGGCCAACATCGCTGGATGATCGGAAAACATGATGGCCTGGTGGGGGGGAGGGGAACGACGACATGTCATCATTGCTCATATCCCCTCCTCCCCCCAGCCAGGTGGCATGGACCGCATGGGTCCAACTGTTGGAGGCTGGCACCTGGCCAGATGGACCAACTCACTTGCCCTCGCATCCCCCTCCCCGGCACGGACCCCCTCCCGGCACTCCCCCGGAGCCCAGCCTACTCTAACCACCACCCCCCTCCCCGCCGCACACACACACACACAACCCGAGACACACCTCTCCTCACGCATTCAGACTGCGGCCACGCCATCGCCTGCCCAGAGCCAACCCCCCAGGCCGTCACTGACCTCCACGCTGGAGCACAGGGTCACGCCGATGAAAAGGAGGTTTAATTTACGTCGACGTGAACGGTCATCACGTCGACGGGACTTCAGCCCATCCGGAAGGGAGAATATCGGCAGGCCGAAAATCGGCTGCCTTGCGCAGACCCGTGACATTCTCCGACGGCAGCGGCGACATTAACACCCCGCCGACTTTTCTCCCTTCGGAGACTTCGGCAACCGGCGGGGGCGGGATTCACGGCGGCCAACGGCCATTCTCCGACCCTCTGGGGAGTCGGAGAATGACGCCCGTGAATTCTAACAATTCTGTTTTCACGAAACAGAGCTCCATTGAGCTGCCACAAATACCAACCGTCTCTCCTATTACCATTTCCTTGGCTTCCCATCACCTTTAATGCAAACCTCCCTTGTTATTAACAATGGAAAATACACCCCATAGTCAAAAATGAAGGTACAGGAAATTTTTCATTTCCACAACAATAGTATCCAAATTAACACTTCAAAACAAACTTGGAATGTCGGGTAAATGGGAATACGTGGAAGTTGACAGATAAACATCTGGAACAGGTATAAAAGAAATCCATTTTTTCAATTCTCCTGAAGGTATTGATAATTCTGTGTTACTGTTCCAGATGTGTCAGGCATGCTTTGGGCCTTTGATCCAGGCAATGATACTGTGTGTATTGTGAGCACAAGTTTTGGCAGGCCATTCAACCATGTGAGCCATCAAAGCTGATTTCCAGCTTCACTGGACATTTGCACACTAATACTTCCAGTGAGGTATTCTTTTCAAAATCAGCAGTGGGAGGGTTGATGGAGATCCTTTCCTTCACTTGGGCCCAAGAGCCGAATGTAACTATTATTGCCCATTGTCCATTCTCCTGATTGCCCACTGTTCCTTCAGTTAAAGAATCATGGAAACCATAAACAGTGTCGACACTGGGAGCGGGATTCTCTCAGCCCGGGGCCAGGCTGGAGAATTGCCGGGACGGGCGCGAATCACGCCACGCCACCCCGACGGCAATTCTCCGGTGGGCGGAGAATCGGCGCCATTGGCGCCGGCGCGGTCAGCGCGGCGCCGGTCGGGGGCCGCTCTTTGCGACCCCCCCCCGATTCTCCACCCGGTACGCAAAAAAGGCCAAGTCCCGTCGGCGCCGTTCGCACCTGCTCTTACCCAGCAGGACCTCGGAGTGGATTCATCCACGGGCGGCCTCGTGGGGGGAGAGGGGTATCCGCTGTGGCCTGGCCCGCGATCAGGGCCCACCGATCGGCGGACCGGCCTTTCGGGCTGGGGCCTCTTTTGTTCCGCGCCACGTAGCCCAAGCCATGTTGCGTCGGGGCCAGCGCGGAGAAGGGAGCCACTGCACATGCGCCAGTCCCACTGCGCATGCGCAGACCTTGGGGCCCATCTGACGCCGGGGATCGGCAGCTGGAGCGGCGTGGGTCGCTCGTGGCCCCCTGTAGGGGTCAGAATCGCTGCTCCTGATGCCATATTATGACGGCGTCAACACTTAACCCCAGGATCAGAGACTCCCGCCCTGGTTTCCTGGAAGTACCCTCAATGGTCAAGAGTAAGTTCGCAGATGACACCAAAATTAGTGGTGTGGCAAATAGTGAGGAGCAAGGCCTTAGATTACAGGACAATGTAGATGGGCTGCTTAGATGGGCAGAAGAGAGGCAAATGGAATTTAACCATGAAAAGTGTGAGGTAATGCATTTTGGGAGGACTAACAAGACAAGGGAATATACAATGAATGGTCGGACCCGAGGAAGTACAGAGGATCAAAGGAACCTTGGTGTGCATGTCCACAGATCTCTGAAGACAGCAGGACTGGTCGATAAGGTGGCTAAGTAGGCTTATGGAATCTTTGCTTTTATTAAGCAAGGCATTGAACATAAGAGCAGGGATGTTAAGCTGGAGCCGTATAAAACCTGGTTCGGCCCCAGCTGGAGTACTGTGTACAGTTCTGGTCCCGGACTATAGAAACAAAGTGATTGCACTGGAGAGGGTACTGGGAGATTCACCAGGATAGGAGGCTTGATAATTTCAGCTATCAAGAGAGACTGGACAGGCTGGGGTTGTTTCCGTGGAGTAGTGAAGGCTGAGGAGGGACCTGATTGAGGTGTATAAAATTATGAGGGACATAGGTAGGGTGGATAGGAAGGTAAGTTTCCCCTTGGTGGGATGGTCAATAACCAAGGGGCATAGATTTACGGTAATGGGCAGGTTTCGAGGTGATGTGAGGAAAAACATTTTCACCCAGAGAGAGGTGGGAATCTGGAACTCGCTGCCTGAAAGGGCGATAGAGGGGGGAACCCTCACAACTTAAAAAAAATATTTAGGTGAGCACTTGAAATACAAGGCTATGGACCAAGTGTTGGAAACTAGGATTAGAATAGTTAGCTGGTTGATGGTCGGCATGGACACGATGAGGAGTAGGGCCTCTTTCTGTGCTGTAGATAAAAAGATATTTGTTAAATTCATCCACCTGGCATTTTCCATTATCCGTCCTCTCCAGGGCCCCGGGAAATTAACGGTCAACATAACCATAGCCATAAAGAAGAACGGTAATCCAAGGCAGCTGACAAACTCAGCAAATCTCAAAGTCGGATTTGTGTACATCACATGGGTAAATAAAATACTTTAAGGTAATGCGCAAGGGGCCAATGCGCCAGCTCAAAAAGATTACTTTTAGAAAAGCCACGTTTAATAATCTGTACCTTTGCATTTGCTCTGGATAATTTTGCTTTTCCACCAAATTGGGTAAGATGGGAAACACCTTTGCACTGATTTTTCTTCTCTGGTGTAAAATGTCAATCTGGCCTCTGATGTTTGCCTTTATTTCAAAGTCTTGTCTTCTGCCAGCACTGCGAATAGAGTATGTAATTGCTTTACGAGGGAAATTTTCAATACATTAAGTTGAACAAAATGAGACCGGAGGGCTTTTGAGCACTCTGGGGGTGGAATTGATCTATAACAAGAGTGCAAAACGGGCAGTAGTGAACTGACAGCCCAATGGCAGGCATGAAACCTGCTGTCTAAGAATGACTGCACCCCAGTTTCATACCCTAAAAGCAATTATTTTTATTTGCGATAATTCTCTAAATAGGAATCAACCTACTACACTATCAATGCAGGATTGATACCTTTATGAAATGAAATGAAAATCGCTTATTGTCACAAGTAGGCTTCAAATGAAATTACTGTGAAAAGCCCCTAGTCGCCACATTCCAACACCTGTTTGGGGAGACTGGTACGGGAATTGAACCGTGCTGCTGGCCTGCCTTAGTCTCCTTTAAAAACCAGCTATTTAGCCTGGTGCTAAACCAGCCCTTAAATCAAACATTCAAACGTCAGAACAGAAGCAATTTGTGCAAAAGCCTTCGCATGCAAGTTTCCCACGGAATCTTCTACAGGGACAAGTACTGTCATTCTGCGACCAAGTTGAAAGTAACACAAAAGTTTTAATATGTAGCAAGACATGAGGAGATATTTGGAAAAAACTGCCTTCGACTTTAACATTATATCTGATATCACGCTTCACCGAGAAGACTGGATTTCAAAGGGGAAGATGTCTCTTGATGTGATGCATGAGGCATCAGAACCCTATGATGCAACTCTCGATGGGCCAGTTGGCCTTATCCTGTCTGACATTTTGGCATTCTGGTATCTTCATAATAGAAAACAACCAATTAAAAAGGTCCACGGAGACAGGACACACTTGGAATTGAAGCGTTACACACCTACCCCTCCCTCCATAGATGTGCTTTCCTCTCCTGACCATGCGGGAGGATCAGGGTCAGCTAGAATATATCTTGGACAGGCAATCGAGACAAATGTGGGTGCATCTGATGGGGAGGGAGGGATGTGTAGGGACAGTTTTGGGCGTCAGATCAGTTGCTTATGGCTGGGACAAGCGGTCACCCACCATAAATTAAAGCTCTCCAGCCGACTGTCCTCTTTAAGGGAGCGACTGTGAAAACTGCCAGGCACCATCTCCATAGTATTCCAGGCGATAGCCCCAGCCTGAATATATTTATAGATCTCCGTGACACCCCAGAAATGATCTGGTGGCTCATGGTTGTGAAAGCACAGGTCAATGGCTTTTTCTTTCTTCTCAGATGCTGATTGGTCTGCTGAGGTTTTACAGCATTTTCTAATTTTATTTCAATCGCCCTGCTTTGATGTTCAATGCCTTGGTTAATAAAAGCTGAATTTTATCACCCCGGTGAGGTCCTGACAGCGTCAACTAGGGGCAACCCCACCGCCGGATTCGCAGGATGCCCGTCACATTTTACAGGCAACTCATTGGTTGCTGTCAGGATAGCCGCCCACACCCGTGATCTGCCAGCTAATCGGGGGGGCCGGCAGCTCAGCAGTCTAAGCAGTGCCACCGCAAGTGATGGTCATCGATGGGACTGCACCTTGAAGAATAGGATGACGAAGAGGAGTAAATGAGGGTTTGTGGGGCCGGTCAGGCAAACCCCGGCAAGGGGTTGGGGATGGAGGGGTGGGGGGAAGGTTGTTGAGGAAGATGGAGCTCTTTCTGTTGGAGTAGTGTTATGGGAGAGGTGTTTTCAGAACCCCAAAATGTATCATGGAGTTCAACCAACCCCCCCCTTTAATGGATTGATGCTTTGAAGCACACGGCTTGTTCCCCAGGTGTGGTATTACAATTATGGACACGTGGTTTTTAAAACAAAACAATGTTTATTCCATGAACTCAAATTAACCTTTTAAATACACATTGGATCTCTTAACACCCCTTACTTCAAAGATAACCCTGAAAATAATACAACACTACCCAATCCTGCAAACTGTTCCTATACACATCCAAAGGCCCTTCTCAAAATGCTTTCTCAGGACTGGCTTTCTCCTTTCAAGCAGCTCTCAGCAAAACACACAGACACTCCCAGCTTTGTCCTCAAACTGAAACTAAAAACTTCAAAATGGCTGAGCTAAAGCCCAGCTCCACCCACACTCTGACATCACTGCATTTCTTAAAGGTACATTGCTGAAACATCCATTTCTTAAAGGCACTCTCACATGACAGTAGCCACTGTCACTGCGGGGCTCGTCTGTAGGCCAAAGAATGCCAGTGTCACTGAAGTGGCTCAAACGGCCTCTGGGCAGGAGGGTGACCCTCCACCTAACCCGCGGCTCATAAAATGGCTTTGTAACAGGAAGGCAATAGGCACTGCCCTCTTCGCCTTCAATTGTCACTTTTTAGGACCCCAGCCCATCCTCAATTTGTGAGATAGCACCACGTGAGAGTTTGTTATGTAATTATAAGCCGTAGCGGTGCCACATCTCAAAGAGTGTTCCTTTAAAAAGTGGTCTACATTTGACAAGTTAGAAAAATTACTTTTTGATTTGCCTCTTCTTGTCATCTCCCTTTGAGGAATCAGGTCAAGCAATTTTCTGGGTGAAATAATAAACCATTCCATACCTTTGTAAAAAATGATTGTTATTTATGTTGCTGCAAAGCACAGGTTTATGTAGAGACTTGTAACAAAATGTGCGTCCCTGAACCGACATTAGAGGTTCCATTGCTCTTTGTAATTTTTTTTCACTCTGGTTTTCAGAGAAATTCGCCAGTGAATCTTGTCTCTTCATAGTTTTATGGGGCTGCTTTACTCTTTTAATGGGATGAATCGGATCTGTGGAATAAATGGAAGAAACAAACACAAACAAATAAGAAGAATGTTTTACATTTTCCCAAGATCTTGCATATCTGCAATTAAGGCAATAAATACGGAGCTGGCTCTTTGCAGCTATGAAACATAAATGAAAAATGATACAACTTTTCTCCCTTGTAGTATTGTCTGCAGAGGTTTTGCCAAGGTGCTTAACAGCCAACATGTAGAGGGTGGTGTCGGCAAAATGCTTTAAATTCTCAAACCAAACACTTGCAGCAGCTTTAACAAACCACTATATTTCCTCCCAGAAGGAATAAAAACAGTTCGGATCTGTATTCCTTTTTTTCTTCCAATTAAGGACCAATTTAGCGTGACCAATCCACCTACCATGCACATCTTTGGTTTGTGGGGGTGAGATCCATGCAGACACGGGGAGAATGTGCAAACTCCATACGGACAGTGACCCAGGGGCCGGGATTGAACTTGGCTCATCGGCGCCATGAGGCAGCAGTGCTAACCACTGTGCCGCCCCCGGACCTGTACTCTTATTTTGTAGTTTTTATTGTTGTTCCTTCTGCCAATACAGAAGTTGGCCACCATTACCAGCCTGCGTGTGCACATTGGTTCACGCATGTGCAGAATCCAATGACATCACCCCTGCTGGGCTGGTGGGACAATATCATAGATCATAGAATTTACAGTGCAGAAGGAGGCCATTCGGCCCATCGAGTCTGCACCGGCTCATGGAAAGAGCACCTTACCCAAGGTCCACACCTCCACCCTATCCCCATAACCCAGTAACCCCACCCAACACTAAGGGCAATTTTGGACACTATGGGCAATTTAGTATGGCCAATCCACCTAACCTGCACATCTTTGGACTGCGGGAGGAAACCGGAGCACCCGGAGGAAACCCACGCACACACGGGGAGGATGTGCAGACTCCGCACAGACAGTGACTCAAGCCAGAAATCGAGCCTGGGACCCTGGAGCTGTGAAGCAATTGTGCTAACCACAATGCTACCGTGCTGCCCACCAGCAGGGATCCAGAGCAGACGTCAACTTCGGAGAATTTAATCCCCCACACGGACACCAAACCTAATCCCTTTGCCTGGGAAAATTTCCCCCAGACATCTGGGTTGTGTGCTGGCCAGGGATAGCCTGGGAAAGGCCGCAGCCAAGGAGCAGTGAGATTCATTGAAAAATATTTTTTTAGAGTACCTGATTCTTTCTTTTCCAGTTAAGGGGCAATTTAGCGTGACCAATTCACCTATCCTGCACATCTTTTGGGTTGTAGGGGTGAGACCCACAGAGACACGGGGAGAATGTGCACACTCCACACGGACAGTGACCCAGGGCCGGGATCGAACCTGGGACATTGACGCCGTGAGACAGCAGCGCTAACCACTGCGCCACCGTGCCGCCTGAACAGTGAGACTGATGTTGCGGCTGGAGGGAACAATAAATGTGCTGTGTTAGGGTTACATATAATTGTACTATTATAGATCGGCATTCCCATAATAGTTAATGGGCGGGATTCTCTGATCCTGACGCGTTTCCTGACGGCGCAACATAGCCTCAGGATCAGCAATTCCGCCCCCTATAGGGGGCCAGCACGGCACTGGAGCGACCCACACCGCTCCAGCTGCCGATCCCGGAGTCAGATGGGCGTCGCGGGTCTGCGCATGTCCAGTGCGACCGGCGCGATTTCCGTGCATGCGCAGTGTCTCCCTTCTCTGCGCCGGCCCCGATGCAACGTGGTGTAGGGCTACAGGAGCCGCGCGGAACAAAGGAGGCCCCAGCCCGAGAGGCCAGCCCACCGATCGGTGGGCCGGGCCACAGCGAAGGCCTCCCCCCCAGGGTCGGAACCCCCCCTTCCCCCCCATAGCCCACCCCCGGACCCTTCCACGCTGAGGTCCCGCCGGGTAGGACCGGGTTAGAACGGCACCGGCAGGACTTGGGCATTTTGGTACGGCCGCTCAGCCCATTCCTGGGCGGAAAATCGCCGGGGGGGGGGGCGCCCGTAGACCGGCCGCCAGCCGGCGCCGTGCCGGCGCCAATGGCACCAATTCTCCGCTCTGCGCCGGGGCGGCGTGGCCCGATTCTCGCCGGTCGCGGCAATTCTCCGTCCCGGCCCCGGGGTGAGAGAATCCCGCCCAATATTACTTTAAATGCCCAATGTATTATTTCCCTTTCTTGATCATCATAGAATTCCTACAGTGCAGATGGAGGTCATTCAGCCCACTGGGTCTGCACCAACCCTCTGAAAGAGCACTCTGTCTACTCCGCCGCCCTATCCCCATACCCCACGCATTGATCATGACCAATCCACCCACCCTGCACATCTTTGGAAACTAAGGGGCAATTTTAACATGACCAATCCACCTAACCTGCACATCTTTGGACCATGTGAGGAAACCAGAGCACCCGGAGGAAACCCACATACTCATGGGGAGAATGTGCAAACTCCACACAGGCTGTCACATACAAAACCAACTCATGGCAGGAGTTAAAATCAAAGATGGTCCAAGAAACCCACGCTTCCTGGTTTCCAGACAATAACCCCACCCTAAACCCCACCTGGAGTAAAACACTAGAACTGCGCATGCACTGCTTTGGCAACTAATGCATCCTTAACAAACTCTGACATTTACAACTAATATGACAGCATCTGACTAGCTGAGCATTTCCAGCATTTTCTGTTTTTATTTTCAACATTTATTTGGATAACGTGTTCCTATGCAACATGTAATAAAATAATTTCTGATGTCACTGAGGTTTGTTCCATAATTGCACACGATACGCTGGGATTTCATTGTCCGGGGTGCGATCTGCCAGCGACACCACGGCCCAATAGGAGCGCGACGTGGCCGGTAGATCTCGGGTGAAGCCTCCCGTGGGCTTCCCAACAGCCATGGCGCCTCGCAGGATCTACCCAAGTCCCGTGAGGCATCAGGATCAGGGAACCCCGCCCACAAGGGGCGGGACCAAGACACACTCGCGTAAGTACGCCGTGAACCTACCTAAGGCCTACTTACCTGCTATCTACCGGCCTCCCTGGGGAGGCTGCAGCTGGGCGCCATTCAGTACTGGTCCACACAAACGTGGAACAGGCGGAGTGGCAAACAGGGTGTCCCCTAAGCCATTGGAGGCTCCCGGGTGGCCACGGATAATGCAGGATGGATCCCTGGCCATCCTCCCCGAGGGCATCATGGCATTATGAGGCTGTCAGCTTGGCAATGCCACTCTGGCACTGCCAAGCTGCCCAGGTGGCACTGTCAGGGTGCCAGTGCAAAGGTGCCGAGGTGGCATTATCAAGGGTCAGAGCCCGAGGGGGCCATGCCCATGAAACGAGGGCGGAGGAGGTGTATGAAAGATGGGGGGGGTGCAGTACAGGTAAGAAGTGGCCTCTTCGAGATTAGTGGGGGTGACGGGTGGGGGTCCAGGAAGAGGGGGGCCTGTAAAGGTATGTGGGGATGCCTAAATGTGGGCCCCCCGGAACACCATAGCGGGGTGTCCTCAGTTGGGGGGGGTGTGGGGTAATGCTCATGTGTATAAGGGGTGACAATGCCCATGGGTGGGTATGGGGGTCCCACAAGCTCACTTAGAGATCGGGGCACCCTTTCAAAATTGTGGCTCGATCTCTGAGCTAAAACAATTGTGGGCTAAACCAGTGAGAAACTCCCCAGGGCCCAAAAACATGATGAAGGGCAGGATTTACCGGCTGTTCACGCCGGCGTGAAAGTCCAGTCCCATAACGGCGCATGGGTTTCCCGGCGGCGAGGGGTGCTGTCAATGGCAAATCCCGTTGACAACGGCGGGACCGGTAGACCCCGCTGGCGGGCTGCCTCTCCCGCCGAAAAACAGGCGGCGGGATGGCCGGTAAATCCTGCCCTAAGTAACGGTGGGGAGCTCGCTGGCAACTACCAGCAAAACCAGCCACCAAATGACACTTGGAAACTTTTCAAGAAATGGCACCGTAAATTATAACAATGCCAAATAATAAATACATTTTCAGATTCCTACCTGTTTCTTGACTTTGAGGTTCAACAACAAATCTGGTGGCCTGCTGCCTAAGGAATGAAAGAATGATTTGGGTGCCTAAATGGACTATATCCAGAGGTGGAAACTCAAGCGGACAATTCCTCAGATTAAGTGCTTTAAGAGAGAGTACATTTCCTGAAAAAAAAGTGACATTAACTTAATATCATGAATTCTGCGCATAAATTATTACTATTTGTTTGTTTATATGAAGTAACTCGAATAAATTGGAATATTTTAGCGAAAGATATATATTTTTTCTACGAAATGCAAGTAGTGGATACTAGAATTAGTGTTTGATTCTCAACAGTTATATAATAATCCCTACCTAGTTCAATTGGTAACTCTCTGAGTGGGTTTGTCTCCAACAAAAGTGTCCTAAGACATCTGAAAAATAAAATTCCTTATTTCACTTATTTTAGAAACAAAATTCTTTAACTATCTTACTACTTGTATAACTCTTAAGTCTATGGAGCAAGAAACTATTACAGCTAACTGCAAAAATAGCATTTTGACAGTTTTTACTTATATCACCATGTCTCAAATAGTTCATAGAATCGAATCATGGAGTCAAGGTCTTTCTACAGTGCAAAAGGAGGCCATTTGGCCCATCAAGTCTGTACCGAACCTCCGAAAGAGCATCCCTACCGAGGCCCAATCCATTGCTCTATCCCCATACTCCCAACTAACCTTTGGACACTAGGGGGCAATTTAGGACGGCCAATCCACCTAACTTGTACATCTTTGGATTGTGGGAGGAACCAGGAGCACCTGGAGGAAACCTACGCAGACATGGGGAGAACATGCAAACTCCACACAGACAGTTACCTGAGGATAGAATTGGAATTGAACCCTGGTCCCTGGTGCTGTGAGGCCGCAGCGCTAACCACTGTGCCGCCATGCCACCCCCTCACTCTGACCCAGGAGCGAGAGTACAGCCAACTCAGCCAAACTGGCACAAATAAAGCAGATTCATCCCGAAACAATCATTGATACCAACAACAAACACAGGGATGTTTAGCTCATTTGCTAAACAGCTGGTTTGTGATGCAAAGCAAGGGCTACAGGGTGGGTTCAATTCCCATACTGGCTGAGATTATTCGTGAAACTTGCCCCTCGCCTGAAGTATGATGATCCTCGGGTTAAATCACCACCAGCCAGCTATCCCCCTCAAAGGGGAAAGCAGGCTATGGTCACTGGGACTCTGATGACTTCATCTTTATATCACACTGTAACCACCTAGCCCAGTGTTGTTCAAATCCTTTTTCCCAGGACCCACTTTTACCAACTGGCTGACCTTTGGGACCGATGTGGGCCAATCTTTGCGACCCACACCAGCTGATCTTCGCAACGCACGCCAGCCGACCTTTGCGACCCACACCAGCTGACCTTCATGACATGCCATTATTGCTTACCTTTAATGCTTGGTCCTCACAATCTCACTTGCTTTGTCATTCAATGCTACATTTGTCCTAAGGACTTCAGCTGATGATTTAAATTCTCGCTGCATCCTTTGAAAAAAATCGAGAGGTTTGTCCTCGAGCACGCCATGCTTTGTCTTCAAATGCCTTTGACATTTTGAGGGTATTGCACTTTCATTTGCCAGTACTTCCCCGCATATAACACGAATGGGCTTTGCATTCTGTTTGCATTGGCACAATTAATAAAGCCATACCTAAAGAAATCATCTTTATGCTGCTTTGCTCCCGAATTCAGTTTCTTCTTAATAAGTTGTTCACCAGAGGCCCTGGAGCTCTGGATACAGCTCACACCAGAACTGCTGTGTCCTGCCATGGACTCTCCTGAGAAGCCCTCTCCAGCAGATTCAGTTGGGCGATCCTGGCCTGCTTGTGATTCTGGCCTTCTCTTCCTTATTACAAAATAATCCACCTTCAGTTCTTCACACATTCCTATTGCTTGTTTGCCGGCAGCTACAAAATGCCGGAATCTTCCCTCCGTAATTTTGCACCCAAAGCACGGACACACAGGGCGCGAGGCATCAGTGTACGTGCTGGGTGCAAGACCTTCTCTCTGCTGCCTCTTCTGGCAGGAAGACTCAGTCGTTTGTATATTAAAGACGTTGAAACTTTATTTCCAAAACCTGATTTTTCCACGTTTATGACTTTTTACTACTGAAAATTAAAGCAATTTCAGTTGAACACGCGCATCCTTACATTTACACACAAACTATATTTTAAATATATTCTCATTTCTTTAGAAATTTAAACAGGTATAGAAAAAAGTACAATCTTGTTTTACTTAGGAAACACTTTATAAGAGATGAAGTAACTTGTCAAACACACACAACGTCACAAGATTTCTTGCTCAATCCACCGTATTGCACTATCCAAACATCCCACCATCTCCTTCTCCATTCTCACCAAAAGCACTTACATCCTGGTTTCCAAAGAGTGGTGACACAAAGTGATGACTGTGTAGGTTTCTTCCAGTGTTGACATATGTCAGCTATATCGACTGGCCTCGTTTGATCGGCATTCCTCGCTGACAACCCTGACCTGGCTCCCCCCTCACTGTCCAGTAGCTGTTAGTGACGCCAGATGCATCCAGACCAATCACAGGCTGCTGACCACTTCCCGACCTGTACTTCACGTCATGGGAGTGTAAGTGGACGTTGTGCCGGCCATTGAGTAGCTTGACCACGGAACCGCAGGTCACAGACTGCCGATCGGGAGCGAGCCAAGCAGCTCGCAGAAGGTGAGCACGAGACTGGAGCTCCAAGCTGGGGCCACCACCCTCCCACCTGGCCGCCCATCAGCCCCTTCCCCCTCGCCCCGCGCACGGTGACCAGCACACAGCCCAGCCGTGCGCCGCCCCCTCGAATGCCACAGCCTAATCGGGGACTGCCTGCGGCTGGCATTCTTAAAAGTCGGTCGCGGCCGTTGGGCACTTCTACCCACGATCGGGAACGCCGCGACTGATTGCTTTGCGACCCTCCCGAGACCCACCTGTGGGTCTCAACCCGGAGTTTGAAAAATCCTGATCTAGCCAACTTAGCTCCACTAACTTTCAAAAAGGAATTGGATATTTACTTCAAATAGAAAGATTTGCAGGGCTTCAGGGAAAGAGCAGGGAATTGGACCAATTGACTCTTTCAAGAGCTGGCACAATGGAAACATTCAAGCTGCATAGAAATCAAACTGGAAATATACCAAAGAAATGTCCCTTTGTACTATTCAATAGCACAGACACAAGATTGTTCTTAAAACTGGAAATGTTAAATTATGAATGAACACTGCCAATCACTCCAGAGAAACTACATCCATTTGCTACTGGAAATAACTTAAACCAATCATTTTATTTCATCCTGGGCGAGGTCATGAATTCTGGGCAATATCGGGTAATGCAGCAAACCTGTCCCATTTAGACTGACAATGTAAATTCTGTGGGGGAAAAGTGAATATGCATCTTACTCTTACCAGCCCTCACCCTTGCCAACCACAAACCCCCTTCTCATCCATGTTAGGGCAGTGTTCCAGAGGAAAATCCTAGATTTTCCAGGAAATTTCATCCGTTAAATCAGTCATGGGCCTCAATGACCTTTTATGAAATTATTTGATGGAACGTTGGCATCGCTGGCAAGGCCAGCATTTGTTACCCAGCCTGAATTGCCCTTTTACGCAGTGTCCAACCAAGCCATTTCTTATAATAATAATTATTATCTTTATTGTCACAAGTAGGCTTACATTAACACTGCATTGAAGTTATTGTGAAAAGCCCCCAGGCGCCACATTCCGGCGCCTGTTCGGGTACACGGAGGGAGAATTCAGAATGTCCAAATTACCTAACAGCACATCTTTCGGGACTTGTGGGAGGAAACCGGAGCACCCAGAGAAAATCCATGCCGACACGAGGAGAAAGTGCAGACAGTTACCCAAGCCGGGAATCGAACCGGGGACCCTGGAGCTGTGAAGCAACAGTGCTAACCACTGTGCTACCGTGCCGCCCATTTCAGAGTCAGCCACATTACTGTGGACATGGAGTCAAGGCCAGAGCAGGAAAGGATGGCAGATTTCCTTCCCATTGTAAGCCAGATGGATTTTTTTACAACATTCGATCATAGTTTCATGGTCACCATGACTGAGACTAACTTCCAATTCCTTAAAAGATCATTGATTGAATTTAAATTCCACCAGCTCTGCAGTGAGATTTGAACCTACGTTGCCTGTGCGTTAACCTGGGTTTATCTGGATTACCAGCCCAGTAACATTACCATCACAACACTTTCGCCCCCATCTCTCATAGCCATGAAGTAGTGTTCTATGTCCTATTGAGGACAGTAAACAGCCCCAAATATTTATGATGGAAAGAGCCCCATTTGCTCCAATAGCAGCAGAAAGTCTGAAGAAGGCCAGGTTCTTTGCTCTGGTTTGGTTAACCCTTGTCATCTTGGCAGCTTTGAGCCACTTGGACATTCGTTCGGGTAATTTGGGGCAAGCACTGCTGGTGTGCAATTTGCAGGCACAAAAATGATCCCTTTTATGGCATTTGTGATAGGACCAGCAGCTGGGGCAGGGGTTGCGGAGGGGGACGTATTCCTCTCCATTGCACATATGCACAGGAATGTTGGGTCCGATATTCCCCTCGTGGTACCTCGGATCAATCAGAGTTGGGATCCTGGGACCCATACCTGTGATTTCCAATTTTAGCAGGTAGCTTCTGCAGTCTGTTCTTTCTCAAATCCAACCACACCAGCTGTGGCAGATGATCAAATAGTTCGTCTGGCAGCTCCTGGAGCTGGTTACCCTCCAGGTACAGGTGCTGTGGGAAAGCAGAAGCCATACGTACTAGGAATTGTCAAAACAAGTTAAAAGGTTACCATTTTATAAACTTTACAATACTGTTGCTATTTATATTGCATTTGACAAAAAACATCCTCTCAAAACAGGTAACGTAAATGCAGACAAAAAAGTGCAAAGAGATAAACAAATTGGAAGTAACTTTAATTTTGGCTGATAGTGTATAATGGGTGATATTGATTTCGACTCCCTTTGTGAACCTCTTCATCTTCAATGGAAATTAGCCCTCTCCCCCTTCCTACATAGGAATGTAGGTGGGGATTCATTGATCTACCTATTATAGAAGTATTTACACAATGTTTTATTTATTCGTTCATGGGATGTGGATACCACTGGCTCAGCCAGCATTTATTGTCCAATCCTAATTGCCCTTGGGGAGGTGGTGCTAAGCCACCGTGAGTGCTGCTTGGCTAAATGAGAGTGCTTTTGGAGTTGGGTGAAAACGGAGTTAGGTGAGGCTAAAAAGACTGAGTGCTGAGCTCAGTCTGGGCTGGAGTGGAGTGCTGCTGATGTTCAAAACACCAAGGTCAGATTCCCGTTCTCACTGACTTCTCAGTCAACGTAACAGTGAAGCAGTCCTGAGTATTGTAGTGATCTCTGTCGGTGCATGGACACAAGGGGTTAATGGGTAAATAGCAGCACCACATTATCACTAGAGGGCCGGACCAACAGGGGTATAAAAAGCAGCCACATTGGGTCTCTCTCTCTCTTGGGTGTACTGTGAACAGGGTAATATCAGAATAGTTTAGATAGTTAGTGGAGTTACGTTTAATTATTGTTGTTAAATCTTGTTAACCTTAGTTTCCAAGTTAAGGTAAAGAACTCATGCACTTATTGTTATAGTTACTTAATAAATCTTTCCTGTTACTGGACGAGTTTGAGTCTTCTTAAACAAGATTCAGAGGACCTCGCCATCAATCAAGGATTGAGTAACACGTGTTATCGACCACGCAGGTCAATAAGTATAAAAAATATTATTTTTTGGAGGAAGGAATTAACTGAGAAACACGAATAAGTGAAAGTCAGGGTCATTATAATAAAGTAACATAAGTAAACCCTGTGTATTCGCCATCACCTCAGCCCGTCTCTCCTGGCTTTTACTGCCTCTGCCATCCCTTCAGCTCCTCAGGTTGCTGTTGTCTGGCATGTTGCGTTCATTGTGGTGAGGTGGGAGGATGGGTTTTTTCATCCCCCGGGTTTAATGGACTATTTTGGGTTAAAACGAGCCTAATTCTGAGTGTCCAGGAGGAGGGCCACCTTTCCTGCATCCGCTCAGCACATCCCTGTCGTCAGAAGTGAGATTCAAACTATGTTTTACTATTATTCCAGGAGGGCCAACAGCATGGAATATCTGATGGTTATTTCCCCCACGATTGGCTGGTTAGTTCCAGCCTTACAGTACTCTAGCCTGCCCACCTGCCGAACCCGAATCACTAATTTCCCGGGTTTACACTGTTAAGTAATGGGTTAAGAGACATTGCAATTAGTTGTCTCATTTATGTTAAGTATCCATTAATTGACACTGATATGTAAAGGGGCTTCAGGTGGCCTCTGGGAGGTGGTGTGTTGTTAAGAGTTTTGTGCAGAGGCTGTGGAAATGAAATAAATGGTGTTTGGTGAAAAGGAACAAGAACTTTAGACTCTTCATTTCACAGCAACTAAAACTTCTAACAATGGTAGCAGAGGATGGTTGCTGTGCAAATGTGAAGGTTTGAAAGATACAACTTTTCCTGATCAAACCAAGGAGTGAGTGAGAAGGAAAAAAAAAGATACATGGCTGAACCCAGGATAAAGATGGCTGGATATGACTATCCTCCCTTATTTTCTGAAAGGGAATCGTACGACCAATGGAGAAGTGCAGTATTTATGTGGACTAAAGTAACTGCTGTGGGAAAGAGAAAACAAGGTATGGCATTGGCTCTTTCTCTAGAATATGGCAGTAAAATCCGAAACAAAGTGCTTTCTGAGCTGGAATTGGAAGAGTTAGACTCAGAAGAAGGTCTGGAGACTTTATTACATTATATGGATAAGATTTATAAGAAAGATGACTTGTTAAGTGCGTATGAAGCATGGTCGGATTTTGATAAGTTCCGGGAAATGGAGGATATCTCCATGGAAGACTATATAATGGAATTTGGCAGACTATATGAAAGGCTGCAGAAACACAATCTGGAATTTCCACAGTCTGTGTTGGCCTTTAAATTACTTGACTGTGCTAGAGTGAGCAACATGGATAGGCTCCTGGTTTTGACAGGAGTCCAATTTACTGATAAGGATACCTTATTCGAACAGATGACAAAAGCTTTACAAAAGTTTCTGGGGGAACATTTGATTCCGATGGCTCTGATGAGCCAAATAGGTCAGCCTGCAATAAGGCAGAATATGGAAGATACACTACTAACAGGATGGCGAAATCGTATGGCTACGAACAGGGCTCAAGACTATAGACGGAGGCCGAGACAAGGATATTATGAAGACAGAAACCCAGTTAGGGCCTACAATAGGAAGATGAACCCCAGAAATGCACGGGGCATGATAAATCGATGTTTTCAACTGTCCAACTCATTATGATAGAGTGTTTGAAGCGACACATGACACGGAAGAGTCAGAAGAGGAAAAAGATAGTGACCAGAAAGAAGGCATTGTCCTATTGACAAGCAGTTTTACGCCAGTAATGAGGGCGTTGGTTGCAGAATCCTTCAACTGTGCTGTATTGGACAGTGGCTGCACATCTACTGTGTGTGGAATTGACTGGTTAAAATGTTACCTGGACTCTTTGAATGCTGAAAATCGTAACAAGGTTAAGGAATTTGAAAGTTGCACAAGTTTCAGGTTTGGGGATGATAATACTCTGAAGTCGCTGAAAAGAGTGGTGATCCCTTGCAATATTGCCGGAGTGAATCATTTCATTAGCACGGATGTTGTATCAAGTGAGATACCTTTGCTTCTGAGCAGACCATCGATGAAGAAAGCACACATGAAACTGGATATGGAACAGGATAAGGCAACAGTTTTTGGAAAGACGGTGGACTTACAATTTACACAGTCGGGACACTATTGGATTCCATTACTGACAAATAATTTTTCAAGTAGAGTGGTTAAGGATGTGTTTAATGGCAGTTGAAAATGGGACTTTAGCTGATAAAAAAAGCTTGTGGTATTAAAACTGCATAGGCAATTTGCACATCCGCCTCCTCCTCGGCTGAAAATTTTATTAAAGGATGCAGGGGTAAGGGATGACGCCTATACTAAGCTGATAGAACAGGTTAGTGACGGCTGTGAAGTTTGTAGGAAGTACAGAAGGACACCAGCACGACCGATAGTAACCCTACCTTTGGCCAGGGATTTTAATGACATTATGGCCATGGAACTTAAGATCTGGGATAAAGCAAATAATATATTTATTTCGCATTTTGTAGATTTAGCAACCAGATTTAGTCAATCAACGATTGTACGAAGTAAAGAAAAGAGGGTAATTCTGGATCAAATCGTGGAAAAATGAATAGGGACAGGAATGGGTCCACCGGCAAAATTCCTTACGGACAATGAGGGAGAATTTGCTAATGATGAGTTTAGGGATGTGTGTGAAAACATGAATATCAGAGTTATGAATACAGCTGCAGAAAGCCCATTTAGTAAAGGTGTCTGTGAAAGAAATCATGCTGTCATTGATGACATGCTTCGGAAAATTTTGACAGATCGACCAAATTGCAGGCTAAATTCAGCTTTAGCATGGGCAGTACATGCAAATAATTCATTGCAGATGGTTGGTGGCTATAGTCCTTATCAATTAGTGTTTGGTAGAAATCCTAAAATTCCGTCCATTTTGGATGACCAGCCTCCAGCTTGGGAGGGGACTACAATTAGCTGTGGTTTTGCTGAACATTTAAATGCATTACATAGCAGTAGAAAAGCTTTTTTGGAAGCAGAAGTCTCTGAAAGAATTCGCAGAGCTTTAAGACATAACGTACGGCCATCAGATGCCGTTTCTCAGCAAAGAGACATGGTATACTATAAGAGAGACAATTCTAATGAATGGAAAGGCCCAGGGAAGATCATAGGCATAGATGGCAAAACAATTATTTTTGCAACATGGTAATCAAACTGTTAGGGTCCATTCATCAAGGATAATGGGTATAGATTACAAATTTTCAAATTTAAACAGAGCAGTCAGACATGACGAGGAACCAGAGTCATCTGGTACGCATGTGTTACAGAACTATGAGGACCAATTAACTGATATAGACAGGGTTTCTGTGGAGGAACACAACACTTCTGGTGAATTAAAACAGGCCATTTTTCCAAAAGGACAACTGCCAAAAGTTGGTACAAAAGTGACATACTAGCCTGAAGGGTCTAGTCAATGGAAGGATGCAACTGTTATTAGTAGAGCAGGGAAGGCCACTGGAAAGTATAAACATTGGTTGAATGTACAGCATTCAGGGGAAGGAGTCAAGACAATGGATTGGGAAAACGAAGTTCAAAAATGGAGGGCACAGAAACGCAGTGCCAGTTCAGATAGTACATCGGATAGTGAACAGGTCCGCAGGAAAAGTTCGAGAACTATTGAAAGGACATCCCACAGCAGAAGGGAAAGATCAAGCAGTAGCAGTACAGAACGAGATACCAGGCGGGAGAGGGGACGTAGTTTGTCAAGATCTCGGAACATGAGTAAGACTACGAATACTAATAGGAGTAGAAGCCCACATGCACGTGAGATTTTGGTGGCTTCAAATAAATTAGATGAAAAAGTTATTAAAGAAGCAAAACAGCAAGAATTGCATAGTTGCAGTGAATTTGGGGTATACGCGGAAGTATCGGATAGGGGACAAAGAGCTCTATCCCACAGATGGATTTGCATGGAAAAGGTTCTTCCGGATGGAACTTATAAGGCAAAGGCCAGGCTCGTGCAAGGGGATTTGAAGAAAACTTAGAAGATCAGGATTTAAGGGCAGATTCACCTACAGCAGGAAAGGTTATTTTAAAGATCTTCTTGGCTCTATTGGCCACAAAGGCATGGGAATGCAAATCTATAGATATAAAAGCTGCCTTTTTGCAGGGGCATCAGCTCCAGAGAGACATTTTTCTCTGTCCTCCTAAAGAAGCAGCTAACACAGAAGGGGTACTCTGGAAGTTGAACAAATGTGTATATGAATTAAATGATGCATCTAGAGTCTGGTACTTTTCGGTAAGGTCAGGTTTGTTAAAGTTAGGCTGTTGCCAGTTGAAAGCAGACCTTGCAATGTTTTACTGGCACTATAAAGGAAATCTTTCTGGCATTTTTATGATGCATGTCGATGATTTTTTGTGGGGTGGGACTATTGATTTTGAAGCTATTGTAATCTCTGGTTTGAGGAAAGAATTCAGGATTGGAAGTCAGGCTTCCGGTGCATTTAAATATATTGGACTGGAAATTGGACAGACTAAGTTAGGGGCAACTTTACGTCAGCAATCTTATTTAGAAAGCATCACCCCAATAGCAATTAGACGTGGCCGAGTTTCACAAAAAGACGCAATGGTTTCAAAGATAGAAAAAGAGCAATTGTGAAGTTTAATTGGGCAACTGAACTGGTTAGGTCGACAGACTAGACTGGATGTGAGTTTTGATGTCTTAGAGTTGAGTACAAAAATGAATGATCCCAAAGTGGAAGCAAATAAAGCGTTGGCTAAACTAAAAATGCAGGAGTGTGTTTGAAGTTCCCGGTTTTAGGTGACCTTAAGCACTTGAAACTCATAGTTTATAGTGATGCATCCTACGCAAATTTATGTGATGGTGTTTCAAGCGCAGGAGGTTTTATAATTTTCCTTTTGGGGAACAATGGTAAATGTTGCCCACTTGCGCGGGAAACAAAGAAAATAAGGAGAGTGGTAAAAAGCACTTTGGCTGCTGAGACGTTAAGCCTTGTAGAGGCGGTGGATATGGCTTTTTATATAAGTATGATATTGTCAGAAATTTTGCGATTAGGGGATTTGGGTAATATACCTATTGACTGTCACATTGACAATAAATCCCTGTGGGAAAATGTGCACTCTACAAAAAGTGTCAATGAAAAGAGGTTACGGATAGACATCGCAAGTTTGAAGCAGATGTTGGACAGAGGGGAAATAACAAAAATTAAATGGGTCGACAGGAGCTATCAACTGTCAGACTGTTTTATGAAAAGAGGGGCGAGTTCACAGAAACCTTTTGATATTGTTAATGAAGGGCGCTTGTTTCTGTGACTGTTTTTTTTCGTTCTAGTCCAAACAAAAAAAAAAGGGGGGACATCATGTGTGTGTTTTTGAGTTTCTTGAAATTTTGTTTTCACCTAATTATAATTTTTTCTCCAAGGACGGAGAGACTGTTAAGTAATGGGTTAAGAGACATTGCAGTTAGTTGTCTCATTTATGTTAAGTATCCATTAATTGACACTGATATGTAACGGGGCTTCAGGCGGCCTCTGGGAGATGGTGTGTTGTTAAGATTTTGTGCAGAGGCTGTGGAAGTGAAATAAAGGGCGTTTGGTAAAAAGGAACAAGAACTCTAGACTCTTCATTTCACAGCAACTAAAACGTCTAACATACACTGCGGTCTGCAACCTCTGAATACTGAAATTCCAGAACCCTGGGTAGATATAACTTTCAGATCTGAAGGTCAATGCAATCCACCATGGCCGAGTGTCAACACACTTTTAGCAGAAACCCCACTCTCCTATAATGCTTGAAATAGCATGGGAAGGAATCCTCAGAGGGGACGGTGTGGAAATCACAATAATCATAGAATTAGAACTGTAGAATTAGAACATAGAACAGTGCAGAAGGAGTGATGTGGAAATGCTGGCGTTGGACCGGTGAGCACAGTAAGAAGTCTTACAACACCAGGTTAAAGTCCAACAGGTTTGTTTAAAATCATTAGCTTTCGGACCACTGCTCCTTCCTCAGGTCCTGAAGAAGGAGCAGTGCTCTGAAAGCTAGTGATTTGAAACAAACCTGTTGGACAATAACCTGGTGTTGTAAGACGTCTTACAGTGCAGAAGGAGACCATTCGGTCCATCGAGTCTACACCGATTGTCTAAAAGAACACCCCACCCAGGCCCACTCCTGCCCGATCCCTATAACCGTTGGACAGCAAGGGCAATTTATCATGGCCAAACCAACTAACCTGCACATCTTTGGACTGTGGGAGGAAACAAGAGCACGGAGGAAACCCACGCAGATACGGGGAGAACGTGCAAACTCTACACAGACAGTGACCCCAGGTCAGAATCGAACCCGGGTCCCTCGTGCTGCGAGGCAGCAATGCTAAACCACCGTGCCGCCCCAAGAAGAAGTAAAAAAGTGCTGGCAATTGGGAGGATTGCCAGAACTGGTGTCAAATTAATGATGGGAGTGGTAAATTGGGAAACGTGTTCAATTTAGGAACATAGATTTGTTGGATTATTTTAATTTAAAAAAGACACAGCAAATAGTTGGAGCTGAGTCAGGGTCTCCCGTGAACTTTGATCGTAGGGTTGGAACAAAGGAGCAGAATACTGGGAACAAACATGCAGACCAGATGAGTGACTTGCGGGGGGGGGGGGGGGGGCGGGGGTGGTCGGGGGATAATTTACCTGGATACATCTCGGCATGTCACACTTCAGGCAGCTTAGGTCTTTGCTGCAAAGATCCAGTGATTTGTCACTGCACCAGACATCACACAGCCTTCTCGCACTTCCGCCGTGGTCTGAGATCGAGCTGCACAAATGTCCATCAGGTTCAGTCCCGGAGCGGGGCTCAGGCAGCTCCATAACCGTCGCGCTGAGGAACTCACGCCGCTTGCACCCCAGCGATCCTAAAACATGCAGCAAGCCGGCAGCGCCATGGGGCTTCAGTGCATGTCAAAAACAAACGGGAAGAAACTGCAAGCCAGTTCCATTTCTCGGCTGAAATGTATCTTAAGATAAATACATTTACGGGGAGGGGGTGGGGGAATTTACTGAAGTCGATTTTGAAGAGGTGCAGCGTACGCTCCAGCGTTTAATCTTTCCCGGATCATTGCACCCACTACCCCCCCCCCCCCCCCCCCCAAATCCACTTCAATGTTGCAGTAACCATGGAGATCCTTGTAACGTTTGGTTGTTGCCAAACCTCTTTGCAGCCAGACGCTGAATGAATGAACGCGCCTTGAGATGATTGGTACGCCTGGATACTGGGCGCGATTTTTAAAGGACATTCAGCAGAGGAGGACTGAGCCACTTCGGGTGATCCATCCCCTCTGACCGGCTCCTCCAGAGAAACGCCTCGACTCGCCCCCACTTCTCATAACCTCACAATCGCGCCTGTGTGTGTGGGTGCACCTTGAACGTCACAACAACCACAAGGCGCTTCAGAGGAACAGCCACCCATCAGGTCAATCGACCAAGAGCTTGCAGGTTTTTAAGGGTCTTAAAGCAGGTGGGGGGGGGGGGGGGGGGGATGGAGAGTTGTAGGGAGGGCATTCCAGAGCTTGGAGCCCAGACAAATATATTATATATATATATATAATCACTTCTTGTCACAAATAGGCTTCAATGAAGTCACTGTGAAAAGCCCCTAGTCGCCACGTTCTGGTGCCTGTTCAGGGAGGCCGGTGCAGGAATTGACCCTACACTGCTGGCCTTGTTCTGCATTACAAGCAAACTGTTTAACCCACTGTGCTTAACCAGCCCCTAATGAAGGCAGAGGCACTCATGGTGGAACAATCCTGATTGGGAATGCACAATGGGCCAGAATTAGAGGAGTGCGGACATCTTGCAGGTTTGTGGGGTTGAAGGAGGTGACTGAGATAAGGAAGGGCATGGTCCTGGAGGGAGTTGAGTACAATGAGAATTTTAACATCAAGGTGTTGCTTGAGCAGGAGCCTCAGTGAGCACAGGGGTGCCAGTGAACGGACTTTGTTACGAGGAATTTTTGGATCGCCAAGTTTACGGAGGGCAGAATGTGGGAGACCAGTCAGGAATGTGTTGGAATTTGGGGCGGCGCGGCGATGCAGCGGTTAACACTGCTGCCTCACGGTGCTGAGGACCTGGGTTCGATCCCGGCCCCGGGTCACTGTCTGTGTGGATTCTCCCTATGTTTGCATAGGTCTCACCTCCACAACGCAAAGGTGTGTAGGCTAGGAGAATTGGCCATGCTAAATTGCTCCTTAATTGGAAAAAAAAAGAATTGGGTGCTGTAAGTTTATTTAAAATGAAAGGAATGTGTTGGAATTGTCAAATCTAGAGGGTAATGAAGACATGGATAAGGGCTTCAGCAGCAGGTAAGCGAAGGCAGAGCTACAACTAAATGATGTTAAGGAGGTGGAAATAGGTGATAATAGACAAAATGATTATGAAAAGAAAATCGCTTATTGTCACAAGTAGGCTTCAAATGAAGTTACTGTGACAAGCCCCTAGTCACCACATTCCGGCGCCTGTTCGGGGAGGCTGTTACGGGAATCGAACCGTGCTGCTGTCCTGCGTTGATCTGCTTTCAAAGCCAGCGATTTAGCCCTGTGCTAAACAGCCCCTTTCTGTGCTAAACAGCCCCTTTATGAAGTTGGAAGATCATCTCAGGATCAAATGTAACACCAAGGTTGCTAGCCAACCAGCTCAATCGCAGACTGTTGCTAGGTAGAGGGGTGGAGTTGGTAGTTAGGGAGCAGAATTTGATGGGGGGAATCAAACACAATGGAGGCAGAAAGGTGTCATTTCTCCAGAACTCACAATTGGATGACTTTCGATTCAGCACAGTTTGGGGGGGGGGGGTTGGAATAGCTTCTGGGGAAGTGTGGAATCACTGACAGCAACTTTTCGATTTCCATAGATAAAAGCAAATTACTGCAGATGTTGGAATCTGAAACAAAAAACGAAAATACTGGACAATCGCAGCCGGCCTGACAGCATCTACGGGAAGAGAAGGCAGCTAACGTTTTGAGTCTGCCGTTTCAACTTACCATCCTGCTCTCACGCCCACATGTCCGTCCTTGTCCTGCTGTAATGTTCCAGTGAAGCCCAGCGCAAGCTGGAGGAACAGCACCTCGTCTTCCGATTAGGCACGTTACAGCCTTCTGGATTTAACATTGAGTTCAACAAATTCAGACTGTGAACTCTCTCCTCCACCTTCACCCCATTTGTATTTCTATCAGTTTATTTTCATTTCTTCCATTGATCTGTTTTTCCCTTACCATTGTCCCATCCCCAACCTCTCCCACCCCACTTGGGGCATCTGCTCCCTGTTCTTGGTTGCCCTTTGACACACTGCTCACCTTTGTTCTGTCATTCACATATTCTAATCTCTTTGTGTCACTATCAGCACCCTTTTTTGCCTTAATCACCTCCATTTACACTCCTTTTGTTTTTATATCCACAACATCTTTGTCAATCTCCACCTATCCCTGCCCCCTATCCAGCCCCTCCGCTCCATGCCTCCCCCAACAACAGTATAAATCTTATCCTATTTCCAGTTCTCTTTAGCTTTGACAAAGAGTCATCCAGATTCAAAACGTTAGCTCCCTTCTTTCTCCACAGATGCTGTCAGACCTGCTACGATTGTCCAGTATTTTCTGTTTGTGTTCTCGATTTCCATGTTTAACTGCACATGTGTGGAGCCCAGAGGTTGTTGCCAATTTCTGAGGAGAAATGACCGCCAATGCTAACAGTTTTGCTGTAAAATCCAGACCATTCCCTATTCTTTGTCTTTCTTATGGAACCTGCAATGAATACAGCATTTTAAAGTTGTATCCTGGTTTTAAACCAAAATGTATGCTTTAAAAATAAATAAAAATAAATATAGATGACTATTAAACAAAATCAGCTGTTGCCTTATACTGGAACACACACACACACAATGTACTCCATTCTAAAAGCAGCCTTCCTTTCTTCTTGCCCCAGCTTTTCCACACTTGTCATAATAGCTGCTTACATGGTTCAGGTGTCAAATAAGCCTCCAGCATTGATAACTACTGGCATTCATTTGGCACCTTTAACATACACGTACTTTGCAAGGTGACTCAAAGGGACAATGATCAAACAAAATTCAACAAGACCGCTGTATCAATGTTGGACAGCCGTCAAGGTCAGTAATGGATATTGTTGCTTTGCTGCTGGCCAGGAATTCCATTTAGTCAAACATTATATATCGAATGATTTTTTAAAAAATCATCTGAATCTTGGAATGTGTAAATGTAACCAGATATGGGGATATTGCATTTGGTAAACTTTAATTTCAGAAACTAAGTTGGAATAAGATTGGCAGCACAGGACGTAATCGATAATCATAGCATCATCCAGTACAGAAGAGGCCCTCGCCCCAAAAGCCTGCACCGACAGAAAAAACCTACTTAATCTACACAAATCCCACTTGCCAGCATTTGGTCCATAGCCCTAAGTATAATATACAGTATATAAGTGTAATCGATAATGTACAGTATATAAGTGTAATCGATAATGTACAGTATATATGTGTAATCCATAATGTACAGTATATAAGTGTAATCCATAATGTACAGTATATAAGTGTAATCCATAATGTACAGTATATCTGTGTAATCCATAATGTACAGCACAAGTGTAATCGCTAATGTACAGTATATATGTTTAATCAATAATGTACAGTATATAAGTGTAATCAATAATGTACAGTATGTCTAATCGATAATGTACAGGATACATGTAATCAATAATGTACAGTATGTAAGTATAATTGATAATGTACAATATATAAGTGTAATTGATAATGTACAGTATGTATGTGTAATCGATAATGTACAGTATACGTGTAATTGATAATGTACAATATATAAGTGTAATTGATAATGTACAGTATGTAAGCGTAATTGATAATGTACAGTATGTAAGTGTAATCGATAATGTACAATACGTAAGTGAGAACAACTAGTCTGTGAATACGGAGATAACACGCTCTATGAAGGCCTTGAAGCATTTTATTTGAGTGCTCCATGAAGGTAGGTCAGGGGATATGGTGTGAGTTGGAGGAGGAGAGTGGGATGTGTGTGCTGGAAGAAAATTGGGTCAGAGAGGCAGATACATAATGCAGCAGCTCTTAAACAAATGGTCATACGATTCGAGACGCAAACCTCAGAATTTAAACTGTGTTTGCAGATGCAATAATTGTTTCCTAAAGCGGTTTAGATATGTACCTGAAAAGGGGGAAATATGTTGGGCCGAGGTGGCTCTAAAAAAAGCAGATACCGGACACAATGGTCATAAATTCTATAATAATGTTGGTATAATAAGGTACACCCCTGACCCTCTATAATAATGTTGGTATAATATGGTACACCCCTTATCCTCTATAATAATGTTGCTATAATATTGTACACCATGACCCTCTATAATAATGTTGGTATAATATGGTGCACCCCTGACCCTCTATAATAATGTTGGTATAATATGGTACACCCCTGACCCTCTATAATAATGTTGGTATAATATGGTCCACCTATGGCCCTCTATAATAATGTTGGTATAATATGGTACACCCCGGCCCTCTATAATAATGTTGGTATAATATGGTACACCCCTTACCCTCTATAATAATGTTGCTATAATATTGTACACCATGACCCTCTATAATAATGTTGGTATAATATGGTGCACCCCTGACCCTCTATAATAATGTTGGTATAATATGGTACACCCCTGACCCTCTATAATAATGTTGGTATAATATGGTCCACCTATGGCCCTCTATAATAATGTTGGTATAATATGGTACACCCCGACCCTCTATAATAATGTTGGTATAATATGGTACACCCCGGCCCTCTATAATAATGTTGGTGTAATATGGTACACTCTGACCCTCTATAATAATGTTGGCATAATATGGTACACCCTGACCCTCTATAATATTGTTGGTATAATATGGTACACCCTGACCCTCTATAATAATGTTGGTATAATATGGTACACCCTGACCCTCTATAATAATGTTGGTATAATATGGTACACCCTGACCCTCTATAATAATGTTGGTATAATATGGTACACCTTGACCCTCTATAATAATGTTGGTATAATATGGTACACCCATGGCCCTCTATAATAATGTTGGTATAATATGGTACATCCCTGACCCTCTATAATAATGTTGGTATAATATGGTACACCCATGGCCCTCTATAATAATGTTGGTATAATATGGTACATCCTGACCCTCTATAATAATGTTGGTATAATATGGTACAGCCTGACCCTCTCTAATAATGTTGGTATAATATGGTACATCCATGGATCTCTATAATAATGTTGGTATAATATGGTACATCCATGGCCCTCTATAATAATGTTGGTATAATATGCTACACCCTGGACCCTCTATAATAATGTTGGTATAATATGGTACACCCTTGACCCTCTATAATAATGTTGGTATAATATGGTACATCCATGGCCCTCTATAATAATGTTGGTAGAATATGGTACACCCTGGCCCTCTATAATAATGTTGGTATAATATGGTACATCCATGACCCTCTATAATAATGTTGGTATAATATGGTACATCCATGGCCCTCTATAATAATGTTGGTATAATATGCTACACCTGGACCCTCTATAATAATGTTGGTATAATATGGTACACCCTGACCCTCTAGAATAATGTTAGTATAATATGGTACACCCATGGCCCTCTATAATAATGTTGGTATAATATGGTGCACCCTGACCCTCTATAATAATGTTGGTATAATATGGTACACCCATGGCCCTCTATAATAATGTTGGTATAATATGGTACACCCATGGCCCTCTATAATAATGTTGGTATAATATGGTGCACCCTGACCCTCTATAATAATGTTGGTATAATATGGTACACCCATGGCCCTCTATAATAATGTTGGTATAATATGGTACACCCTGACCCTCTATAATAATGTTGGTATAATATGATACACCCCTGACCCTCTAGAATAATGTTGGTATAATATGGTACACCCCTGGCCCTCTAGAATAATGTTGGTATAATATGGTACACCCCTAGCCCTCTAGAATAATGTTGGTATAATATGATACACCCCTGACCCTGTAGAATAATGTTGGTATAATAGGGTACATACCCTCTAGAATAATGTTAGTATAATAGGGTACACACCTGATCCTGACTTCAGAGTCGAGGCAGGTTCACAATCCAAATAGATACACCATAGTTTTGTTACCTTGTTTATTTTTGTGCACTACAGCATTAATCAGAATCGAATTTAGCAGACACCGCCCCACCCCCATCCTGTGTAGTAACTCATTTTAACTAATGTATCCACTGCATACAGAACATCAAACCATCACTCGGCAACCCCCCCCCCACCCCCCGACACAGGAAAGCCTGCCTGGTTCTCAGGCGGTTGGTTGGACGCGGAGTTGTAGCGATTGCGGCTCAATGTCAATCCAGCGGAGTCTTCATTCCAGGAGCTCGTCTTGCGGCTCGGGCGGAGGAGGCGGGCGTTCCAGCGCTGCGCAATCGTCGATGAAGAACACCAGGTCCTGTGGAGTGACAAAAGGCAGTAAAATATGACACTGAACTGACAGTGTTTGTGTGTGTTTCAGGAGGAGACGCTGGTTGGTGTGGAGCAAGTGCAAACAGTTGTCTATAGTCCCTGCCCGGATAAGACAAGGCAAAGTATACAATACCCTGTAGCAGAGTCGGTCGATCATGTTGTACAAGCGCTTGACTCGCACTTTGAGGAACTCAATTCTTTTGAGCTCTCTGCACTGGGGAGTGATGAGGTTCTCCAAAGCGTAGAGGTGGTCACGAAGTTTGATGGTCACACAGGAGTTCTGCAGCATGGACAGAGAGATCCCAGGATGAATGGGTGCACACCCCAACAACAGTCACAGCCACGTTATTACATTTCTCAAATCGCACACGTACTTACATGCACGTTAATGTAGAGCTTCGGCAGGTTAGCGAGGCACCGTTTCTGTGGAAGGAACACAATTCATTTAGAACCGCCGTGCAAAGGTCACACTGAGCAATCAAACCAGCGAGTCTGGGCTGCGATTTACCGTGATCGAAAACGTCTCTAATCTGCCCAGAGACTCCGTAATCCCTTTACTCAATCTCACAACAGCAGAGTAGCAGGTCGGAGGGGCAGAATCGGCAATTACAAGGAGTGTGGAAAAGAGAAAGATTTTCCTGGACAAACCCATCCCGTCTCCACAGCCTTGCGTCAAAATCGAAGTTCCCCTGCTGGAGCCTCACTTCTTTATATTTGCGAGGATGGAAAGTGAGCCCAGTACCAAGCAAGTTCCGAATTATGAAACCTATTTATTACCCACCGCCCCTTTCAGAATTGAATTGGACCCTTGTTGAGGCTGGACTCCCTCTCAAGGGGCGAATCAGATTGAACTAATCGGAACCTGGGACGTGTTCCCAACGAAATCTCAGCAGGGAGCCGCTGGGGGAAACGGGAAATAGACAGCTGGATCATTTTTAGAATAGGGTCGAGATAAACAGCCATGTTTCTCATTAACGAGGAACATTGTTTCCAATTCTGGGATTTACAGATTCCTTGTGGAATGGCCCAGAGTCACACAAGCAGCTCCCTGGCTCCCATACAGTCTTTGCTAATACTTCGGCCTTTCCTCTGCCTGTGATCTGGCTGCTGTCACCTCACACACAGCTCTCCCTATTCTCTGTGCACCTAACACAAATCATCTTCCAGAAAGCGCTAATTCCAATTCTAACTTTGAACGCAACCACCTGGACTGCTTTGCATGTAAAATATAAACCAATATAGAGTCCAGTTTTCTGTAGATTGTTTTACTTTATGTCATAATACTCCTCCCAACATTGAAAATAACAAAGTATGAGGCCCTCATCGAATCACAGATGTCAGCCATTCAGTCCATTATGGGTGGTTAGCATAGTGGTTAGCACTGTTGCTTCACAGCACCAGGGATTGGGTTCGATTCCTGGCTTGGGTCACTGTCTGTCTGGAGTTTGCACGTTCTCCCCGTGTTTGCGTGCATTTCCTCCGGGTGCTCCGGTTTCCTCCCATAAGTCCTGAAAGAAATGCTGTTAGGTGAATTGGACATTCTGAATTCTCCCTCTGTATACCCGAACAGGTGCCGGAATGTGGCGATTTGGGGATTTTCACAGTAACTTCACTGCAGTGTTAATGCCAGTCTACTTGTGACAATAAAGATTATTATTATAAATGTGTGCTGGCTCTTTCAAGGATCAATCCACTTTGCCATATCCCTACAATTCTCTTTGCTTCAATTATTTATCCAAAGTTACTGCTGAATTTGTTTTCACCATTCATTCAGGCAGTCAGTGCCTGCTAAATCCTAGCCACTTCTTATGTAATAACACTTTTCCTCATGCCACCTCTGATGTTTTGCCAATCACCTTGAATCTGTGCCTGTTGGTTAAGGCCCTGCAGTATTGGAATGCTTCTTTTAAGCCCTTCATGATTTTAAACACGTCATTGAATCTTCTCTTTGCCTTTGCAGCACTAAGGAGAAGGACCCCAATTCCTCCAGTCCATTTACATTAATCCCTCATCCCTGAAACCATGATAGTAAAGCTGGAACTCTACCTCAATGAATGGCAGTTTGCACTTTCTCCCTGTGTCTGCGTGGGTTTCCCCCGGGTGCTCCGGTTTCCTCCCATAGTCCAAGGATGTGCAGGTTAGGTTATGGGGATAGGGCTGTGTGGACAGGGAGTGAACCTTGTTGAGTGCTCTTTTGGAGGGTCAGTGCAGATTCAAGGGGCTGAATGGCCTCCTCCTGGACTGTAGGAATTCTATGATTCATTCCCAGAAATTTATGTTTCTATGTGGATTCTCGAAGCACATCGAAACACAGTTGGAACCTAACCAACCCCCACACATAAAGACACCGTTGTCCATTGTGAATCTAACTTTAGGTTTTACTCTTCAAGGCACAGAAACCCACTTAAATTGAACCCACTTAAAACTATATCTTATTTCTAATGTTTACTAACAGAAGTATAAATCCCTTAAAGCTACCTTTGTTTCCCGAACACAATCATATGCATGGTTCTGAACCTAGATATAAATGGGTATCGAGATTCGCAAACCAGCTGCACATTTACAGAGTAAAATCCTTTCTGTTTGTGAAAGGTGTAATGTTTGGGGTTGTGATCTGGATAGGCACCCGTGCAGCCGTCAATAATCCCGTGAACCCTTAGAAAATCCAATCATATGGGAAACACATCTTCATATTGCAAAATATTTTCAGGAGGCAAAACAGATGAACTGATTAGCCTGGTAAACAAAGCCTCATTGGTTTGGTGGGTTGCAACTGGTCAGCGTAGACTGGGAGCTTTGGCAGCTATCTTCTGTTTGTTGCATGGAAAGACTCAAGAACATAAATGACAATATAGTAGTTGTCTTTAGAAGCACTGACTGAATTGCCTTTGTCATATGTTTGACTGCAGAAATCTGTACAGTCCATGATGGACTCCTCCGGGAATCAATGTATTTGCACTTGGCTAATTATAATTGCTAGGCCCTGTACATATTGATATCAGTATTAAGAAGAGGAAGTTCTGACCAAGCATTGAGGCCCAGATGTATCTGCCTGACATTCTTTTTCTGTCATTCTCCTTCAAAACCTACAAGTGCAGAGGAAAGCCCAGAGAAAAAATGATTTGCATTTATATAGTGCCTCTCACAATCAATGGAAGGCTCAAAGCCACTGATGTAATGCAGGAAACACAGCAGCCAATTTGCACACAATAAGGTCCCACAAACAGCAATGTGATAATGACCAGATAGCCTTTCTTTTGTAATATTGATTGAGGATAAACATTGGCAAGGACACTGGGGATAACTCCCCTTTTCTTCAAAATACAGCATGGCATCTTTTACATTGAACCCAATCTGCCTGTTTGGGTGAAGGGGAATACAAAAATTAAACATCCTGAGTGAAGCAGGTTGAATTAGAAAATGCTGACAATTAATTTATTTCTCATTAAACAGCAAAATAGCAATAGATCACTACATCCACTGACTGTCTTCATCTCCTGCTACCTTGGGAAAGTGGGCAGCATAATCAAAGACCCCTCCAGCCGAGTTATTCTCTCTTCCAACTTCTTCCATCGGGCAGGAGATACAAAAGTCTGAGAACACACACTAACAGGTTCAAAACAGCTTCTTCCCCGCTGTTACCATACTCCTGAATGACCCTCTTGTGGACTGAACTGAGCTCATCATATATCTCGACTGAGTGGCACTACACTCCATATGCTTCAACCAATGCCTGTGCCTATGGATTTATATAGTGCATTTATGTATGTCTTAAGTTTTTGTCATGTATGGAACGACGTGTCTGGAATGTGCGCAGAACAACACTTTTCCAGTACACATGACAATAAATCAAATTCTTCGATCCTGGCTCCAGGTCACTGTCTGTGTGGAGTTTGCACATTCTCCCTGCGTCTGCGTGGGTCTCACCCCACCAACCCAAAATGATGTGCAGACTAGGTGGATTGGACACGCTAAATTGCCCCTTAATTGGATAAAAAGGATTGGGTACTCTAAATTTTTTTTTTAAACCAATAAAACAAATCCAGATCCAAATAGATGCAAAAGTACACAGAAGGCACTCAGAGCAAGTCCAACCCAATAAGTCTGGTTGCAATTATAATAATCTTTATTGTCATACATAGGCTTACATTAACACTGTAATGAAGTCACTGTGAAAAGCCCCTAGTCGCCACATTCATGTGCCTGTTCGGGTAGACAGAGGGAGAATTCAGAATGTCCAAATTACCTAACAGCACGTCTTTCGGGACTTGTGGGAGGAAACCGGAGCACCCGGAGGAAACCCACGCAGACAGTGGAGAATGTGCAGATTCCACAGTCAGTCACCCAAGCCGGGAATCGAACCTGGGTCCCTGGAGCTGTGAAGCAACAGTGTTAACCACTGTGCGACTGTGGGAAATGAATTTCCCGGCTGTGTCTATTATATCTCGTAAAGTTTACTAGTTTGTGACTTTACAAGTTTCATATATGTGATGACTGTGTCATTCACTGGAACCTCACCCTTGAAATGATTACATTTACTTCAAAAGGGTTTGTTCAGTTGGTTGTGCAGGCTATTGTTCCAATAATGGTACTTGTGTTTTATCCCCCAAAGGCTAACCTCATACTTGAAGTATGCTGTTTTATTTATTTGGGAAAATAGTATTTATTTTAGGAGCCCTAAGCTGCCTGTGGTTGCTTTGTACCAGCAAAAATATGCTTGAAATTTGGAGCTCAGGTTTAAATTAATTTCTGCTGTTTTTGAAGTCTCTCTCCATCCAAGTGGCAGCATTTTATTCATGCATAGTTTGAATACTTTATTCCGGTAACAAGAAAGGAGGATAATCTATTAAAATATATAAATAATGTATTTGTTTAACTTCTATAAATACTTGCACATCTAGAAATATTTATTAATAAAATTCAGTGGAATATTTGAAGGCGAGAAACTGCTGAAATAACTTACTGTTTGTAAACGGTTATACTTTGTGACAGATTAAGAATTCAACATCTGTATGTATGTTTTAAAAGTAATGCTTGAAACTGTTGTTATTGCATTACTTGGCAACTGAAAACAGTCTAGGGGTAATGAGATATGCTATTAACCCTCACTGTTTATCTGCTTTCTGCGGCTGAATTGTGTGGTACACTTTCCACCTACCAGAAAGCCTAATGGGGCAGTACAGGAATAATAATACTGAGTTAGCATTTAAGCCCTTATATTTCGTTAGGGCAACCGGATTGACCTGATCGGGGCATCATTCTGAATTCTCCCTCGATGTACCCAAACAGGCACTGGAATGTGGCAACTAGGGGCTTTTCACAGTAATGTCAGTGCAGTGTTAATGTAAGCCGACTTGTGACAATAAAGATTATTATTATCTTCATTCATGTTTATAATGTCTAAATCTAAAATCAATTAAATGGAAATTAGCTAACAACACTGCCCTGATTTTAACTTGGGCAGGATACGTGGGCGGTACGGTAGCACAGTGGTTAGCACTGTTGCTTCACAGCTCCAGGGTCCCAGGTTCAATTTCCGGCTTGGGTCACTGTCTGTGCAGAGTCTGCACACTCTCCCCGTGTCTGCGTGGGTTTCCTCCGGGTGCTCTGGTTTCCTCCCACAGTCCAAAGATGTGCAGGTTAGGTGAATTGGCTATGCTAAATTGCCCTTCATGTCCAAAAAAAGGTTAGGTGGGCTTACGGCAATAGGGTGGAGGCGTGGGCTTAGGTAGGGTGCTCTTTCAAAGGGCCAGTGCAGACTCGAAGGGCCGAATGGCCTCCTTCTGCATTGCAAATTCTATGATTCTATAATTCATAGCAGGACCAAAATGAGAAACTTAACCAAAAAGCCAACACTGGAGATGCCTAGGTAATTTCGACTGCCAGGCCTCACTTACATTTGCTTGATAAATGGGCAAGGGGAGATGGTATCATGATGATAATGTCACTGGATGAATACTCCAGAGGTCCAGGCTAATACTCAGAGGACATGGGTTGAAATGCCACAATAAAGCAGGGATATGAAGCTAGTCTCAATAATGGTATCCATGGTTTCTTGACATTTATAGTTAGGAAAAACAATTTACGGGCATTGATAATAATAATAATCATCGCTTATTGTCACAAGTAGGCTTCAATGAAGTTACTGTGAAAAGCCCCTAGTCAACCCATGAGTCTTTGTAGCTGGTAATCTCTGTGAGTAACTAGCATGACATCATCAGCATTCAGGAGTAATACTCTGATCCAAATATGCATAGAGATTCAATTATATCACTGGATATCATTGGGAAATTCAGCGAATAGCTTCCTCCCCATCTCTTGCCTTGCTACTGTTCATTTTTGCCCTGTGTTTCATCAGCTGCAGGTCTCGCCAGAGATCCTTTTAATTCATTTTTTTTCAAACTTTTTTTCCAGAGACCTACTTTTGCCAACTGGCCAACCTTCGTGACTCACACCGGCTGACCTTTGCAGCACATGCCATGTTCACTTATCTTTAATGTGAAAAGGGAGCCTGCTTGATCCTCACAATCTCACTCAAATCAGGTTCACAGGAGGAGAGGACAATGCGCATATCAAATGCAGACTTCAGCCAGTTCCTTTGTGCCATCTTCACCTTTGTGAAAACAGAAAATACAACCTCACACTTGTAGATCGTTGTGAAGGGCAATGGCAACAAAATGCTTGTTTTACTCAGCACTGGATACTCCTGAGAGATGGTACTCCAGAATGCTGACAGCTTCATGGGCTTTTGGCGTGTTTTTAATGTGGTATCACAGGTCAGGTACAGCAGCATAATCTTTTCATTTGTTGTCAGCTGTAATTTAATAACCTCAACCTCAAAAATACATTTTCACCTACCACTTCTCTTTCAAAATCAGAAACTTCTCTTCTCATTTGCCAGTACTTCCCTGCACATAGCACACATGGGCTTTGCATCCTGATTTGCATTGGCACAATTAATAAAGCTATACCTAAAGAAATTATCTTTATGCTGCTTTGCTCCTGAATTCAGTTTCTTCTTAATAAGCTGTTCACCTGAGGCCCTGGAGCTCTGGATACAGCTCACACCAGCACGGCTTTGTCCTCCCATGGACTCTCCTAAGAAGCTCTCTCCAGCAGATTCAGTTGTGAGATCCTGGCCTGTTTGTGTCTCTGGCCCTCTCTTCCTTATTACAATTGGCACAATTGACAAAATCATATCTCAAGAAATCATCTTTATACTGCTTTGTTCCTGAGTTAAGTTTCTTCTTTGGGGGCCAGAGCACCCCCTCCCCCACACTCCCGCCCACAAAACCATAAGAACACAATGAACAATAGATAATACATCTACGGTGGAGAAAAGGGCCTAAGACAGAACCAGAAAATAGCAGGAAAGGGGAGGGGGGAGCAGAGGTGGGGTGGGGGAGACAAGGTTGGGGGGGGGGGGGGGGGGGGGAAGAAAGAGGAGGTGCCAAATAAGGAAAGGCATGTAAATTGTAAACAATAACTGTTTCAATCCTCTCGTGTACAGTGTACAAATGTAAACTTCAATAAAAATATTTATTAATAGAAAGTTTCTTCTTTGTAGGCTATTAACCAGAGGCCCTGGAGCTCTGTACAGAGCTAACACTAGAGATCCGGACTCTCCTGCGCAGCTCTCCAGCAGATTCACTTGTGAGGTCCTGTCCAGTCAGTACACTATTCTTGTGTCTCGCTGTCTGTCACTTGTAAGAAAATGATTCTTCTGCACAGTCCTCCTGCATTGCTTTCCAGCCGCTAGAAAATGGAAGAAGCTCTCCTCTGTGATTTGCCGCCAAAATCATGTACATAGAGGGCGTTTGATGATAAGTGTATACACAGGGCTTGTTCTGTGACTGTTCACTGCTGCCACTTCTGCCCAAAAGACTGCAGCTTAATTTCTTCTCATTTAAAAGACGGAAGTCGCAATATTCTCAATCAAAATGCCAGTAGCGGTCGTTGGTCACTTCTCCTGCGATCGGAACCACATGGGAACACTGCGACCAATCACTCCGCGACCCTCCCGACACCCATCCGTGACCCACCCATGGGTCATGACCTGCACTTTTACAAACCCTGCTCTAATTCTCTGCGACACTCCCCAGGTTAATTCATCGCTCGTTCACAGAAGTGCATCACATGTAACCAGACACTAACAACTGACAATTAAGCAGCCAAGCTAATCGCTTTTTATTGAGGAGTGAATTACTAATTGAACAGCTGGGCCTGCCCAAAATAGTCAAAGCACTTAATTTGCTTTGACATCTATGGAAATTGCAAATGACAATTATTAATTGCCTCATGTAGACAGTTGACCACAATAAATATAAGCAGTTTAATTGGCGTGTACTTTACTTATATTTTAATTTGTTTGTTGCAATATGTTTAAACCTTTGGACATGTGCTCTTTTTTTGCCAAAGTTTCCCAAACATATTCTGTGACCACTTTCCCCTCCCCTCCCATTGAACAATATGATTTATCTGAGCTCCCTTGGATATTTTCTCTGGCTAGCTCTAATGCATTTATTTTGCATGAGTTCAAATGCTCTCTAACCTAAACCTTGGGTGCCTTTTATCTTTGTGGTCTACCACAAGGGACATACATATTTCAAACAACATGTAAGTTTAACTCAAATATTTGTGACGTAACCAGCCAGTCGTAGTTACCCATGAAGAACAATTTACCTTCTGTTCATTTTGAACAGGGAGGGACGATCCACTGTGCACTTTTAGTACATTTCCATTGCAAAAAAGGAGCAACGTTTAACAAATTAACATTCCATCTATTCATCAAAATTCCTCAAATTGCTACATCCTGGCATTTGAAAATATAAGTTGTGCTATTTAAAATAATTATCTTTTTTGTAGTTACAGTTAATAAGAAACAGAAAATACAATTTGGAGCCTGTGTCAAATCAGAACACTGATCTTTAAATATTAAGGAATGACGGACATACAGTGCTCTTAACAAGTTTCAACTGACAGTACCGTACCAGAAGGAAAAATAATAAACTTGCATTTATATAGTGCGTGGCATATTTTACAACCTCAGGAGATAGAGTACTTCACAGACAATTAACTACTTTTGAAGTGTAGTTGCCTGCATAACGTAGTGAAACGATATTTTGTACACAGCAAGGACCCATAAACATCAGGATTGGTCGACAACAAATGACCAAGATTCATCTAAATCATCTTTTATCATCCAGGTGGTCATATAATATGACAACGATGAAATTATTGATTGGTCAATGCGCTCAATCCCGATCGATTAGCTTGCTGCAGATATCCACATGATGCACTGAAAAAGTATGGAACAGCTTCAGGAACCACAGGTCCAAAGTCATTTTTTTCCCCAAGCTTGCTACATATCCAAATGTCATGTCTAAAATTAATTGTAAGTTATACCCCAAAGATCGACTTTCTGAAGCACATCTATCTAATTGGCATTTGAATAAATCAACACCGACACCTTCCACACTGTTCACAACAACTTATATAGCACCTGTAACATTATAAATTGTCACAAGTACATTCAGAGAATCATAGAAACATAAAATCCCTACAGTGCAGAAGGAGGCTATTCAGCCCTAGAGTCTGTACTGACCCTTCGAATGAACACTCTTTGCCCACACCCCCCTATCCCTGTAACGCCATAACCTAACCTGCACATCCCTAGACACGAAGGGGCAATTTGTCACGGCCGATCCACCTAACCTGCACATCTTTGGACTGTGGGTGGAAACCAGAGCACTGCGGAGGAAACCCACGCACACACAGGGAGAACATGCAGACTCCACACAGACAGTGACCCAAGGCCAGAATTTAAGATGGTGTTGTGAGGCAGCAGTGCTAACCACTGTGCCACGGTGCTGTACATATGTTATTAAAGTCCTGGAACAACCGTAAAACATTTGCTAGGATACCGGGCAAGAACCCATATTTTAATTTTTGAAAGTGTGAGGAAAGGATACTTCGCTCTCCATGATTCCACTGGCGAATAGGTACCTTTTATGAAATGAATGAAATGAAAATTGCTTATTGTCACAAGTCGGCTTCAAATGAAGTTACTGTGATAAGCCCCTAGTCGCCACATTCCGCGCCTGTTCGGGGAGGCTGGTCTTATATCAAGCTTTATTCTAAACACAGGATTAAGCACATTAACATCACAGAAAATAGCTTTTCAATTAACAGTTAAAAATTAAAAAAATTAAAACGAAACCCCTTTTCACTACGAACTTATACCTTCTCTATCTCCAATCAAGCAAAGCCCATCACAGGTCAAAATCACAGGTATAAATAAAGTTAGTAAACACAGGGTTACTTGATGTACATTTGTATAGAGATTTCTTGGAAAGGCTGCTTGGAGGGAGAGAGGGAGAGAGAGAGACCCTTCCAGCAACAACCTGCAGACCCTCCTGTCTGTGTCAGCTTGCTGCTCAACTTAAAACTCCGAGCAAAACCTGCCAAACCTATATCACCCGCAAAACTACAGCCAGGGTCGTGGGTGTGTGGTGTGACCAGGGGTGATCCCACTCCCTGGGACTGGAGGTGTCTAGGCATGGACTGCCATTGCTGCGGCTTGCAAGGCAACCATCTTGCTGCGCACCTCACTGAACACCCACCATGCCCCCTGGTTCTGCAGAATGCCACCGGCGGTATGTGTGCCTGCACCCGAGCCCACCCTCCACCATACCCCCACCACCCAACGGGCCACCACCCGCCGGCGGGGAATCAGGAGGCCCACCCAGCACAATGGCCGTGAACCGTACCCCTGGCAAGGGCAGCACCAGCCGACAGTACATCTGGCAGCAGGGGCAAGCGCCAGAGCCAGAGTCCCCAAGGTGCCTGGAACGGAGGGAGCCAGGGGTGCAGGGGTGGGGTGGGAGGAGTCATGAGGGGGCATGGTTCGCAGCGCCAACTGGGGCCACCATGTAGCCCGTTGGATACGCACCATGTGAACATGTCTGCCTTTCAGCCCCTACAGACAATGGATATTAGAATTCAAATAGCAATGGTGGACTTCCTCCCTGCGGCTGGACGAGCTGGCGCCGCTCGAGATCACCCTACCTAAGCCCCCACCTCCACCCTATCCCCGTAACCCAGTAACTCCCACCTAACCTTTTTGGACACTAAGGGCAATTTAGCATGGCCAATCCACCTAACATGCACATCTTTGGACTGTGGCAGGAAACCGGATCATCCAGAGGAAACTGACGCAGACACAGGGAGAAAGTACAAACTCCACACAGACAGTCTCCCGAGGCCGGAATTGAACCCGGGCCCCTGGAGCTGTGAGACAGCAGTGCTAACCACTGTGCCACCATGCCACCCAGGAGGCTCTTCACTAAATTGCCGAATTGAGGTGTGTCTCTGGGATAGTGGAGGGTGATGGAGACAGCTGTGATGGGAGATCACTGTCATCACCGGACTCGAGTTCCGGGGGTGGCTTGGGCCTCTTGTCGAGGGCTTCCGTCCATGCTGCTCTCCTCATCGCTGCTCGATACATGGCTGGGCTCAGGCTGTGGCACTGGCTAGGGGCGGGGACAGCAGATGGACCCGCCCCATCACTAACAGGTCTTGCAAGACGCAAATGTTATGGGTCAGAGTTTAGAGAACCCCAAGGTGTATCATGGCGTTCACCTGACCCACAATTTTTAATAGATTGTGGTATGGGGAGCACACGGCTCACTCTACAGGTGTGATACAGCCGAAATGGACCAGTATTTTAAAAAACAAACAATATTTATTCTATGAACTCAAGTTAACCTTTCTAAAACAAACAGTGAACATCCTAGCAACCAGTAAATCAAATACACCCCCCAAAGAATACAACACTAAGTAATCTATATGCTGTCCTTTTACACCCAGAAGTCTTAACAAACCTTTAAACAGAAGCACATCAGGGTTTACATTCAGTACTGAAAACATTTATAATTCTGAATTCACTAAATGCTTAAGAAATAGTCCTTCATGGCAGAGAGAGATCAACATTACAGCTGCTTTTTCTGACTTCAGCTGCAACACACTGAAAAACGAAACCAAAAAGACAGACACACCCAAGCTTTTCTCAAAGTGAAACTAAAAGCAGAATCAGAGCTCAGCTCCACCCACACTTTGACATCACTGCAGTAACATGAGCAGCTAACCATTCCTTAAAGCGACATTCTCGTGACACAGACAGGATGCATGATTACTCTGCGGGCCGGGGGGGCGCGGGGGGGGGGGGAGTGGGGATGGTGGGGGTGAGGGTGGCTGTGAGGGTGAGGGTGGTGGTGAGGGTGGTGTGTGGGTGGTGTTGGGGGTGGCGTTGGGGAGGGGGGGGGGTTTGACACACGTGGCATGGAGAACCGCAACTCAATGGGGTCTCACTTCTTCATCTGCAGATAATCTCCACCCCACCGACCTCTGTTTCCTCTGTGACGCAGATCACATCCAGGCCACGATGAGGGGGGTCACAGGTTTAGCTGTCCCCCTCCAATCTTCTCCCGCTCCCGGCAGTTAAGGACGGCCTTCTCCTGGTGGGGGGGGGGGGGCAGAAAACGACAATGACAATGTTAGACAGTCCGACGCAGGCAGCACAGGGGGTGGGTAGATGGTCACCTCAGTGGCCAGGGCAGCCGGCCACGGCAGCTGGTAAGGGTGCCGGCATGTGGTGCAGTGTGGGAGTTCGGTCGCCCTCCAGGTCGGGGGGGGGGGGGGGTGAGGGGGTAATTCTTGTGTGGGACGGGGATTATTGTCGGGGCACAGTGCTGCCTGCTCACCCTGGCTGCCCTGAGGCGGTTGTGCAGTTTTTTTCCTGCACCGCTGGTTGGTCTGGGCAGTGCTACTGGTGGCACTGACCACCACTGTCACCTGCGCCCTGGCACAGTGAATGGCACCGGCTGGCAGCCCCCTTCCCGGGCCGGGGTACAGGGTCACCCGCCTCTCCTCCACGGTGTCCAGGATGGTCTCCAACTCGGCAACTGTGAATCTCAGAGCCGCTCTCTTCGCTGTCATCTTGTTCGCTGGGATGGTGTGTGTAGGGAGTGAGGTGTCTATATGTGGCTGCAGCTTGTCAGCCTCCTGAGTGTCAATCATGGACCCGGTGAATTGGGCACCATTTCTCATTGGAATCGATTGTGTTCCACGTGGCGCCGTTGCTGGCCTCTTAACAGTCGCTGAATTGGTCCAGCTGCAGTGCCAGTTTTGATGTAATTGAAGTCTCGAATCCTGCCTGCCCCAGCATCAGTTTCAGGAATGGACAACCCCGCCTCCTGTATTCAACACAATGCTCAAGCTCCATTTTCTTATGGGGTTCTTCAAAGCAGTCATTTTCAAATCCAGGGTTGTGACCTGCAGGTGGGTCGTGTGTGGGTGTCAGAAGGGTCGCGGGGCCATGTGTCACCGTGTTCCCGATCATGGGGCCATGCATCGCGACGTTCCCGATCACAGGATATAGTGTCCTGCGGCACAATCGGCGTTTAAAAATGTCGGTCGCGACCGGCTTTCAGAATGCCGGCCGTTTTGCGCATGCGCGCCCCTCAGCAGTGCGCAGGCCCGGAGCCCAGGAGGGGCAGAACGCCTCCTCCCGACATCAGCGCGCTGACCCAGGAGCAGATTTTTGTTTAGATCGCCGGAGTCTTCCTGCCTGGAGCGGCCGGCGGCAGACAGCAGGTCACGTGCGCTACACTGACATCACGTATTCTGGACGGGAGAGAGATTCCTCCATTTTGCAGCTGCCAGCAGTGCTGGTGTGAGCTCCAGGGCCTCTGGTGAACAACCCATTAAGAAGAAGCTGAAAACAGGAAGAAAGCAGCATAAAGATGAGGTATTGGTTATTAACTGAACCACTGCAAATCAGGATTCCATGTTCATGTCTGTTATATGCAGGGAAGCACTAGCAAATGAAAGTTTAAAATGCTTAAAAGTTCAAAGAAATTTGGCGCGTTCGAGGACAAATCTCTCCATTTTGTTCAGTGGATGCAGTGAGATCTTAAATCATAAGCTGAAGTCATTATCAGAAATGTAACAGTGAATGACAAAGCAAGTGAGATTGTGAGGACCAAGGAGGCTCCCCTGCCACATTAAATGTAAGTTAAAATGATGGGTCGTGAGGTCAGCTGGTGTGGGTGTTGAAGGTCAGCGCATGGATTGTGAAGGTCAGCTGGCATGGGTTGTGAAAGTTGGCACACGTGGGTTACGAAGGTCAGCCGGCGTGGGCCGCGAAGATCGGCTGGCGTGGATCCCGAAGGATGGCCAGTTGGTAAAAATGGGTCCTGGGCACAAAGATTTGAAAAACACTGCCTTAAAGGACCCTCCCAGCTAATGGAGATAGAATGTGTTGTATTCCACTATCTTTCAAACAGCAACTTCTCCATGCTGCACCATCACCCATCTTGTACCTGGATTCATAACTTACTGTTCAGTGTCAGAATTAAGATGACTTGAACAATCTGCTTAAGGCAGGCAAGTTCAACCCTTGTCGAGGGCAGCTACTGAAACTCAGTAAGTGGTCTGTTTGTCTTTCCCTTTTATGAGCTGAGCAGAAAGTGCTGTGTGTAAAAGGAATCAATAGAATTCTCATATTTTCAGATCATATTAGTGCTTGATGTCTAAAAGAAATCAAACATTATGTTGATAATCACATCACCATTCTTTTCCAGAACTTACTATTGCTCTGGTTGCCTTCATTTGTAATTGACTCCTTAATTCATAAAGGACAGAAATGTGCCATTAAAATGTATGAAGCAATGACTTATAATAAAATAACTTCCAGCTGTGTCCACTAAACACAAAAATTAACTCATTTAACACAATACAGAAGATGAAAGTTTTTTTTCTGTAAAAACACAATCTGTGGAGCAAAGAAAATGCAAATAATTAATGGCAACATTAGAATACTTTGATGTATTTTTATACGAGCAACATCACATGACATTAAGAAGTCTTTAAAAGTTAAGCGCAAAATACTGTGGTTGCTGGAAAATGGAGTCCCGCCCCAGCAGAGTTCTTCCAGCATTTGCTGTTTTTATTTGAGTCCTTAAAAGGGTGTTGGGCCGGATTCTCCGTTGCTGATGCCGAAATCGTAATCAGCGATCGGGCGGAAACTCGATTCCGTCGCCGGAATTGGGGCCGGCCAGGGGTTGGGCTGTGGGGTCGCGGTTTGCGGGTTAGGTTACGCGTACGGCTGGCGCCATGTTAGGCGCCACGACCAGTGCAGGTCATCAGCAGTGCGCATGCGCGGTCTGGGACACGGCCATTCTCCAGCCATTTTCGGCACGGGCGACGGGTGTTTAAGTTGCCACCGGTGCTAGCCCCTCACCGGTACCGGAATTGGTGAGGGGTCGGCGCTGAATTTCCTGTTGTGAAAGTTGATACATTCTACGCTGGCGTCAGCACTTAGTCTCCAGAACGGTTGTTTTTATAACCCTCTTCCTGCAAGTACAATCCACCAAGGAAGGAGAAAACCTGATGCCACACATGTAGATATAAGGACTGAAAAGGTTGGACCACTTGAACTGGTAGCTGAAGTCCAAGAACCTGGCTTTCCAATTTGTGTTAGGTTACTGTGTTACTTGTCAGCCTTTCCCCAATGGATTACACTCCTGCCTCTGAGCCCAGGTGGTTGTGGGTTAAATTCCCAGCTCAGGACTTGAGTACAGAAATACAAGCGGATAGGACAGTGACCGAGGAGTGCTGTTGGAGATGCTACTCTTTTGGGTGAGAATTTACACTGAGACCCTGTCAACACCCTCAGGTGAATTTAAAATTGGCAAGATACTATTTTAAAGAAGAATTATCCCCAGTGTCCTCGTCCATATTTATCCATCAACCAACATCACAAAAATCAGATTATCTGGTCATTGTCACCTTGCTGCTGTGGGAGCTTGTTGTGCATAAATTGGCTGCTGTGTTTCCCTACATTACAGCAGTGACTCCACTCAAAAAGTGCTTTGGAATGTCCTCAAGTCATGAAAGGTGCTATCTATATAACCAGCTCACTGATGCTCAGTTTGGGTTCTGCCAGGGCCACTTAGCGTCTGACCTCATTCCAGCTTCGATCCAGGCATGGGCAAAAGAGCTGAGCTCTAGGGCAGCACGGTGGCACAGTGGTTAGCATTGCTGCCTCATAGCACTGAGATCGCAGTTCGATCCCGGCTCTGGGTCACTGTCCGTGTGGAGTTTGCACATTGTCCCCGTGTCTGCGTGGGTTTCGCCCCCACAACCCAAAGATGTGTATGGTCGGTGGATTGGCCACGCTAAATTGTCCCTCAATTGGAAAAAATTAATTAGGTACTCTAAATGATTTTAAAATAAAAGAACTGAGCTCAAGAGGTGAGGTGAGAGTGACTCCCCTCAACATCAAGGCGCAATTTGACTGAGTAAGGCATCAAGGAGCCTTAGCAAAACTGGAGTCAATGGGAATCTGGAGTCAAATTCTTTGCTGTTTGTAGTCATACCTGGCTCAGAGGAAGATGGTTGAGGCTACTAGAGTCAATCATCTCAGTCTCAGCCCATCTCTGCAGGAGTCCCTCAGGTTAGTGTCCTAAGCCGAACCATCTTCAGATTTCATCAATGATCTTTCCTCCATCATCAGGTCAGAGGTGGGGATGTTCGTTGATGATTGCACAATGTTCAGCACCAGTCACGGCTCCTCAGATACTGAAACAGTCCACGTCCAAATGCAACAAGACCTAGACAATATCTAGCCTTAGGCTGACAAGTGGCAAGTAACATTTGCACCACACAAGTGCCAGACAATGACCATTTCCAAGAAGAGAGAATCAAATCATCACCCCTTGACATTCAATGGCATTACCATCATTGAATCCCCCACTGTCAACATCCTGGGGGTTCCCATTGATGAGAAACTGAACTGGGCCAGCCATATAAATACTGTGGCTACAAAAGCAAGTCAGAGGCTGGGAATTCTGAGGCAAGTAACTCATCTCTGCCCCCCCACAACGCCTATCCACCATCTACAAGGCACAAGACAGGAGTGTGATGGAATACTCTCCACTTACCTGGATGAGTGCAGCTCCAACAACACTCAAGAAGCTTGACACCATCCAGGAAAAAGCAACTCACTTGTTTGGCACTCCACCTCCAACATCCGTTCCATCCACCACCAACGCACAGTAGCCGCAGTGTGTGTACTATCTACAAGATGCAGCACAGGAACTCACCAAGGCTCCTTCAACAGCACTTTCCAAACCCACGAAGGACAAGGAGAGCAGACGCATGCTAGAACACCTCCACCTGCAAGTTCCCCTTCAAATCACATACCAACCTGACTTGGAAATATATCACCATCCCTTCACTGACATTGGGGCCTGGACACTCTACCTAACAGCATTGTGGGTGCACCTACACCACATGAACTGTAGCAGTTCAAGAAGATGGTTCGTCACTACCTTCCCAAGGGCAATTAGGGATGGGCGACGACCTCCGGTGACGGGGTGTGCTGAGTACTCGCACATCAGGTGACTCTCCTCCTACGAACCTGAAAATAATTTGTTTGACTTGAAATAGCCCGCTGATACATGGAAAAAAAGCATCCCCACGCCTCAGCCAACACCAACGCGAACGGAGATGCCATTGAGCACCACAAAAGGCCGAAAAGAGATGGGAAAAGCCAGGAGAAGTGAGTGGCTGAGCTGGCAGACACACGAGGTGGCGAAACGCTGGCCACGCCAGCGCGAGGAGGACCGACCCACCGCACAAGGAGCCTCCCTCTCCAGAGGGTGGTTTGGAGGATGTTTATCGCAAGAGAACTGAGAGAACATAGAGAGGAGACGAGGACCGATATCCAGGTTGCGGTTAGGGTGGCGGACACGGAAGCTCTGACGACCATGCAGGTGACCCTGGACAAGGCAGAGAGGCAATTAGAAGTCCAGGAGAGCACCATAAAGGGGTTAGAAAAGGCCTCAACAGACCAGAGCAACTGGATCGCCGCCCTGGAGAAGGAGATAACAAGGTTGGTCACGACACAGGGGAGTCTGAGGGGAAAGATAGAAGATCAGGGAAACTGATCAAGGCGCCAAAACCTGCGGATAGTAGGCCTGTCGGAGGGGACTGAAGTCAGGGACCCCACAGATTATGCGGCCCAAATGCAACCCACCAGAAATAGCCAGAGCCCACTGGTCACTCCATCCAAGACCCAACCGAGAACAACCGAGGGTGATAATCAAGACCAGGAAAGAATCCTGCGCTGGGCAAGACAAACAAAAAACTGTAACTGGGAAGGTCACCGGATCAGGATCTACCAGAACATTGAGGCTGACCTGGACAAGCACTAAACAGAGTTCAACAGGGCGAATGCAGCCCTGTACAAGAGCAGCGTAAAACTTGGGATGCTGTACTCGGCCAAATTCTGGGTCACATTCCAGGCCACTTCTTCACGGCCACGCTGGAGAAACGACAGCAGGGACAGCGGTGAAAAGAGCACCGAATAGACTTCATTTATTAACTTAATTAACCAACTTGAAGGGCACTTTGCGCGGGACTGGATTGTTTTCTTCTGAAGACGGGAGTTGCAAAAGAGAAAGGAAAGAGTGAGAGCAGCAGAGTACAGGAAAGATTGAGGAGAACGGCAGGTTGGGAGAACAGATAGCAGATAGCAGATAACTGGTGGGTACATAACCGACCCCGGGAGGGGTGTCCACAGCACGTGTGGGAAAGCTAGCATCAGGAAGCATTAGTGAGAGAGAGGCCGCAGTGCATATCCCACAAGGGAGAGAGTGCCTGACAACGGGGGGTTCGCATCACTAACGGGGGAAAATTAGGAGAAGTAATGGGGGCAAGGGAATACGGGGGGGCAAGAGGAAGGGGGGGAGGAAGATGGGGGACGAGGGAGAAAGTATCATAGGGGTAACATAGGAGCAAAGATAGAAAGGAAATTAGGCTGGCTCCAACAAACCTACCATTCCTGCTACGGGACGAGGGCCAGGGGGATAGTCATACTGCTAAAAGAGAGGACAATGTTTACTGCGACGATGACGGTTACGGACCAAGGGTGACGGTACGTCGTGGTCAGCGGTGTCCTAAACGGGGTATCAGTAGTCCTGGTTAACGTGTACGCTCCCAACTGGGACAACACAGAATTTATTAAAAAGCCCATGGCGGTAATCCCTGATATCGACACGCACCGACTGATCGTGGTGGGAGGGGAGACTTTAACTGTGTACAGGACCCACTGACGGACAGGTCAAAACCCAAAACGGGGAAGACCTCGAATAAAGTGAAAGAACTCAGCATATTCATGGAGCAGATGGGAGCAATGGACCAATGGCTGTTCACCCACCATGGGGAGAAGGAGTTCTCCTCCTTATCCCAGGTACACAATGTATATACACGGATCGATTTCTTTGTATTGGGAAAATTGGTGCTCCCAGGGCTGGTAAGAGCGGAATATTCCGCAGTTGTAATATCCGACCACGCTCCACATTGCGTGGATGTGAGGTTGGAGACAGGCTGTGCCCAATGCCCACCATGGAGGTTGGACATGGCCCTCCTGGCTGATAAGGCTTTCTGCGAGGTAATATCACAGGCCATAGATGAGTATATTATGAACAACCAGAATCGGGAGGTCTCACCCTCACCAATCTGGAAGACACTGGACGTTATGGTTAGGGATGAAATTATTGCCTACCAGGCACATAGGGATAGGGAGGAGATGGCGGCTAGGCAAAAGCTGGTCAACCCCATACTATAGGTAGACCGGAAATACTCCAAGGCCCTGACTGTAGGGCACCTGGTGGAGAGGAAAAAGCTACAAATGGACTTTGACCTGCTCTCTATGAGGAAAGCAGTGCATCATCTCCGCCAGGCATAGGGAACCCTGTATGAGCACGGGGACAAAGCCAGCCGCCTGCTGGCTCACCAGCTGAGAAAACAGGCAGTCACAGGGAAACAGCACAGGTTAGAGACAACAGAGGCAAACTGGTAGTGGAGCCTGAAAAGGTCAAAGAGGCATTCGAGGTCTTCGACCGAGGGCTGTACACCTCCGAGCCCCCAGCAGGGGACTTGGTGATGAAACAGTTCCTCAATGGACTGGCCATGTCAGTTGTGGGGAAAGATAGAAAGTGGGGGCTGGAAGCACCACTAGAACTGGGAGTAGTCATGGAGAGTATTAACTCCATGCGGGCGGGGAAGGCGCTAGGACCAGACAGATTCCCAACGGACTTCTACAAAACAGTTGTGGTGGCACTGGCCCCGCACCTGCGGGAGATGTTCCCAGACTTGTTGGCAGCACGGTAGCACAGTGGTTAGCACAATTGCTTCACAGCTCCAGGGTCCCAGGTTCAATTCCCGGCTTGGGTCACTGTCTGTGCGGAGTCTGCACATCCTCCCCGTGTGTGCGTGGGTTTCCTCCGGGTGCTCCGGTTTCCTCCCACAGTCCAAAGATGTGCGGGTTAGGTGGATTGGCCATGCTAAATTGCCCTTAGTGTCCAAAATTGCCCTTAGTGTTGGGTGGGGTTACTGGGTTATGGGGATAGTTGACCTTGGGTAGGGTGCTCTTTCCAAGAGCCGCTGCAGACTCGATGGGCCGAATGGCCTCTTTCTGCACTGTAAATTCTATGGAGGGGTACCCTGCCACCCACACTAGCACAAGCTTCAATCTCGCTGATACCAAATAAAGATAAAGACGCAACGGAGTTCGGGGGTGTTTTGATTTTGCGGGGGGGGGGGGGGGGGGGGCAGCATTTTATGGAATTTGAGATGAAGGTTGTAGCACCCATTGAAGCTCTACACTGAATTGCAGGAGAAATGGAACCACAACAATTAGAAGCGATCTGCCGGTGGTGTTGCGGTGCCAAACCTGGCGGTCCTCACTCGCTATGAGCTAGGAGATCTGGAGTTGGAGGGAGAGCGAGGCCACAGATCGTCAAGTCACGGAGAGGCTGGCATGTCTGAGGGAGGTAAATGTGAGACATTCAGGATGAGGGCAATGATGGAGGCTCATCTCCATCAGAACAATCTAAATTCATGCTGAGGACACTGAGAAACCTCATTGCAAGTAAGACCAATCTCTAAGGAAAGGATGTAGTGAGATGTTAACTTGTGTGATATGCCGGCTGAATCTCACCCTTTGTTTACATCCCTCAGATGAATCATCCATCAGAGCCAGCCAAGAGACAGATGACTCTCCCTTGACATCAGAGATGTTGAAGGAAGCACACACCTTTTCTCAGGACCCAGCACCAGCTCAGATAGACACACGCCAGAGCTGTGACCGTGTCAGGAGAGTTGTTAGGGCACAGCAGCGAGGACAGTTCACACTCATGTGATGATTGAAGGATTTTCGGAATATTGGCTTTTAAATATTGGGACGAGTTAAGAGTTAAAAGCCTGGGGGTATAGTGGATTTGGCTGCAATGGTCATGTATTTTTTAAATGAATTTGTTTTGCTTCTATCAAATAGCAGGTGAACTTGGACCAGAATAATGTGGATTGACAGGAGAGGCTAAACGTGGACACGAAAATACAGGCCAAGATCCTAGCCAGGAGACTGGAGGACTGTACCAGAGGTGATAGCAGAGAGCCAGGTGGTCTTTGTCAAGCGAAGACAGCCAACATTGAACATCAGGCGTCTGCTGGGCTTGATAATGACCCCCTCCGGGGCGAGAACACCAGAGGCGATCGTCTCCCTAGGCGCAGAAAAGGCCTTCGACAGAGTCGAGTGGAAGCACCTCATAGAGGTACAGGATCAGTTTGGGATTGGAGCAAGGTTCACCGCCTGGATGGAACTCCTGTACAATTCTCCCACGGCGAGCATACGGACAAATACCACCAGCTCTAACTACTTTCAGCTGCTCTGAAGCACAAGGCAAGGATGACCCTTATCGCCGCTGCTGTTCGCCCAGCGATCGAACCATTAGCGATCGTTCTCAGGGCGGCAAAGAATCGGATGGGGATCTGGAGAGGGGACAGGGAGCTCAGAGTTTCACTCGATGCGGATCACCTGCTCCTCCATGCTGATTTCTGGGTCCGGGATGTAGAGGAGCAGGTGAGTTTGGAGCCTTCTCGGGCTACAAACTCAACCTGAGCAGAAGTGATGTCTTTCTGGTGAACCCGCAAAGGGGGGGGGGGGGGCGGGGAGGGGCAGAGCTGGAGGGACTGCCATTCAATCAGGCCCAAAGCAAATTCCACCACCTGGGGATTCAGATTACTCATGACTGGAACCACAAGTGGAACCTGACCAGATGAAATGAAAATCGCTCTTTGTCACAAGCAGGCTTCAAATGAAGTTACTGTGAAAAATACCTAGTCGCCACATTCCGGCGCCTGTTCGGGGAGGCTGTTACGGGAATCGAACCGTGCTGCTGGCCTGCCTTGGTCTGCTTTCAAAGCCAGCGATTTAGCCCTGTGCTAAACAACCCCTTTGGCGGAGGAAGTAAAAAGAGATGGGGCACACAGGCGATCAGGATGAACATACTGCCCAGGTTCCTCTTCATGTTCAGGTCCATACTGATTTACATCCCCAAGGCTTTATTCAATTTGATAGATAAGATGATTGTGGTATTTATGTGTGCCTGTGTGTGGGGGAGGGTAAGAATCCAAGGATCCCCCCCAAACTCCGACAAAGTGGAAGAAATAAGTGTGCCTGGCCCTCCCAAACCTACAGTACTACCACTTGGCAGCTACGGCGGAAAGAGTAAGGGATGGGTGAAAGAACCAGATTGGAATCGTTTTTAAGACATTTTAATTAAGTTTATTTTTGTTCTTATTCACTTATTTCTATTTCTGCTGTGAATGCCTGACGCACCCGAAGTGAATTTCCGCAGGAATAATAAAGTGAAATTGAATTGAATGAGGGGGAGGCGCAGATTCTCCTGCAGATTCCCGGAGGGAAAGAAATATTGTTGAAAAATGCTTGTGTTTGATTGACCCGAGAGCGCGAAATTGATGCTGCCGCCTCTCTGCTGCTGCAATTCCCAGTGAATCCGCGCGAGGGCGAGGGAGACTGTCTTTTGTCTGAAGGACAATGAGCCCACAGCAGTAGCAGCTGACTGCACGGGGCTACACGGTCCCCAGAAAGCCACCTGTCATTGCACTTTGTGGCAGATAGTTGAGGGGTTCACTGTTATTTCTGATAAAACGTAATGATTTACGATTAGAATATAATAAGACGCGGAAAAGAAAAACAAGGAACCAAAGTCCAGAGGTGTGTGTGTGTTGGGGGGGGGGGGGGGGGGGGGTGGTGGCAGGGTAAGATGCAGAAAAACAGATGGATCACTGCAAACTGTATATATACACACGACATATGTCCCTTCTATTGAAACAGTTTATTAGGGTTAGAAGATTCCATTTTGTTTCTTTTTTAAAAAAAACCACCAATATCAAATCGTATTTTAACGAAGTAAAGTTTCTCCAATTTAAAGAATAAATTCAAGGAAATAGCAGAAAAGTTCACACTCAGAAAGCTCGTTCCAAAATAAGGGAAACACAACCATACAAGGTGCCGAGGTGAAAGGAAGCTTGCATTTGACTTTTTGAATTTGCAGTCCCCACACTAACCTTCCTCCAACCCCCCTACCCCAGCCCATGTGGATCCAGTGTAATGGTCCATGGTACTTGGATTCACCGCAGTCACTGCAGTATAACTCCATTCCCTGGCGGTTGGGAGCCTCTACAATTTTTGAACATTCAAAATGATCTTCATGCAGGTTCTAAAAAGCAAGTTCCAGACTTGCCGGGTTCTGGACCGCCTTCTCCGAGGCAATGTCCAAGGTTGTGGGGATGAGGGTGGAGCCATGCCCAAGAGTGGCAGTTCTCAGGGTATTCGAACCGCCAGAACTATACACGCGGAAGAGGGCCGACACCGTGGCTTTCGCTTCCCTAATCGCACGTCGGAGGATCCTGCTCGGCTGGCGATCAGCAGCACCACCCACAGCCGCAGGCTGGTTTGCTGACCTGGCGGAGTTTCTCCATTTGGAGAAGATCAAATACACCATTCGAGGGTCGGAAGAGGGCTTCCTCAAAGCGTGAGGGCAATTCGCTGGCCCGTCCCAAGACCTGTTCGAAGCCAACAGCGAGTAGGGAAAAACGTGGGAGAAGACAGACAGGAATACACAATTCTGGGGGGAGGGGGAGAGGAAGAGAGGAGGGAACTCAGGGTAACTACAGGGAGAGGCAGGGGGGAGGGGGCAGAAGCCCCCCCCAAACCCACAAGCAGGCAACAGAAAACATAAAGGGACGGGGAGGGCGTTGGAATGGGGAGAAAAGGAGCTTGGGGACAGAACACCCTGAACAAAAAAGGGGGATGCCAAGGAGGGGCTGGGGGGGGGGGGGGGTGGAGAAGGTAAGGGGGGAGGAGGACACACCAAGACTGACAATTTGGATATAAGAACCACACGTGATGTAAATATTAAACGAAAAGCATTACTGTATATAAATTGAAAATACCAAGAAAACTATTTTCTTTTAAATAAATAAAAACCAAGTTCCCAAGTGGCCCTCCAGATCAAGTGAGCAGACACACTAACCCGAGTTTGATACCACGCTGGGGCTGAACTCCCATGTTTTAGCTGCAGCGATGCTGCAGGGCTAAACTTGGTTAACACTGCTGCCTCACAGAGTCAGGGACCCGGTTTGATTCTGACCTCGGGTGACTGTGCGAAGTTTGCACATTTTCCCTGTGTCTGCGAGGGTTTCCCCCGGTTTCCTCCCACAGTCCAAAGATGTGCATGTTAGGTGGATTGGCCATGCTACAAATTGTCCCTTATTGTCCAAAGGTTAGGTACGGTTATGGGGATAGGGTCGGACATTGGTCCTAGGTAGGGTGCTCTTTCAGAGGATTGATGCAGACTCGAAAGCCCAAATGGCCTCCTTCTGCACTGTAGGGTCTCTATGATCTCAGGCTGTGCAAATACCTCTGATCAGGATTGTGTTTATGCTAACCAGCTCCCAATGGAATTCCCTATTTTAATGTATGTGTGCACCCCGCACTAAAGCCCTGGCTTCCAGCCAATATCTTTCCATTTGGTTAATTTCACCTTCCCTGCCTCGTGCTGTCGACTTCTGAGGAATGCAAGAGTAGGATTAGGCCATTCAGCCCAGTGGGCGGGTCCTGCTATTTAATGGACCCCTGGCTGATCTGTTCCCCAGAACCATCCACACCATTTGTCCCCATATTCCCTGAGATAACACAATTCAGATTGGAATTGAGCTTCAGATCTACAGCGTTTTGTGCAGAACGGTTCCCCAATTCCACCATCATTTGCACGAAGAAATGTTTCCTAACCTCTCTCCCGGCCCTGATTTGAAGGTTTTGTCCCATGCCCTAGACTCCCTGACAATCAGAAAACGTTTGCCTCCTACCTATTTTACCCAATGTTCCGACAACCCCCCTCCGTACTGTCCATTGTTCCAGCTGTTCCACCCTATCTTATACGCTATATAATCCAACACATATTCCCCTCTCTTTAGTTCTGAAGAAGGGTCATGCGGACTTGAGTGGGATCTTCCTGTCCCGCTGGGTGCATCTTCTGGTACTGCCAACTGGATTGTTGTGCTTTCTTTTCCTCTGCCTTTTCTATGGCTCTGTTCCAATTATGGCAGTCAGTGAGTTTGCCCTCCTTTCTTTTGATATCTATGTTCTAATGCTCAGAGTCGCCAGGTATCGAATGATACCACCACAAGTTTCAACCGGCTATCGATCAAAGAGCCAAACACCAGTTAGTTAGTTCAAGGTCAAGGGTACTTTATTTACACACAATTAGTCATGCAACATAAACACTACTAGTTAACTACACCTATCGACTTAGACAACCTGTACTTAACTTCGGGCACCCGGCTTAGGTCAGAGAAACAGTGGCCGCTGTTCGATTCTGGATCTATCGAGTCCGAAGGAGTAACTGCTGCTCAGCTAGGCTCATCTGTCTGGTAGCGAGCGTTGAACTTGGTGTTGCTACAATTGGAGATGGCCGTGACCGGGGCCCCACTAATTGAGTGATCCCTGATCACTCTGTTCGATTCCTAACCAGTAAGTGGTCGGGGATCTGGATGGTTGGGCGTGTCCCAAGCGGTCACTGACCCCGTTGTTTGCGTTTCCCTTGAACAGGGAGTGGCGCCAAAATGTCTGGGACTGTCCCGGTTGCTTGAGTACCATAGAACATAGAACATAGAACGATACAGCGCAGTACAGGCCCTTCGGCCCACGATGTTGCACCGACATGGGAAGTCAAAAAACAAAAGCCATCTAACCTACACTATGCCATTATCATCCATATGCTTATCCAATAAACTTTTAAATGCCCTCAATGTTGGTGAGTTCACTACTGTTGCAGGTAGGGCATTCCACGGCCTCACCACTCTTTGCGTAAAGAACCTACCTCTGACCTCTGTCCTATATCTATTACCCCTCAGTTCAAGGCTAGGTCCCCTCGTGCTAGCCATTTCCATCCGTGGGAGAAGGCTCTCACTGTCCACCCTATCTAACCCCCTGATCATTTTGTATGCCTCTATTAAGTCTCCTCTTAACCTTCTCTCTAACGAAAACAACCTCAAGTCCATCAGCCTTTCCTCATAAGATTTTCCCTCCATACCAGGCAACATCCTGGTAAATCTCCTCTGCACCCGCTCCAAAGCTTCCACGTCCTTCCTATAATGCGGTGACCAGAACTGTACTCAATACTCCAAATGCGGCCGTACCAGAGTTTTGTACAGCTGCAACATGACCTCATGACTCCGGAACTCAATCCCTCTCCCAATAAAGGCCAACACTCCATAGGCCTTCTTCACAACCCTATCAACCTGGGTGGCAACTTTCAGGGATCTATGTACATGGACACCTAGATCCCTCTGCTCATCCACACTTCCAAGAACTTTACCATTACCCAAATATTCCGCATTCCTGTTATTCCTTCCAAAGTGAATCACCTCACACTTCTCTACATTAAACTCCATTTGCCACCTCTCAGCCCAGCTCTGCAGCTTATCTATGTCCCTCTGTAACCTGCTACATCCTTCCGCACTGTCGACAACACCACCGACTTTAATGTTGTCTGCAAATTTGCTCACCCACCCTTCTGCGCACTCCTCTAGGTCATTGATAAAAATGACAAACAGCAACGGCCCCAGAACAGATCCTTGTGGTACGCCACTTGTAACTGAACTCCATTCTGAACATTTCCCATCAACCACCACCCTCTGTCTTCTTTCAGCTCGCCAATTTCTGATCCACATCTCTAAATCACCCTCAATCCCCAGCCTCCGTATTTTCTGCAATAGCCTACCGTGGGGAACCTTATCAAACGCTTTACTGAAATCTATATACACCACATCAACTGCTCTACCCTCGTCTACCTGTTCAGTCACCTTCTCAAAGAACTCAATAAGGTTTGTGAGGCATGACCTACCCTTCACAAAGCCATGCTGACTATCCCTAATCACATTATTCCTATCTAGATGATTATAAATCTTGTCTCTTATAATCCCCTCCAAGACTTTATCCACAACAGACGTGAGGCTCACCGGTCTATAGTTGCGGGGTTGTCTCTACCCCCCTTCTTGAACAAAGGGACCACATTTGCTATCCTCCAGTCCTCTGGCACTATTCCTGTAGCCAATGATGACATAAAAATCAAAGCCAAAGGCCCAGCAATCTCTTCCCTGGCTTCCCAGAGAATCCTAGGATAAATCCCATCAGGCCCCGGGGACTTATCTATTTTCAGCCTGTCCAGAATTGCCAACACCTCTTCCCTACGTACCTCAATGCCATCTATTCTAATAGCCTGGGTCTCAACATTCTCCTCCACAACATTCTCTTTTTCCTGAGTGAATACTGACAAAAAATATTCATTTAGTATCTCGCCTATCTCTTCAGACTCCACACACAACTTCCCATCCCTGCCCTTGACTGGCCCTACTCTTACCCTAGTCATTCTTTTATTCCTGACATACCTATAGAAAGCTTTTGGGTTTTCCTTGATCCTACCTGCCAAATACTTCTCATGTCCCCTCCTTGCTCGTCTTAGCTCTCTCTTTAGATCCTTCCTCGCTACCTTGTAACTATCAAGCGCCCCAACTGAAACTTCACACCTCATCTTCACATAGGCCTCCTTCTTCCTCTTAACAAGAGATTCCACTTCTTTGGTAAACCACGGTTCCCTCGCTCGACGCCTTCCTCCCTGACTGACCGGTACGTACTTATCAAGAACATGCAGTAGCTGTTCCTTGAACAAGCTCCACATATCCAGTGTGCCCAACACTTGCAGCCTACTTCTCCAACTGTACTGTGTACAGTTCTGGTCGCCTCATTTTAGGAAGGATGTGGAAGCTTTGGAAAAGGTGCAAAGAAGATTTACCAGGATGTTGCCTGGAATGGAGAGTAGGTCTTACGAGGAAAGGTTGAGGGTGCTAGGCCTTTTCTCATTAGAACGGAGAAGGATGAGGGGCGACTTGATAGAGGTTTATAAGATGATCAGGGGAATAGATAGAGTAGACAGTCAGAGACTTTTTCCCCGGGTGGAACAAACCATTACAAGGGGACATAAATTTAAGGTGAAAGGTGGAAGATATAGGAGGGATATCAGAGGTAGGTTCTTTACCCAGAGAGTAGTGGGGGCATGGAATGCACTGCCTGTGGAAGTAGTTGAGTCGGAAACATTAGGGACCTTCAAGCAGCTATTGGATAGGTACATGGATTACGGTTAAATGATATAGTGTAGATTTATTTGTTCTCAAGGGCAGCACGGTAGCATTGTGGATAGCACAATTGCTTCACAGCTCCAGGGTCCCAGATTCGATTCCGGCTTGGGTCACTGACTGTGCGGAGTCTGCACGTCCTCCCCGTGTCTGCGTGGGTTTCCTCCGGGTGCTCCGGTTTCCTCCCACAATCCAAAGATGTGCAGGTTAGGTGAATTGGCCAATGATAAATTGCCCTTAATGTCCAAATTGCCCTTGGTGTTGGGTGAAGGTGTTGAGTTTGGGTAGGGTGCTCTTTCCAAGAGCCGGTGCAGACTCAAAGGGCCGAATGGCCTCCTTCTGCACTGTAAATTCAATGATAATCTATGATTAATCTAGGACAAAGGTTCGGCACAACATCGTGGGCCGAAGGGCCTGTTCTGTGCTGTATTTTCTATGTTCTATATTCTATCCCCCCCAAGTCATGTCTAATGGCATCATAATTGCCCTTCCCCCAGCTATAACTCTTGCCCTGCGGGGTATCCCTTTCCATCACTAACGTAAACGTCACCGAATTGTGGTCACTGTCCCCAAAGTGCTCACCTACCTCCAAATCTAACACCTGGCCTGGTTCATTACCCAAAACCAAATCCAATGTGGCTTCTCCTCTTGTTGGCCTGTCAACATATTGTGTCAGGGAACCCTCCTGCATACATTGTACAAAAAAACGACCTATCTAATGTACTCGAACTATATCTTTTCCAGTCAATATTTGGAAAGTTAAAGCCTCCCATAATAACTACCCTGTTACTTTCGCTCATATCCAGAATCATCTTCGCCATCCTTTCCTCTACATCCCTTGAACTATTTGGAGGCCTATAGAAAACTCCCAACAGGGTGACCTCTCCTTTCCTGTTTCTAACCTCAGCCCATACTACCTCGGAAGAAGAGTCCCCATCTAGCATCCTCTCCGCCACCGTAATACTGTTTTTGACTAACAGCGCCACACCTCCCCCTCTTTTGCCTCCTTCTCTGAGCTTACTAAAACACCTAAACCCCGGAACCTGCAACAACCATTCCTGTCCCTGCTCTATCCATGTCTCCGAAATGGCCACAACATCGAAGTCCCAGGTACCAACCCATGCTGCCAGTTCCCCTACCTTATTTCGTATACTCCTGGCATTGAAGTAGACACACTTCAAACCACCTACCTGAACACTGGCCCCCTCCTGCAAAGTCAAATCTGTGCTCCTGACCTCTATACTCTCAATCTCTCGTACCCTAAAACTACAATCCAGGTTTCCATGCCCCTGCTGCATTAGTTTAAACCTCCCCAAAGAGCACTAACAAATCTCCCCCCCAGGATATTTGTGCCCCTCAGGTTCAGATGTAGACCATCCTGTCTGTAGAGGTCCCACCTTCCCCAGAAAGAGCCCCAATTATCCAGAAATCTGAATCCCTCCCGCCTGCACCATCCCTGTAGCCACGTGTTTAATTGCTCTCTCTCCCTATTCCTCATCTCATTATCACGTGGCACGGGCAACAACCCAGAGATAACAACTCTGTTTGTTCTCGTTCTGAGCTTCCATCCTAGCTCCCTGAAAGCCTGCCTGACATCCTTGTCCCCTTTCCTACCTATGTCGTTAGTGCCAATGTGGACCACGCCTTGGGGCTGCTCCCCCTCCCCCTCAAGGACCCGGAAAACACGATCCGAGACATCACGTACCCTTGCACCTGGGAGGCAACATACCAAACGTGAGTCTCTCTCGCTCCCACAAAATCTCCTATCTGTGCCCCTGACTATCGAGTCCCCAATTACTAATGCTCTGCTCCTCTCCCTCCTTCCCTTCTGAGCACCAGGGGCAGACTCCGTGCCAGAGGCCCGTACCCCATGGCTTACCCCTGGTAAGTCCCCCCCCCACAAGTATCCAAAGCGGTATACTTGTTACTCAGGGGAATGACCGCAGGGGATCCCTGCACTGACTGCTTCTTCCCAGTCCCTCTTACAGTTACCCATCTATCTCCAATCTTTGGCGTAACTAATTCCCTGAAGCTGCTATCTATGACCCCCTCTGCCTCCCGAATGATCCGAAGTTCATTCAACTCCAGCTCCAGTTCCCTAACTCGGTCTTGGAGGAGCTGGAGATGGCTGCACTTCCTGCAGGTAAAATCAGCAGGGACACTAACGGCATCCCTCACCTCAAACATCCTGCAGGAGGAACATTGCACTCCCTTCCCTGCCATCCCTCTAACTTCTAACCAAGATCTGGTTAATAAATTTTTTAAAAATTAATTAAAATAATATAATAATAATATAATATGGCACTTACCTCACACCAATGGGTCTTATTATTAGGTTAGAGGAGGAGGGCGGGTGGGAGACACTACACGTCTAGTGTCTCGGGTTTCCTCTCCACCAGAATTTATTGGTTGGGGGGGGGGGGGCCCTTCCCAGAAGTCTGCGGGTCGAACTTCCGGTTCCCGCCTTATATTAAAAAAACAGAAAAGAAGAACAGAAACGGGACCAGGTAAGTGATTTTAAAGTAAATACTCACCTCCCAGAAGGCCCTTGCGCACCGCTCCCGCCGAAATCCAAAGGCCTGCTCCTGCAAAGGTAAGTGTTTTTAAAGTAAATACTCACCTCCCAGAAGGCCCTTGCGCACCGCTCCCTTTGTTTTGGTGAAGATGGGCCATCAAATGCTAATCGGCCCCATTAAAATGCTTATTGGTCAGAGTTTCGATACCGTCTGGACTTCTTGCTTACAAATATGCATTTCAGGCTCTGAGCCTGCCTGAGTCTTGCCTTGTCCATTTTACCCGCCAGGCTTTGTGAGTTTCTCTGTACCTAGTTGTAAGGGGCCATCCCAGATGGCTACAGGATCTTCCAGTCCCGCCGACTGTTTACCCCCACCTCGGGTTTCCAGGCAATGTGGGGTGGATTCAATGGGAAATCCCATTGCCAGTGGTGGGATCACACTGCTGACCACCGAGGAACACACCATGGGGAGGCCAAAGAATCCCACCCATTAACTCTGTTTCTCTCCCAGCTGCCAGTCACACTGCATTTGTACCGCTTTCGCTGCTTTTGTTTCAGATTCCAGTATCGGCAGTGTTTTGAATTTATTTTCCCACTTACCCTACTCTGCCATTTCCTTTCAAAATCCAAAGAGCCAAAATCAATCTTCCATAATATACATAAGATTGAAGATCAGCCATGATCCCATTGAATAGGGGAGCAGGCTCGATGGACTGAATGGCCACCTCCTACTTCTATTCTCTATTATTTTTATACATGCCTTGTTGGTATGTAATTGTGCTTTGCAATGTAATCCTTGGGGCCCTGGTAATACTCTGATGAACCTGCAATGTGTTCCTTTGAAACCAATATATCTGGATGTGCTGCCCAGCACTGTGCACAGTACTCCAGTGCGGTCGAACCAGGACTTTGTATAGTTAAAGCAAAACCTCCCTTTATAAACCTCCCTTTAAAGAACCTCCCTTTAGGGCTGGTTTAGCTCAGTGGGCTAGACAGCTGGTTTGTGATGCAGAATAAGGCCAGCAGCACGGGTTCAATTCCCGTACCAGCTTACCTGAACAGATGCCGGAATGGGGCGACTAGGGGCTTTTCACAGTAACTTCATACTTGTGACAACAAAAAGGTTATTATTATTATTATACTCTGGCCCTCCAGTTGTAAAGGTTAACATTCCATTAGTCTTTTTGGCTACCATTCGTACCGGAGATCGCTGTAATGGATCGCCAAACCTATTTGGAGCTTCACTAAAGTAAAAGCAAAATTCTGCAGCTGCTGGAAATCTGAAATCAAAACCGAAAGTGCTAGTCCCGATGAAGAGTCATTTTGGACTCGAAACGCTAACTCTTGTTCTCTCTCCACCGATACTGCCGGAACGGCTGAGCTCTTCCAGCATTTTCTATTTGGATCACCACTGCTCCAGGCTTTTCACTATTCAAAAGATACTTGGATCTATCTTCTTCATTGGTATAAAACTAATAACCTCGCATTCAGCTACATTGAAATATATCTGCCACATTTTTGTCCACTCACTTAATCTATCAATGACTCTTTGTCATTTCCTGGGTTAGATCAGTACTGAAGAAGCACGTTAATGATTCGCTCCGACAGCACACCAGCTGCTTGGTAGGGAGTGAACAGGAGTTGAGACCCACTGGCCCCTTTACTTGTTGTGGGTAATTGAGTGTGGATGATCAAAGTGTGTTCCCATCCATTGGAAATACAATGGTCCCAATGTCAAAAGACATTGAGAACTCTGGTGCATAAAACTGTGAACAGTTTGGCCAGGGTTGATCCAGAAGAGAAAGATTTGGCACCGAATGCTGAATGGGTCAGTTCTGACCTCCTGAGCAAGGTGGTAAGACCAGCTGCATTTCTGAATAAATGGCTCCTGCCCATTTATGCCCACGTTATTTTCTGTGTGTTTTCACACTCTTGTCATCACCATTCACTTGGAAACAATGTTCAGGTGGCAGTTCTCAAAAGGAACGCACTTTGTCAAGTGGTACCCCTCTTTCTGACATTAGCATTGCAAAAGGAGTAAGTTTGCGGCTGCAATTCACCGTTATGGTTCATTGCCCCTCTCATACCAGTGGGGTTTAAAGCCTCCGAATACTTGAAGAACTATTAATTTCCATGGTCTGCTACTTAATAAATTACTATCGTCAGGGCCTCTCTCTTCCTGTACTGCATTCCTCCATCTATTGTGGAACTTTGTCCCTCACCCCCAATCTGCTTGACTTCTTCTACCACCAGCACTTTCCCCAATTCATTGCCATTATCTAGTTGTTTGAGGGATTTTGCTGTGTGCACATCGGTTGCTGCATTTCCTACATTCCAACGGTATTGATCATTGGGCAGCACGGTAGCACAGTGGTTAGCACAATTGCGTCACAGCTCCAGGGTCCCAGGTTCGATTCTCGGCTTGGGTCACTGTCTGTGCGGAGTCTGCATGTTCTCGCCGTGTGTGCGTGGGTTTCCTCCGGGTGCTCCGGTTTCCCCCCACAGTCCAAAGATGTGCAAGTTAGATGGATTGGCCATGATAAATTGCCCTTAGTGTCCAAAATTGCCCTTCGTGTCCAAAATTGCCCTTAGTGTTGGGTGGGGTAACTGGGTTATGGGGATAGGGTGGGGGGGGGTGGGCTTGGGTAGGGTGCTCTTTCCAAGAGCCGGTGCAGACTTGATGGGCCGAATGGCTTCCTTCTGCACTGTAAATTCTATGATAAGTATTTCCTTGACCCCAATGTGCTTTGGGAGGTCGCGAGGTCAGGAGGGGTGCCATATAAATGCACATTCTTTGTTGTAAACATGATGTGGCGGGATTTTCCGCTCCCGCGATGCGACCCGCCATTGACCGGCGGTGGGATCTTCTGGTTCCGTGGCTGTTTACGGGGTTTCCCATTATTTCCCACCCTCCACCGTCGTGGAAGGTGGGTGGGAGCGGTCGCCGTCGGATGGACCGGAAGACTTCATCGGCGGGAACGGCCAGAAAATTCCTTTCTCTAACTTTGAAGGTGGCAAGGCCGTTGCACTTTGTGAATGCAAATTGGGCGAGGGGAGGGGGGAATCGGTGCAGTGGAGCATTCTGGGGAGTGGGATTGGTGGTTGCTGAAGGACCCCCAAAGTTTTTGATGCCCAAGCCTCAAGCGTTTCCCCAAAGCAGTCCTGCCCTCCCCGCGGACTTCTCTGATGTGAAGGACCTAGAACCACATCTCAATTACACTAAGATCCAACAGTAGTAACTTCATTCAAGCCCACTTGTGACAATAATAAAGATTATTATTATTATTCACCCTATCACCTTCACCAGCAGAAACAAAAAAGCAGCGACCCAGGACCAGATCCCGGGAACCAACTCGGTTTATTCAGTATAGGGGTCTGTGCATTATTCAGTCGCCACCCGCGCTGCAGACGGAATTGTGATTTCCCGTTGTTTTATTGTTATTTTCCTGCACGCAAGCAGCAGTGAAATGAACAAATATTCCCCAGGCTGAACGCAATCTTTCAGGTGCTTCAATCCGATCCAGGACACGATCTTTAATAGTTGAAAAAAATAACATGTGAGAGGTCCCCCACTTCAGGCGGTTAGAGATATTGCCAGGAAGGGGGAAATAGAACATGTCCACCCTGCAATATTGTTACACAGAGCCAGGTTCCGAAGCAAACGTGAAACATCGCAAGCATTTTGATGCTTGCAGTGGTCTTGTTGGGTCCTCAATGAGAGGAAATTCTCCTGCATATTTCCTGGTGGCTGTGCAGCAATTGGGAGGAAGGGACCTGACATTTTTCGCGTCTCTCCCTCCCCTGAAACTGACTACCGCTCGTGTCAACATCTGGATACCTGGGTGCTGTGGAGCACAGCTGCCCTTTCACTGGGCAGGGCGGACTCGCCACAATCGGCGCTCCTCCTGCTCCGGCAGTGTCGTCGGTGTCACAGTATATATTTATGATTATGTCAAAAAATAAATAATCTTGTGCGGTCTGTGCAGCAGCAACAACAACAACAACAAAAGAAGGCTGTCTTGTAACCTGGAAATGGGCAGGCTGCAGACGAATCGCTTTCCATGCCTGACTGGCGGCGGGATGATGTGAACCGACCCTCCACGAGTACTTGTCATTTCGAGGCACACCTTCGCCAAAGGGATGGACAGGAGCGATGCGCGGGACCCTCGCGTTTAAAGGCAGCAGCAAAGATTGCGCGCTTGCACCCTCCTCCGGGAGCAGCGTGGGAAAGAACCTGGGGAGAGGTCCCTACGTTCCGGGGATGCTCGGCGCTCAGATAGTGTCCAAGTTGACGGGGAATGCGGACGAGCAGGAATATGGGCGTCAATAATTCCCATAGAACGCCCGTGTTCGACGAAAACGAAGATGGTAAGTAAGGTCTCAATCGTGTTTACTGGTTTAAAAGTGTTGTTGAAATACTCGCAGCTTATATTTCACCCCTTCCTCCCTCTTTTTTCATTTGGTCACCGCACTGACTTCTGACTCAAGCATCAACTTGCTGAAAGGCGGGTTTGGAAATCAGACCATGCACTTTCCTCTTAGAATCCTCTCTTTCTACCTCGGCAGCTTCGACATGGCAAATATAGTTTAAAATGCCACTTGCGGCCTGATAATCCTAAACATTAAACTTTTTGCAATCGAACCTTTGATATGCAAACTTCAGAGAAGAAGTTATGATTGTGGGATATTTTCTAACGCAATTTAGAAAAAAAATTAAGAAGTCGGGGGCATTAATTTTGAAACTGCTTCCTTGAAATGTTATTGGACGGAGAGTTAAATCCACAAGTGGTCAGTCAATTCCTTTCCTTCAAAACTGATCATTTTACTGGGTTCCACTCGTTTAGGTGAACAATTGATATTGAAATAATGGATGGTCCCTTGTTTGGTTTTGGCACATTTTGGACAGAGACATGACCGAGAATCTGGACAATGAGCACAATAATCTAATCAGGCTGCTAAATTAGAATATAGGATTTCAGCACAAAGTTAATCCCCGCTTGTTGATCTAGAAACGTGGGAGACAAACTACTCTCCCCAGTAAATATTGCTCAAAAGCAAAACATGTAAAATGTCATGTGGAATTATTTGGTGAATACATTTGGCACCGGTGGTTACCATTAGTTTAAACCATTGCCGCCCTTTTGGTCACAAGGGCAGCTTCTGCTGAAGTAACAGTGATATGGTATCATATGTTGATTGTGGATGTTATTTTCAAAATAATTCATTCTTCACTCGATTTTTGACCTGGAGACCAGACTGGATGCGACTCCTTAACTTAGTTATTTTAATCTCTCAACTTTATTAAACTCTGAGAGTTTGCAAATAACAATGGTTGGCCCTGAATTCAAAAGCACTGTTTCATTGGCACCAAGTATTCCGTTTTCGTCATTATCATTGAGTTTATTAATGTTTCTGGAATGTAATGTGCTGGCCCAGTTCTTAATGGGCAGGTGAAGCATCAACTGTACTTAATTGTAATCAAGTAGATCATACATTTGTGTTCGAAATCCAAAACAAAGTCAGTGGCTGTTGTACATTAGTAATGATCAAACTATAATATGTTTCTTCATAGAGTTGCCGTAATATTACTACTGTGGAGATCTAAAGTGCATGCTTTAGGTTAGAGAGTAGTGACAAACACTAGCAAACGCTAAATAGGGACAATGGGGAGGTGGTGGCGCAATGGTATTGTCACTGGACTAATAAGGGTGGCACTATAGCACAGTGGTTAGCACTGTTGCTTCATAACAACAGGGTCCCAGATTCGATTCCCGCTTGGGTCACTGTCTTTGCGGAGTCTATACGTTCTCCCCGTGTCTGTGCGGGTTTCCTCTGGGTGCTCCGGTTTCCTCCCACAAGTCCTGCTTGTTAGGTGAATTGGACATTCTGAATTCTCCCTCTGTGTACCCGAACAGGCGCCGGAGTGTGGCGACGAGGGGCTTTTCACAGTAACTTCATTGCAGTGTTAATGTATTGTTGTGACAATAATAAAGATTATATAATATAAACCAGAGAGAGACCCTGATTAATGCTCTGCGGACCCAGGTTCAATTCCCACCACTGCAGATGGTGACATTTGAATTCAATAAAATCTGGAATTAAAAGTCTAATGATGACCATGAAACCATTGTCAATTGTCGTAAAAACCATCTGGTTCACTAATGTCCTTCAGGAAAGGAAATCTGCTATCCTTACTTGGTCTGGCCTACATGTGACTCCAGACCCACAGCAATGTGGTTGGCTCTTAACTGCCCCCTCAAGTGCAATTAGGGATGGGCAATAAATGCTGGCACTGCCTGCGACGCCAACGTCCCATGAAGAATAAAGAAAAAAAACCTAAATAGTAACGAGCACTCACCAACACTGGGGAGGTCTTGTGATACAATGGATAGCATCGCTACCCCTGAGCTAGAATACCTGGGGCCTGAGTCTCACCCCCAGGGACTTGATGGTCATGGAAAGTGTGTTCACAATGTGGCCAACAGATAGTGTATCAGCCTGTAAAACTCTTCCAACACAGGCAGTAAGTGTGGGAGAGACTCCTGGTCAGCAATGCTTTGAGTGGAGTGCCACCCCTCCAGCTCCAGGCAATGGGGTACACAGAACATCGAACATACAGTGCAGAAGGAGGCCATTCGGCCCATCGAGTCTGCACCGACCCACTTAAGCCCTCACTTCAACCCTATCCCCTTAACGTAATAACCCCTCCTAACCATTTTTTGGACACTAAGGGCAATTTAGCATGGTCAATCCACCTAACCTGCACGTATTTGGACTGTGGGAGGAAACCGGAGCACCCGGAGGAAACCCATGCAGACACGGGGAGAACGTGGAGACTCTGCACAGACAGTGACCCAGCAGGGAATCGAACCTGGGACCGTGGCACTGTGAAGCCACAATGCTAACCACTGTGCTACCATGCTACCCTGCACCTGGAAAAATCTCACTGTGGAGTCAGCCTTGTGCACCATTTGGTGAAGGAAGGAAGAGAAATGACAAATACTCCCAAACACTGCCAGGATAGGACTCAGTCTCCTTCTCATTAAATTCATGAAAAATCCATTTAATTCAAGAATACAAATGGTTATTGCGATGAATAATGATACAAGAAATGTATTCCAAATAACTCAGGAGGAAGAACGAATGCAAATGGCAAATATATCGGGCGAAATTCTCCGTTATCGGCGGAAACTCCGCCGATCGGCGCAAAAAACGGCGCAAATCCCACTTGCGTCACGTCATAAAAATGGGCCGATAGTCTGCGGCCCGAAATGGGCTAGCAGCGACGTAACGGAATCCGCGCTTGCGCAGTGGTTCACACCGTGCAGCGTCATACGCGCTGCACGGCGTGACGGCTCATAAGGCCGCGCAGCTCCCCCCCACCCGACCAGAACAGCCGACCGCAACACCCGACTTGATGGCTGGCCGTCGCTCAGCCCCGAGGTTCGAGTCACGCGATGTGGAGGCACTCCTGGACGCGGTGGAGCAGAGGAGGGACGCCCTGTATCCCGGGCACGGCCGCAGAGTTGCCCCACGCCACAGCCGGCGTCTGTGGAGGGAGGTGGCAGAGGCCGTCACCGCTGTGGCCCTAACACCACGGACAAGCACCCAGTGCCACAAGAAGGTGAACAACCTCGTCAGAGCAGGCAGGGTGAGCGTCCCCCATATCCCCCATATCCCCTCTCCCCCAAATCCCCCCCTCCCCCATATCCCCCCCTCCCCCATATCCCCCCTCCCCATATCCCCCATATCCCCCATATCCCCCCTCCCCCATATCCCCCCTCCCCCATATCCCCCCCTCCCCCATATCCCCCCTCCCCCATATCCCCCATATCCCCCCTCCCCCATATCCCCCCTCCCCCATATCCCCCATATCCCCCATATCCCCCCTCCCCCATATCCCCCATATTCCCCCCTCCCCCATATCTCCCCTCCCCCATATCCCCCATCCCCCATATCCCCCATATCCCCCCTCCCCCATATCCCCCCTCCCCCATATCCCCCATATCCCCCATATCCCCCCTCCCCATATCCCCCATATTCCCCCCTCCCCCATATCCCCCCTCCCCCATATCCCCCCTCCCCATATCCCCCCCTCCCCCATATCCCCCCCTCCCCCATATCCCCCATATCCCCCCTCCCCCATATTCCCCATATCCCCCTCCCCCATATTCCCCATATCCCCCCTCCCCCATATCCCCCCTCCCACATATCCCCCCTCCCCCATATCCCCCATATCCCCCCTCCCCCATATCCCACATATCCCCCTCCCCATATCCCCCATATTCCCCCCTCCCCCATATCCCCCCTCCCCATATCCCCCTCCCCCATATCCCCCATATTCCCCCCTCCCCCATATCCCCCCTCCCCCATATTCCCCATATCCCCCCCTCCCCATATCCCCCCTCCCACATATCCCCCCTCCCCATATCCCCCATATCCCCCCTCCCCCATATCCCCCCTCCCCCATATCCCCCATATCCCCCCTCCCCCATATCCCCCATATTCCCCCTCCACCATATCCCCCATATTCCCCCCTCCCCCATATCCCCCCTCCCCCATATCCCCCCCTCCCCCATATCCCCAAGTGAATCCAGCCCTAACCTTAACCTCTGCAATGCACGCGCAACCGATGGCGTGCATTCATATACCTGCCTAACACTGTTGCCTTTTACCCCTGCCACCACCCCCCCCCCCCCCCCCCCCCAGGAGAAGCGCGCACACAACAATAGGGAGCATGTGAGGACTGGAGGAGGGCCCGCTGATGAGAGGCCACTGACCGTACACGAGGAAAGGGCCCTGGAACTGGCTGGCGGACCTGAGGACCGGGAGGTTGCTGATGCAGAGGTCGGGGCCCCACGAGCAAGTGAGCCGCCAACAGCCCGTCCCCATATCCCCCCTCCCCTATATCCCCCTCTCCCGTATCACCTGATCACTGCCTGATGTCTAACCATGCATGCTTCATTGTGTATCGCAGGACCAAACGTCCAGGCACCCATCCCCGCAGATGCAGACCGCCCGCAGGATGCCCCTCGGAGACCACGGGAGACGGAGAGACCCGCACCCTCCAGCATGCGACGCCCGCAGGATGCCCCTCGGAGACCACGGGAGACGGAGAGACCCGAACCCTCCAGCATGCGACGCCCGCAGGATGCCCCTCGGAGACCACGGGAGACGGAGAGACCCGAACCCTCCAGCATGCGACGCCCGCAGGATGCCCCTCGGAGACCACGGGAGACGGAGAGACCCGAACCCTCCAGCATGCGACGCCCGCAGGATGCCCCTCGGAGACCACGGGAGACGGAGAGAACCGAACCCTCCAGCATGCGACGCCCGCAGGATGCCCCTCGGAGACCACGGGAGACGGAGAGACCCGAACCCTCCAGCATGCGACGCCCGCAGGATGCCCCTCGGAGACCACGGGAGACAGAGAGACCTGGAGCAACAGGGAGACGACACCCCCGTCACGTGCGGGAGCGACCACCCAGCGATGAGGGGGGCAGCCACAGGCCCCCGTCACATCCGAGCCAGGACACCACTACCCAGGACACCACTATCCAGGACACCCCTACCCAGGACACCCCTACCCGGGACACCACTACCCGGGACAGCACTACCCGGGACAGCACTACCCGGGACAGCACTACCCGGGACAGCACTACCCAGGACACCCCTACCCGGGAAGACGAAATACCGGACAGTGACTCAGAGTGGATGGGTGGAGACGAACCCCCACCCCAAAGTGCCATGGACTCAGAGTGGGACGAAGAGCACGACACAACGCCACTGCTGTCACCAACACCCTCCACCATCGCAGAAACACTCACCACGGTTGGGCACTTTAGTGATGAGGCGTCTGGTACACTCACTGGTGCGCACAACACAGCCGTCCCGGTACAGCAGGTGGAGGTAGGAGCAGCAGAGGGACCGGGCGGTCGGAGGGCAGCCCAGGCCAAGCGAACATCTGCCGCCCAGATGGATCCCGGGTTCCTGCAGTTACCACACCCACACATAGATCCGATGCAACCACCGACACGGAGACGAGCGAATAGGGTGACGGGTGGCTTGCGGCGGCTGCGGTCGCAGGTGGAGGAGTCCACCCGCGTCCAGGAGCTGGGAGTGGTCCCGGTCATGCGTGCCACCCAGGCTGACACCGCACGGGTGGCGTCCGCGGTGGAGGCAATGGGTGCGACGGTGTCAGACATGGGGAACGGTTTGCGAGGCCTGGGGCCTTCCGTGCAGGCGGCGTCTGTGGCCCAGGAAATGGCTGCCCTCTCACAGGAGGCCATGAGCCAGTGCCAGCGCCAGATGGCAGAGGCGCTCAACGCCATAGCCCAGTCTCAGCAGGCCATGGCCCAGTCTCAGCAGGCCATAGCCCAGTCTCTGCAGGCCATGGCCCAGTCTCTGCAGGCCATGGCCCAGTCTCAGCAGGCCATCGCTGAGGGCATCGGCGCCAGTGGCCATGTGCGAGCTGGCGTCGCACTGTCGCAGACAGGGTTCGACAACCCCCTGGGCTCCATGGCTGCAAACCTGTAGACCCCTGTCGATACCAGCACGGGCCTCCAGGACTGGCAGCGCCAGATGTCGGGGGCGCGTCGGATGGCCAGTCCGTTCGCATCCCCCACCCATGTAGAGGCCTGGGGGCCATCGGGCACCCCGAGGGAGGAGGAGGTGGTGTGGTCCGTCCCGGCTCCCTCTGTAGGGGAGGTCCCGGTACACCGCGACACCTCGGACTCCCCCCCTTCCGTCCCAGGTGCATCGGGTGGGCAACGGGCAGGACAGGCTGGCAGCTCGCCATCCCAGTCGCCTGGGCCGCAGCCTGGCCCATCTAGGCCAGGACGCCCCAGGAAACGGCCGCCAAAGGGATCCAGTGTCAGAGGGCAGGAATCACAGGAGTCCACCTCCAGTTCTGCTGTACCGTCTGGGGAACCACGTAGACGTAGTCAAAGGGCCCGTAAGGCCAAACAATTAGACACTGAGTAAGTTGGCACGGGTGCAGGGCACAGATGAGTTTTAGGGGCTAGGGCACGTGCATGAACTCCTTTGGTTATTAAAGTCAATGTTACACCTACCGAAGCTGCCTTTGTGCTCTGTCCAAAGTGTGCGGGGGTGTCATGTACGTTGAGCGCAAGTGTGTGTGTGAGGGGTGGTCTTACCTCAGCCCCAGGTGAGTCTGCCCCCTTCCCCCTGGGCCGCCATCAACATCCCCCGGGCAGAGGACGGGACCGTGCGCTGCAGTGTCACAGCCGCATGCAGGGATGGTCCGGGTGGATGGTGGTACTGTGGCCATGGGTCAGACATAGTCCAACGATGTAGAGCCAGGAGCTCATCGGAGGCGGGTTGTCATCATTCTCCATGGCCTGCGATAGACACGCGTCCACCCGCAACTGGGTGAGCCCGGCCCGTTGTGCCGCCGGTGGATCGGCAATTGGGAGTGGGGGGGTGGTGTGCATGCGGGTGGGGTGTGTGGGGTTGGGGAGGGGGGTGAGGGTGCTGGGTGGGTGGATGGGTGGGGGGTGTGGGTGGTCGGCTGTTGTCATGGTGTGCGGTCTGTGGCCATACTACCCGATTCCCACGCCCATCTAGTCAGTGAAGCGGGCGTCTATCAGTCTGTCCCGTGCCCGCTGGGCCAGCCGGTAACGGTGGACAGCCACCCGTCTGTGTCTACCCCGTCTGCCCTGACCATTGCCCCCATCCCCCTCATCTGGGGAGGACTGGGCCTCTTCCTGCTGCTCCTCCACTCCGCCCTCCTCTGCCTGCGGCACATCGCCCCTCTGCTGGGCTATGTTGTGCAGGACGCAGCACACCACAATGATGCGGCCGACCCTATCTGACCGATACTGGAGGGCGCCCCCAGAGAGGTCCAGGCACCTGAAACGCATCTTCAGCACGCCAAAGCACCTCTCGATCACTCCCCTTGTCGCTACATGGGCATCATTGTAGCGGTTCTCCGCCTCATTGCGTGGCCTCCGTATAGGCGTCATCAGCCACGATCGCAATGGGTAGCCCCTGTCGCCCAGCAACCAGCCCCTCAGCCGGGGATGGCGTCCCTCGTACATGCCGGGGATGGATGACCGCGACAACACGAATGAGTCGTGTACACTGCCTGGATGACGGGCGCAGACGTGCAGGATCATCATGCGGTGGTCGCAGACCACCTGTACGTTCATCGAATAGGTCCCCTTCCTATTAGTGAACACGGCCCTGTTATCTGCAGGTGGCCGCACGGCGACGTGCATCCCATCGATCGCGCCCTGGACCATGGGGAACCCGGCAACGGCAGAGAAGCCCACGGCCCGGGCATCTTGGCTGGCCCGGTCCACGGGGAAGCGGATGTAGCGGTGCGCCATGGCATAAAGGGCATCTGTCACTGCCCGGATGCACCGATGCACCGATGTCTGCGATATGCCGGACAGGTCCCCACTCGGTGCCTGGAATGACCCCGTTGCATAAAAGTTCAGGGCCACCGTAACCTTGACGGACACGGGGAGAGGGTGTCCCCCGCCAGTGCCACGCGGTGACAGGTGTGCCAGCAGGTGGCAGATGTGTGCCACGGTTTCCCGGCTCATCCGGAGTCTCCTCCTGCATTCCCGGTCCGTGAGGTCCTGGTATGACTGCCGGGGCCGGTACACACGGGGCGCCCTCGGGTGCCTCCGTTGCCGTGGGGCCGCGACGTCCTCCTCCCCCTCCTCGTCCTGTCGGTCAGGTGTCCCTCCAGCCTGGGCGGCTGCCGCCTGCCCCTCTGCGGCAGCCTGCGCCGCCTCTCTGGCACGCTCCTCCTCCTCCTCCTCCTCCTCCTCCTCCTCATCCAGGGCATCATAGACATGAGCGGCTGCCACCACGGCGGCCAACATCGCTGGATGGTCTGAAAACATGACGGCCTGGTGGGGGGGAGGGGAACGACGACATGTCATCATTGCCCATATCCCCTCCTCCCCCCAGCCAGGTGGCATGGACCGCATGGGTCCAACTGTTGGAGGCTGGCACCTGGCCAGGTGGACCAACTCATTTGCCCTCCCATCACCCACCCCGGCACGGACCCCCCCCCCCCCCCAACCTCCACCCCAGCACGGACCCCCCCCCAACCTCCACCCCGGCACGGACCCCCTCCACAACCCCCAACCTCCACCCCGACACGGACCCCCTCCCCAACCTCCACCCCGGCACGGACCCCCTCCCCAACCTCCACCCCGGCACGGACCCCCTCCACAACCCCCAACCTCCACCCCGGCACGGACCCCCCCCCAGCCTCCACCCCAGCACGGACCCCCCCCCAACCTCCACCCCGGCACGGACCCCCCTCCCCAACCGCCAACCTCCACCCCGGCACGGACCCCCTCCCCAACCCCCAACCTCCACCCCAGCACGGACCCCCCCCCAACCTCCACCCCGGCACGGACCCCCTCCACAACCCCCAACCTCCACCCCGGCACGGACCCCCTCCCCAACCTCCACCCCGGCACGGACCCCCTCCCCAACCTCCACCCCGGCACGGACCCCCTCCCCAACCACCAACCTCCACCCCGGCACGGACCCCCTCCCCAACCTCCACCCCGGCACGGACCCCCTCCCCAACCCCCAACCTCCACCCCAGCACGGACCCCCCCCCAACCTCCACCCCGGCACGGACCCCCTCCACAACCCCCAACCTCCACCCCGGCACGGACCCCCTCCCGGCACTCCCCCGGAGCCCAGCCTACTCTAACCACCCCCCCCCCCCCCCCCCCGCCGCACACACACACAAGCCGAGACACACCTCTCCTCAGGCAATCAGTCTGCGGCCACGCCATTTCCTGCCCAGAGCCAACCCCCCAGGCCGTCACTCACCTCCTCGCTGGTCGGCGTTAGCCTGGAGCACCGGGTCACGCCGATGAAAAGGAGGTTTGATTCACGTCGACGTGAACGGTCATCACGTCGACGGGACTTCGGCCCATCCGGAAGGGAGAATATCGGCAGGCCGAAAATCGGCTGCCTTGCGCAGACCCGTGACATTCTCCGCGGCAGCGGCGCCATTAACGCCCCGCCGACTTTTCTCCCTTCGGAGATTTCGGCGGGGGCGGGATTCACGGCGGCCAACGGCCATTCTCCGACCCGGCGGGGGGTCGGAGAATGACGCCCATCAGTTCAACAATGCTTTTGGCATAATCTCTAATCTTGACTAATGAAGAAATAATTTTGTGTCCATTGAAATACAAAGCTAATTCACAGACTTATTTTTAGACTAATATTGGAAAACTCATTTATACTCGAAACAGACAAAGCACTGACATTAACAGTGAAATAACACTGGAGTGTTACAGCATCAATTTTCAGGCCTTTAAATAAGAACCCTACATTACACTCTCACCCAAAACAAATGACAAAAGTAAGATTGCTTATTCACTTATGTTACTCACACATCTGGAGTGAGGGGAAAAAAGTGAACTGTCCCTCCTCATTTTTGTCTACCTGTGTCTGCAGCCTTCGACACAGGTAATCAGACTAACCCGTTGATGACACCTTCAATAATTTTGCTTTTGATTGAGTTTTCTGGGGTAGTAACTGGCTAGATTGCATTAGTCCTGCCCTTTGCGGAGGGAGCTAGCTTGGCAATTTTCTACGTTGTTGGGTAGACAGCACTGCTGCAGCTGCATTAGAACAGCTTGGTTTGGGGATGTGGCTAGTTCTGGATCTCAAGTCTTTGGCTTTCTAGCTGGGATGTTTTCTGTGCCCATAGCCTTTGCTGCATTCAGTTTGCCGAACCATTTCTTGATATTGCGCGAGTGAACTAATTTTGCTAAACACTGGCATTTCATCTGGAGGTCAATTTGGATCATCCACTCCACTTTTCTGGCTGAAGATGGTCACAAATACTTCAGCCTCGTTCCTCCGCTGATAGAATTATTTTTTTTTAAATATATTTTTTTATTCTCCTCTTTTTTCACATTTTCTCCCAAATTTACACCCACCAACAATAAACAATAATCAGTAACAAATATGTCAATCCCCATATCAATAACAACGATCCCTCTCACCAAACCCCAAACATTAGCCCGCATGTTCACACAAACAAATGACAAAAAGGAATTAGGGATCACCCATAGTCGCCATTAATACACACAGCCCCCCTCCCCCCAACCCTCCCACCCACACGCCCCAAATAATGTTCAATGTTATCCAGTTCTTGAAAGTGCATAATGAATAATGCCCATGAATTGTAGAACCCCTCCATCCTTCCCCTCAGTTCAAACTTAACCTTCTCAAGAGTCAAGAATTCCAACAGATCCCCCCCGCCACGCTAGGGCACAGGGTGGAGAGGTTGCTCTCCAACCTATCAGCATCTGCCTTTGGGTGATCAACGAGGCGAAGGCTACAACATCTGCCTCCGCACCCGTTTCCAACCCTGGCTGGTCCAGCACCCCGAATATGGCCTCCCGGGGGCCCGGGTCAAGTTTCACGTACACCATTTTAGAAATTACCCGAAAAACCTCCTTCCACTAATCCTCTAGCTTTGGACGGGACCAAAACATATGAACGTGATTAGCGGCCTCCCCCCCGCCCCGCAACGCTCACACACATCTACTCCTTCAAAGAATCGGCTCATCCTCGCCCTCGTGAGGTGTGCGCTGTATACCACCTTCAGCTGTATCAGCCCCAACCTTGCGCACGAGTTGGAGGCATTCACTCTCCAGAGCACCTCACAACAGAACCCCTCCTCCATATCCTCTCCCAACTCTTCCTCCCACTTTGCTGTGAATCCTTCCAGTGATGCCTTCTCCTCTTCCAAAATAGCTCCGTAAACCGCTGACACAACCTCCTTCTCCAGTCCCCCTGGCGTCAGCACCTCCTCCAGCAATGTGGAGACCCGCCCCACCGGGAAGCTCTGTATCTCCTCTCTGGCAAAATCTCGAACCTGCATGTATCCAAACATTTCTCCCTACTCCAGCCCATACTTCGCTTCCAGCTCCTTCAATCCTGCAAACCGACCCCTAAGAAACAAATCTTTTAGTGTCTTAATCCCCTTCTCCTCCCATTTCCGAAAATTTCCATCCCACCTCCCTGGCTCAAATCTGTGGTTCCCCCAAATCGGCATTCCCCTTGACCCTGCCCCCAATCTGAATTGTTGGCGAAACTGCCTCCAAATTCTCAATGAAGCTATTATTACCGGACTCACTGAGTATTTCCCCGGGGCTATCGGGAGCGGCGCTGTTGCTAGTGCTTTCAATCCCGACCCGCTGCACAAACCCTCCTCCATTCTGACCCACTGGGAATCAACCCCTCTGACCCAGCTCCGCACCTTCTCCACATTTGCCGCCCAGTAGTAATATATCAGGTTCGGAAGACCCAAACCCTCTGCCTGCCTTCCCCTCTGTAGCAGCACCTTTCTAACACTGGCCACCTTCCCTCCCCATATGAACGATGTAATCCTTCCCTCAATCTCTCTGAAAAAAGCCTTTGGCAGGAAAATCGGCAGACATTGAAAAATAAACAGAAATCGCGGCAACACGTTCATTTCAACAGCCTGTACCCGACCCAGTGACAGAGGGAGGCCATCCCACCTTGCCAGATCAGCTTTCACTCTCCCCACCAAACTAAAAATGTTGTACCTGCGGAGCGCCCCCCCCCCCCCTCTCCCGGGCAACCTGCACCCCCAGGTACCTAAAGTGAGTCCCTGCCCTACGGAATGGCAGTCCTCCCACCCCCGGCCGAGACACCACAAAATACTCACCCTTGTCTAGATTCAGCTTGTACCCCGAGAAAGACCCAAACACTTGGAGCAGCTCCAATATTCCCCCTATCGACACACTCATTTCCGACACGTATAACAGCAAGTCTTCGGCATATAAGGACACCCTATGCTCTATCCCCCCCCCTGCACTATTCCTTTCCATATCCCCGAACATCTTAATGCGATGGCCAACGGCTCAATCGCAAGTGCAAACAGCAAAGGGGACATAGGACATCCCTGCCTAGTCCCACGGTGGAGAGAAAAGTATCTCGAGCTGATGTTGTTTGTGCGGACACTCGACCTCGGCTCCTTATATAATAGCTTTACCCAGTTCACAAATCTTGGTCCAATCCCAAACCGCTCCAGAACTGCCATCAAGTACCCCCATTCTACCCGGTCAAACACCTTCTCAGCGCCCAAAGCCACAACCACCTGTTTCCTTCCCCTCTGCCGGTGCCATAACGACGTTCAAAACCCTCCTAATGTTCGAAAAGAGCTGCCTCCCCCTCACGAACCCCGTCTGATCCTCCCCTATCACCTTCGGAAGGCACTCCTCCAGCCTACCCGCCAGTACCTTCGCCAATATTTTTGCGTCCACATTCAAAAGGGATATGGGCCTATATGACCCACACTCCGTCAGATCCTTATCTTTTTTTAGCAACAGGGAAATCGATGCCTGCCCCAAAGTTTGTGGCAACATCCCCTTCCCTATCGCCTCTTCAAACATCCCCACCATCAGCAGTGCCAGCTTATCCTTGAATTTTTTATAATATTCCACTGGAAACCCATCCGGTCCTGCCACCTTCCCCGACTGCATTCTCCCAATCGCATCCTTTATCTCCTGCTCCACTATCGCTCCTTCTAATGTAGCACTGTCCCCCTCCCCTAACCTCGGGTACTCCAACCCATCTAGAAATTCCTGCATCTCACGGTCTCCACGTGGCTCTGACCTGTACAACCTCTCATAAAATTCCTCAAAAACCTTGTTAATCAGATCCGGAGCCACCACCAACTTCCCTGCCCTATCCCTCACCTGAACAATTTCCTTTACCACTGCCTCCCTCTGGAGCTGAACTGCTAGCCTACCTTATCTCCATGTTCATAAAATGCCCCCCTTGCTCGTCTCAATTGGCGCACCGCCTTCCTGGTAGATAGTCGGTCAAAGCTCGCCTGTAGTTCCTTCCTCTTTTCCATCTTCTGCATAACTCCTATCTACCTCCAACATCTCATCTATTACCCTCTGCCGCTCCAACCTCTCCTCTTTGTCCACCCTGGCCTTAAACTAAATCACCTCACCCCTCACCACCGCCTTTAGAGCCTCCCAGATAACTGCCTTCGACACCTCACCCGTACAGTTGAAACCTACATATTCCTTAATTACCTTTTCAATGTTGTCACAGAACCCTTGGTCCCCCAAAAGTCCCACATCTAATTTCCACCCCGGCCTCTGAGCTACCCCTTTCTCCAGTACCATATCCACCCAATGCGGAGCATGATCTGACATTGCAATTGCCGAGTATTCCGACCCCTTAACCCCAGTCAACAAAGCCTTCCCCACCACGAAAATGTCGAGCATACCTTATGGACTGCTGAGAAAAACGAGTACTCCCGTTTCCTCGGGCGTAGTAACCTCCAAGGGTCCACCCCTCCCATTTCCACCATTAGCCCAGCCAACACCTTCGCCCCCCCCTGATGGGACCAGCGAGCGCGGCCGTGACCTGTCCAACCTTGGCTCCTGCACCAAGTTCCAGTCCCCCCCCACTATCAGTTCATGTGTGTCCGAGTCAGGGATGGCCCCAAACACCTTCTTTGCAAATCCCACATCGTCCCAATTGGGACCGTATACACTTAACAGCGCCACTAACCTCCCCTCCAGTGCCCCTGTCGCAGTTACATATCTACCCCCCTGATCTGCCACCACCTTCTCCATCTGGAAGCATACTCTTTTGCTGACCATTACCGCTACCCGTCGAGCCCTTCCGTCAAATCCAGAGTGAAATACCTGACTAACCCAGCCCTTTTTAAGTCTCACCTGGTCCTTCACCCTCAAGCGAGTCTCCTGCAGCATTGCTACATTGGCTTTCAAAATTTAAGATGCGCAAGCACCCTTGACCTCTTGACCGGACCTCCTAACCCCCTCACGTTCCATGTGACTATCCTAACTGGTGGTCTCTCACCCTCCCCACCCTTCTTATCCACCATCATCATACCACCGGGCCCTGCCCATGAGCCTGACCCGCCCCTACCCATTATTGACATCGAACCCCTTCCTCCCTTCCCAAAACCCCCCCCCAACATTTCCTCTCGAAAAAACATTTCCCAGCATCAGTCCTTTCTCCCCCCTCGCTCGCCTCGTAGGCCCATCGAAACCTGCTAACCAGGCTCCAACCGCTGATAGAATAATTGAATAGAATCCCTACATGGCAGAAAGATGCCATTCGGCCCATCACATCTGCATCGACCCTTGGAAAGAGCACCCTACTGAGGCCCACACCCCCACCCTATCCCCGTAACCCAGTAAACCCACCTAACCTTTTAGACACTAGGGGGAAATTTAGCATGGCCAATCCACCTGACCTGCACATGTTTGGACTGTGGGAGGAAACCGGAGCACCCGGAAGAAACCCACGCAGACATGGGGAGAAAGTGCAAACCCCACACAGACAGTCACCTGAGTCTGGAATTGAACTGGGTCCCTGGCGCTGTGAGGCAGCAGTGCTAATCACTGTGCCTCCACGCCATCCTAATGTACTGGACTCTTCCAACATTGTGGATGGGGACGTTTGCGAAGCCTCCACTTCCTGTTGGTTGTTTAATTATCCACCACCATTCAGGACTGGAAATGGCAGCACAATGGGTTTGGCTGTGATTCTTTAGTTGTGGCATCAGTTTGCTATAGCAAGCTGCCTCCACTGTTTACTGGACATGTGGTCCTGTTTTGTAACTTCACCTGGTTGGAATCTCATATGTAGATATGTCCTGATGCTGCCTCTTTTACACTCTTCACTGAAGCAGAGCTGCCTCCAGGCTAGATGGTTTTGGCAGAGTGAGAGAAATTCTAGGAGATAAGGTTACAGACTGTAGGGGTGAATAATACTGTGGATCTGGAGTCATGTGTAGGCAGATATCCTTCCCTGCAGAACATGAATGAACGAGGTGGCTTTTTACAACAGTTCACCATTACTGATACTAGCTTTACTGAATTCAATTCATTTAATTAAATAATGCCATGATGGCATTTGAACTCAGGTTTATGGATCATTACACCAGGCCTCTGGAAATGAAACCACCATGTACCTGTGCTGGAATTTATATCACACCATTCATGACTTTTAGGATACTCTAAAGTGCTTTTGAAGTCTGATGTTGCTGTTGGTTGAAGGTGCTTTTGTGCATTCATAACCTGTGTCCACCCATCCCCCCACTCGGCCAATGGCTCCGTTACTCTGCCTCCAAAGGAGGTATTTTAGCCATGTTTAGTATTTTAATGTTACTTCTGCCAAACATGTCTGGACATCATTGTGGAGCGATAACATTTCCTCTCCATGCATTCTGCCTCACCTGCTGACTATTTCTAGCAGTTTCTGTTTCTGCAGTCGGAGGTCTCTTTGGCTGTATCTGCAGTCGGAGTTCTCTTTGGCTGTATCTGCAGTCGGAGGTCTCTTTGGCTGTATCTGCAGTCGGAGGTCTCTTTGGCTGTATCTGCAGTCGGAGGTCTCTTCGGCTGTATCTGCAGTTGGAGGTCTCTTCGGCTGTATCTGCAGTCGGAGGTCTCTTTGGCTGTATCTGCAGTCGGAGGTCTCTTCGGCTGTATCTGCAGTCGGAGGTCTCTTTGGCTGTATCTGCAGTCGGAGGTCTCTTTGGCTGTATCTGCAGTCGGAGGTCTCTTTGACTGTATCTGCAGTCGGAGGTCTCTTTGGCTGTATCTGCAGTCGGAGGTCTCTTCGGCTGTATCTGCAGTCGGAGGTCTCTTTGGCTGTATCTGCAGTCGGAGGTCTCTTTGGCTGTATCTGCAGTCGGAGGTCTCTTCGGCTGTATCTGCAGTTGGAGGTCTCTTCGGCTGTATCTGCAGTCGGAGGTCTCTTTGGCTGTATCTGCAGTCGGAGGTCTCTTCGGCTGTATCTGCAGTCGGAGGTCTCTTTGGCTGTATCTGCAGTCGGAGGTCTCTTTGGCTGTATCTGCAGTCGGAGGTCTCTTTGACTGTATCTGCAGTCGGAGGTCTCTTTGGCTGTATCTGCAGTCGGAGGTCTCTTTGGCTGTTTCTGCAGTCGGAGGTCTCTTTGGCTGTATCTGCAGTCGGAGGTCTCTTTGGCTGTTTCTGCAGTCGGAGGTCTCTTTGGCTGTATCTTCAGTCGGAGGTCTCTTTGGCTGCATCTGCAGTCGGAGGTCTCTTTGGCTGTTTCTGCAGTCGGAGGTCTCTTTGGCTGTATCTGGCCTGATGAGATGAGAGTTCATGGGTTCCCGAGTCCCTGTGGAGAGCTTGCAGTGCCACCTGGCTTTTACCAAGGTGCAAACAGCACTAGGGTGTCTATCCTGCCGGTGGGACAAAACATGCACAGGGACGGTGATCTTGGACCAATCTTTTGATCATCAGTCCTAATATCCCTTTGTCAATAATGTCAATTTGTGCTTCATAAAACTTCTGTGAGCCGCCTTGGGTGACTTAACAATGTTAAAGATGCAAGTTGCTGTTGCTGTAAATTTTCATGCAATGATGGAATGGCAGACGTGTGCTTCGTAAACTGGTGTTTTGCATCTGGAGCACACAATGCAATATGGGAATAATCCATCATCCCAAGAATCCAGCGATCCTGGTCTCCTCAGCCATCTGCATGGAGACACAGTCAAATCTTTTCAATTAATCTGTCCCAGCAGAAAAGGCATAGATAACTTAGAGGGAAGTGTACAGCAATTGATAAATGGCCATGTTGGTTCCCGGAATGAGCCTGGGGCACAGATCTTGAGAGCTGTTGTCACTCTGTCCTTGATTGAGAGCTGCGGTTGCCCTTGGTGATCGGGCAAGAGCTGCGGATGCCCTCGAAGCTCGGGTGAGAGCTGTCTGCAATGTAGACTTTTGGTACCAATCCAAAGCTCCCTGAAGGAAGTCTGAAACGTAGGCTCCAGGAAAGGTTTAGAAATAGGCCTGGGTGTGTAGATCCTGTTGGATTGGTAATACCAGAATGGTTTGGCCCTCTTCCGATCCTGTTTAATGAATCTGGTCAGCCACACAGTCTGCTGTTATTTGGACTTATCTTCCTCCAGCATTTATATAAGATTCGGTGCGATTCCCACAGGGATTCCCATTGGCTGCACAGATCCACCACACTTCTCTTGCACCTTGGAAGGTTATGTTATAAGAAGTTTGAAAGAGTAAATGGTGATTATTAAATGGTTAAGGTAATTAAAGGATATGACAGTGAGAAATCCTTTCTTCCAGTTTGTGAGCCCAGAACAAGACGAGGACACCTCCTTGAAACGAGAGTCAGACCATTGAGGGGTGATATCAGGAAGCACTTCTTCACGTGGAAGATGGTGAAATTCTGGAATTCTCTTCCCCCCAAAAAAATGTTGCTGAAGCATGGGGGGGGGGGGGGGGGGGGGGTGAGGCTGGGGGATTGGGGGTAAGGCCGTGACTTGAAAATTTCATAACTGGGACTAATTTATTATTCTTTTGTTTTTAAAATAAATTTAATGTGCCCAATCCTTTTTCTTCCAATTAAGGGGCAATTTAGCTTGGCCAATCCACCTACCCTGCACATCTTTGGGTTGTGGGGGTGAGACCCACGCAGACAAAGGGAGAATGTGCAAACTCCACACGGACAGTGGCCCGGGTCCTCAGCGCCGTGAGCAGTGCTAACTACTGCGCCACCGTGCCGCCCAGACTAATTGGTTATTGATAAGCTATGGATCCAACATTATTGGAGATGAATTACAGATCAGCCTTGAGCTAGGTGAGGGGCAGGGCAGATTCGAAGGGGTGAATGGCCCACTCCTGTTCCATTGAGCAGTGTCTAGATCCAGGCTCAGTAGTTCTTTTCACATAGAATGCTCTCATTTGGTTATTTTTAGTCTTTTAAAAATAAATTTAGAGTGCCCAATTCATTTTTTTCCAATTAAGGGGCAATTTAGTGTGGCCAATCTACCTATCCTGCACATGTTTGGGTTGTGGGGGCAAAACCCACGCAGACACGGGGAGCATGTGCAAACTCCACATGGACAGTGACCCAGAGTCGGGATCGAACCGGGGACCTCGACGCCGTGAGACAACAGTGCTAACCACTGCGCCACCGTGCTGCCGTTCTCATTTGGTTATGTAGACAGTGGGGTGGGCCATCTGCGTAGAAGACATGGCAAACATCTCCAAAGTAATCTCAGTGAGCAGCGTCCCTTTAACAAAGTGCTTCCCCGGTGCTGAATTGGTCCTGGCAACTTGTGCTTTCCTGTGACAAGATTGTCTGGGCAGCTGACAAAGGCAGAAGTCCTGTTCTAACTCCATCTTTACATGTCGCCGTGGGAGCAGGCACTCCTTCAGCGATCTCTGAACCCAAATTGGTCGATGATTCAGGAGAACCCCACATTGGAAATTCTTGGCCATGTAGAGATGCATTGCTGTTTTTTCTAATGGGGTGATGCATTCAAACCCGCTGTTTTTGATGTGATTCCATTAAACAGCATAAATTTGAATTCACGTGTACCGAGGAACAGTGAAAAGTGTTGTTCTGCAAACAGTCCAGACAGATTGTTCCATGCATGAAAAAGCATCGGACATACGATAGATGCACAATGTAAATACATAGATACGGACATCGGGTGAAGCATACGGAGTGTAATTCTGCTCAGTAGAGAAGATGTGTGGAGAGTTCAGTCCATAAGAGGGTCATAAATAATATTGTTAGCAATGGATCACTTAAACACCAGTCTCCCAGCCAGCAGACATTGGGCAGGATTTTCCGTCCCACCGCACCAAATTTCTGGTACAGCACGCCGGCGGGATACTCCGTTTCGCCAGCTGGTCAATAGGGTTTCCCAATGTGGGGCAGCCCAACGCCGTCAGGAAACCCCCAGGCTGCCGGTAAAATGGAGCATCCCGACGGCGGAGAATCCAGCTCAATGTCTACCACCAGCAGGCCTGAAGCCTTGAGTAAACTCTAGGTAAGGTGCCTATTGAGGTCAGTGCAACTATTTGAATGTCCATTGCTGCTTTCAAAGATGAGGACTGAACTTCAAAGGAAATCAAAGTCACTCCACCTCTTGTTTTTGGAGTGTTTGGAAAAGGAGGGAATTCAAGGCAAAACTCCTTGAAAGATTTCACAGGGAAGACACAAGATGGTTCAGATGGATTATAGCAGAGCGTGGTCTGGCCTCTCCATGGGACAGGCAGTGAGGACAGTGGTGAACAGAGATCAGTGGAGAAAGATTAGAGTGCTGCAAGCCCTCAGGATGAGGATGGATATAAGAGAAGAGAAAACGAGTCCCATTGTGTCACCATTCCTCCTCCATCGTTGCCAATCTCTAGCCACAAAGAATTTGGTGTAAAGTTTTTAATGGCTGGGATTTTCCATCCCTGGCGGCATGGCCAGCAAGCTATAGAAAATGGCATTGCCTTCATTCGGCAGGGCAGGAAGGTTCTACCGCCAGCCAATGGCAGGCAGCCTGCACCACTGGAAAACCCGCCGCAGAGGGATTCGGGTTGGGGGGGGGCAGATCCTGAGCAATGCCTTGCCTCATGAGATGTTCCCAAATATCAACTTTATCTTTGATCTCTTAGCAACTCATGCAAAACTGAACCTGCAGAGTGATCCATAACATAAAGAATAAAGACTGGGAACCTTGGACATGCCCTACTCCCTACAACCACGATGCCAACAAAGGGGCACCATCAAGAGGTGTCCTCATGGAATCATAGAATTTATAGTGCAGAAGGAGGTCATTCGGCCCATCGAGTCTGCACTGGCTCTTGGAAAGAGCACCCTACTTAAGCCCATGCCTCCATCCTATATCTGTAACCCAGTAATCCCATCTCACCTTTTTTGGGCACTAAAGGCAATTTATCATGGCCAATCCATGTAACCTGCACATCTTTGGACTGTGGGAGGAAACCGGAGCACCCGGAGGAAACCCACGCAGACACGGGGAGAACATGCAGTCTCCGCACAGACAGTGACCCAAGCCAGGAATCGAACCTGGGACCCTGGAGCTGCGAAGCAACGGTGCTAACCACTGTGCTACCGTGCTGCCCTCTGAGCCCTTTGCTCTCTGCTCTCTGCTCGCAATCCTCTGAATCCCTGGCCTTGGAGAACTCTGTGAAGGATCACGCCATCTTTGATACAGGTAACTACCTTAGATCTCGCACAGGCACTGTGGTAACAGCCAAATCATCTGTTGTGGGGATGTTAGATAAGTATTGGCCAGAAGACCATGGAGGCCTTGCTCATCTTCAAAATGTTGCCCTGGATTTTCTGAGAAGAGAGATAAGGCCACAGTTTAACATCTCTGTAAAAATGAGGCATCTCTGACACTGCAGCATTCCCTTCATGCTGCGCTGGACTATCAGCCTTGACTTTGTGCTGAAGTTCAGGAGTGGAACTTGAACCAACAACTACCTGTCTCAGAGGCAGACGACTGGGCAAACTAGCCATGTTTTTAAAATACGCAAACTGTATTTTATGGATTTGTTGAACACTGATTGCAATTTTCTTGACAAAAGGAGAGGAGAATGGGAAATGCACCTTTGCTCCATTTATTCCAGGTGACAAGCGACGTATACAATGATGCTTAAAGGGGGTCAGCTCGAGGCAGCTTCAAAAATAAAAATTTTCTTTGAAGATTCTTATGAGGCCAAGAACAGTACTCAAGCTTTTCAGTCTCCACATAGAATCCGCCCTACCTAATGTTGACATCCTCATCCTATCTGCTTGAAGCACCATGCAACACCAAACTAGTGCGAGCACATGTTTTCTGCCTACAGCTTACAGTGTGGCCTGCTGACTGTCGCCTTGGACACCTGCCAATCAACACTCCACTGATCCAAACTGTGATGAATGAATAAAATTGTCATATTTTATATTTTGTTGAAGTAATGTTATTAAAACGTGGGTTAAGATGCAAACAGACAGTATGTCTGCTAGAGCTGTGATGAAGATGTCATAAAAGTGAGTTAATCATTGATTTACAGGTGAAGTGCTCTGCTCTTGAGAACCATTTACTTGTTTACAGATAATGGGATATTGTTTACATTTGAAGGACCCCTGGGGTGTAGATAATTTATGAGGGGTGTGTGTTTGGTCCTGGTTAAACAAGTTAAGGGACACCTTGTAAGAAGAGACAAAAGAATGCCTTATGCTTTGGGTACAGATGATGTAGTTAATGGGAGGGAGTAAATCTGTCTGAAAAGGCAGTAGGGCGGCACGGTATCACAGTGGTGAGCACTGTTGCTTCACAGCGCAAGTGCCCCAGGTTCGATTCCCGGCTTGGGTCACTGTCTATGCGGAGTTTGCACGTTCTCCCTGTGTCTGCGTGGGTTTCCTGCGGGTGCTCCAGTTTCCTCCTACAAGTCCTGAAAGATGTGCTGTTAGGTAATTTGGACATTCTGAATTCTCGCTCCGTGTACCTGGACAGGCGCTGGAGTGTGGCGACTAGGGTATTTTCACAGTAACTTCATTGCAGTGTAAATGTAAGCCTACTTGTGACAATAATACAGATTATTATTAAAAAGGTCTTGGAAATCTCAGTTTTGACCCTGAACAGTTCTCTCTCCAAAGATTCTGCACAGAGAAAAGCAAGCCATATCTACGGAAGGATATGCTGGCCTTGGAAAGGGTCCAAAGGAGGTTCACAAGAATGATCCCTGGAATGAAGAACTTGTCGTATGAGGAACGGTTGAGGACTCTGGTTCTGTACTCGTTGGAGTTTAGAAGGGTGAGGGGGGATCTTATTGAAACTTACAAGATACTGTGAGGCCTGGATAGAGTGGGCGTGGAGAGGATGTTTCCACTTGTAGGAAAAACTAGAACCAGAGGGCACAATCTCAGACTAAAGGAACGATCCTTTAAAACAGAGATGAGGAGGAATTTCTTCAGCCAGAGGGTGGTGAATCTGTGGAACACTTTGCCGCAGAAGGCTGTGGAGGCCAAATCACTGAGTGTCTTTAAGATAGAGATAGATAGGTTCTTGATTAATAAGTGGATCAAGGGTTATGGGGAAAAGGCAGGAGAATGGGGATGAGAAAATATCAGCCATGATTGAATGGTGGAGCCGACTCGATGAGCTGAGTGGCCTAATCCTGCTCCTATGTCTTATGGTCTTATGGTCTAAGCAGAGACCTGATTGTTAACTTTATTCACGAGTGGTATTTGACATATATTGGTTTGCTAATTGGAATATAGTGGCAGGTTTAGGATGTAAGTTAAAACTGTTGTAATCGTTAACTGTAAAACTATTTATTTGTTGCTAATGCGGTTAATTCTGTGTTTCAATTAATTTTCTTTAACGTAAAAGATACCTATTGGCCAGTGTTACCAAGTTTTACAAATCGCCGATAGTTGGGTTCTCATCTGGGATCCCAACAAAGCTGGAAACCTCCCCCACAGCTAGTTGTAGTTAAATGATCTTAAAATGTACAAAGGACACCGAATCACTTGAAGCATCCCTCATTTTTTAGTGTTCCATGTTTTCTTCCATTTTTTATTTGTTTTACCATTTGTGGCAAATCTTCCATTTAATACACATTCCGTAAATTTCATCAGCTCTCGTGTTTCAGTATTTGCAGATACAGAACTTGCAAAACACAGCAAATGTAAGATGCAAGTGAATGCTTTGGAGTCTGTTTTAACAGCAGGTTTTTAATTGGACTCAAATAGGCCAACTATCCTGTAACTTAGCTGCATGTTAATAAACAAAATAATGTTGACGGACAAATGTGTTATTAAGTCGTCCAAAAGCACATTTGTGCTGCTGTTGCTGCAAGCAAAGCCTTAAATCAAAGGTACAATTCTGCTTTGCTACAAACCCCATCGAGAATAAGGTTCCAATGCATCACTGAACACTTTGATGGATGTAACTCTGCTACAACGGCATACCCAACAGTGGAACAAATAAACATTTTTATGCAGCATTATGGTGTTGCTTAAGAGATTGTGATTTTGATATTTAAAATGTATTTTATTTCAGACCCCTTAGTCACTATTTCCAAAGTCTTTAATCATATCCAAGTAATGTGCTGTCATCTGTGACCTTTAGTGTACCATTCTTCTTGCAATATTTTTAATCCTTAATGATAAGTCTGCATTACGATGAACTTTATCATTTTCATTTCGATATGTTTCCCGATTAAGAAACATATCCAAATGTCATCAGCGAGTGAGTAAATGTGACACCATCACATGAGTTCTCCAATTCTCATTTTTAAAAGCACAGTTGTATAAACATGATTCCTTACTGTTGACAGTTTCACATTTCACTTTGCTGCAATAAACTTTATTCAATTACATGTTAATGACAGACATTTAGCAAAATTTAAAAGGTTGCTTCATTCCGAGACAGTGGCCACTGCTCAAGAAGGCAGGGCCCTTGCAGGCTACAGCAGGTAGGTTAAATAAAATAACATTCTACAACTGGATGCGGGGGGAGGGGGGGCAAGCCCCTCTGGCAGATCGCTGAGTAACGAGGGGCTGCCTTTCTTGCCCTGCAGCCCTGTAAAAAACTGTCTCCTCAGGGCTGTGTTTGCAGGCTTCCTGCAAGCTGGGCAGCATTGTGGTTAGCACAGTTGCTTCACAGCTCCAGGGTCCCAGGTTCGATTCCCGGCTGATGGATTGGCCATGCTAAATTGCCCTTAGTGTCCACAAAAAGGTTGGATGGGGTTACTGGGTTACAGGGATAGGTGGAGGTGTGGGCTTGGATAGGCGCTCTTTCCAAGGGCAGGTGCAGACCTGGTGGGTCGAATGGCCTCCCTCTCACTGTAAATTCTATGAATTCTATGATAAGCTCTTTATGGTCTCCCCACCCAATGGGGTTTGATTTGGATGACCTGGAAGATGACACTTAATGGGGCCTTTGCATATCTAAATCAACTCTGTCTACGAGTTACGGGAAGCCTGTCTAGGCATGTTCCCGCCGTTGGTAAAAATTTCTCAACGTTGGGACATGTGCAGGAAGCTAATCTGCAATGTCTCCTTGTGATGCATGGGTGTGCCAGTAAAATTGTTCCCTTTGCATTCTCCTCACAACCTGCTTTCCTACCTACCTTTTGTGTTTTCAGTAAATCTGGCTGAAATACACTTAATCTTTCCATCAAAATCATTAATAGAGTTTGCAAATAGTTGAGGCCCCAGCATCAACCTTTATGGCACTTCATAGCTACAGACTGACAACCTGAAATTGACACATTTATCTCGACTTTCTGTTTCCTGTTAGTTAGCCAATCCTTTATCCATACTAATAGATCACCCCAACACCATGAGCTCTTATCTTGTGCAATGACTTTTTATATGCCATTTTATTGAATGTTTTTTGGAAATCAAAATGCTGGACGCCACATCCATTGTTTTTGCTTTATCCACCGTGCTTGTTACACACTCAAAGAACTCATAAATTTGCCAAAATGTATTTCCCTTCCAGCAAACCAGATTGACTCTGTCTGAGTGTATTATGGTTTTCTAAATATCGTGCTAATTAACAATGCACTCCAGCATTTTCCCAATAACAGATGTTAGACTAATTGGCCTATAGTTTTCTGCTTTCTTTCATCCTCCTTTCTTGAATAAAGGTGACAAATTTGCAACGTTCCAACACACTGCAACCGTTTCAGAATCTGGGGAATATTGAATGATTACAACCAATGCCCATACAGAGGTGGTCACACCGCAGGCTCAGACTCCACAGGCAGAAAGGGAATGGGTGACCACCAGGCAAAGCAAGAGAGCTAGGCAGTGCAGGAACCTCCTGTGGTTAATCCCCTGCAAAACAGATATACCGCTTTGGATACTGTTGAGAGGAATGGCCTCTCAGGGGATAACAGCAGCAGCCAAATCCGTAGCACCACTGTTGGCTCTGCTGCACAGGGGAGGAGCAAAAGGTCCAGAAATGCAATAGTCATCGGGGATTCAATTGTGAGGGGAATAGATAGACATTTCTGTGGCCACAAAAGAGACTCCAGGATGGTGTGTTGCCTCCCTGGTGCTCGGGTCAAGGATGTCTCAGAGCGGTTACAGGACATTCCGAAGGGGTAGAGTGAACAGCCAGTGGTCGTGGTATACATTGGTACAAATGACACAGGTAAAAGAAGGAACAATGTCCTGAAAGCAGAATATAGGGGGCTAGGAACCAAGTTGAAAAATATTATCTCCATCTCAGGATTACTACTCGTGCCATGCGCGAGTCAGAGTAGAAACAGCAGGGTGTATAGGATTAATATATGGTTGAAAAGATGGTGTGGAGGGAGGGTTTCAGATTCCTGGGGCATTGGGATCAGTTCTGGGGGAGCTGAATAAACTGGACAGGTTGCACCTTGGCAGGACCGGGACTGATAAGTGGTGTGGATACTTGCTAGAATGGTTGGGTGGGTTTGAACTAATGTGGCAGGTTCCCATCCTCCTATGTATGGATTCAGAGCAGGGGAATCAAGAACAAGAGAAAAAGACAGCAAGTAGGTTAGGAAAAGTGATAGACAGGGAAATCAAGAGCCAGAATCAGATAAGGACACAGTATAAAAAATAGTAGGAATGGGACAAGCAGCAGTAAAATGACTAGCCTTAAGGTTTTGAACCTGAGCGGTCGGAGCTTTCAAAATAAAATGGATGAATTTGTTGCGTAGATAGATGTAAAGGGGTATGATAGAGTTGGGATTGGCGACATGGCTCAAAGGTGACCAAGGATCGGAACTAAACATTGAGGGCTATTCACTGTTTAGGAAGGACAGACAGAAAGGAAAAGGTAGTAGAGAAACATTGTTGATTTGAAGAAGATATTGATACAATATTGAAGAAAGATATGAGCACAGACAAAGTGGAATTTGTATGGGTTGAATTAAGAAACACCAAGAGGCAAAAAACATTTGTGGGGTTGGTATACAGACCACCAAACTGCAGTGCCAATGTTGGGTAAACTATTAGACAGGAAATCAGAGTTGCATATGATAAAGGAACATCTATGATTATGGGCGACTTTAATCTGCATATAAATTGGGCGAGTCAAATTAGTCACAGTACAATAGAGGAGGAATGTCTGGAGTGTATATGGGATGGTTTTCTGGACCAATATGTTGAGGAACCGACAGGGAAACGGGCCATCTTGGACTGGGTGTTGTGCAATGAGAAAGGATTAGTTGGCAATCTAGATTTGAGAGAACCCTTGGGGATGAGTGACTATAATATGATAGAATTTTTTATCAAGGTGGATAGTGGGGGAATTGATTCTGAGATTCTGAGAATCTCAATGAAGGTACCTATGATGGTATGAGGTATGAATTGGCTGTGATGGACTGGGATACATTACTGAAAGGAAGGACAGTGGATAGGAAATGTCTGGCATTCAAGGAACGAATAGGTGAACTCTAAAAGTTGTTTATTCCTATTTGGCAGTGGAAGGGGACTGTGGCTAAACCATGGATTACAAGGAAAATTAGAGATAGTATTAGATTCAAAGAAGAATCATTCAATTTGGCAAGATAGACCTGAAGATTGGGAGCAGTTTAAAATTCAGCAAAGGCGGACCAAGGGATTGATTAAGCAGGGAAAAATAATCATATAATAATAATCACTTATTGTCACAAGTAGGCTTTAATGAAGTTACTGTAGAGTATGAAAATAACCTAGCGGGAAACATAAATACAGACTGCAAAAATTTCTATAGGTATGTAAAGAGAAAAAGATTGACAAAAACGGATGTAGCCCCCTTACAGTCAGGAAACCAAGGAGTTCATAACAGGAAACAAAAAAATGGCTGAGAAACTAAATTTGTACTTTGCTTCTGCTTTCACAAAAGACATGAATAATGTACCAGAAGTTCTGAGAAACACAAGTTTAAGTGAGGAGGTTAAGGAAATGAGTATTGGTAGAGAAATGGCATTTGGAAAGCAATGGTGTAATCAGACAAAGTCAGCATGGATTTACGGAAGGGAAATCACACGTGACAAATTTACTGGAATTCTTTGAAGGTGTAAATAGTAGAGATGACCAAGGAGAACTGGTGGATGTGGTTTATTTAGACTTTCAGACTTTTAGACATTCAGGCTTTCGACAAGGGCTCATGTAGTAGAGTACAATGTAAAGTTAAAGCACATGGGATTGTGGGTAATGCCTTGAGATGGATCGAAAGCTGGTTAGCAGGCAGGAAGCAAAGAGTTGGGATAAATGGGCCTTTTTCTAAATGGCAGACAGTGACTAGCGGGGCACCACAGGGATCTGTGCTAGGACCCCAACTGTTCACATTATATATTAATGATTTGGACGAGGGAACTAATTGTATGAGCTCCAAATTTGCAGATGATACAAAGTTGGATGGGAGGGTAAGCTGTGAGGAGGAAGCAGACATGTTTCAGCGGGATTTGGATATGTGAGTGAGAGGGCACATGCATGACAGATGCAGTGTAATGTGGATCAATGTGAGGTTATCCCCTTCAGCAGCAAAAATAGAAAGACAGATTATTATTTGAATGGATGTAAATTTGGAGAGGTGGATATTCAATGAGACCTTGGTATCTGCATACATTACTTGCTGAAAGTAAGCGCACAGGTACAGCAGGCAGTAAAGAAGGCAAATGGTAGGCCTTCATAGTGAGAGGATTTGGGGATAGGAATAGGGATGATTTACTAATTGGAAAAGGGTTTTGGTGAGACCACACCTGGAGTATTGTGTGCAGTTTTGATGTCCTCATCTGAGGAAGGATGTTCTTGCTATGGAGGGAGTGCAGCGAAGGTTTACTAGGCTGATTCCTGGGATGGCGGGACTGTCATATGAGGAGAGACTAAATCGGTTAGGATTATATTAATTGGAGTTTAGAAGAGTGAGAGGGGATCTCATAGAAATTTATTAAATTATAACAGGATTAGCCAGGATAGATTCAGAAAGAATGTTCTCAATGGTGGGGAAGTCCAGAACTAAGGGTAATAATTTGGGGATAAGGGGTAAACCTTTTAGGACTAAGGTGAGGGGAAATTTCTTCACCCAAAGAGTGGTGAATCTGTGAAATTCACAACCACAGAAAGTAGTTGAGGCCAAAGCATTGTGTGATTTCAGAAGGAATTAGATGTAGCTCTTGGGACTAAAGAAATCAAGGGATATGGGGGAAGGCGGGATCAGGGTATTGAATTTAATGATCAACCATGATAATGAATGGTGAAGCAGGCTCGAAGGGCCGAATGGCTTACTCCGCTTCTATTTTCTATGTATGTTTCTATGTATGACCTTGGGTAGTGTGGACCAGGGAGCTGAAGAGTAAAGACATATGTATGGTTTTCTGTTTATTACTGAAAGTCTCCAGTGTATGTCTTGAGCTACCACATTGGCGTTGAGGATTTATTTTTCGATTGCAGCTGACAGTCGTCGTGAATCGAAGGGGGGAGGAAGCAAGAGTTGAGAAAGTAGAGAAGTGCCAGCAAGTGTCAGAATCATTTAAACCGTGATTGGAAATGCCTATCATTGGAAAACTAGACCAAGGGTTTGAGTCATGGAGTCAGTGCATTGAATAACTCCACTTCTTCTTTACCGTGAACGAGATCACAGGTAAGGACAAGCAGAAGGTGATACGTCTGATAGTTTGCGGGCCCCAGACTTACAATCTGATTGGGAACCAGAGGCACCCGACTCGAAGATCTTTGACCAGACAGTGAAATTGGTTAAAGAACATTGCAACCCATGGCCCTCTTTTATCCTCCAACATTAAGTTTAATTCTGCAGTGAGGGAGCATGAAGGGTCTGTCACAGCCTTCATAGCCACGTTTTGCCAGCTTGCTGAACACTGAGTTTAAGACCATGCTCAGCGACATGTTGCGTGACTGGTTGGTTTGTGGGTTACATAACCTCAATATCCAGAAGAGGCTTCTGGCGGAGACCACAAATACGTTGGAAAAAGCGATCGAGAGAGCTAGGCAATGGAATGTACTGAAAAACACGCAATTGAGCTTCTAGGGTGGCTGAGCGGGAGGTTAACCAAATATAGCCTGGTACAGCCGCGAGGTCGATGGCGAGATCAATAAGCATAGCTCCGAGTTAGACATGATCCTCGGGACAGGCCTGGAACCCAAGGGGCGGGAAGGAATCAGGGTGTCAAACCAAATCTGAGATGGACTGCAATAGTTACAGGGGACGCCATCGACAGTAGTCCTGTAATGTTTGGGAGTTTGTGTGCTTCCATTGCAACCGAAGATGGCACATTCAAACATGTTACCGCGCAAGGCAAAGCGTGCCGTTGCAAAAAAAAAACAACAGCAACAGCAGATGTCCACAGCACCACTGAACATAATGGAGGATAGTTTTGGAGAAGAGAATTTGCTGCATTGGTTGAATCCAATCCAATTGAGTGAAACAGCTACAATTGATAGTCGTCTTAAGGGTGAATGGTAGGTACTGTGGCTTCGGTGACCAGAGTGGGTGAATACATCTTCCAATACCAGCATGCAGGAACTCAGTTTTATGCTTGAAGAATATTACAGCCAAACGCTCGACATACACCGGAGAGATCCTTGGGCTGAATTAAAGGTGTGAAAGCCAAGATGCATGGAGTTTTCTCTCCAGATCTGGCACTCAGGGCACAGAGAATCATCATAGAATTTACAGTGCAGAAGGAGGCCATTCGGCCCATCGAGTCTGCACCGGCTCTTGGAAAGAGCACCCTACCCAAGGTCCACACCTTCACCCTATCCCCATAACCCAGTAACCCCATCCAACACTTAAGGGCAATTTTGGACACTAAGGGCAATTTTAGCATGGCCAATTCACCTAACCTGCACATCTTTGGACTGTGGGAGGAAACCGGAGCACCCGGAGGAAACCCACGCACACACTGGGAGGATGTGCAGACTCCGCACAGACAGTGACCCAAGCCGGAATCGAACCTGGAACCCTGGAGCTGTGAAGCAATTGTGCTTTCCACAATGCTACTGTGCTGCCCTACGGGGGTGTGGTCCCACCCCCCTCCGTCACGCTGGTGGTGCCTGAAAGTGCCGGCAATGCCAGCTCCACTGAGATCAGGGTGCCATCTTTAAAGGGCGCCCCAATCTGTGCTAAAAATAATCTTAACCCCCCTTCCCCCCAACCCCCAAGGTCACAGGGGACACCATCCCACAAGCATCATCCCCCTGGCACAAGTGTCGTTGCAGCCACCATTCTTTCAGACATCGGCGCGGCCCCCACCCTGTCATAGACATCGGTGGCAGTCTCCCCACAAGCATCGGGGTGATTTCCCCCCCCCCAAACATAAGTGGACACCCCCAATGGGGCTCCCTAGTGGGCTTGCCCCTGACACAGCCCCCCGGCACTGCCAGGTTTTCACTGCTGGGGCAGTGCCAAGAGGAATTGCCAGTACACCACCCCAGGCATGTCCCTCTCCTCCCTCGTGGGTTCCACTCGACGGCTTCAAGTTTGTAAATATCAATTGTAAACTCGGCGATGTGACATTATGTTGGCAAGGTATGAATATTTAGTGAGGGGGAACATATGGAGGGGAATCCATTTCATTAGATTTAAATTTATTAAAATGTATTGAAATGAGGTTCCCGCTCTTTCTGGGATGTATGAATCTGGGAATACATTCCTGCTGGTTATGTGTCATGTAATGTGTAGTGACATCAGCAATGTGTAGTGACATCAGCAATGTGTAGTGACATCAGAAATGTGTAGTGACGTCAGAAATGTGTAGTGACATCAGAAATGTGTATTGACATCAGCAATGTGTAGTGACATCAGAAATGTGTATTGACATCAGCAATGTGTAGTGCCATCAGAAATGTATAGTAACATCAGCTATGTGCAGTGACATCAGAAATGTGTAGTGACGTCAGAAATGTGTAGTGACATCAGCAATGTGTAGTGACATCAGCAATGTGTAGCGCCATCAGAAATGTATAGTGACATCAGCAATGTGTAATGACATCAGAAATGTGTAGTGACGTCAGCAGAGTGTTTGTGCGGACTTTCAGCAGATCACCATATTTGATCGTATGGAGCAACACCCTTCATAAACCTCTCATATTTTACAAGAATCCAGAGTGTGGGCACACGCTTTACGAAAACAAAATAAAATAACGGGAGAGAAAACCGGCGACAAGGATTGTGGCAGAAAAATCGCTGGAAATAAGGTTTTCATCGATTCGTTGTGGGACGTCATCGGGAGAAGTGGAAGATTCGCAGGATCGGACCCGCGCACGCGCACATTCACAGACACACGACAAGCAAAGCACTGCCCCCGATGTAAAGTTTCAATAAAAGTTTTCGATAGCAACTGAGGGAGAAAACCGACAGTTGGGGAAGACTTGCTTGCATTAAAATGAGTGGTGTCTGGGCTGCCGGGGTCGCGCATGTGGCAAAGCTACACGGGCTGCAGGGAACGGGGGTTTCGAAGTCTGCCACTGCATGGGTCAATCCATGGACGACAAGTCAAAATACTCAGGCAAAAGCTGGGAAAAATTCCTTGATCAAGGGATTATTTATGCCATACTTTTCAACGCAGTTGGAAGTGGAGACCCTCGGAGCTGAGATCCAAAAATGGCGGGAAAACAGGTGTCATGGACGCATTTGATGAGGATCACGAAACATGGAATTCATACGAAGAAAGGTTCTAATTGTTTGTATAGCTAATCAGACACCAGGGGACCTAAACGCTGCAACATTTTTCAGCTCAGTTGGCTGTAAAATGTTTATCCTGCTACATAATCTTGTTCACCCAGCAAAGCCAGAAGGCAAGGCCTTCAGTGAATTCAGGAAAATTTTAGCGGGGCATTTCTCTCCTAAACACTTATTGATTGCAGACAGGTTCCAATTCCACCGTTGTAGTCAGGAAGAATGTGAAATCATTTTACAGTTTATCGTGTATTTAAGAGCTAGATATTGTGAATCAATTCAGGGGAAGCTGCTTGCTGTCAGTGATTTAACTCTGAAAACTGCTGTGGAAGTTGCCACACCTATGGAGCAGAGCTTGCAACGAGAGAAGCTTCACAGACATGGGTTGGAGCGAAGATCTACAAAATAGATACCTCAAGGAACAAGCGTGAATAGGTGCAAAAATCTCATCGGTGTACACAGGTTGGATTTTCAGCAGGGGAAGGCTGGAGTAAATCAAAGACTTGCAAGAACGGTGGTAAGAAGGGCCTCACTGTCAAAGCGTGTTGGGCTCAAAAACTTTTTCTACACAAGAAAGTGCAATAATAATAATAATCTTTATTAATGTCACAGGTAGACTTACATTCACACTGCAATGAAGTTACTGTGAAAATCCCCTAGTCGTCACACTCCGACGCTTGTTTGGGTACACGGAGGCAGAATTCAGAATGTCCAATTCACCCAACAAGCACGTCTTTCCGGAGTTTTGTGGGAGGAAACCGGAGCACCCGGAGGAAACCCACGCAGACACGGGGGAGAACGTGCAGACGCCGCACAGACAGTGACCCAAGAGGAAAGCAAACCCGGGTCCCTGGCGCTGTGAAGCAACAATCTAGTCGTGTCTACAAATTAGTTGATGAAGCTCAAGACAGCAAAATAAAGCTATTGCAAGAGTTTAAGCTGGGTGTTTTGTTAATGCAGGGAGATCAGCGTTTGTTTGGGCGGGGGGGGGGGAGGGGGGGGGAGTCCTTTAGGAGTTTTATAGGTGAAGCAAACAAAATGTGGGTTGAATGGATTTCTTCATTCATAATAATAATTAGATTTTATAATGGTTCGTGCCATGCAAATAACAAAATGGAAATAATATTGCAATCAGTACTATTTATAATATATGTGTCTGTGTGTCATATCCACGTATTAACAGCAAATGCTTTCCAGAATAACTCTCAAATTCACAAATTTCACAGGAATACACTAATTGGTACCAGTTCATTTAGTCTAGTATGATCTTCTGAACAAAGTCGTGTGCTTTTTAAAAAAAGACAGTGCTTAATGAGTTTTTATCTTTAGATTCAAAATTATGAGCTTTTGCACTGCCGGTGAGGTGCTTCACTGACAAAATTACTTTTGAGTTTAAAAAAATCTCTCCATCCACCCCAAGTTAGATTCACCGCACTCTCCTAAAGTGAAGGTTAACTAATGCACCAACAGTCCTGTGGGCATGCATTAATGCATAATGAGTAAGAATGTTTATCGTGATTCCAATCACCTACATTATTCCATTCCCTTGTTCACTCTCTACAAGGAGCTCCCGCAGCTTCTTAATATCCGATCAACACTGAAGCAAGGAGTTAGTGTACGACAAAAAGAAAAGTTCATCTTCATAACACAAATAGTTTTTAAAATGGCTGCACTACAGATTCCCACTCAGTTGCACTACTGTTTGCTGTAAAGAGGTGGGAACTTCATTATCATTTTGAAAAGGGATTGTTTTGTTTGAAAAGGCCGTTTGTGGATCATGAAGCTACAGGACAGTTGTCAACGCTGCAATGCTGTGCACACATCTCCCCTGAACTAATTCAGCAGCAGAATTCTAGATCTTCCAGAATTCAGATTTGTTCCTCACCGCCCCCCCCCCCCCCCCAATTACACATTTTGAAAGGCAGTTCTGAAAGCTCGTGCTTCTTGTGAACTGAGCTTAAATTTATGCATGTAGCTCTGGTTTCGACATATGCTTCTTTCATAGATTATCATAGAATTTACAGAGCAGAAGGAGGCCATTCAGCCCATCGAGTCTGCACCGGCTCTTGGAAAGAGCAACCTACCCAAGGTCAACACCGCCACCCTATCCCCATAACCCAGTAACCCCACCCAACACTAAGGGCAATTTTTAACAATAAGGGCAATTTATCATGGCCGATCCACCTAACCCGCACATCTTTGGACTGTGGGAGGAAACTGGAGCACCCGGAGGAAACCCACGCACACACGGGGAGGATGTGCAGACTCCGCACAGACAGTGACCCAAGCCAGAATCGAACCTGGGACCCTGGAGCTGTGAAGCAATTGTGCTATCCACAAGGCTACCGTGCTGCCCCTCAGATAGGGTGTATTATAACTGGTACCCACACCTACGTGTCCGTAGATCCAAGCAGGGCAACCCTGGTGAAGCATCAGAAGGCTGTGCCTCTCACACAGAGCAATAACTGTGCAGATAGCAGTGGGCACAGCTCACGAGGGAAATCTTCAGTTGAGTAAAGTCCAAGATCTGAGCCACATGGCTTTTGTCATCATGGCCTGCAGAGATTCCCATTTGGAGACCATTCTGCAGCGGCACTCCCTCAACTTTCTCAAATCATTCCACAAATAACCCGGTTGGACAAAAGATCAATTAAAAAAGATCCAACCACATTCCTCCAGCTGAAGATGAACAGCTTCCCTCGTGTGTCTTTTTTTTGTGCGACCTTTCAATCCCAGCCTCCTACAGTGGCAGAAAGTTCTGAGATGGAAGGTTGATGATTTACAGCAAGAGCCTAACGAGGCTGAGGGGTGTCGCTTTGCTTTTGGTTGTGAGCCTTTTCCCCTTTAAGTGGAGAATGTGATGACACTCCCTGTACCATTAGATGGGTTGCAATCCAAAAGTCACAAGGCAATCCTTAATGAGGATGAGGTGATCCTACTAAGGTCTCCTCCTTTCGTGAGCTGGGTGAGTTTCATTTGTGAACTCCTTGGGCATGCCCTCCATTGCTGGTAGGATGAACCTTACTTTAGAGTATTTAAGTATAAGGTTAGGGTACCCTGAAGCAGCAACTATAGAAAGATATTAAAGTGGATTTTGTTGTTAGCAAAATAAAATTGCCGAATTGACACTTTGAATTTGGATTGGATTTTCATCTTTCATTATTCTGCCTGAGACAGACTATCAATTTTGGGAATGAATAGTAACTGAAGCCCACCATGAAAGTGTAATGAAAGTATTCTGGAAGGAAATTGAACTGGCTTTTGGCGAGATAACAGCAGTGGATGGTACCACGTTTTTTAAAAAAATAGTATCCAATTATTTTTTCCAATTAAGGGGCAATTTAGCGTGGCCAATCCACCTAGCCTGCACATCTTTAGGTTGTGGGAGTGAAACCCACGCAGACACGGGGAGAATGTGCAAACACCACACGGACAGTGACCCAGGGCTGGGATCGAACCTGGGACCTCGGCGCCATGAGGCAGCAGTGCTAACCACTGCACCACCATGCTGCCCGGAGGTATCACAGTTCTAATGTACATCCGGCACTAAATGCACTGATAAGGAAAATCCAGCCAAGTTTCTTTCCTCATCCTAATTTAATTTATTTTCTTTGCCCACACTAAAGGAATTGGGTATCACAATATTTCAGGGTTTACAGGTGTTTCGAAAATGACTTGAGTGCAAAAGAAACATCTTGAAAAGCACCTCAATCATCCTTTTAAAAAGGGTCTGGGATAAAACTTAAATGCATAGGTGGAGAAATATATGTATCAATGGCCATTTTTTATTAAGTAAGGTTGGTGATTTAGTTTCCAAAATGAATAATTGTAATGGAATTCAATCCCCAGAACACTGATTAAAAATCTCAGCGTAGCATGCAGTATAAACCAAAATGATTTATTGTCGCAGTAAATCAATGGCCCCGATGATGCATTATGCTACTCCATGACATCCATGTTTTATATTTAAAAATCTTCTGAATCACCAACAGCAATGCCAACAATGCAGGAGGCCATTCATCCCATCAACTCTGCACTAGCTCTCTGCAAGAGCATTCTACCTAGCCCCCCAGTTATCCCCGCAACCTTACACGTTCGTTCTTTTCAGATGGCAATTCCCTTTTGAATACCCCGATCAAACCTGTCTCCACCACCCTATCAGGAAGTTCACTCCAGAATCCAACCACCCTCTGGGTGAAAACACTTTTCCTCACATCACTTTTGACTCCTTTTGCCAATTATTTTGGATCTGTGCCCTCTAGTTTCAATGCAAGGTGCGCTTATATAAATGCAAGTAAGGTGGGGTCATGAGAGGAGTGATTGGAGTCTTGGGATTTGTGGGGTCAGCAAGGGAACAGGGGAGGGAGATCTGGAGGTCCTGGAAACTGGAGAGAGTGGCCCTCCCACCGCCCTCCCATCTGCCACTGACCTATCTGCAATTTAAGGTGGGTGGGGAGGGGGGAATTGCGGGTGAGGCCTAGCGTGGCCAATCTGCCATCACCCTGAATGAGGCTCCTAAGTGGCAATTATTGGCCACTCACAGGCCTCTTCAAGCCTGGCTTCAATTTTAAGGCTTGCAGGAGGAGTTCAGGGGCAGGGACTCAAGAATATATGCTGCCGTGCAGCATGTTGGCTTACCGGCACCATTCCGCCCCTGAGGTGGAATCAGCAGCTGAAGGGCTACAGGCCCACAAGCAGCGGATAGCCTATTAAGGATACTTAATGATCTATTGAGGCCTATTTTCAGATGCCGACTGGAATTTTCCACCTCCACCCTACTGGCCCAGTTGCTAAGAACATTTTCTAAATTGTGCAAAGAGGACATCTCAAGATGGAGATGCCTTCTCTCTCTCTCTTGGCTGAACTGCAGGCTGCTGCTCCGCCTTATGTAATAGAAGGCCACTTATTGGCTCTCCAATTTCTTCATTGAACAGTGAGTCTGGCCTCTGGTCCCATTACGCCAAATCGGGGAAAAATCACTGGCTGGTAACTGTTTGCCACATAATGCAAAATCGTGACCTAGGAGTTGACCCAGGGCTTGGGATCTTGAATGCAAAAGGAAAATCCTGCCCGCTGTTGGTATAACATCACGTCATTTTATTAGTTATACAGATAGGTGATGTAGAAATGATGGAAGATTTAATTTGAACAGTTTCTGCATTTGGACATTCATTTGGAAAGTTGACATGAACATCTCACCTGATAATTCTCGGTTCACAGTATGGGAATTGGTCCTAACCAGCTCAACTAAAATTAACTTCATCACAGATGATTCCTCATAGTTTCTCATTTCAGGGAAACATCTAACCACCATTTTCAGGAAAACATTAGGGGTGGGATTTTCGACCCAACCCATCGCATGGTTCGTGGCGGTGGGGCGGCTGATGGCTGGATTTTTGACCCTGTCGTTGTCGACGTGGTTTCCTATTGAATGCACCCCTTGCCACGGGAAATCTGCGGTGGGGGTGCGCAGTCAGGGGGAGCTGAATGTTCCACTGGCGTGAACGGCCGGAAAGTTCCGACCTAGACATTTTGTTACTCGATGGAGGACATTTTTTGGTCAATTTTGGCCAAAATGCTCATCAAATAATAGAATTTCATAGAAGTTAAGTTAGCAAATGAAGGATTTGCATATTTACTTTTTGTCTTTCACTCATCGGGACTGTTTACAATTGGGGAAAATGAAGATTAAAAAATGAAATTGGGATAAAATAAAAAGGGCAATTGTCCGATGGGGTTCCTGATTTGCAAATTAGCATACCAGTGAGAAAAGTGTTTGACTGTGACTAGGGGAAAACATTGTGATGTCGAAGAGGTAACTTGATAGTGGCGAGGTAAGGAGCGGGATTCTCTGACCCCCTGCCGGGTCAGAGAATCACCGTGGGGCGGTGTGAATCCCGCCCCGATGGCCCAAGGCTGGCTGCCGAATTCTCCAGCACCGGGGTTTTGGCAGGGGCAGGAATCACGCCGTGCCGGTTGGCGGCTGCTGGCAGCAGCCCCCCCCGGTGATTCTCCGCCCCGCAATGGGCAGAGCGGCCGCCCGTTTTCGACCGGACCCGCCGGTGTAAATCAAACCAGGTCCGTCCGTCACGATCGGGGCCCACCGATCCATGGGCGGGCATGTGCCGTGGGGGCACTCTTTCCCTCTGCGCCGGCTGCTGTCAACCTCCGCATGGAGAAGAACCCCCTTGCGCATGCGTTGGGATGATGCCAACACACGCTGGTGGTCCCGCGCATGCGCAAACTCGCACGGGCCAGCGGAGGCCCTTCGGCGCCAGTTGGCACAGCGCCAATCCCTTCCATGCCAGCTGACGGGACGCCAACCCCGCCGGCGCCGGCCTAGCCCCTGAAGGTGCGTAGGATTCCGCACCTTCCGGGCGGCCCCATGCCAGGGTGGTTCACGCCACTCACCGGCCCAAGGAAATTGGCACTTATATGCTAAAAGCCTGGTTGACAGGGTGGTCCCATCAAAGGGATATAATGATATATCCATAGCACAATAACTGGTGAAAGGGATTCAGTAGCAGCAGCTGCCATCACAGCCACACCCAGCAGCACAGAACACTCTCTCCTGAAAACAAGTTGTTGCTAAAAGGGCAGCTGGTTAAAATCCAAAACTCACACGAAGAAGATTACCCCTTTGTTGAAACTGAAGATGATTTTCCCAAATGTGGACAAAAAACCTGTGCGTGGTAATTATTTGCTGGATTTAGCTCATAGAATATTTTATAATAGTGGAAGCAAATTACTGCGGATGCTGGAATCTGAAACCAAAGAGAAAATGCCGGAAAATCTCAGCAGGTCTGGCAGCATCTGTAGCGTGAGAAAAGAGCGAACGTTTTGAGTCCAGATGATCCTTTGTCAAAGCTGAAAGCTAAATATTTATACTGTGGAGAGAGAATGAAAGATGAGTCATAGCCACAGAAACCCAGGGAAGCCGGGTGCTAATAGCCACAGAAACCAAGGGGAAAGAGTGCTAATGGTAGTCCCCAGAGAGGACAAAAGATGTGAAAGGCCAAACAGCAGAGAAACTAACATCAGAGGGTAAACTTTGACAGATGTAGATGTAGAAAGGGGAAGTATAGCGGAGAAAGGGTAAGGAAAGGTGGCAAAGATGGGGGGGGTGGTAGTTAATATATATAAAGAAAGACAAGAAAGAAAGAAATGGTAAAAGACAGTTGAAATGAAATGGGATGAAAACAAATGGGTCGAGGTGGGGTAGAGCTAATCATCTGAAGTTGTTGAATTCGATGTTGAGACTGGAAGGCTGTAGCGTGCCTAACCGGAAGATGAGATATTGTTTCTCCAATTTGCGTTGAGCTTCACTGGAATATTGCAGCAGGCCAAGGACAGACATGTGGGCATGGGAGCAGGGTCTTGTGTTAAAATGGTAAGCAACTGGAAGGTCAGGGTCCTGAATGCGCACAGACCGAAGGTGCTCACCAATGTGACCACCCAGCCTGCGTTTGGTCTCTCCGATATAGAGGAGACCGCATTGGGAGCAGCGAATGCAGTAGACACAATTGAAACAGGTGCAAGTGAATTGCTGCTTAACCTGGATTGAGTGTTTTGGGTCTGGGATGTTAAGCATGGAAGAGATAAAGGGGCAGGTGTCACACCTTCTGCGATTGCATGGGATGGTACCATGGGTGATGGGAGAGGTACTGGGTATGGTGGCGGAGTGGACTAGGTTATCTCTGAGGGAACGGTCTCTGTGGAATGCTGACAGAGGAAGTGAAGGGAAGATGTGTTTGGTGATGGCATCACGCTGGAGGTGGCGAAAATGGCGGAGGATTATGCTTTGCATACGGAGGATGGTGGGGTGAAATGTGAGAATGAGGGGGACTCTATCCTCGTTCTGGGAGGGCAGGGAGGGGGTGAGGGTAGTGGCGAGGGGGATGGACCGCACACTGTTGAGGGCCCTGTCAACAACTGTCGGTGGGAAATCACGGTTGAGGAAGAAGGAACACTTTTCCGAAGCACCATTTTGGGGTATATAATATTGGATGTTGTTTAGGAACAAGGGGTAGCTCAACGTTCAGGAACTGTAGGTAGCGGGGAACAAAGGGGTAACTTCATGTAATACTGTGTGTGTATAGCTGTCAGTGTAGTTAAGTGTACCGTCGTAGTGTATTATCGTCCTTCTTGCCATATGTTTTTCTTTTAAGTTAATAAATATTCTTTATTAATTGATTACAAAATGACTAAACTATTCTTCCCTGGTTTGCGTATCTTATCTCACAGTATACCAAACTGAAAATGTACACCACTAAGAACTGATGTTGTAAATTGCTCTTTTGGGTTTTGGGATACACACTCATTTAATATCAGTGGGGTTCATAACAGGACACTTCGTAAGGAAAAGAAAAGCAATTTATACTGTATGAGAAGGAAGTGTTGATTGGTTAGCAAGTACATTCTGATTGGTAGAGGCATTACCATGGAGATTGCACTGCCATGGAGATTGTAGATGGTGACTAATCGTTAACTGCCAAGAATGGTTTGAAATGTGGCAGTTTGAATTTCAAACAATGTTTGGCAGTTAACTGTCAGTCACCTGGTGCATTCTACATGGCAACACTTCTGCAAATCAGTCTACCTTCAAACAATCGGCACTTCCTTCTCATGCAATATAAATTGTTGTCTTCCCCTTTATATTGGAATTCTTGCGAAGTATGAGTGCAAGATGAAAAGCTTTGACTTGTCTTTTTTAAGCAATACTCTAAGTTCTGTACTACCGAACAATGATTTTGAGGTATGTTTTTGATGTCTTAATTTTTGTCTTGGAGTCATCTCATAACGTAAATCTGGAATTCATTCATTTGAGCCTTTTCCTTGGGAAGTCGGTATCTTATGCTGCTGTACTTGGCTCTGTGTGGAATAGAAGGCCAATTTTATCAAATGCTCCAATTTCTTCATACATTTAAGCGGTCTTATGACTATGGCCAGGTCTGCCCACTAGTAGCGGGATTTGTGATTCGCTGCAGAATAGTGCATCGGGCCAAAAACATGACTTGCGCTGGGCATCAGACCCGTTGCAGGTCTCTGGCCTGCCCCACTGGCCATAACGGGATTCCTGATGTCCCCATCGAGTCCCCATGGGCCGGAGGGGCTCAGGTTGGGTGTCCTTCGTGGGATTTGGCTCGTTCGGCTGGTCTCCACATCTTCAGCCTTTGAACCCTTTAAACAGTCAGTTAGTATGTAAAGGTTAAAGTTTTCTCATAGTAAAGTGAAAGTGAACCCATCTGTACCTTGAACCCTTGTGTGATGAAGGTAAAGTAACATCTTTAATGTGGTGAAAACCTTCAACGTGGTTTTCATACATTCCATTTCATTGCCCGTTAAAGTATGGAAATCAATGTTTACACCTAGAAGGCTGAAAGCTTTGATCTGCATTGTTTACATTCAAAACCACTTCAAAGGTTTCCAAAGGGGTGAGCGATTAGGGTGTGTTTTGGGGAGGGGGAGGAGTGTCCTCCTTGCAATCGTGAGGTGGAGGGGAAGAGGGGCTGCAGCAGCTATTTTTAAAAATAAATTTAGAGTAGCCAATTATTTTTCTTTTTCCAATTAAGGGGCAATTTAGCGTGGCCAATACACCTAACCAGCATATCTTTGGGTTGTGGGGGTGAAACCCACACAAACACGGGGAGAATATGCAAACTCCACACGTACAGTGACCCAGGTCAGGGATTCGAACCCGGGTCCACAGCACCGCAGCTGCAGCAGCTTTTTGAGGTCAGAACACAGAGGCGTGGGACCTGTCAGAGAGATTAGATTCCACCCCTCACAGTTGCAGTGCAGACCCCGATGTGCCATGGAATTGCACAAAAAAGCCAATTCAGCTAAGATGGTTTCTAAGTGCCATAGCATGGCACATGGGGGTCAGTCCTAGTGCCAGCAGGAATCACTCTGCTTTTGCTGTTGGCGGGAGCAATTAGTCTGTAAACAGGAAAATAACGCTCTATGACTCTATTAGACTTGCCCACAGATTTTCCTGTGGGCCTGTGCACTGGAACATTCATTAATTCAAATCCAAAACAGTAGAGTTGATTTGAGACCTGTGAAAACAGGTGAAGCAACTGTATAACCCCATTACTAATCCAATTGAGACACACAAGCCTTCATTTTCTTCTAGAGCCCTTTCAAAATGGTGGCTGGATCCAAAACTGAACACAATACTCCAGATGCGGCCCCACCAACACCCTATACAATTGCAGCATAACCTCCCTAGTCTTGAACTCCATCCTTCTAGCAACGAAAGACAAAACTCGATTAGCCTTCCTAATCACCTGTTGCACCTGTACACCAACTTTTTGCGACTCGTGCACCAGCACACCCAGGTCCCTCTGCAGCACGACAGCATGTTTTAATATCTTACCGTTTAAATAATAATCCATTCTGCTGTTATTCCTCCCAAAATGAATAGCCTCACACTTGGCAACATTGAATTCCATCTGCCAGACCCTAGCCCATTCACCTAACCTATCCAGATCCTTCTGCAGACTTCCGGTATCCTCTGCACTTTTTGCTTTACCACTCATCTTAGTGTCGTCTGCAAACTTTGACACATTGCACTTGGTCCCCAACTCCAAATCGTCTATGTAAATTGTGAACAACTGCGGGCCCAACACTGATCCTTGAGGGACCCCACTAGTTACAGGTTGCCAACCTGAGAAACACCCATTTATCCCCACTCTCTGCTTTCTGTTAGTTAACCAATCCTGTCCCCGTGCTACCACTTTACCCTCAATGCCATGCATCTTTAGTTTATGCAGCAACCTTTTGTGTGGCACCTTGTCAAAAGCTTTCTGGAAATCCAGATATACCACATCCATTGGCTCCCCGTTAACTACTGCACTGGTAACGTCCTCAAAAAATTCTACCAAATTAGTCAGACACGACCTACCCTTTGTGAACCCATGCTGCGTCTGCCCAATGGGACAATTTCCCTCCAGGTGCCCCGCTATTTCCTCCTTAATGATAGATTCCAGCATTTTCCCCACAATCGGAGTTAAGCTTACTGGCCTATAATTACCCGCTTTCTGCCGACCTCCTTTTTTAAACAGTGGTGTCACGTTTGCTACTTTCCAATCCTCTGGGACCACCCCAGAGTCTAGTGAATTTTGATAAATTATCACTAGTGCGTTTACAATTTCCCTAGCCATCTCTTTTAACACTCTGGGATGCATCCCATCAGGGCCAGGAGACTTGTCTACCTTTAACCCCATTAGCTTGCCCAATACTGCCTCCTTAGTGATTACAATCATCTTAAGGTCCTCACCTATCATATCTTTATTTCCATCAGTCACTGGCATGTTATTTGTGTCCTCCACTGTGAAGACTGACCCAAAAAACCTGTTCAGCTCCTCAGCCATTTCCCCGTCTCCTATTATTAAATCTCCCTTCTCATCTTCCAAAGGACCAATATTTACCTTAGCCACTCTTTTTTGTCTTATATATTTGTAGAAGCTTTTACTATCTGCTTTTATGTTCTGAGCCAGTTTACTTTCATAGTCTACCTTACTCTTCTTTATGGCTTTTTTAGTAGCTTTCTGTTGTCCCCTAAAGACTTCCCAGTCCTCTAGTCTCCCACTAATTTTTGCCACTTTGTATGTTTTTTTCCTTCAATTTGATATTCTCCCTCACCTCCTTAGATATCCACGGTCGATTTTTCCCCTTTCTACCGTCTTTCTTTTTTGTCGGTATGAACCTTTTCTGAACACTGTGAAAGATCGCTCGGAACGTTCTCCACTGTTCCTCAACTGCTTCACCGTGAAGTCTTTTCTCCCACTCTACCTTAGCTAGTTCTTCTCTCATCCCATTGTAATCGCCTTTGTTTAAGCACAAAACACTAGTGTTTGATTTTACCTTGTCATCCTCCAACTGTATTTTAAACTCCACTATCTTGTGGTCGCTCCTTCCAAGTGGATCCCGAACTATGAGATCATTAATTAATCCTGCCTCATTACACAGGACCAGTTCTAGGACCGCTTGTTCCCTTGTAGGTTCCATTACATACTGTTCCAGGAAATTATCCCGGGCACATTCTATAAACTCCTCCTCAAGGCTGCCTTTACCAACCTGGTTAAACCAATCGATATGCAGATTAAAATCTCCCATGATAACCGCTGTACCATTTCTACATGCATCAGTTATTTCTTTGCTTATTGCCTGCCCTACCATCCTGTTACTATTTGGTGGCCTATAGACTACTCCTATCAGTGACCTTCTCGCCTTACTATTCCTGATTTCCACCCAAATTGATTCAACCTTGTCCTCCATAGCACCAATATCATCCCTTACTATTGCCCGGATGCCATCCTTAAACAACAAAGCTACACCACCGCCCTGACCATCCGTTCTATCCTTTCGTATAGTCTGATGCCCTTGGATATTTAACTTCCAGTCGTGACCACCGTTTAACCATGTTTCAGTAATGGCCACTAAATCATAGTCATTCACGATGATTTGCGCCATCAACTCATTTACCTTATTTCGTATACTACGAGCATTCAGGTAAAGTACACTTATGCTGTTTTTTATGTCTTTGTTATGAATCCTAACACCTTGATCAGTAACTTTTCGCAATTTATTTTTCCTCTTACCCTTTCTCCTAATTTTCCTTGTCTTTGAACCCATATCTCTACATAATAACCTGTCACGTAACCTGCTGCCTTGATCTCCATTAACCATTATACTGTCCATAGCTTTACACTTCCCTTCCCCCCAACTTGCTAGTTTAAAGTCCCTGTGACCAACCTATTTATCCTATTCGCTAGAACACTGGTCCCAGAATGGTTCAGGTGAAGACCGTCCCAACTGTACAGGTTCCTCCTGCCCCAGTATTGATACCAATGCCCCATGAAATGGAATCCCTCTTTCCCGCACCACTCCTTTAGCCACGTGTTAACTTCCCTAATTTTCTCAACCCTATGCCAATTGGCACGTGGCTCGGGTAGTAATCCAGAGATTATAACCCTGGAGGACCTGTTCTTTAATTTAGTCCTTAGTGTTTGATAATCCCCAAACAGGTCCTCTTTCCTAGTCTTACCTATGTTGTTAGTCCCAACGTGGACCACAACAACTGGATCCTCCCCCTCCCTCTCCAAAATCCTTTCAAGCCGATCAGAGATGTCCCTCACCCTGGCACCGGGCAGGCAACATACCATGCGGGACTCTCGATCTGGCTTACAAAGGATGCCATCAATCCCCCTAATTATAGAATCCCCTACAACTACCACTTGACTTTTTGCTCCCCCCTCTTGAATGGCTTCCTGTACCACGGTGCAGTGGTCAGTCAACGCATCCTCCCTACAGCCCTCTTCCTCATCCACACAGAGAGCAAGTACCTCATACCTGTTGGATAAGGTCAAGGGCTGAGGCTCCTCAACTCCTAAACTCAAGAGCCCCCTACCTGCCTCCCTTGCAGTCACACCACTCTGTCCCTGACCACTGTCCGAATTAACAGTACTTATTCGACCGGGTGTGACTGCCTCCTGAAACAAAGTGTCCAGGTAATTTTCCCCCTCCCTGATGTGCCGCAGTGTGTGCAGCTCGGTCTCCAGCTCATCAATTCTGAGCTGAAGTTCTTCGAGCAGCCAACACTTGCTGCAGATGTGGTCACTGACGGTCTCAATGGGATCCACCAGTTCCATCATCATACAGCAACAGCACATCACCTGTCCAGCCATATTCAACTAGTTAATTAATTTAAATAATTTAAAACATTTTTTTTATAGAACATAGAACGATACAGCGCAGTACAGGCCCTTCGGCCCACGATGTTGCACCGACATGGGAAGTCAAAAAACAAAAGCCATTTAACCTACACTATGCCATTATCATCCATATGCTTATCCAATAAACTTTTAAATGCCCTCAATGTTGGTGAGATCACTACTGTTGCAAGTAGGGCATTCCACGGCCTCACCACTCTTTGCGTAAAGTACCTACCTCTGACCTCTGTCCTATATCTATTACCCCTCAGTTTAAGGCTATGTTCCCTCGTGCTAGCCATTTCCATCCGCGGGAGAAGGCTCTCACTGTCCACCCTATCTAACCCCCTGATCATTTTGTATGACTCTATTAAGCCTCCTCTTAACCTTCTTTTCCTCTAACGAAAACAACCTCAAGTCCATCAGCCTTTCCTCATAAGATTCTGGTAAATCGCCTCTGCACCCGTTCCAAAGCCTCCACGTCCTTCCTATAATGAGGTGACCAGAACTGTACGCAATACTCCAAATGCGGCCGTACCAGAGTTTTGTACAGCTGCAACATGACCTCATGACTCCGGAACTCAATCCCTGTACCAATAAAGGCCAACACTCCATAGGCCTTCTTCACAACCCTATCAACCTGGGTGGCAACCTCAAGGACAAACCCGAACACCAACAAAAACACAGCCACTCACCCGAACTCAGATGCACTCTGTTCCAATCAGCACTCCGTGACTAAAGGCACTCCTGCCACAACTTTTGTGCACTCACCTCTCCCAGCACTGTCCGGGCTCTCTCCTCCCGCGCTTTTTAAATCTCCCGGCTCTCTCCTCCCGCGCTGTTTTCGCTGTCCGGGCTCTCTCCTCCCGCGCTTTTTAAATCTTCCGGCTCTCTCCTCCCGCGCTGTTTTCGCTGTCCCGGCTCTCTTTCCGCTCGCGCTGTTTTCGCTGTCCGGGCTCTCTCCTCCCGCGCTGTTTTCGCTGTCCCGGCTCTCTCTCCGCTCGCGCTGTTTTCGCCGGGATTCTCCCCTACCCGATGAGGCGGGGGGTCCCGGCGGGATGGAGTGGTGTGAACCACTCTGGCGTCGGGCCACCCCAAAGGTGCGGATTTCTCAATTTACAATGTTGTAAATTGTCTGCACCTTTAGGGGCCAAGCACTCACCATGAGGGGCTAGGCCTGCGCCGGAGTGGATTCCGCTCCACCTGCTGGCGTGGAAGGCCTTTGGCGCCATGCCAGCCGGGGCCGAAAGGACTTCGCCGAGCGGCAGAAGTCAGCGCATGCGCGGGAGCGTCAGCAGCCGCTGATGTCATCCCCGCGCCTGCGCAAAGGGGGGGTTATCTCTTACGCGTCGGCCATCGCAGAGGCTGTGGCCAAGGTGGAGGGAAAAGTGCGCCCCCATGGCACAGGCCCGCCCGTGGATCGGTGGGCCCAATCGTGGGCCAGGCCACCGTGGGGGCACCCCGTGGGGCCAGATCGCCCGGCGCCCCCAGGACCCCGGAGCCCGTCCGCGCCGCCTAGTCCCGCCGGTAAGAGAGGTGGTTTGATTCTCGCCGGCGGGACAAGCATGACAGCAGCGGAACTTCGGCCCATCGCGGGCCGGAGAATCGCCGGGGGGGGGCCCGCTGACTGGCGTGGCGCGATTCCCGCCCCCGCCGAATATACGGTGCCGGAAAATTCGGCAACCGGCGGGGGCAGGATTCACGGCAGCTCCCGGCGATTCTCCGACCCAGCGGGGGGTCGTAGAATCCCGCCCCATCAGTCCATCAGTCCATAAGAAGGTTGTTTAGGAGTCTGTTACCAGCGGGGAAGAAGCTGTTTTTGAATCTGTTCATGCGTGTTCTCAGACTTTTGTATCTCCTGCCTGATGGAAGAAGTTGGAAGAGTGAATAAACCGGTGGGAGGGGTCTTTGATTATGCTGCCCGCTCTCCCAAGGCAGCGGGAGGTGTAGACAGAGTCAATGGATGGGAGGCAGGTTTGTGTGATGGACTGGGCGGTGTTCACGGCTTTCTGTAGTTTCTTCCGGTCTTGGGCTGAGCAGTTGCCATACCAGGCTGTGAGGCCAGAGAATCAGTTTTGCATAGTAATCATTGATGCAACTCTCTGTCTAAAATGATTAATCTTTCCTGGGCAAAAATGTGATTATAGCAGGACTTAACCTTAATTGTCAAGCATGCAACTTTATTACTATCGTAAACTAAACTCATGTTGTTAAATCCTTAAAAACTACAAGTGGCTAATTTTAAAAGGTAAAGCCCACATGTTGTAAATTGTCCGCCACTTTACAAAGAGTTAAGTATTGGTTATTGCTGCTTGAAGAGATTGAGCCTGAAATACAGAAATTGCTCTCACTTCTCTGGTTGGAAATTTGATGGACGATCCAGAGAAGGGGTACAAATGGTGGCGGGGAAGAGGGGTGGGGGTGTGTGTGTGCGGTGTGCAGAGATCCACAGCTGATGATAGAAGATCGGGCAAGCTCTCATAGAATTTCCAAGCTGTTGGGGAGAGTTCCTCTTTCTTTTTTTAAAAAATAAAAAATATGTTTATTATGAATTTTTAAACAAAATTTTCAACCATACAAACAAACCCCCCCCCCCCGTAACAAAAAGAAAATAAAATAAAACTCGCAGAGCAAGACATAAACATGGCAAATCAATATGATACAGAACTTTGTACATTGGATTCCTCCCGTACATATCAATTTTCCGGATCATTTATGTTTTTTCTTGCTCAGATGCCCCCCCGAAAAAAAACACTTCCCCGACCCTCCCTCTTCCCCCCCCCCCAGAAAGAGACGCCCCCCCCTCCTCCCGCCCCCCCCTCCCCCCCTCCCCCCTGGGTTGCTGCTGCTGTCGACCGAACTCCCTCTAACGCTCTGCGAGATAGCCTAGGAACGGTTGCCACCGCCTGGAGAACCCCTGCACAGACCCTCTCAAGGCAAACTTTATCCTCTCCAACTTGATAAACCCTGCCATATCATTTATCCAGGCTTCCACACTGGGGGGCTTCGCATCTTTCCACACTAACAAGATCCTTCGCCGGGCTACCAGGGACGCAAAGGCCAGAATGCCGGCCTCTTTCGCCTCCGGCACTCCCGGCTCGTCCGCTACTCCAGATAGTGCTAGCCCCCAACTTGGCTTGACCTGGACTTTCACCACCTTAGATACTGTTCTCGCAACACCCCTCCAGAACCCATCCAGTGCCGGGCACGACCAGAACATTTGGGCATGGTTCGCCGGGCTTCCTGAGCACCTCCCACATCTGTCCTCCACCCCAAAGAACCTATTCAGCCTCGCCCCCATCATATGCGCTCTGTGAACAACCTTAAATTGTATCAGGCTAAGCCTGGCACACGAGGAAGAGGAATTAACCCTACTTAGGGCATCAGCCCACAGACCCTCCTCAATCTCCTCCCCCAGCTCTTCCCATTTACCCTTCAGCTCCTCTACCAAAGCCTCCCCCTCTTCTTTCATCTCCTGGTATATCGCCGACACCTTGCCCTCTCCGACCCATACGCCCGAAATCACCCTGTCTTGAATCCCCTGTGCCGGGAGCAGCGGGAATTCCCTCACCTGCCGCCTCACAAATGCCCTTACTTGCATGTGCCTGAAGGCGTTTCCCGGGGGTAGTCCAAACTTCTCCTCCAGCGCCCCTAGGCTCGCAAACGTCCCAACGATGAAAAGGTCCCCCATTCTCCTAATCCCTGCCCGTTGCCAGCTCTGAAACCCCCCGTCCATCTTCCCTCGGACAAACCGATGGTTATCTCTGATCAGGGACCACACCGATGCTCCCGTTGCACCCCTGTGTCGTCTCCACTGGCCCCAGATCTTTAGCATTGCCGCCACCACCGGGCTCGTGGTGTACCTTGTCGGCGAGAGCGGCAGCGGTGCCGTCGCCAGCGCCCCCAGGCTCGTTCCTTTGCAGGACGCCATCTCCAACCTCTTCCATGCCGCCCCTTCTCCCTCCATCACCCGCTTACGGATCATCGCCACGTTGGCTGCCCAGTAGTAGCCACCCAGATTCGGCAACGCCAGCCCTCCTCTATCTCTACTACGCTCCAGGAACCCCCTCCTTACCCTCGGGGTCTTACCCGCCCACACAAAACCCATAATGCTCCTGCCTACCCTCTTAAAAAAGGCCTTGGTGATCACAATTGGAAGGCATTGGAATACAAAAAGAAACCTCGGGAGGACCACCATTTTAATCGACTGTACCCTGCCTGCTAGCGAGAGTGGCAACATGTCCCACCGCTTAAAGTCCTCCTCCATCTGCTCCACCAGCTGCGTCAAATTAAGTTTGTGCAGGGCCCCCCAGCTCCTAGCTACCTGGATCCCCAAGTATCGAAAGCTCCTTTCCTCCCTTCTCAACGGTAGGTCATCTATCCCTCTTCCCTGATCCCCCGGATGCATCACAAAGAGCTCACTCTTCCCTACATTGAGCTTGTAGCCCGAGAAGTCCCCAAACTCCCTTAGGATCTGCATGACCTCCACAATCCCCTCCACCGGGTCCGCCACATACAGCAACAGGTCGTCTGAGTACAGCGACACTCGATGCTCCTCTCCCCCTCGGACCACCCCCCTCTATTTCCTGGACTCCCTTAGTGCCATGGCTAATTGCCAATGCAAACAACAGGGAGGGCAGGGGGCACCCCTGCCTCGTCCCTCGATACAGCCGGACGTACTCCGACCTCCGCCAATTCGTAACCACACTCGGCACCGGGGCTCTATATAGGAGCTTGACCAAGCTAATAAACCCTCCCCCGAACCCAAACCTCTGCAACACTTCCCAGAGATACTCCCACTCTACTCGGTCAAAGGCCTTCTCCGCGTCCATAGCTGCCACTATCTCCGCCTCTCCCTTCACCGATGGCATCATAATCACATTTAGGAGCCTCCGCACATTGGTATTTAGCTGCCTGCCCTTTACAAATCCCGTCTGGTCCTCGTGAATCACCCCCGGGACACAGTCCTCAATCCTCGTAGCCAACACTTTTGCCAGCAACTTAGCATCTACGTTGAGGAGCGATATCGGCCTATACGACCCGCATTGCAGTGGGTCCTTATCCCGCTTCAGGATCAAAGAGATCGTCGCCTCCGACATTGCCGGGGGCAGGATCCCCCCCCTCCCTTGCCTCATTAAAAGTCCTTACCAGCAACGGGGCTAACAGGTCTACATACTTCCTTTAGAACTCCACCGGGAACCCATCCGGTCCAGGGCCTTCCCTGCCTGCATGCTCCCCAGTCCTTTAACCAGCTCCTCCACCCCAATTGGCGCCCCTAAACCAGCCACCTCTCGCTCCTCCACCCTCGGGAACCTCAGTTGGTCCAAGAATCGTCGCATCCCCTCTTTTCCCCCTGGGGGCTGGGACCTATACAGCTCCTCGTAGGAGGCCTTGAATGCCTCATTCACTTTCACCGCACTCCGCACCGTAGTTCCCCTTCCATCCTTGACCCCACCTATTTCCCTCGCTGCCATCCTCTTACGGAGCTGATGTGCCAGCATTCGGCTCGCCTTCTCCCCATACTTATATATCTCCCCCTGTGCCTTCCTCCACTGTGCCTCTGCCTTCCCTGTGGTCAACAGGTCAAACTCCGTCTGGAGACTTCGCCTCTCCCTGCGTAGTCCCTCATCAGGGGCCTCTGCATATCTCCTGTCTACTCGTAAAATCTCCCCCACTAATCTCTCCCTTTCCCTGCCCTCTCTCTTCTCCCTATGAGCCCTGATGGAGATTAACTCTCCCCTGACCACCGCCTTCAGTGCCTCCCATACTACTCCCACCTGCACCTCCCGTTATCGTTGGCCTCCAGATACCTTTCGATACACCCCCGCACTCTCCCGCACACTTCCTCGTCTGCCAGCAGTCCCACATCCAACCGCCACAGCGGGCGTTGGTCCCTCTCCTCCCCCAGCTCTAGTTCCACCCAGTGCGGGGCGTGGTCCGAAACGGCTATGGCTGAATACTCCGTTCCCTCCATTTTCAGGATCAATGCCCTGCCCAGAACAAAAAAATTTATCCGGGAGTAGGCCTTGTGTACATGGGAGAAAAAAGAAAATTCTCTGGCCAAAGGCATGGCAAATCTCCACGGACCTACTTCCCCCATCTGGTCCATAAACCCCCTGAGCACCTTGGCTGCAGCCGGCCTCTTTCCGGTCCTAGATCTGGAGCGATCCAGTGTTGGGTCCAACACCGTGTATGCCCGCGTCTCCCGCACCCTCCAGTCCCCCAGACAGGGAACCCCTGCCCCGACCACCTCTTCCATTTTCAGTTCCCCCTCGGTCAATGCAGCAGCAACCCTATTGTCCCCCCCTCTCCCCCCCTCCCCTCCCCTCCCCCCTCCCCGCTAGATCCAAATCTAGCTCTTTTGCTCCCCATAATACTTCCATAAGTCAGCTGACTCCTGCTGACCCCGGCTTCCCCCGGCTTCCCATTGACCCCCCCCCGTGTGGAAATCCCTCCTCCTCCTTGCGCTCCTCCCTCCCCACCCCCCCTTCCCTAATGTGGGAAAAAGCCCACGCTTTCCTGAGCCAGCTCTGCACCTGTGGCGCAGCTCCTGTTGCGGCCTTATCCCAATTCTTCCATCCCCGAGTCTCCCTCCCTCCAGCACCGACGCCCACATTCCTCACTGTCCCCACTTCAAAAACTCTTCCCCCATCCATCGTCCCACCCGTGAAATATTCTTTACCCATATTTACAGCCCTGTATACAGTCAACATCTCCCCCACACCCACAGTCCCTCAGTTCGAATCCAATTTTTCCGTTTGGATAAAGGTCCAAGCCTCTTCTGGTGTTTCGAAATAGTGGTGTCGGTCCTGATACGTGAGCCACAGTCGCGCTGGCTGCAGCATTCCGAATCTTACCCTTTTTTTATGCAGCACCGCCTTGGCCGGTTGAAGCCAGCTCTCCTCATTGCCACCTCCGCGCTCCAGTCCTGGTAGACTCTGATCACCGCATTCTCCCATCTACTGCTCCGCTCCTTCTTGGCCCATCTCAGGACACTCTCTGTCCGCGAAACGATGGAACCTCGCCACTATCGCCCTTGGCGGCTCGCCAGCCTTAGGTCTCCTCGCCAGGACCCGGTGAGCCCCCTCTAGCTCCAGGGGGCTCGGAGAGGCCTCCGCACCCATCAGCGAATGGAGCATCGTGCTCACATACGCCCCGGCATCAGCCCCCTCCACTCCTTCGGGGAGACCCAGAATCCGGAGTTTCTTCCTCCGCGACCTGTTCTCCTGGACCTCGAATCATTCGGCCCACCACTGTGCAGCGCCTCGTGCACCTCCATCTTCACCGCCAGGCCCAAGATCTCGTCCTCGTTCTCGTTAGTTTTTTCCTTCACCTCCCGGAGCTCTACCGCCGGGGCCTTCTGGGTTGCCTTCAACCCCTCGATCGCCAACAGCATTGGCGCCAGCACCTCCTTTTTAAGCTCCTCCATGCAGCCCCTGAGAAACTCCTGCTGGTCCGGCCCCCACGCTGCTCGATCTCCGCCCTCCGCCATCTTGTTTTCTCCCCCTCGTTTCTGCCGCTGCTACAAAGCCTCTTTTTCCGTCCCTCCACTTCTAGTCCCCTCCATACACGACGGAAGGGGGACCTTACTTCACCTTCCCACACGGGATTTGATCAAAAAAGTGCCGTTGGGGCTCCTCCGGAGAGCCCAAAAGTCTGTTCTAGCGGGAGCTGCCGAAATGTGCGGCATCGCCGCAACCGGAAGTCCAGAGTTCCTCTTTCTACTGTTTAGAATGTGTTTAACAATGCTAAGCTTCCCTATAAATGTGTATTGATGATTCCAGCAGCCAGCATCAGTAATTATCGGCCTAAAGAGGTGTTTCTTTCATTTTTTAATGCATAGGTTACTTGCCAATGGTAGCCCCTAACTGAGCCTCATCATTCTGACAGCTGCCCTTTGGCAGCAATTATTGATCAGTCCGCAGTCTGACCAAATCGTTTCACTTTTTCTATACCTGGTTTTAATTGTGTGATGAGTAATGAGAGCCTGGTTTAAGATCAAAACAATAATTTCAGCCCTTTTTGTTCTTTCCTCCTTGGTTGTTCTTGAATTCTTTTAGATTGGGGAAGGGTGATGATGAAGAATCATGAATAAATAAAAACAGGGGCATTTTTCAATTACTACGGCCACTTTGGTATTTTCAAAACATTTATTTTATTGCCTGTTTATTTAGAAACATCACCTTGGCTTGCAGAATACTGGATCACAGGCAGTAAAAACTTTTCAATTCAGTGTTCACCACTCAGTCGTAACCTGATGATAATTAATTTACTTCATACTGGTGTAGCATTCAATGTGACATCAGCTAAGAAAGTGAAAACAGTAAGCTGATGCATAATACACAGGAAAAATAAACCGTACTTAGATGTTGACTGCACAATTTGGTGGTGTAGCCTTGCTGGTACCAATGCTCTGGTGGCCACGAACGAAGGAAGTGTCACCGGAACTACAGCCACATCCCTTGTAGTCTGTGTGGGCCACCTTGACTTACAGGGTGTTAACATGTGGGTGCCATGAAAGCATTGGAAGCTTGCCAGGTGGATGGATTGAAACATCAAACCTCCTAACCCTGACTTGATGCACCACCTGTCATTTTTGACTACATCGGGCCCAGTTAGTATCCACTCAATCACTCCCAGAGTGCGTTCAACTGCATGAGGAACACCCGCTCAAGCTATTTAAATGGACCACCATTTAACTTCCAGGCGAGGTGCTTTTGATTTACTTTTGCTAGTGCAGAGTTAGTGAAAGTATGTTGTTCTGTGTTAGACATTGAACTGTGCTACCTCCTATGGTAGTGGGTAGCGGTACAGGATGAGCGGCATGGTAGCACAGTGGTTAGCACTGTTGCTTTTCAGCGGCAGGTTCCCAGGTTCGATTCCGGTTTGGGTCACTGTCTGTGCGGAGTCTGCACGTTCTCCCCGTGTCTGTGTGGGTTTCCTCCGGGTGCCCCGGTTTCCTCCCACAAGTCCCGAAAGACGTGCTTGTTAGGTAATTTGGACATTCTGAATTCTCCCTCAGTGTACAGGTAACTTCATTGCAGTGTTAATGTAAGCCTACTTGTGACAATAATAAAGATTATTATTATTACAAATCATAATGTTAGCTAGAATGATGCTGTCAGTGGCTGCTAAGGTCACTGTCACCCTAATTTCTGTGCTTGTGGATCTTTCAAGGCAGGCAGGTAGCAGTACCACTATCTCAGGGTCTTCCATCCATTGCTGCATCAGAAGGACGATAGAGGCCTTGAATATAAGGAGGGGACTACATCACCTTCTTCCTGAGCGAAGAGAAGTAAGAGAAGGGTGCACATGGATTTGCCAGGCTAACAGCGTTCCAAATGGTACCTGATGCAATCGACTGCACACACGTAGATCTATGGGCACCACATGTAAACGGGAGACATTCAATAACTCAAAGGCGCTACCACTCTATCGGTTTGAGAATCACTGCTTGGTAGACTTTGATCTTTGCTATTGGACCAACAATGTGCTCCCTCCAAAGCTGAATGCTGAGCTTTTTGCCAGGTGACGGAGAAGTTTTTCATCCATGTGGTGTTCTTTAAGAGAATACTCCCTAGGTAGCAGAACGTCTGAACTGAATTAAGAGAATCATAGAATTTACAGTGCAGAAGGAGGCCATTCGGCCCATCGAGTCTGCACCAGCTCTTGGAAAGAGCACCCTACCCAAGGTCAACACCTCCACCCTATCGCCATAACCCAGTAACCCCACCCAACACTAAGGGCAATTTTGGACACTAAGGGCAATTTATCATGGCCAATCCTCCTAACCTGCACATATTTGGACTGTGGGAGGAAACTGGAGCACCCGGAGGAAACCCACGCACACACAGGGAGGATGTGCAGACTCCACACAGACAGTGACCCAAGCCGGAATCGAACCTGGGACCCTGGAGCTGTGAAGCAATTGTGCTACCCACAATGCTACCGTGCTGAAGTAATGTTGACTGCGACTATTGGCTCTTGGAGAATGTGACCAAGGGCAACTTGCTGCAAAATCTCTGTCGTTTTCAGACTTATTATAAGGCTGCATTTCGAGTCTTGGGTAGAACAGTCAACATGCAGCTGGGTGTCTTCCTGAGCGTGTGCTATGTAGGCTGGACCCCACGACAAGGGTGAAAAAGTACCTAGACCTATATAAATGGAGAAGTTTTTGCCATTTAATCAATCTCCACATTTGAGGAGAACAGAATCAGGGGCGAAATTCTCCCCCAACGGCGGGATGCCCGCCGACTGGCGCTAAAGCCGGCGCCAATCAGACGGGCATCGTGCCGGCCCAAAGGTGCGGAAGGCTCCGCATCTTTGGCGGCCTAGCCCCAACATTGAGGGGCTAGGCCGACGCCGGAGGGATTTCCGCCCCGCCAGCTGGCGGAAATGGCGTTTGTTTCCCCGCCAGCTGGCGCGGAAATGCGGCGCATGCGCGGGAGCGTCCGCGGCCGCTGTCAGTTTCCCAGCGCATGCGCGGGAGCGTCAGCGGCCGCTGTCAGTTTCCCGCGCATGCGCAGTGGGGAGAGTCTCTTCCGCCTCTGCCATGGTGGAGGCCGTGGCGGAGGCGGAAGGGAAAGAGTGCCCCCGCGGCACAGGCCCGCCTGCGGATCGGTGGGCCCCGATCGCGGGCCAGGCCACCGTGGGGGCACCCCCCAGGGCCAGATCGCCCCGCGCCCCCCCCAGGACCCCGGGGCCCGCCCACGCCGCCTGGTCCCGCCGGTAAATACCAGGTTTGATTTACGTCGGCAGGACAGGCAATTTCTGGGCGGGACTTCGGCCCATGCGGGCCGGAGAATCCAGCGGGGGGTCCCGCCAACCGGCGCGGCCGGATTCCCGCCCCCGCCCAATCTCCGGGAGCAGAGACTTCGGCGGGGGCGGGGGCGGGATTCACGGCGGCCAACGGCCATTCTCCGACCCGGCGGGGGGTCGGAGAATGACGCCCATGGTCCCTAGAGGGCTAATGAGAACTCCACAAAGATAGTACATTTTTCACCCCTCCGACATTGACCTCCTGTGTAATATTTGCAACTGGACTTGCAAATCAGGATTTCGGCATGGAATCCTCTGGTCCCCTGAAGTCAATGGAGTTTGAATGGCTCGCAGCCCTGCTGTGTCTGGGTCGTAAAATTCCATACTTGATTTAACATCACATACATGAGATGACACCAATCTAAACAGTGAACAATTGATCTCTTTGCTGAACATTCATTAGTTGAAACAATGGAAGAATCTGTCCATCGTGGTCAACACGTGGTGTTTGATCATGCCCAGAAAATTCTCTTGGTGAATGCCCACTTTCCTGGCAACAGCCATGATACACTCATCCTGTGTGAGTCAGCTGTACCTGACATCTTTGGTCTACCATGAAGAACCAGAGACTGGGTGAGAAAGATGTCTGCTCTACACCTACCTAATTACCCTTTCACCATCTGACCATGTCAGAACGCGCTGCTTGCAATGAGAGCTGTACAGCCACTGGTAACATGTGGTGCTAGCCATTTGGCAGCACGGTGGCACAGTGGTCAGCACTGCGGCCTCACAGCTCCGGGGACCCGGGTTCCATTCCGGCCTCGGGTGACGGTGCATGCGGAGTTTACACTTTCTCCCCGTGTCTGCGTAGGTTTCCTCCCACAGTCCAAAATGGGCAGGTTAGGTGGATTGACCATGCTAAATTGTCCCTTAGTGTCCAAAAGGTTAGGGAGGGTTACGGGATTGGGTGGAGGCATGGGCCTAAGTAGATTGCTCTTTCCAAGGGTCGGTGCAGACTTGATGGGCCGAATGGCCTCCTTCTGATTCTATGATTCACCTTGCTGAAGCAACAGTCCTTCTGCCTGCATCATTCCGAGTGTTGGAGTGGGAAGGGGGGGGGAGGACCCACCCCAATAATCACCGAAGTGTGTAACCATGTTCATGATGTTGCTGCAATCTTATTTTCCTTGCTATCATGAGGATTCAGCTTTTGAGACTAGGCCTCCGAAGCCACCATGGGAGGAGGTAGAAAGGAGTTGACTTGTGATAACCTGTTAATGTGCAGATACCCATCTCCATTCTCCTGAGGTGTCAACAGTTCCTCCAAAATTCTCCATCTTTTAATCAACCTAGTAAGTACCATCACAATGTCGTCTTGGGCATAATTGTGAAATAAAATCGACCAACATAAAAAATTCTGTGGTAACGCTTTCCAACCACACTTCCAATATAGCAGAAAAATCTGAAATAATCACTGTCATAATATACACCAGTATATCATGCTGCAGACATACACACTGATGGACACACAGTGGGACCAATCAACACACACAACACCGCAGCCAATCACCAGTGAGAGCACATGCACTATAAAGACAGGGGGCATCAGAGTTCCCGCTCATTTGAGTTGCAGCGAGCTAGGAGGACCGAGGTCACAGCCTGCAACACAGATATTCACCATGTGCTGAGTGCATCGACTGGTTAGGACAAGGCAAAGGTCTTTAGTTAAAGTTAATATCGTACTAACCACAGTCTGAGAATGTTTAAACAGTTAATGATTCAATAAAATAGTGCTGCACTATTTCAAATGTTGGTGACTTGTATGTGATCCACAACACCCAACACATCAATCACTATTCCCTTTTGATCTGTTCTAACAGTGCTATGACCCAGTGACTGCAGCATGGTCGGTGGAATCACTGGAAAAGACTCTAAATGGTCTACACATGTATAGGATGGGAATAGAGGGATACGGACCCTGGAAGTGTAGAGGATTTTAGTTTAGACGGGTTGGCGCAGGCTTGGAGGGCCGAAGGGCCTTTTCCTGTGCTGTGCTTTTCTTTGTTCTTTGTCTTGGAGGATGTCTTTGAGCAGCTTTGGGGCCTTGTGGACTCAGCTTTGGACTGCACTACCTTGGCACAGTTTTAAAAATAAATTTAGAGTACCCAATTTATTATTTTTTTTCAATTAAGGGACAATTTAGCATGGCCAATCCATCTACCCTGCACATCTTTCGGTTGTGGGGGTGAGACCCATGCAGACATAGGGAGAATGTGCAAACTCCACACACAGTGACCCGGGGCCGGGATCGAACCTGGGTCCTCGGTGCTGTGCAGTGCTAACCACTGCCCCACCACGTTGCCCTTACCTTGGCACAGTTGATAGCAGCCTGGGTTGGCTGGTTGAGCAAATGCACTGATGGGAGCATGGATGTTAAAACCCTGAGAGAGGGCAGTTGTTTTGTGTACCATGGAGTGACTGGTACTCCCCCAGAGTGGTAGCTCAGCAATCCCAGCAATCGGTTGGGAGGTTTATTTGCTTCACTGCTTTGAGAGTGATGCACTATCAATTACGCCGAGACGAGAGTAGAGAGTAATCGATGCTTTATTACGCAGAGATGTGTTGCCTCCCACAGCTGCTGCCAAAATGGCTGCAGCTCGGAGAGCCCACACATTTATACTTCGCCTATTGGGCGGAGCCAGCAGGCATGGATCTACCCCCGTACCTGTAGTACAGGGGCCTTACCGTAATACCCCTTGTATGCGGTATATACAATACAACAGTGGTGACTACCACAGAGAGTCTGCATGCCCCTTTTGAGCACTGGTATCTGCAGCCATGATGGCAGCAGTCTGAGACTGCACGGAATCAAGCATGGCTGTCATGACCTCCCTTTGAGCATCCACTGCGACACTCAGACTTTGAGTGGCTTCTGCCAGTGTGGCAATGGAAATGGGGCCATCTGCCACAAGATGTTGCATCCTCATGTGGCTGAGCAGCACGTCCACACTCGACACCGAGCTCTGTGCAAAGTTGAATTTTGATTTCTCCATGCTCTTTAACAGTGACAATAGGCTGTCTGGCTGATCTGCCAATGCACTCAGAATCTCAGTGTACATGTTGATAAAGCATTCTCCAGTATGATGTCCCATAATAGTCCTCATCTGAATCCTCTACTGCAGAATGCACCCGCTACCTCGCCCTCCAATGAACCAGCTGTGTGGGGGGACGGGACAGATTCCGTGACAGCACTTCTTCATTCAAAGTCTGGTGTAGCAGTCCGCCTTAATGATGAAGCTATATTGGCTGTCCAGGCAATAACTTGTGAGTATCTGACAGCAGAAATGTGGAAGTGAATGATTGGGATGAGGGAAGTGGTTTGGCATGGAAAGCAAGAGATGAATGGTCACATCATCTGCAGCTTGCACTTGATGCCAGGTAGCATGGTGAGGTTGAGGTGAGTTTTGAGAAGGGACATTCTGTGGGAATCCTAAATGTCCTCACTGATGGCGAATGCAAAGGCCTCAGTATCAGCCGTCCTCATATAATGTAGTAATTCAACTTATTCACGGTTGAGTTAGATAAGTGTTTGATAGACATGGGGAATCAAGTGACATTGGGGCAGACAGGAAAACGGAGTTGGGACCACAGCAGATCCAACCATGAACTTATCAAATAGCAGAGCAGACTTGAGAGGCCAAATGGCCCTACTCCTCCTCCTAAGCCCTATGTTCCTATGGAGCTAGGTATCTTGATTGACGCTGGTATACCCATCTATGCCTATACTGGTATGAGCGCTGTGCTGCTCCCTATGGTTTTGGGCCACCTGGTCCTAAAAGAGAGAGGGAAGAGTGTCAGCGAGTGTATTGAAATGTGGTTGGTGATGTGCCTGCCAAGCTGAATAGCTAGAGATATATAGAAGCAATGAGAGGTGTGCGTCTGTATGTCAACATTGCTATATGTGTGAAGGTGAGGTGCAGTATCTGAATTTTAGGCACAATTCCTAATGCTCAGGAGTGAGTAGTCAGAGATGATGTGTGATGATGCATTCATTGACTTTGACTCCTCATGTGATGACATTGAACCCTCTGTGCCACTACAGCCAAGTCCATGGGGGTTATACTCGGGAAATGCACCCCCTTGGCCACCTGATCCCTATGCCTTCTCAGGGCGTGACTTGAGGGGCACCTGCCCTCCCCTTCCCTCCCAATGGAAATATGACATATCCTCCATCCCAGCTCCACCACGATTGCCTTCAGTGACGCATCAGAAAACTTGGGACCCTCTCTCTTATCACACTTTTCATTCTTGCCATGTATTCCAGAAACAGTTTGAGGAAGTGCAGCTCCCCTTTGACAACTGCAATCTGCCTTTAAGAGACCCAGACCAGCAGTATGTGTTTGCATTGCACACTGCTGAGCATACAGCCAGTCGGCAGTGCATTCCATGTTGGACTGCATGCTGCAATCATTTAGATAAGAAGACAATACAGAATTTGTGTACTCTGCCTCACCAGGAATGGGCATGGGGTAACTGCATCACAGTACCCGCACAAAAAGGTGTCTCCTCAGAATTGATCCTCTACTGACTCAAAATGTTTCAGCAAGAAATTGATGCCAAGGAACATTAAAATGCCCCCATATCTGAAATGTAATGTTTATCTTGCTCAATTTGCGAATTGAAGTTCTATTGGCTACAAATAATAATCACAATTCGGTAGTACAGCAGTTTCTTAGAAATTAAGAGGTGGCTGGGGGTTGCTGGGTTTAACATTATATTATCACTCTTTGCCATTCGTACTTCAGTTCACCGCACACAGAGCTGCCTTTAGCACATTGTGACCATTATGTTCAAGGTTTTTTTTTTGGGGGGGGGCACGAGGCAGGAAATTACTGAAATAAATTAACCCTACGTAGGAACTGGAAGTTCTGTCATTCATCACTACTGCTGTCACATTTTAGCCATAATCTTTGATTGTCCCACAGCCTGCAGTTAGGATGATTGTATACAATAAAGTACCTGATTGTACTTTATTGTTTTTGTTTCTTCCTCATTTTCTTTCCCTTCCTTTATTGAAATCAGTAATTTGAGCTGCTTCACAGTTCCTCAGGCATGGCTGGCCTCCAGTATTGCACCTGGACAACTACATGGGCGGGATTCTGTGATCCTGAGGCTAAGTGTTGACGCCGTCGCGTTTCTCGACGGCGTCAGCACAGCCTCAGGATCAACAATTCCAGACCGCTCCAGCTGCTGATCCTGGCGTGAACTGGGCGTCGCGGGATCCACGCATGTGCAGTGCACCGGCGGCAACGCGCGCATGCGCAGTGGCTCCCTTCAATGCGCCGGCCCCGACGCAACATGGCGCAGGACTACAGGGGCTGGCGCAGCTGAAAGGAGGCCCCCAGCCAGAGAGGCCGGCCTGCCGATCGGTGGGCCCCGATCGTGGGCCAAGCCACATAGGAGGCTCACCCCCCCCCCCCCCCCGGGTCGGACCCCCCCCCCCCCCCCCCCCTCCCGCTCACAGGCTGCCCCTGGACCCTTCCACGCCGAGGTCCCGCTGGCTGAGAGCAGGTGTGAACGGCGCCGGCCAGACTCGGGTTTTTTATGATGTCCGCTCGGCCCATCCCGAGCTGAAAATCGGCGGGGGGCCGCATGAAGTGTCTCCCGACCGGCGCCGTGCCAGGCGCGCCAGTGCCAATGGCGGCGATTCTCCGTTCTGCAGAGAATCGCATCCCAGCGTCAGGGCGGCGTGGCGCGATTCGCGCCGGTCGCGGGGATCCTCCGGCCTGGCCCCGGGCTCAGAGAATTCCGCTCCATGTGTTTTTATTTTAAATTATTTTCTGGGGACCTTCTGTTATGTAGATAGATTGGAGAAGTTGGGACTGTTTTTCTTGGAGAAGAGAAGGTTGAGAGGTGATTGATTGTTGCGATGGCTGGAAGGATCGGGAACCAGAGGGCACATTTAAGGTATTGGGCGACAGGAACAACAGTGACATGAGGAGAAACCTTTTCACGCGGCGAGTGTTTAAGATTTGGAATATGCTGTCTGAGTGGTAGAGGCAGGTTCTATCTCCGCCGTCAAGGGGGAATTAGGTTAGCATCTGAAAAGGAAGAATGTGCAAGACACTGGGGGAAAAGGTGCTGAAGTGACACCAGGTGAATTGTTTTTTCAGAGAGCTAGCACAGATATTACAGGCCGAATGGTCTGCTGTACTGTAACCGTTCTCTGACAATTCTACCAGCTGAGAAACTATTCCAGTTTTTACCTACCTGTCTTCCAGATGTGACTAAGCACCACCTCTGCTCTCTGAGCTCAAATCTACCCCTTAATATCACCCCCACCCTGCAAAAAAAAACCTTCCCTCCCTCCCAATGGAGATTGACATAGCCCTAAATTAACCCTATTTAGGGGCTAGAAGTTCTGTCCTTTTTCATCGTACCTTAGTGCAGCTCATCGCTCTGACTATAAATGAATAGAAGGCACAAGTCTGTAAAAATGGAATGCAAAGTTTTGTGACTGACTTAAACAATATGGTTTATGTTCCTTTCTCAACTCCTCCTGGTCCACTTCTCTCATCTTCTCTTACCTTTTGACAAATCAATTTGTGACCGAAACCTTCATGAGGTGTTTGTGAACCTGCTGAGAGAAGGGGCTGGTGTAATTGTTTCGGTGAGGAAATGTGAGGGAGGAGGATGAGTAAAACGACTGGAATAAATCAACCCTATTTATGGGCTAGAAGTTCTGTCATTTTTCATCATTCCTGTCGTGTTTTAGACACATTCGTTGATTGCCCTACAACCGTGGTTTGGATGATTTGATGGAACAAATTGCTAAATGAATAGAGAAGCAGCTGTAAAACTGCAGTGTGAAATCTTCTAAATTGGATATAAATTAGCCGGAAGAAGTTCCTCTCATGTATTTGGACTATTGACTGTTCAGCAGTAGACAGCATGGTCGAATTCTTGTCATCACATGGAATATTTTCAACCAAAGCAGAGGATCACAAAAAAGGAATATGAAGCAGTTTGAGGAAAAAAAACAGGAGAGCAACGAGGAACTGCAAAATAAAATTATCATGGAACGTAAAAAGCAATAGTCACCTGCAAACACATAAATAACAAAAGACAAAAAATCAGGATAGGAACCTAAGGGATGTACAAGCTAGATTCATCAGATGATAGTCAATGGGCGGCACGGTAGCACAGTGGTTAGCACTGTTGCTTCACAGCACCAGGGGCCCGGGTTCGATTCCTGACTTGGGTCACTGTCTGTGTGGAATCTCCACGTTCTCCCCATGTCTGCGTGGGTTTCCTCCCGGTGCTCCGGTTTCCCCTCCCACAAGTCCCAAAAGACTTGCTTGTTAGGTGAATTGGACATTCAGAATTCTCCCTCTGTGTATCCGAACGGGTGCCAGAATGAGGCGACGAGAGGATTTCCACAATAACTTCATTGCAGTGTTAATGTAAGCCTACTTGTGACAATAACAAAGATTATTATTATAAAAATGGTAGAAACATGTAACAGTTACATAGCATTCCTGATAAACACTGTCCAAACAGCGTTGGCATAATGAATGGAATTTTACCAAAAAATGGCAAAGTGTTAGTCCCGGGGAGAAAAATGATGCAAATCCAACTGACGCTGGCGGCGGGAAATCTCGCAGTATATTGAGCCTCTTAAAGTTTTTTTCTCTTCACGTGAATTGTGCCGCAATCGTGACGGCCTCCCACTGATTCACCCAGCCTGGAGTAACCTAATCTCTGCAATCAAAGGACAGATCTATGTAAATGCCTCCCCAGCACTTGTTCCAGATCTAATCAAGGTGATGGCAACCAGAAAGCCTGCTTCAAGATTCTCAAAGGGAGCCAATACCAGACTCCCGGTCGGAGTGCAGCAGAGGTGGGACTTCCTATACCCAGGTTCCAGACGGTGTCCATCCAGCAAGGTGACCACCCCCAACTGGGGGCAGTGGCTGCATTAGTCAGTGCCAGCTTCCTGCAGAGGAGAACTGGGCAGCAGTGCTGCAAGAAGATGAATGACCTTCTTCGCGTGGCCAGGGTAAGTCTGCCATCTCCAGTCTCTCGCTGCACCCCCTCACTCACCTCTTGCACCTTCAAGGCAATCTCTCATCCAGCAACCTGGTGGGTTGCTGACACCTGTCACGAAGGCTCTCATTTCCCCCCCTCCCCCCACCCCAATCCCCAAAGTGCCCCCCAGTATCTACTCGAACACAACAGGCGTGAGCACGCACAGCCAGCTGGAGAGATACACGAGCACCGATGCCTCACTCGATGCCTCACTCACTTGAAGAAAGAATCACTGAGCAGTGAGGAGCAAGGTCTCACCCGCACAGAGGGCGAAGTGGGGGCCCTGAACAAGAGTGAGAACCCTCAGAACACACAGTTTTCCTCAAACCTCACATAAGTAAACATCTTACATAATGTATCCCCCATGGTGTGCTCGTGCTATCTCCCATTACAGGGCAATCAGACGAGCAGGCCAGATCATCCTCATGCCCCTTGGAAACCACAGACCTGAGCAGCTCCAACGGGGAATTTACGGACATCCATATCGAAGATCTGCCCTCTTCCCTGTTTTATTTTAAAGCTGTTCCTGTGAACTGACAGCACATTGGGTGTGGTAAACTGCCTGGGTAACCTTAAACACCTGCACCTTCCACCAGTGCAGATGCTCACGCCTTGGAGGAATTAACTAGTAGGCAGGCTTATGGGTCACTCACTGGTGAGCGTCTCCCAGCTGAAGCTCCAATCAGGGAGCAGGGGCGCCCCAGGGATCTGGCACTCGGAAGGATGCCGGATCCCAGGATTCCACTGGCCTGGCCGATGAGATATCCTTGGGTCCAGTCATTCCAGAGCTGCTGGAACTGTAGAGGCAGAGTCGTGAGCATCAGGAAGGGATGACAGCCTCCCTCCTCTGACTTCAAGGCCGACTGGAGGAGTCCAGTTATCATCTGTCCGAGGAGATAGCGCCATCACTCAACGCACCGAGGCCGACACTGCAAGCGTGGCATCCGCTTTGGAGATCTTGGTGCAGGACGCACACTCCATGGCGTGGGATGTCCGCTCCATGGTACAGCTCATGACTTTCATGGGCTGAGGGCATGGGTTCCATGATGCGGAATTTCAACAGCATAGTGCAGGCACTTGTGGGAATCCACGAGTGCCAGAGGGCAACGGGTCTTCCTGGTCTCACTTCAGCTGTCCCTCTATCCCTTGTGTCATGTGAGTGTCCCTTCAAGAAAGATTTTGTTTTACCACATGGATTGTAGCATGGCTTCAGTAATGTCATTTGTGGGTGGAGCTGGGCTGTGGCTGTCAGGTGAGAGGGGGCTTAGTTTTTGGGTTTCATTTTCTGTTTGTTTGTTTGGACTGCAGAAGAAGAAGCAGTGTTGGAAAGCACTGTGTTAAGCTGCAAGAAGTTTTCCCTGTTTGCTCTGTTTTATTTATTTATTTTTAATACATTTACAATACCCAATTCATTTTTTCCAATTAAGGGGCAATTTAGCGTGGCCAATCCACCTACCCTGCACATCTTTGGGTTGTGGGGGCGAAACACACGCAAACACGGGGAGAATGTGCAAACTCCACACGGACAGTGTCCCAAAGCCGGGATCGAACCTGGGACCTCGGCGCCGTGAGGCAGCAATGCGACCCCACTGCGCCACCGTACTGCCCTCTTCCCTATTTTAATTTAAAGTTGTCCCAGTGAACTGAAGGCACATTGGATGTGGCTTGGTAACCTTAAAGCTAGAGTTACTTTCAGGAAGGAGTTTTGAATCTGCTGATTGGAGGCTGGGCCAAAATCTCAGGGAAAGGACGAGTCCCATTCAAGTGAGATTACAGTGTGCTGGGCCACACCTTGAAAGGGGTTTTGGTTTATTGGGTTTTGAATTGAATTTGAATAGCTAAGGGGGATTCATGAAGAGTTATATACATAGATTACTGTAGCTGTTGTGTTTTTTTAGTGTTTGTAATTGATAACAAATTGTTGATAAGCGTTTTATATATGTTAACTACATTCTTATAATAAACTTTGTTTTGATAAAAGTGCCTATCTGCTGCTCTTATCCTTGAATTGGGCACATGCCCAGCAAGGTGAACACTGGAAGCAATGCCTGTATTCCAGCCTCCAGACTGCCTTAAAGCAAGGGACGCCCTGAAGTGAGTGGAAGGTAAGGCCTGCTCATGACCCCTCCTCTCAAGGTTGAGAGACTGATCCCCGGCCTTGAACTGAACCTACCGTCGTCCCCCACGCCCTCTCCGGTGCACCCTGAGCATTGAATACCTAGGAGATTCATGGCTGCCCAAGAGCTCACCTTCGATATCCTGCTCGGAGGTGAGGCTGCCATGGTTTATGTAAACCTGCTGTAAATGGTGGTGGTGTGACGTCATGCCAACGCCCGCTGAATATTCAGTGTGGAGGGAGGGTCTGGAGTGGGTGTTCGCTAATGACGTGCTAATATATTAAAATGGGACTCCTGCAGCACGTTCTGCATTACTCCAATGATGGTTGGGGGGGAAGTGGTGAAAATTAGGAAACCCGATCTCTCCAGAGAGAATCGCGTTTTCGATTCTCACTGGGATTTAAGCCTCTGCTGCCATTCTCAATGCCCAGTACGAAGTCTTACAACAACCAGGTTAAAGTCCAACAGGTTTGTTTCGATGTCACTAGCTTTCGGAGCGCTGCTCCTTCCTCAGGTGACTCAATGCCGACTGATGGGGGCTCAAACTCACACCCAGCATCAGCCAAAGAGGTCAAAAAAGATACTAGGCTGGGTTCTCCGTCCTGCTGGGCCACAGTTCTGTTTCAGCACGCCGGCAGGATGCTCCGTCACGCCGGCTGGTCAATGGGCTTTCCCATTGTGGGGCAACCCCATGCTGTCGGGAAGCCCCCGGGCTGCCGACAAAATTGAGCAGCCCGCCGGCGGCGAACCCAGCACACTGTGACCGTTACGATGGAAACGGTGCAGATAATTGATAAACTAATCAAACTTAGAAAGTATAAAACTCCTGGTTTGGATGGATTACATGCTTGTGTATCGAAATAAATTCGTGAAGAGATAGCAGAGGCACCTTTACACACAAACATACATGTGATAAATTCATTAGAACAAGAAATAGTGCTCGGCTACTACTACTGCCACTAATAATAACTTATTGTCACAAGTAGGCCTCAATGAAGTTACTGTGAAAAGCGCCTAGTCCCCACATTCTGGTGCCTGTTCGGGGAGGCTGGTACGGAAATTGAACCCATGCTGTTGGCCTTATTCTGCATTACAAGCCAGCTGTTTAGCCTACTGTGCTAAAGCAGCCCCTATCTGGTGAACTGCTGATGCAATTCCTCTACGTAAACAGGTTGACAGAGAAAGTTGATGCACTGGGCCAGGTAGCTTGATGACCGAAAGATAATAAAGCCTTTACTCAAAGGCACAATGGCACAAATGTACAGGAATTGAAAATATAATAAATAACAGTTAGCGCAGATTTCAAATGCACAGGTCATGTTTGACTAACCTCATTGAATTTTTTGAAGAATTTATCAAAGAGTGGACAGGAGGTATAATATATGGGTTTTCAAAAGATTTTCAATAAGGTATTGCCTATATACTCATGACTAAGGTCAGAAATTGTGCAGTCAGAGGGACGAGACATGTGATACGTAGCAAGTTGGCAATTCTCAGACTCAGATTGACAAAAGACAAAAGGGTGTTGAGAAAGATTGGTGCTGGGATCACTGTTATTCACCATTCACATAGACAACTTTGCTCAGGAATGAGGCGTACATTTTCAAAATTTGCAGATCATGGCAAATTGGGGATTTACTGATCTGCCAGGAAAGATTGAACAGAATTGGGCCCTTTTATTTAGGTGATAAATGTCCACGATTATGAAAGTGCTTCTTGAGTTGGTGGTAAAAATATTTCAACTGGTGGGTAGACCAAAACCAGGGGCCTTAAATATAAGAGAGCCACTTATAAATCCAGCAGGGAGTTCCGATGAAACATCTTGATCCAGAGAGTCACGAGATTGTGAAACTCTCTCCCATGTAGATTACTTGAGGCAAATAATATAAATGGAACCTAGGAAAGGGGTATCTAGATTAATGCATGAGGGAGAATTGAATGGAGGGTTATGCTGATCAGGTTAGCTGAAGAGGGTTGATCATATATTTTGCATTATAAATGTTATCATGGTTCAATTAGGCTATATAGCCCGTTTCAATGCTGTATATTATGTGTAATTTTTTTAGTTTAGTGAATGATATTTTAAGGGCAGCAATAGAGCAATAGAGGATATAGTGGAAATGAAGTCCGATTAGAAACATAGAAAATAGGAGCAGGAGGAGGCCATTCGGCCCTTCGCGTCTGCTCCACCATTCATTATAATCAAGAATGTTCATTCAATTCAATGGCCTAAATCGCACCCCCCACCCTTTGATCCTTTGATCCCCTTAGCCCCAAGTACTATATCTAACTGCTTTTTGAAAACATAGAGGGCGGGATTCTCTGACCCCCCGCCGGGTCGGAGAATCGCCGGGGGACGGCGTGAATCCCGACTCTGCTGGCTGCCGAATTCTCCGGTGCCGGAGAATTGGCGGGGGTAGGAATCACGCCGTGCCGCTGGGCGGCTGCTCGCAGTGGCCCCCCCCGGCGATTCTCCGACCTGCGATGGGCCGAAATCCCGCTCGTTCTATGCAAGTCCTGCCGACGTAAATAGGACTAGGTCCCTTACCGGCAGGACATGGCGGGGTGATCTGGCCCCGGGGGGTGCCCACAAGGTGGCCTGGCCCGCGATCGGGGCCCACCGATCTGCGGGCGGGCCTGTGCCGTGGGGGCACTCTTTTTCTACGTGCCGTGTAGGCCTTCGTGGTGGCCGACGCATCGGTGAACACCCCCTGCGCATGCGCGGGGATGACGTCAGCAGCCGCTGATGCTCCCGCGCATGCGCGGATCCGCGCCGGCCGGCAGAGTCCCTTCGGCCCCTGCTGGCGCGGCACCAAAGGCCTTCCACGCCGGCTGGTGGAGCGTCAACCACTCCTGGGCGGGCCTAGCCCGTAAAGGTGCGGAGGATTCCGCACCTTTGGGGCGGCCCGACGCCGGAGTGGTTCATGCCACTCCATCACGCCAGGACCCCCCCGCCCCGCCAGGGTATGGGAGAATCCCGCCCAGAGTTTTGGCCTCAACTGCTTTCTGTGTTCGCGAAATATAATTACAATTGATTTACTTTGCTTTTGTAAAAATGTTTCTCTTTCATTTAGTTATAACTTTTGTTTAAACCACAATATTACCTTTGGCAATGTCCCTTTACATTGAACTAATTCATCTCGCCCCTGCAATGAAAATAATTATATTTGAAACTGGAACGTATATGGCATACTACATTACTCATTATCTGTTATTATTGTCCGAAATGTCTCCTGTTTCTATTCATGCACGAACATGAACAAAGATTACAATAATTAATTTATCTCTTTCAAGTACTGAGGAATAAGACATTGGACTGTTCAATCAAATTATTCTGGTATATTCAGAGTGAAAAAAGCTTTCTTTTTCCCCCTTTAATTTTAGTTTTTCTTTTGAAGACTTCTTCTCTTCATGGATGAAAAGAGAAAAATAATAGCAGCGTTCTACCCTAGAACTGCCATGCATTATTTTAACATAGTTATCTATTGATGATAGCAAGTATTCCAACATCAAATACTTTTATCCTCTTTTTATAGTTTGTATTCAAATCAGAGAGAATAAAACAAAAACGTTACTTTAGGACATGCCTCAGAATCAAGGCTTTCTGTTCCCAATATGTTTGCATATTAATGGACTCCTTCTTGCTTTAGGGAGTGCCGTGAATGCTATTGGACAATGTAGCTTTCCTAACAATCATGATATAGGAATTCTATTTATAGTCAGAATAGTCTGCATTCAGTTAAGAATGTTCGATAAGTTACCTTTCAAAACATACACTCTCTTGCTACAGAGTCAGTGAATTAATGCAGAGCCATCCCTGAAACCAGGGGCGAGATTCTCCGACCCCCCGCCGGGTTGGAGAATCGCCGGGGGGCTGGCGTGAATCCCGCCCCCGCCGGTTGCCGAATTCTCCGGCACCGGAGATTCGGCGGGGACGGGACCCGCGCCGCGCATGTATGCGGCCCCCCCCCTGGCGATTCTCCAGCCCGAATGGGCCGAAGTCCCGCTGCTGGAATGCCTGTCCCGCCAGCGTGGATTAAACCACCTCTCTTACCGGCGGGACAAGGCGGCGCAGGTGGGCTCCGGGGTCCTGGGGGGGGCGCGGGGCGATCTGGCCCCGGGGGGGTGTCCCCACAGTGGCCTGGCCCGCGATCGGGGCCCACCGATCCGCGGGCGGGCCTGTGCCGTGGGGGCACTCTTTTCCTTCCGCCTTCGCCATGGTCTCCACCATGGCGGAGGCGGAAGAGACGCCCTCCACTGCGCATGCGCGGGGATGCCGTGAGCGGCCGCTAATGCTCCCGCGTATGCGCCGCCCAGCAATGTCATTTCTGCGCCAGCTGGCGGGGCACCAAAGGCCTTTCCCGCCAGCTGGCGGGGCGGAAATCAGTCTGGCGCGGGCCTAACCCCTCAAGGTTAGGGCTCGGCCCCCCAAGATGCGGAGGATTCCGCACCTTTGGGGCGGCGCGATGCCGGACTGATTTGCGCCGTTTTTGGCGCCGGTCGGCGGGACATCGCACCGATTACGGAGAATTTAGCCCCAGGTTTTGAGGCAGGTTGAGAAAGCAGAGGAGGGATTGGGAACCCTGGGCGGGATTCTCCAAGACTCCGCGCCGACATCGCGCCCGGTGCGGGGGCGGAGAATGGACGTCAGACCCGAGATTGGGGGCGAAATACTCCGTAATCGGCACGATGTCCGCCGACCGGCGCCAAAAACGGCGCAAATCAGTCCGGCATTGCGCCGCTCCAAAGGTGCGGAATCCTCCGCATCATGAGGGGCCGAGCCCTCACCTTGAGGGGCTAGGCCCGTGCCGGACTGATTTCCGCCCCGCCAGCTGGCGGGAAAGGCCTTTGTGCCCCGCCAGCTGGCACGGAAATGACATTGCCGGGCGGCGCATACGCGAGATCATCAGCGGCTGCTCACGGCATCCCCGCGCATGTGCAGTGGAGGGGGTCTCTTCCGCCTCCACCATGGTGGAGACCGTGGCGAAGGCGGAAGGAAAAGAGTGCCCCCACGGCACAGGCCCGCCAGTGGATCGGTGGGCCCCGATCGCGGGCCAGGCCACCGTGGGAGCACCCCCCTGGGCCAGATCGCCCCGCGCCCCCCCAGGACCCCGGAGCCCGCCTGCGCCGCCTTGTCCCGCCGGTAAGAGAGGTGGTTTAATCCACGCCGGCGGGACAAGCATTCTAGCAGCGGGACTTCGGCCCATCCTTGTAATCACATTCTCCTTGTATTCAAATCACAGGCTATTCGTAATTTTTCCGGACACTGAATGGATTAAGTCAAATTTAGATCATTTGCAGCTCCAGCGATCATGGAAGTAGATTATGATGACAAAAGGAAATTGTGTTTAACTAGTCTGGTAGAGTTTTTCCTGACAAAGTAACATTCTACCGGGAACCGGTAGATGTAGTGTACTTGGATTTCCAAAAGACATTTGATAAGGTACCACATCAAAGGGTACAACACAATATAAGAGCCCATGGTGTAGGGGATGAAATATTACCATGGATAAAGGATTGGTTGGTTAACAGGAAGCAGAGTACAGAGTTAAATGGGTCTTTTTTGGATTGGCAAGCTGTAGCTAGTGGAGTGTCACAGCGATCAGTACCGGGTCCTCAAGTATTTATCGCAATGACGTGAATGAAGGGGGGTGGGGGAGTGAATGGTAGCTAAATTTGCTGATGACAGCAAGATAGCAGGAAAGTAAGTTGTCAAGGGGAGTTTCAGAGTTTGCAAAGGGATTGTAGACAGGTTAAGTGAGTGGGCAAACTATTGGCAGATGGAATATGACACGGGTAAAAGTGAATCGGTTCACTTTGGCAGGAAGAATGGAAAAGCAGTGGACTATTTCAACAGAGAAAGATTGCAAAATTCAGAGGTACAGAGGGATCTGGGTGTCCTTACACAAGAATCACGACAAGTTAGTATGCAGGTACGAAAATGAATAGGAAGACAAATGGAATGTTGGTGTTCATTGCAAAAGGAATGGAATATAAAAGTGGGAACATTTTACTGCAGCTGCACAGGGCCTTGGTGAGCCCACATCTGGAATATTGTGTACAGTTGTGGTCTCCTTATTTGAAGCCGGAGTGGTTCGCACCGCTCTTGGCGCCGGCGTCGGGCCGTCCTGCCAATTGCGGGAGAATCCCGGCCAATAGCTTTCGAAGCAGTTCCCAAGAGGTTCACTGGGCTCATTCTTGAAATGAAGGGATTGTCTTATGAAGCGAGGTTGAACTCCATTTGGAGTATAGAAGAATCAGAGGCAATCATATTGAAATATGTAAGATCCTGAGGGGTCTCGATAGCATGGATACCAAAAGGATATTTCATCTTGTGGGAGAGACTGAAACTAGGAAATATGGTTTTAAAATCAAGGGATCTCCCTTTTAAGACAGAGATTTGGAGAAATATTTTCTCCCAAAGGTTCATTGCTGTGTGGAATTTGCTTTCCTAGAAAACAGTGGAGCCTGGGGGCGGGATTCTCTCAGCCTGGGGCTGGGCCGGAGAATCGGCGTGACCGACGTGAATCGCACCACGCCGCCCCGATGGCGGGATGAGATTCTCTGCGGCGCCGGCTGGGGGCCGCTCTACGGCCCCCCCCCCCCCCCAGGCGATTCTCGGCCCAGGATGGACCGGGTGGCCGTAACAAAAAACCCCGAGTTCCGCCGGCGCCGTTCTAACCTGCTCTTAGCCGGCGGGACCTCGGTATGGAAGGGTCCGGGGTGGCCTGTGGTGGGGGGGGGGGGGGGGGGGGGGGGGGGTCCGACCTTGGGGTGGGGCCGACCTTGGGGTGGGGCCTCCATTGTGGCCTAGCCCGTGATCGGGGCCCATCGATCGGCGGGTCGGTCTCTCGGCCTGGGGGCCTCCTTTCTTGCGCGCCGGCCCCTGTAGCCCTACGTCATGTTGCGGTCGGGGCCGCCGCGGAGAAAGGAGCAACTGCGCACGTTGGCACCAGTGCCACTCCGCATGTGCGGACCCTGCGGCGGCCAGTTAACGCCGGGATCAGCAGCTGGAGCAGCGAGGGTCACTCCAGTGCTGTGTTGGCCCCCTGTAGGGGCCAGAATTGCTGATCCTGAGGCCATGTTGACGCCGTCGGGAAACGCAACGGCGTTTACAACGGCGTCAACACTTAGCCTCAGGATCAGAGAATCCCGCCCTATGTCTTTAAATTTATTTCAGGCAGAGATGACAGATTTCTTTGTTTGGCAAGGGGGTCTTGGGTTATGAGAGGCAGACAGCAAAGAGGAGCTGAGATCACAAAACGGTTCAGCCATGATCTTATTAACTGGCCTACTCCTGATCCTATGTTCTTACTTAATCTAATTGCCTGAAATATATCATCATGGTGTCAAGCATCACTGCAAGGACACAAAAACAACCAAACAGCAAAAGCTCCAAACGTGTCAAACTGTTGCAAAATTGCAAAAGAAACCTGACAATGATTTTCTCTCGATGTAGGTTTCATTTGTCATTCTACACTTGAAGCAGCGTATGGTTCTCATAAATGCTAGAAAAGCTTAGGGTAAAGCCGATGCAGACGCGTTGGGACAATTTGCCTCCTTCTTCCGTGTACCAATTCTGTTATTCTCTGATTCTGTAAAACATTGGGGGCAATTCTCCAGCTGCATTGCATCTGGCACCAATCCCACTATGTTGGGAGAATTGCAGGAGAATCCCCGAAACAGGATTTGAGCTGGGCGTAAATCAGTTTCTGATTTCCCCTGGCCCACTCTCGCTGAATTGACCAGGATCTCGTCCAGATAGGCAAGTACTTGATCACAGCTCAATTGCATTCATTTTAATCTCATTAGCAAGATTAAAGTTGAATGCAATGGCCTCCCATTATTCACCTGAAACCCACCCCCACACCCCCGCAAGCAGGAGGTGACCCGAGCACGTATCGCTACTGGTCCTTTAAGCGGTGACCAAGCACATGGACGCCGTGGAGAAAGGGGGTGAGTATCCTCTCTGTGCCTGCCTCCAGGGTGTTGAGGGGGTCCTTCAAGGGAGGTGGTGGTCAGGGGGGTTGAGGCTGGGCTGGAGAGGTTCAGGTTGGGGGTCTTAACTGGGATGGGGGTTGTGTGGCAAGTCTTCCTTCTGTAGCATTGAAAACATTTTAACTCTCTTTCAGCATCTCAATTTGAAAGACTTGTGAAATGAAGGTAAAAGTTTTCCCTCTGCTGTGTTGGAAATCTTTTTGAAAGTTCTTTTTTCACATTCAATTTCATTCTCCTTTAACTTTTTCAAGTCTCTGTGCTTGCAGAGAAGCCTAAAAGCTTTGAACTGCATTGTTTACATAAAATTTCACTGTCTATTACCTTTTACAAGCTTCTGGATTGACAGGACCAGGCTATTTCAAAGGAGGGTTAGCTTTGTTTTATAGCTCTTAATGATCCAGTAATTTTGAAGTGCTTCCCCTTTTGATCAGGTGTTGTTTCTAGTAGCTGTCTTTTTTTCCTTGCTGGGGTTCCTCTGTTCTGAAGCCCTTCCTTGAAAGAACATTCTCCGTCTGATTTTTCTTTCCTTAGTGGGTCTTTTTCAACCTCTTATGCCAGAACACCATGCCTGTACTGGAGGTTGTTTTCTGCCATTGAAGAAGCTAGCACAACTCTGAGATTAAAGTCCAAGGGTTCGTCAATGAGAACCTCCTCTCAGCCACTGTTTAATTCTCTGGATAGATGTTATGACCATTCCAGGGGGTTCAGAGGCTTTTGGAGCCCCTGAGTGGTCAGGGATGTGGCTGGACAGTGCCCTGGAAACCTGGCAGTTCCACCTGGCACCCTGACAGCGACAGGTTGGTACTGCCATGGGGTGGGGCCTGAAGGGGGAAGGTGACCCTTTAGTGGAGGTTTGAGAATGGTGTGGGGAAGTAGAATGATGCCTCTGACGTTGGGGGGGTGGTGGTGCAGAATTATGCCTCTGACTGAGGGGAGGGGGGGCTTGGGTCATCCTCATTTAGTGGTGGGATGGGTGTCCAGCTCTCGGTGATGAAGTGCTTGGGTGCTCCCCTTGTCTGTGGGGGGTTGCGCTCTCCTGTGGCTGGCTGGGGTGGGGTGAGGTGGGGCAGGGAGTAGAGGGGAGGGGAGGCCCTGACACTCTGAGATCGCCGGACTTGCTGGCATGTTTAGACCTGCCCCTCTCTGCGCCTGTGCAAAGCTCTTGTTCTCTCCTCTAAAAGAATGACTGAAGTGTGGATGGATTGTGATCAGGATCCACCTGGCGGGCATCTCGCCGCCCATTATATGATTAAAGAAATGCTTTTTCTTTTAACAAAAATCATTTAGTCCATAAATCTCTTGCACAGAAACTTCAGAGTGTCTTAGGAATTATTGACAATAATCCATATTCCACCTGTGGTGTAGTAAATGAAAAACATTTTAAAAAGGAGAACAAAAGAGAACTAAAAAGGAATCTGTAGAAAAGGAGGCTTCAATCTTTGTTCCAGCAACTATACACACAAAGTCATCTCACTAATCTGATTTTACTACATCTTGAATAAGGAGGTCACCCTTAAGTGATCGAATGATATTACTCACCATTGTTCATAATAACAACCAGAAGGAGTTTGCCTTGCTAATTGCTGAAATTGCAGATAGATTCTATTTCTATTATATTACATAGAATTGATTGCACAAAAACATGCCATTTAGCACAACTTGTCATAACCAATGTTAATGTTCCACATGAGTCTCTTCCTCCGTACTTCATCCATCAGTATTTCCTTCTCGTCCTTTGTCCATTGCATATTCATCTATATCTCCTTAAGGAGGCTGATGAGTTGCTGCAGTGCATCTTGTAGATGGTGTATGTTGCTTGGTGGTGGAGGGAGTGAATGTTTGGATATAGGGGTGCCATTGAAGTGGGCTGCTTTGCCCTGGGTGGTGTCAAGCATCTTGAATGTTGTTGGAGCTGCACTCATCCAGTCAAGAGGAGATTAGTCCACCATACTCCTGACTTGTGCCTTCTAGATTGTGGACAGGCTTTGGGGAGTCTGGTGGTGAGTTACTTGTCAGAGGATTCCTAGCCTCTGACCCGCTCTTGTAGCCATGTAAGGAGTTAATCTCATTACTAGAGCCTGCTGTTCATATTCCTGAAGAATGTGGTATTTCATGGAGTATTGGACTGTACCAACACCACAACAGAACTTTTTTCATCTGGAGCTGGAGATGCCCCCACTAGCAGGTGGGACCATCATGTGCCATTGTGTACGAAAGGACAAGGATGAGACGTTAACTGTGGGCCATTCAGCAGGATGGGCCAAGGAAACTGATCAATTAACAGTACATGCGTGTGGGCAGCATGGTAGTGCTGTGGTTAGCACTGTTGCTTCACAGCACCAGGATCCCAGGTTCGATTCCCGCTTGGGTCACTCTTTGTGCGGAGTCTGCATGTTCTCCCCGTGTCTGCGTGGGTTTCCTCTGGCTGCTCCGGTTTCCTCCCACAAGCCCGAAAGACATGCTTGTTAGGTGAATTGGACATTCTGAATTCTCCCTCCGTGCACCCGAACAGGCGCCGGAATGTGGCGACTAGGGGATTTTCACAGTAACTTTGTTGCAGTGTTAATGTAAGCCTACTTGTGGCAATAAAGATTATTATTATTAAATGGATCTATGCTGCGCCTCAACCATTCCATATGGTATCAGTTTCACATTAAAACAATTCCTGGGTATGTCTGGTCCCACCAGCAGGACCGATCCACTGGACGTGGTGGCACAGTGTTATGCAGTCAGAAGGGACTGATCCTAGCGTTGACTATGGACTCATGAAGTCTCATGGCAAGGTTGTCCTGAGCGCCCTCCCTCAACTGATGATTAGTGCCGCTCTACTTGGAAGAAGCACCGAGGTTGACAAGGGCCCACAATGTATCCTGGGTGGGGCATATCAAGGTCTGACTTGATAGCACAACGACTGACTAAGCTGGTGGACATATCTGGGTCTGTGGAAGGTGGTGAGAGAACAAACTCAATAGAATAACCTACCTTCCATTGCATTGTAAGGCATTAGCACTGTGCTAGTTAGATTTAGAATAGATCTAGTAGATTAAAACTGGACACGCATGAGATACTACGGGCCATCATCAGTAGCAGAATTGTACTCCATCGCAATCTTTAACATCATTGTCCTGCATATCCCTCACTCTACCATTACCATGAAACTAGGGAACCAATGCTGTTTTGCTGAGGAGCGTAGCAGGGCAAGCCAGGAGGAACATGAGACATGCTGAATAACGAAGTGCCAACCTGGTAAGCTACAACACAGGACTAACCTCCATAGCATGCTAAGCAGTCGAAGCAGCATTCTATGGAGAGGGTTTAGCAATCCCACAATCAGCTGATCAGATTAAAGCTTTGAAATCTTGCCACATCTCGTCATTGAAGGTATTAAGCAACTAATGAGAGGACAACGCTCCATAGACATCTCCAACCCAACCAAACCAACTACCACCCCCATCACTACTTTCAGTCATCAATACAAGAGCTGTAGGTAACAATGCTATCAATACAGGAAGGCCGTGACTTAGCGGTCACGTGAAACAGCCCAGAAAGGATACAAGCCTGATTTGCATATATTATAATACAATTAACCGGTTTGAGGTCGCTACATCCACCGTCAATATATTGTCCCACACAGCCAGCTTGACATCACGCCGGCGCAAATCACTACCGATTTTCAAAAACAAAATGAGGGTAACGGGGGGAGCAGAGTAAGGTTTTGTGCTGGGTTTATTTTTCTTTGTGTTGTAATGTTTTGTAAATGTTAAAATGTTGAAAACTTGAATAAAAAAACTTTTTAAAAAAGAGCTGAATTCCAGTGAGTAAATGCTCTTGATACTACGACTGCACTTGACTAAGTGTGGCGTCACAAAGTCCTAATACAATTGCCAGTGGGAATTGGGTACAACTCTTCACTGACTGGAGTCATACCTAACACAAAGGAAGATGGTTTTGGTTGCTGGAGGTCAACCATCTCAGTCCTAGGAAATTAGTGCAGTAATTCCTCAGGGTAGTGTCCTCAGCCCAGACATCTTCATCTGCCTTCTCTCCATCATGGTGTCAAAGATGCCATTGTTTACTAATGACTGTGCCATGATCATTTCCATTTGCAATTCCTCAGATAATCATTTTCAGCAAGCAAGAATCTAACCACCCCGTACCAAGATATCATCAGTGAGTTCCCCACCATTAACATCCTGGGGCGGTGTTGTGTTTGGTCCCTTGTACTTAATGAAGTAACTCATCAAACACTTCGATATGTCCAAACCAGGATCCTTTCATTGCGTCTCATGTGGTGAGATGGCAATCTGACAGAAAGCACGTTATCATGGAGTCTTGCTACTCCTCTGGAACGTACACCTAGCACTGACCAATTATATGTATGTCTCATTACCCTCTCAATTTTCTTCTGAAGATGGCCGGATGTGTATCTCTTTATATCCGGGTCCCAGGTCACATGACCTTAGTCTGGGGACTGCATGGGGCGCCTGTACCGCCACCTGCTGGTTGGAGGTCACACACCATCCAACTATGATATAGCCCAGAAGCATATCACCACAGGGGGTGGGATCATCATTGCCCAGAGATTTAGCTGAACTAACCACATAAACACTGTTACTACAAGAGCAAGTCAGAGGCGAGGCACTGGATTTTTCATCCGTGCCCGCCACAAGATTGTACGGACGGGACGGGGACCATTTAAAGATTCATTGACCTTGGGCAGGAATCTTCGTGGAAAATCATGTCTCACAAATTTGATTGAGTTTTTTGAGGGGGTGACCAAGAAGGTAGATGAGGGAAGTGCAGTAGATGTTGTCTACATGGACTTTAGCAAAGCCTTTGACAAGGTACCGCATGGCAGGTTGTTGCAGAAGGTTAAAGCTCACGGGATCCAGGGTGAGGTTGCCAATTGGATTCAAAATTGGCTGGACGACAGAAGGCAGAGGGTGGTTGTAGAGGGTTGTTTTTCAAACTGGAGGCCTGTGACCAGTGGTGTGCCTCAGGGATCGGTGCTGGGTCCACTGTTATTTGTGATTTATATTAATGATTTGGATGAGAATTTAGGAGGCATGGTTAGTAAGTTTGCAGATGACACCAAGATTGGTGGCACAGTGGATAGTGAAGAAGGTTATCTAGGATTGCAACGGGATCTTGATCAATTAGGCCAGTGGGCCGACGAATGGCAGATGGAGTTTAATTTAGATAAATGTGAGGTGATGCATTTTGGCAGATTGAATCAGGCCAGGACCTACTCAGTTAATGGTATGGCGTTGGGGAGAGTTATAGAACAAAGAGATCTAGGAGTACAGGTTCATAGCTCCTTGAAGGTGGAGTCGCAGGTGGACAGGGTGGTGAAGAAGGCATTTGGCATGCTTGGTTTCATTGGTCAGAACATTGAATACAGGAGTTGGGACGTCTTGTTGAAGTTGTACAAGACATTGGTACGGCCACACTTGGAATACTGTGTGCAGTTCTGGTCACCCTATTATAGGAAGGATATTATTAAACTGGAAAGAGTGCAGAAAAGATTTACTAGGATGTTGCCGGGACTTGATGGTTTGAGTTATAAGGAGAGGCTGGATAGACTGGGACTTTTATCCTTGGAGCGTAGGAGGCTTAGGGGTGATCTTATAGAGGTCTATAAAATAATGAGGGGCATAGATAAGGTAGATAGTCAACATCTTTTCCCAAAGGTAGGGGAGTCTAAAACTAGAGGGCATAGGTTTAAGGTGAGAGGGGAGAGATTCAGAAGGGCCCAGAGGGGCAATTTCTTCACTCAGAGGGTAGTGAGTGTCTGGAATGGGCTACCAGAGGTAGTAGTAGAGGCGGGTACAATTGTGTCTTTTAAAAAGCATTTAGATAGTTACATGGGTAAGATGGGTATAGAGGGTTATGGGCCAAGTGCGGGCAACTGGGACTAGCTTAATGGTAAAAACTGGGCGGCATGGACTGGTTGGGCCGAAGGGCCTGTTTCCATGCTGTAAACTTCTATGATTCTATGATTCTATGATTCGGTTGCCGACGGGGCGCGGTCGTAAAAACCTGCCCGAGGAATTCTGTGGTGAGTAACACACCTCCTGACTCCCAAAAGCCCAGCTATGATTTATAAGGCACAGGTTAGGGGTGCGATGGAATATTCCCCATTTGGCTGGATGGGTGCAGCTTCAACAACACTCAAGAAGCTTGACACCATCCAGGCTAAAGCAGCCCACTTGGTCAGCACACCAATCCACCTGCTAAACATTCACTCCTACCGCCAGTGCACAATAGGAGCAGAATGTACCATCACTGCAGCAACTCATCAAAGCTCGTTATACAATACCTTCCAAACCTATGACCTCTATTGCCTGGAGTAACAAGGTTGGCAGACCCAGGGAACATCATTATCTGCAAGTTGTCCTCACACACCATCCTTGTTAATATTGCAAATACTGTAGCAAGCGAGTGCATGTTCTAGTTGTGATTAAGAGCCACAGGCATTAATTGGGGAAACGTTAGGGCACAAAGAACCAATGTGCACCGCAGGGGTTGGCATGCATCATAGGCCTGGGATTAATTTAGTTTGATAATTCCCGTTTAAAGTTGTGTTTTTTTGTTATAGTGCCCCTTTCAGGGGCTGTTAATCTTTTCCTTCGTCTTGGTTGTTAGGACACTGGAGCAGACACTGGACCAGACACTGGACCAGACACTGGACCAGACCCACCATTTGTTAGGGATACCAGATGAGAACCCCAAACAATATTTCAAATTGTAAAACTGAGAGGAAAGGATACTTCACCCGAGGAGTGATGACTCTGGCCAATAGGTATCTTTTATATTGAAACAAACTTTAAGTTAAACACAGAATTAACCTGCATTAACATCAAAGAAAATAGCTTTATGATTATCAGTTAAACACTCCTTAAATAAAATAAATAACTTTACCTTACTATCTGCACCTGCCACTAATTCCAACTGAGAAACCCAGTACAGTTCAAATGCCACTTCTAAATAAAGTTAACTCAGGTTACTTGTTTATCTGTGCAGACCTTTGGAGAGAGAGAAACCCTTTCTTGAACAACCTGAAAATCCTTCTGTCTTGTCGGACTCTTCTGCTCAACCTAACACCATTTGGTAAAACTGTAAACTACAGATATATCTAGCTCCTCCCATTAAATACATAGGCCGGGATTCTCCAAAAATGCAGCTAAGTGTTGACACCGGCGTAAACACCGCAGTGTTTCATGCCGGCGTCAATGGGCCTCTTGGCCCAGCGATTCTGTAGCCCAAAGGGGGCTAGCACGGCGCCGTAGTGCTCCGCGCTGCTCCAGCTGCCGTGCGTGGCCCTACACTGCCGGCCACGGGTCCGCGCATGTGGAGTCACGCAGCGCGCTGGCGCGGAAGAAGGTAGGCCCCCCCCAGATTGCGCGCGCCGCGATCGCGAGCCTGGTCATCGTGGTGGCCCCCCCCCCCGGGAGACGGTCACTGCAGCCGCGGCGCCGAGCTCCCGCCGGGTGGAATCAGATGTGAACCACGCCAGTGGGAACTCGTCCGGTCAACCGCAGAGAATCGCCGCGGGGACCTCTTTCAACGGCCCCCGACCGGTGCTGCATCGATCCAGCGCGTGCGACTGCCGCCGATTCTCTGGTTGCCAGAGAATCGTGTCCCGGCGTCAGACCTGATCGCGGGTCTGAGGCCCCATTCTCCGCCCCCGCAGCCACCACACTAGGGTCCCGACTGGTCGTACCACATTAGTTCCACGCTGTCGGGGACTCGGCCGGTCGGAAGCAGAGTATTGCTGGATGGGCCTCTGTCAATGGCCCCCCAGCCGCTTGGCGTAATTTACGGACACGTGGATATTCGAGGCCCAGAGAATCGCCGGAGGGCGCCGGGCCCGATTCCATGGGGAACTTTGATTCTCCGCCCCCACGCCAAAAGCGATTTTGGCGCGGGGCTGCGGAGAACCCAGCCCCAGGCCTGCGAATTGAATATCCAAGGGTTTGCAGTATTTTGGAAAGGTAGAGTGAAAGGAAAAGGAGGTGGCGTGGCCCTGCTGGTGAGGAAAGGGATAGTGCTGGAATGAGAAATGACATAAGCACTGGAGATCAAGATGGGTAGAAGTAAGAACTAATAAAGGGAAGTAGCCCTTGGTAGGAGTAATATATAGGTCCCTAAACAGTAATTCTACAGTGGGCACAGTATGAACCAGGAAATACTGGGGGCTTGCAAGAAAGGGACAGCAATAATAATGGGTGATTTTAATATGCACATAGACTGGAGGAATCAAATTGGCAAGGGTAGCCCGGAGGCAGAGTTCAATGAAGGCATTAGAGATTGTTTCCTGGAACATTATGTTGGGGAACCAACCAGGGAGGAGGCTCCTCTCGATTTGGTATTCAGCAATTAGAAGGGATTAATTAATATATATTTTTTCTAAGAGTACCCAATTCAATTTTTCCAATTAAGGGGCAATTTAATGTGGCCAATCCACCTACCCTGCACATCTCTGGATTGTGGGGGCGAACTCCACGCAGACACGGGGAGAATGTGCAAATTCCACACGGACAGTGACCCAGGGCCGGGATTGAACCTGGGACCTCGGCGCCATTAGGCAGCAATGCTAACCACTGCGCCACCGTGCTGCCTAAGGAGGGATTAATTAATGACCTCATAGTTAAGGATCCACGAGGGAGTAGTGACCATAGTATGGTAGAATTCAAGATTTAGTTTGGGGGACAGAAAGTGGAGGCCCACACTAGTGTTCTGGAATTAAAAAAACAAAATTACATAGGCTTGAAGACAGATTCGACTCGTGTAGACTGGGCAGGAAGGTTAAAAGATAGGACATCTGATGAGCAGTGGCAGTTGTGTTAGGAGATACTCCATTCCAGACAACTAAAATATATCCCAGTGAGGAAGAAAGATGGGAAGAGGGGTAAAAAACATCCATGGCTAAACAAGGAGGTCAATTACATTAAAAGACAAAAAACTAAGTTATATCATATTGCAAAGGCCAGTGGCAGGCTTGAAGATTGGGAAACTTTCAAACATAAACAAAGGGATACTAAAAATGTAATAAAAAGAGCTAAGGTAAATTACAAAAAAAACTATCAAAAAGGATAGCGAAAGCTCCTACAGGTACATAAAAGTGAAGTAAGTCGCTAAGGTGAACGTTGGCCCCATGCAAGATGAAACTGGTGAGTTAATAGTGGGGAACACAGAAATAGCAGAGATGCTAAATCAATACTTTGCCTCCGTTTTCACGGTGGAAGACACAAGTACCATTCCTATAGGAACGGGCAATTCAGAGGTAATGGAAAGGGTGGAACTTGGAACAATCAGCATCAATAGGGAAACGGTACCCAACAAACTCTTGGGATGGAGGTCCTGATGGCCTACATCCTAAGGTGTTAAAGGAAATGGCAGCACAGATGGTGGATCCATTGCTTATGATATTCCAAAATTCCATGGACATGGGAAAGGTTCCAGTGGATTAGAAAAATGCTAACGTAACACCCTGATCAGGGTGATCTTTCCATGGGCTGGTGCAGACGCGATGGGCCGAATGGCCTCCATGTGCACTGTAAATTCTATGACCTATGACCCGTATTCATAAAGGGAGGGAGGCAGAATGTGAGAAATTACAGACCAGTTAGTTTAACATCTGTTGTTGGAAAATGTTGGAACCAATTATCAAGAACGGAATATCAGGATATTTGGAAAGCCAATGCGCTATCCATCAGAGTCAGCATGGTTTTATGAAGGGCAAATCATGTTTGACTAATTTCCTTGAGTTCTTCGAAGATGTAACAAGCAAAGTGGATAATAGGGATATTGTAGATGAAGGGGGCGATTCTCCGAGCCCTGCACAGGGCCAGTGAATCCCAGCAACCGCGCCACGACGCCCTGATGCCGCATCTTTGGGGGCTGAGCCCCAACCTTGAGGGGCTAGGTTGGCGCCGGATGGATTTCCGCCCGCCAGCTGGCGGAAAAGGCCTTTGGTGCCCCGCCAGCTGGCGCGGAAATGATATCTCCGGGCGGCGCATGCATGGGAGCGTCAGCGGCCGCTGATGGCATTCCCGCGCATGCGCAGTGGAGGGAGTCTCTTCCGCCTCCGCCATGGTGGAGGGAAAGAGTGTCCCCACGGCACAGGCCCGCCTGCGGATCGGTGGGCCCCGATCGTGGGCCAGGCCACCGTGGGGCACCCCCCGGGGCCAGATCGCCCCGCACCCCACCCAGGACCCCGGAGCCCGTCCGCGCCGCCTTGTCCCGCCGGTAAGGTAGGTGGTTTAATTTATCCGGCGGGACAGGCATTTTAGCGGCGGGACTTCGGCCCATCCAGGCCGGAGAATAGTTGTTAATTTTAAATGTGAGTTACATAGATTTTTGTTAAGCAAAAATATTAATGGATATGGACTAACGGCAGGTATATGGAGTTAGGTCACAGATCAGCCATGATCGCATTGAATAGCAGGACTGGCTCGAGGGGCTGAATGGCCGAGTCCTCTTTCCATGTTCCAGTTTCCTCCCGTGGTGGGGGAAATGTGTGTGGAGGGGGCAAGTATTCTGCATTTTATTCACAAAACCCAATTCACAAAACACAGTTTCCAGCAGGCGGAGTGTGCGGGTTTCCAGCAGGCAGAGTGTGCGGGTTTCCAGCAGGCTGAATGTGTAGGTTTCCAGCAGGTGGAGTGTGTGGGTTTCCAGCAGGAAGAGTGCATGGGTTTCCAGCAGACGGAGTGTGCGGGTTTCCAGCAGGCGGTGTATGTGGGTTTCCAGCAAGTGGAATATGTGGGTTTCCAGCAGGCAGAGTGTGCAGGTTTCCAGCAGGCTGAGTGTGTGAGTTTCCAGCAAGCGGTGTGTGCGGGTTTCCAGCAGTCGGAGTGCGCGGGTTTCCAGCAGTCGGAGTTTGTGGGTTTCCAGCTGGCGGAGTGTGTGAGTTTCCAGCAGGCGGAGTGTGCGGGTTTCCAGCAGGCGGAGTGTGTGGGCTTTCAGCAGACGGAATGTGTGAGTTTCCAGCAGGCAGAGTGTGCGGGTTTTCAGCAGGCGGTGTGTGCGGGTTTCCAGCAGGCGGAGTGCGCGGGTTTCCAGCAGACGGAATGTGAGGGTTTCCAGCAGGCAGAGGCTGTGTTTCCAGCAGATAGAGTGTGCAGGTTTCCAACAGACAGAGTGTGTGAGTTTCCAGCAGGCGGAGTGTGCGGATTTCCAGCAGGCGGAGTGTGCGGGTTTCCAGCTGGCGGAGTGTGTGAGTTTCCAGCAGGCGGAGTGTGCTGGTTTCCAGCAGGCGGAGTGTGTGAGGTTCCAGCAGATGTGGTGTGTGTGTTTCCAGCAAGCAGAGTGTGTGGGTTTCCAGCAGGCTGAGTGTGTGGGTTTCCAGCAGGCAGAGTGTGCGGGTTTCCAGCAGGCAGAGTGTGTGGGTTTCCAGCAGGCAGAGTGTGTGGGTTTCCAGCAGGCAGAGTGCGGGGTTTCCAGCAGACAGAGTGTGTGGGTTTACAGCAGACGGAGTGTGTGGGTTTCCAGCAGGCAGAGTGAGTGGGTTTCCAGCAGGCGGTGTGTGCGAGTTTCCAGCAGTCGGAGTGTGTGGGTTTCCAGCAGTCGGAGTGTGTGGGCTTTCAGCAGACGGAATGTGTGAGTTTCCAGCAGGCAGAATGTGTGGGTTTTCAGCAATCGGTGTGTGCGGGTTTCCAGCAGACGGAGTGTACGGGTTTCCAGCAGTCTGAGTGTGTGGGCTTTCAGCAGACGGAATGTGTGAGTTTCCAGCAGGCAGAATGTGTGGGTTTTCAGCAATCGGTGTGTGCGGGTTTCCAACAGGCGGAGTGTGCGGGTTTCCAGCAGACGGAGTGTGCGGGTTTCCAGCAGACGGAATGTGTGGGTTTCCAGCAGGCAGAGTGTGCGGGGTTTATAGCAGACGGTGTGTGCGGGTGTCCAACAGGCAGAGTGTGCGGGCTTCCAGCAGACGGAATGTGCGGGTTATCAGCAGGCGGAGGCTGTGTTTCCAGCAGATGGAGTGTGCAAGTTTCCAGCAGACAGAGTGTGTGAGTTTTCAGCAGGCGGAGTGTGCGGGTTTCCAGCAGATGGAGTGTGCAAGTTTACAGCAGGCGGAGTGTGCGGGTTTCCAGCAGATGGAGTGTGCGGGTTTTCAGCAGACGGAATTTGTGGATTTCCAGCAGGCAGAGTGTGCGGGGTTTATAGCAGAGGGTGTGTGCGAGTTTTCAACAGGCAGAGTGTACGGGCTTCCAGCAGACGGAATGTGCGGGTTATCAGCAGGCGGAGGCTGTGTTTCCAGCAGATGGAGTGTGCAAGTTTCCAGCAGACAGAGTGTGTGAGTTTTCAGCAGGCGGAGTGTGCGGGTTTCCAGCAGATGGAGTGTGCGGGTTTCCAGCAGATGGAGTGTGCGGGTTTCCAGCAGACGGAGCGTGCGGGTTTCCAGCAGGCAGAGGCTGTGTTTCCATCAAGCGGAGTGTGTGGGTTTCCAGCAAGTGGAATATGTGGGTTTCCAGCAGGCAGAGTGTGTGAGTTTCCAGCAGGCAGTGTGTGCTGGTTTCCAGCAGGCAGAGTGTGTTAGTTTCCTGCAGGCGGAGTGTGCAGTTTTCCAGCAGGCGGAGTGTGCGGGTTTCCAGCAGGTGGAGTGTGTGGGTTTCCAGCAGGCAGTGTGTGCTGGTTTCCAGCAGACGGAGAGCGCGGGTTTCCAGCAAACGGAGTGTGCAGTTTTCCAGCAGGCGGAGTGTGCAGTTTTCCAGCAGGCGGAGTGTGCAGTTTTCCTGCAGGCGGAGTGTGCGGGTTTCCAGCAAGTAGCATGTGTGAGTTTCCAGCAGGCGGAGTGTGCAGTTTTCCAGCAGGCAGAGTGTGCTGGTTTCCAGCAGGCAGAGTGTGTGGGTTTCCAGCAGGCGGAGTGTGCAGTTTTCCAGCAGGCAGAGTGTGCTGGTTTCCAGCAGGCAGTGTGTGTGGGTTTCCAGCAGGCGGAGTGTGCAGTTTTCCAGCTGGCAGAGTGTGCTGTTTTCCAGCAGGCGAAGTGTGTGAGTTTCCAGCTGGCAGAGTGTGCAGTTTTCCAGCTGGCCGAGTGTGCTGTTTTCCAGCTGGCGGAGTGTGTGAGTTTCCAGCTGGCAGAGTGTGCAGTTTTCCAGCAGGCACAGTGTGCGGATTTCCAACAGATGAAGTGTGTGAGTTTCCAGCAGGCGGAATGTGTGGGTTTCCAGCAGGCAGAGTGTGCGGGTTTCCAGCAAGTGGAGTGTGTGGGTTTCCAGCAGGTGGAGTGTGTGCGTTTCCAGCAGACGGAGTGTGTGGGTTTCCAGCAGGTGGAGTGGGTGAGTTTCCAGCAGACAGAGAGCGCGGGTTTCGAGCAGACGGAGTGTGCGGGTTTCCAGCAGGCGGAGTGTGCTGGTTTCCAGCAGGCCGAGTGTGCGGGTTTCCAGCAGGCAGAGTGTGCGGGTTTCCAGCAGGCTGAGTGTGTGGGTTTCCAGCAGGCTGAGTGTGTGAGTTTCCAGCAGGCAGAGTGTGCGGTTTTCCAGCAGGCTGAGTGCGTGAGTTTCCAGCAAGCGGTGTGAGCGGGTTTCCAGCAGTCGGAGTGTGCGGGTTTCCAGCAGACGGAGTATGCGGGTTTCCAGCAGACGGAGTGTGCGGGATTCCAGCAGGCGGAGGCTGTGTTTCCAGCTGGCGGAGTTTGTGGGTTTCCAGCAGACGGAGTGTGTGGGTTTCCAGCAGGCGGAGTGTGTGAGTTTCCAGCAGGAGGAGTGTGCAGGTTTCCAGCAGGTGGAGTATGTGAGGTTCCAGCAGATGGGGTGTGTGTGTTTCCAGCAGGCAGAGTGTGTGGGTTTCCAGCAGACGAAGTGTGTGGGTTTCCAGCAGATGGAGTGTGTGTGTTTCCAGCAGGCAGAGTGTGCGGGTTTCCAGCAGGCAGAGTGTGCGGGTTTCCAGCAGGTGGAGTGTGTGGGTTTCCAGCAGGCGGAGTGTGTGGGTTTCCATCAGACGGAGTGTGTGGGTTTCCAGCAGGCAGAGTGTGCGGGTTTCGAGCAGACGGAGTGTGTGGGTTTCCAGCAGGCAGAGTGTGCGGGTTTCCAGCAGTCAGAGTGTGCGGGTTTCCAGCAGTCAGAGTGTGCGAGTTTCGAGCAGACGGAGTGTGTGGGTTTCCAGCAGGTGGTGTGTGTGGGTTTCCAGCAGACGGAGTGTGTGGGTTTCCAGCAGGTGGTGTGTGTGGGTTTCCAGCAGGCAGAGTGTGCGGGTTTCGAGCAGACGGAGTGTGTGGGTTTCCAGCAGGCAGAGTGTGCGGGTTTCCAGCGGGCAGAGTGTGCGGGTTTCCAGCAGTCGGACTGTGCGGGTTTCCAGCAGACTGAGTGTGTGGGTTTCCAGCAGGTGGAGTGTGTTGGTTTCCAGCTTGAAGAGTGCGTGGGTTTCCAGCAGGCAGAGTGTGTGGGTTTCCAGCAGACGGAATGTGTGGGTTTCCAGCAGGCAGAGTGTGCGGGTTTCCAGCAGGTGGGGTGTGTGGGTTTCCAGCAGGTGGAGTGTGTGCATTTCCACCAGACGGAGTGTGTGGGTTTCCAGCAGGTGGAGTGTGTGGGTTTCCAGCAGGCAGAGTGTGTGGGTTTCCAGCAGACGGAGAGCGCGGGTTTCGAGCAGACGGAGTGTGTGGGTTTCCAGCAGGCGCAGTGTGCTGGTTTCCAGCAGGCAGAGTGTGCGGGTTTCCAGCAGGCAGAGTGTGCGGGTTTCCAGCAAGCTGAGTGTGTGGGTTTCCAGCAGGCTGGGTGTGTGAGTTTCCAGCAAGCGGTGTGTGCGGGTTTGCAGCAGTCGGAGTGTGCGGGTTTCCAGCAGGCGGAGTGTGTGGGCTTCCAGCAGGCGGAGTGTGTGGGTTTCCAGCAGGCGGAGTGTGTGAGTTTCCAGCAGGCAGAGTGTCTGGGTTTCCAGCAGGCGGTGTGTGCGGGTTTCCAGCAGTCGGAGTTTGTGGGTTTCCAGCTGGCGGAGTGTGTGAGTTTCCAGCAGGCGGAGTGTGCAGGTTTCCAGCAGGCGGAGTGTGCGGGTTTTCAGCAGGCGGTGTGTGCGGGTTTCCAGCAGGCGGATTGCGCGGGTTTCCAGCAGACGGAATGTGAGGGTTTCCAGCAGGCAGAGGCTGTGTTTCCAGCAGATGGAGTGTGCAAGTTTCCAGCAGACAGAGTGTGTGAGTTTTCAGCAGGCGGAGTGTGCGGGTTTCCAGCAGGCGGAGTGTGCGGGTTTCCAGCAGGCGGAGTGTGCGGTTTTCCAGCAGATGCAGTGCGCGGGCTTTCAGCTTACGGATTTTGTGGATTTCCAGCAGGCAGAGTGTGCGGGGTTTATAGCAGAGGGTTTGTGCGGGTTTCCAACAGACAGAGTGTGCGGGCTTCCAGCAGACGGAATGTGCGGGTTATCAGCAGGCGGTGGCTGTGTTTCCAGCAGATGGAGTGTGCAAGTTTCCAGCAGACAGAGTGTGTGAGTTTTCAGCAGGCGGAGTGTGCGGGTTTCCAGCAGGCGGAGTGTGCGGGTTTCCAGCAGATGGAGTGTGCGGGTTTCCAGCAGACGGAGCGTGCGGGTTTCCAGCAGGCAGAGGCTGTGTTTCCATCAAGCGGTGTGTGTGGGTTTCCAGCAAGTGGAATATGTGGGTTTCCAGCAGGCAGAGTGTGTGAGTTTCCAGCAGGCAGTGTGTGCTGGTTTCCAGCAGGCAGAGTGTGTTAGTGTCCTGCAGGCGGAGTGTGCAGTTTTCCAGCAGGTGGAGTGTGCGGGTCTCCAGCAGGCGGAGTGTACAGTTTTCCAGCAGGCGGATTGTGCGGGTTTCCAGCAGACGGAGTGTGCAGTTTTCCAGCAGGTGGAGTGTGTGGGTTTCCAGCAGGCGGAGTGTGCGGGTTTCCAGCCGCCGGAGTGTGTGGGTTTCCAGCAGACGGAGTGTGCAGTTTTCCAGCAGGCGGAGTGTGCAGTTTTCCAGCAAGCGGAGTGTGCAGTTTTCCTGCAGGCGGAGTGTGCGGGTTTCCAGCAGGTAGCATGTGTGAGTTTCCAGCAGGCGGAGTGTGCAGTTTTCCAGCAGGCAGAGTGTGCTGGTTTCCAGCAGGCAGAGTGTGTGGGTTTCCAGCAGGCGGAGTGTGCAGTTTTCCAGCAGGCAGAGTGTGCTGGTTTCCAGCAGGCAGAGTGTGTGGGTTTCCAGCAGGTGGAGTGTGTGCGTTTCCAGCAGGCAGAGTGTGTGGGTTTCCAGCAGACGGAGAGCGCGGGTTTCGAGCAGACGAACTGTGTGGGTTTCCAGCAGGCGGAGTGTGCTGGTTTCCAGCAGGCAGAGTGTGCGGGTTTCCAGCAGGCAGGGTGCGCGGGTTTCCAGCAGGCTGAGTGTGTGGGTTTCCAGCAGGCTGAGTGTGTGAGTTTCCAGCAGGCAGAGTGTGCGGGTTTCCAGCAGACTTAGTGGGCGAGTTTCCAGCAAGCGGTGTGTGCGGGTTTCCAGCAGTCGGAGTGTGCGGGTTTCCAGCAGACGGAGTGTGCGGGTTTCCAGCAGACGGAGTGTGCGGGATTCCAGCAGGCGGAGGCTGTGTTTCCAGCTGGCGGAGTTTGTGGGTTTCCAGCAGACGGAGTGTGTGGGTTTCCAGCAGGCGGAGTGTGTGAGTTTCCAGCAGGAGGAGTGTGCAGGTTTCCAGCAGGTGGAGTATGTGAGGTTCCAGCAGATGGGGTGTGTGTGTTTCCAGCAGGCAGAGTGTGTGGGTTTCCAGCAGGCTGAGTGTGTGGGTTTCCAGCAGGTGGAGTGTGTGTGATTCCAGCAGACGGAGTGTGTGGGTTTCCAGCAGGTGGAGTGTGTGTGTTTCCAGCAGACGGAGTGTGTGGGTTTCCAGCAGGTGGAGTGTGTGGGTTTCCAGCAGGCAGAGTGTGTGGGTTTCCAGCAGACGGAGTGTGTGGGTTTCCAGCAGGCAGAGTTTGCGGGTTTCGAGCAGACGGAGTGTGTGGGTTTCCAGCAGGCAGAGTGTGCGGGTTTCCAGCAGACAGTGTGTGCGGGTTTCCAGCAGTCAGAGTGTGCGGGTTTCCAGCAGACGGAGTGTGTGGGTTTCCAGCAGGCAGAGTGTGCAGTTTCCAGCAGACGGAGTGTGTGGGCTTCCAGCAGGTGGTGTGTGTGGGTTTCCAGCAGGCAGAGTGTGCGGGTTTCGAGCAGACGGAGTGTGTGGGTTTCCAGCAGGCAGAGTGTGCGGGTTTCCAGCAGGCAGAGTGTGCGGGTGCCCAGCAGTCAGAGTGTGCGGGTTTCCAGCAGACTGAGTGTGTGGGTTTCCAGCAGGTGGAGTGTGTGGGTTTCCAGCTTGAAGAGTGCGTGGGTTTCCAGCAGGCAGAGTGTGTGTGTTTCCAGCAGACGGAATGTGTGGGTTACCAGCAGGCAGAGTGTGCGGGTTTCCAGCAGGTGGAGTGTGTGGGTTTCCAGCAGGTGGAGTGTGTGCGTTTCCAGCAGACGGAGTGTGTGGGTTTCCAGCAGGTGGAGTGTGTGGGTTTCCAGCAGGCAGAGTGTGTGGGTTTCCAGCAGACGGAGAGCGCGGGTTTCGAGCATACGGAGTGTGTGGGTTTACAGCAGGCGGAGTGTGCTGGTTTCCAGCAGGCTGAGTGTGTGGGTTTCCAGCAGGCTGGGTGTGTGAGTTTCCAGCAGGCAGAATGTGCAGGTTTCCAGCAGGCTGAGTGTGTGGGTTTCCAGCAGGCTGGGTGTGTGAGTTTCCAGCAGGCAGAGTGTGCGGGTTTCCAGCAGGCGGAGTGTGTGAGATTCCAGCAAGCGGTGTGTGCGGGTTTCCAGCAGTCGGAGTGTGCGGGTTTCCAGCAGACGGAGTGTGTGAGTTTCCAGCAGGCAGAGTGTGCGGGTTTCCAGCAGGTTGAGTGTGTGAGTTTCCAGCAGGCAGAGTGTGCGGGTTTCCAGCAGTCGGAGTGGGCGGGTTTCCAGCAGATGGAGTGTGTGGGTTTCCAGCAGGCAGAGTCTGCGGGTTTCCAACAGACCGAGTGTGTGAGTTTCCAGCAAGCGGTGTGTGCTGGTTTCCAGCAGTCGGAGTGTGCGGGTTTCCAACAGGCGGAGTGTGCGGGTTTCCAGCAGACGGAGTGTGCGGGTTTCCAGCAGGCGGAGTGTGTGAGTTTCCAGCAGGCGGAGTGTGTGGGTTTCCAGCAGGCGGTGTGTGCGGGTTTCCAGCAGTTGGAGTGTGCGGGTTTCCAGCAGTCGGAGTTTGTGGGTTTCCAGCTGGCGGAGTGTGTGAGTTTCCAGCAGGCGGAGTGTGCGGGTTTCCAGCAGGCGGAGTGTGTGGGCTTTCAGCAGACGGAATGTGTGAGTTTCCAGCAGGTAGAGTGTGCGGGTTTTCAGCAGGCGGTGTGTGCGGGTTTCCAGCAGGTGGAGTGCGCGGGTTTCCAGCAGACGGAATATGAGGGTTTCCAGCAGGCAGAGGCTGCGTTTCCAGCAGATAGAATGTGCAGGTTTCCAACAGACAGAGTGTGCGGGCTTCCAGCAGACGGAATGTGCGGGTTATCAGCAGACGGAGGCTGTGTTTCCAGCAGATGGAGCGTGCAACTTTCCAGCAGACAGAGTGTGTGAGTTTTCAGCAGGCGGAGTGTGCGGGTTTCCAGCAGGCGGAGTGTGTGGGTTTCCAGCAGGCGGAGTGTGCGGGTATCCAGCAGATGGAGTGTGCGTGCTTTCAGCAGACGGAATTTGTGGATTTCCAGCAGGCAGAGTGTGCGGGGTATATAGCAGAGGGTGTGTGCGGGTTTCCAACAGGCAGAGTGTGCGGGCTTCCAGCAGACGGAATGTGCGGGTTATCAGCAGGCGGAGGCTGTGTTTCCAGCAGATGGAGTGTGCAAGTTTCCAGCAGACAGAGTGTGTGACTTTTCAGCAGGCGGAGTGTGCGGGTTTCCAGCAAGCGGAGTGTGCGGGTTTCCAGCAGATGGAGTGTGCGGGTTTCCAGCAGACGGAGCGTGTGGGTTTCCAGCAGGCAGAGGCTGTGTTTCCATCAAGCGGTGTGTGTGGGTTTCCAGCAAGTGGAATATGTGGGTTTCCAGCAGGCAGAGTGTGTGTGTTTCCAGCAAGCAGTGTGTGCTGGTTTCCAGCAGGCAGAGTGTGTGAGTTTCCAGCAGGCAGTGTGTGCTGGTTTCCAGCAGGCAGAGTGTGTTAGTTTCCTGCAGGCGGAGTGTGCAGTTTTCCAGCAGGCGGAGTGTGCGGGTCTCCAGCAGGCGGAGTGTGCAGTTTTCCAGCAGGCGGATTGTGCGGGTTTGCAGCAGGCGGAGTGTGCAGTTTTCCAGCAGGTGGAGTGTGTGAGTTTCCAGCAGGCGGAGTGTGCGGGTTTCCAGCCGCCGGAGTGTGTGGGTTTCCAGCAGACGGAGTGTGCAGTTTTCCAGCAGGCGGAGTGTGCAGTTTTCCAGCAGGCGGAGTGTGCAGTTTTCCTGCAGGCGGAGTGTGCAGGTTTCCAGCAGGTAGCATGTGTGAGTTTCCAGCAGGCGGAGTGTGCAGTTTTCCAGCAGGCAGAGTGTGCTGGTTTCCAGCAGGCAGAGTGTGTGGGTTTCCAGCAGGCGGCGTGTGCAGTTTTCCAGCAGGCAGAGTGTGCTGGTTTCCAGCAGGCAGAGTGTGTGGGTTTCCAGCAGGCGAAGTGTGCAGTTTTCCAGCTGGCAGAGTGTGCTGTTTTCCAGCTGGCGGAGTGTGTGGGTTTCCAGCAGGCGAAGTGTGCAGTTTTCCAGCTGGCGGAGTGTGTGGGTTTCCAGCAGGCAGAGTGTGTGAGGTTCCAGCTGGCAGTGTGTGTGGGTTTCCAGCAGGCGAAGTGTGCAGTTTTCCAGCTGGCAGAGTGTGCTGTTTTCCAGCTGGCGGAGTGTGTGAGTTTCCAGCAGGCGGAGTGTGCAGTTTTCCTGCAGGCGCAGTGTGCGGATTTCCAACAGATGAAGTGTGTGAGTGTCCAGCAGGCGGAATGTGTGGGTTTCCAGCAGGCAGAGTGTGCGGGTTTCCAGCAGGCAGAGTGTGTGGGTTTCCAGCAGGCGGAGTGTGCAGTTTTCCAGCTGGCAGAGTGTGCTGTTTTCCAGCTGGCGGAGTGTGTGAGTTTCCAGCAGGTGGAGTGTGTGGGTGTCCAGCAGGCAGAGTGTGTGGGTTTCCAGCAGACGGAGAGCGCGGGTTTCGAGCAGACGGAGTGTGTGGGTTTCCAGCAGGCGGAGTGTGCTGGTTTCCAGCAGGCAGAGTGTGTGAGTTTCCAGCAGGCGGAGTGTGCGGATTTCCAACAGATGAAGTGTGTGAGTTTCCAGCAGGCGGAATGTGTGGGTTTCCAGCAGGCGGAGTGTGCGGGTTTCCAGCAGGCGGAGTGTGCAGTTTTCCAGCAGGCAGAGTGTGTGGGTTTCCAGCAGGTGGAGTGTGTGGGTGTCCAGCAGGCAGAGTGTGTGGGTTTCCAGCAGACGGAGAGCGCGGGTTTCGAGCAGACGGAGTGTGTGGGTTTCCAGCAGGCGGAGTGTGCTGGTTTCCAGCAGGCAGAGTGTGTGAGTTTCCAGCAGGCGGAGTGTGCGGGTTTCCAGCAGGCGGAGTGTGTGGGCTTTCAGCAGACGGAATGTGTGAGTTTCCAGCAGGCAGAGTGTGCGGGTTTTCAGCAGGCGGTGTGTGCGGGTTTCCAGCAGGCGGAGTGCGCGGGTTTCCAGCAGACGGAATGTGAGGGTTTCCAGCAGGCAGAGGCTGTGTTTCCAGCAGATAGAGTGTGTGAGTTTCCAGCAGGCGGAGTGTGCGGATTTCCAGCAGGCGGAGTGTGCGGGTTTCCAGCAGTCGGAGTTTGTGGGTTTCCAGCTGGCGGAGTGTGTGAGTTTCCAGCAGGTGGAGTGTGCGGGTTTCCAGCAGGCGGAGTGTGTGAGGTTCCAGCAGATGGGGTGTGTGTGTTTCCAGCAGGCAGAGTGTGTGGGTTTCCAGCAGGCTGAGTGTGTGGGTTTCCAGCAGGCAGAGTGTGCGGGTTTCCAGCAGGCAGAGTGTGTGGGTTTCCAGCAGGCTGAGTGTGTAGGTTTCCAGCAGGCAGAGTGCGGGGTTTCCAGCAGACGGAGTGTGTGGGTTTACAGCAGAAGGAGTGTGTGGGTTTCCAGCAGGCAGAGTGTGTGGGTTTCCAGCAGTCGGAGTGTGTGGGCTTTCAGCAGACGGAATGTGTGAGTTTCCAGCAGGCAGAATGTGTGGGTTATCAGCAATCGGTGTGTGCGGGTTTCCAACAGGCGGAGTGTGCGGGTTTCCAGCAGTCGGAGTGTGTGGGCTTTCAGCAGACGGAATGTGTGAGTTTCCAGCAGGCAGAATGTGTGGGTTTTCAGCAATCGGTGTGTGCGGGTTTCAAACAGGCGGAGTGTGCGGGTTTCCAGCAGACGGAGTGTGCGGGTTTCCAGCAGACGAATGTGTGGGTTTCCAGCAGGCAGAGTGTGCGGGGTTTATAGCAGACGGTGTGCGCGGGTTTCCAACAGGCAGAGTGTGCGGGCTTCCAGCAGACGGAATGTGCGGGTTATCAGCAGGCGGAGGCTGTGTTTCCAGCAGATGGAGTGTGCAAGTTTCCAGCAGACAGAGTGTGTGAGTTTCCAGCAGGCGGAGTGTGCGGGTTTCCAGCAGGCAGAGTGTGCGGGCTTTATAGCAGACGAAGTGTGCGGGTTTCCAGCAGACGGAATGTGTGGGTTTCCAGCAGGCAGAGTGTGCGGGGTTTATAGCAGACGGAGTATGCGGGTTTCCAACAGGCAGAGTGTGCGGGCTTCCCGCAGACGGAATGTGCGGGTTATCAGCAGGCGGAGGCTGTGTTTCCAGCAGATGGAGTGTGCAAGTTTCCAGCAGACAGAGTGTGTGAGTTTTCAGCAGGCGGAGTGTGCGGGTTTCCAGCAGGCGGAGTGTGCGGGTTTCCAGCAGATGGAGTGTGCGGGTTTCCAGCAGACGGAGTGTGCGGGTTTCCAGCAGGCGGAGGCTGTGTTTCCATCAAGCGGTGTGTGTGGGTTTCCAGCAAGTGGAATATGTGGGTTTCCAGCAGGCAGAGTGTGTGAGTTTCCAGCAGGCAGTGTGTGCTGGTTTCCAGCAGGCAGAGTGTGTTAGTTTCCTGCAGGCGGAGTGTGCAGTTTTCCAGCAGGCGGAGTGTGCGGGTCTCCAGCAGGCGGAGTGTGCAGTTTTCCAGCAGGCGGAGTGTGTGGGTTTCCAGCAGACGGAGTGTGCAGTTTTCCAGCAGGTGGAGTGTGCGGGTTTCCAGCAGGCGGAGTGTGCGTGTTTCCAGCCGCCGGAGTGTGTGGGTTTCCAGCAGACAGAGTGTGCAGTTTTCCAGCAGGCGGAGTGTGCAGTTTTCCAGCAGGCGGAGTGTGCAGTTTTCCTGCAGGCGTATTGTGCGGGTTTCCAGCAGGCAGCATGTGTGAGTTTCCAGCAGGCGGAGTGTGCAGTTTTCCAACAGGCAGAGTGTGCTGGTTTCCAGCAGGCAGAGTGTGTGGGTTTCCAGCAGGCGGAGTGTGCAGTTTTCCAGCAGGCAGAGTGTGCTGGTTTCCAGCAGGCAGAGTGTGTTGGTTTCCAGCAGGCGAAGTGTGCAGTTTTCCAGCTGGCCGAGTGTGCTGTTTTCCAGCTGGCGGAGTGTGTGAGTTTCCAGCTGGCAGAGTGTGCTGTTTTCCAGCTGGCGGAGTGTGTGAGTTTCCAGCAGGCGGAGTGTGCAGTTTTCCTGCAGGCGCAGTGTGCGGATTTCCAACAGATGAAGTGTGTGAGTTTCCAGCAGGCGGAGTGTGCAGTTTTCCAGCAGGCAGTGTGTGCTGGTTTCCAGCAGGCAGAGTGTGTGGGTTTCCAGCAGGCGGAGTGTGCAGTTTTCCAGCAGGCAGAGTGTGCGGGTTTCCAGCAGACGGAGTGTGTGAGTTTCCAGCAGGCGGAGTGTGCAGTTTTCCAGCAGGCAGAGTGTGCTGGTTTCCAGCAGGCAGAGTGTGTGAGTTTCCAGCTGGCGGAGTGTGCAGTTTTCCAGCTGGCGGAGTGTGCGTGTATCCAGCAGGCAGAGTGTGTGAGTTTCCAGCTGGCGGAGTGTGCAGTTTTCCAGCTGGCGAAGTGTGTGAGTATCCAGCAGGCAGAGTGTGCAGTTTTCCAGCTGGCGAAGTGTGTGAGTTTCCAGCAGGCGGTGTGTGCAGTTTTCCAGCAGGCGCAGTGTGCGGGTTTCCAGCAGACGGAATGTGTGGGTTTCCAGCAGGCAGAGTGTGCGGGCTTTATAGCAGCCGAAGTGTGCGGGTTTCCAACAGGCGGAGTGTGCGGGTTTCCAGCAGACGGAATGTGTGGGTTTCCAGCAGGCAGAGTGTGCGGGGTTTATAGCAGACGGAGTGTGCGGGTTTCCAACAGGCAGAGTGTGCGGGCTTCCCGCAGACGGAATGTGCGGGTTATCAGCAGGCGGAGGCTGTGTTTCCAGCAGATGGAGTGTGCAAGTTTCCAGCAGACAGAGTGTGTGAGTTTTCAGCAGGCGGAGTGTGCGGGTTTCCAGCAGGCGGAGTGTGCGGGTTTCCAGCAGATGGAGTGTGCGGGTTTCCAGCAGGCGGAGGCTGTGTTTCCATCAAGCGGAGTGTGTGGGTTTCCAGCAAGTGGAATATGTGGGTTTCCAGCAGGCAGAGTGTGTGAGTTTCCAGCAGGCAGTGTGTGCTGGTTTCCAGCAGGCAGAGTGTGTTAGTTTCCTGCAGGCGGAGTGTGCAGTTTTCCAGCAGACGGAGTGTGCGGGTCTCCAGCAGTCGGAGTGTGCAGTTTTCCAGCAGGCGGAGTGTGTGGGTTTCCAGCAGACGGAGTGTGCAGTTTTGCAGCAGGTGGAGTGTTATTAAAAACAATCATACAGAGCTGAATTCTTCTATCCCCTGCTGGCGTGCTCGATGGCACACATGATGGGGGAATATGTTGGGAAGCTCAGAAGTCACTTCCATGCCAGTGTGAATTTACAGTGGGATAGTACCCTGGTGGATTGGATATCCCGTTATTGGGATGCAGAGGATGGCCTGATTTACCCCATTTCAGATTTACTGTGATGCCGGTGGGAAAATATGGCGGTGAAAATCACGTTCGGCAGAATGTCCTGTGCAGATGCCAGGACTCACTTAAACAATGCCTGGGGCTGCCTCCGGAGTTCAGGATAGACGCCACCCCAATCCTGGACCGTGGAACACCACAGCAGGGGGTCAGGGATGCATTTACAGGTCGACCTTCCAGATGCGGTGTCCTGGAGAAGGTTCTTTTTCCAGCCTCAGGATGTTCCTTGAGATCCATCTTCATTTTGAGGCAGTCCATCATCTTTCTTCAATTGTGGATCGGGGATGTTGGGCGTTATCTCGATATGCCACCCAAACCTGACGGCGGACCATGTGACATCCAGGCCTGTCCTGCCACTGAATATGGTGCAAAACACTTGGGCGGGGTGAGAAGATTTTCCGTGTTTTCCAGCCAGACCTGCAGCAGTTGGGGTAGGACCAATTATATAATAGTGTCACTAATTTATGCATGGACCATGCTCATGCGATGAATGTTCTTCAAATTATAATACAGCAAGCAATACTTACAGGAAGGTAAATGTTTTTATGAAAAAGATTGGTGTATATTATTTATATATTCACCTGACTGGGGAGTCTAAAACTACAGTCTTGGAATAAGGGGTCAACTATTTGGGACTGAGGGAAAGATAAATTTCTTCACTCAAAGGGTTGTGAACCTTTTGGGCTTTCTTAAGAGTGGCACAATAGCACAGTGGTTAGCACTATTGCTTCATGGCGCCAGGGACCCAGGTTCAATTCCCAGTTTGGGTCACTGTCTGTACAGAGTTTGCATGTTCTCCCCATGTCTGCGTGGGTTTCCTCCAGATGCTCCGGTTTCCTCCCACAAGTCATTACAGATGTGCTTGTTAGGTGAATTGGACATTCTGAATTCTCCCTCAGTGTACCCGAACAGGCGCCGGAGTGTGGCGACTAGGGGGATTTTCACAGTGACTTCATTGCAGTGTTAAAGTTGATTATTGTTATTGGTGTTCAGCTGTAAAGTATATTCAAGGCAGAGTTTGGCAGATTTTAGATACGAAAGGAATTGAAGGATGGGGGACAATGCAGGATGTAGAGCTGAGGAAGAAAAGTAGCTATGATCTTACAGAATGCTGGAGAAACTTGGCTTGAAGGGCTGAATGCCGACTTCTACTCATAGTTCATATGTTATATACTTTCACTTTCTTAAAGTGTGATGTTAGAAGACCGATTGACACAATTCAAATCATTGTCCTCCTTGATCAGTTCAGGATTAGAGTAATAATGTTGCCATTTAAGTTATTCATATTCTGACGACTTAATTATTGAGTGGATACAGGACAGAGTATATAATAGTCAAACCATTTTTAAAATTTGTTTTTGTCTGTATGTTTCTTTTCTGTTTAAAGACGGACAGACCGTAATATTCCACCCCTCGTTTTGATAAAATAGATTTGTTATTATGTTGATTCACATGACCCATCGTTAAATTTAATAAATTGGCTGCTTAGCTTTCTCCTTGATGGGTTTAGTATTAGAGTAGTAATGTTGGCATTTAAATTATAAGGTCTTAAAATGTTCTTTGAATTCTTTGCCTACAGCGCGGGGAGAGCTTGTCTAAAACATTGCTCGGCAAAGTAATAATTAATATCCTGGTTTAGTTATTTCTACCATATATATATATTCAGTTATTAAAATAGTAATATGGCTTTGGGGGGGGGGGTGGTAGAAGCCATTTCTCTCAGTCTGTCACAGAATTTATCTGAATCATCTAAAACTATATAAATATGGAGCTTTTAAAAAATATATTTTATTCAAACGTTTTCCATTTTATACATAATACCAAAACCCAACAACACAACACCCTCAATCACAAACTCGGCGAGAGAAAAAGAAGAAGAATGAACCCCTCCTAACTCCCCGCCCCCAATAACTAAATAAATATGGAGGCCCCCTCCCCCCACCCAACAACTAATTAAATACGGAGCATGAAGTATCTTCTGTTTCGACCAAGAAGGACAAGATAATTAGGCACATGGGAATACCATCACCCGCAGGTCCCCCTCCAAGTCACACTTGGGAACACATTACTGTTCCATCGTTGTTGCTGTGTCCAACATCCTGGAACTCCCTTATAATAATAATAACACTTATTGTCACAAGTAGGTTTCAATGAAGTTACTGTGAAAAGCCCCTAGTCGCCACATTCCAGCGCCTGTTCAGGGAGGCCGGTACGGGAATTGAACCCGCGCTGCTGCCTTGTTCTGAATTACAAGCCAGCTGTTCAGCCCGCTGTGCTAAACCAGCCCCTTCCCGACAACCCTGCTGGGGTACATTCACCACATGCCCTGCAGCGAGATCACAAAGGCAGCTCACCATCACCTTCTCAGGAGCAGTTCGGGTGGGGCAATAAATGTTAACTAGTAAATGTAAATGTCGCACCAGCCCCAGGGGCCCACAGGCTGTTCTTGCTTTGAGAGCTCAGGTGAGGAGCAACGTTGAGAATAACCTTAGCCGGTATGGGAATTAAACCCACGCTGTTGGCATTGCTCCGCATCACGAATCAGCCATTCAGCCAACTGAGCTAACCGGCCCCTGGGAACTGATAATTACTCTTAATTTGTTCTATCCCCATCACTACCCTTTTGAAAATGTTTTTACCTGCTTATTTTACTGAGTGATTCATTATGAATATTAGAAATATTTCACAATAATGTGATACATTTTCCCTTGTATTGTTTAGTTTTTTTATTTGAATGACACATCCTCTCTCAAAAAACCTGGATCTGATACTTTTGTCCAGAACTTCATTTTAATTCATTGAATTTGGATTATACAGCCCGAGCATGTAGTTTTACAGCATGGTGTCATTCAGTAAGCTATATTGATGGAATGTTTCAGCCATTTCCACTTAGCTTTATCAAAATGAGTTGAAGAAAAGTTCCAAGGCAAATTTCAAAATCTTTCAGGTCTTCCTGACTCTACAGTCTTAAAACACATTACATCTTATAATGATGGACTTTCAGAGACTTCATTATTGAACAAAAAGGGATTTATTTAGTGATCTTCAAGAGCAGCAGCATGTTTGCTGCTATTTATAAAATATGTCTGCCTAGGAAAACTCCTCCCCCCCTGGGGTGATTCCCCACTCTGATTCCCAATTGGTCATTCAGTCCACGTGACCCTAGCTCTGCTGTGTTGCCCTTAAAGAGTCAATCACCATGCATCTCTAACTTTTTCCAGTTCTGGTGAAAGGTCATCAACCTGACTCTGTTTCGCTCTTCATAAATGCTTCCTGACCTGCTAAGTATTTTTGGTTCTGTTTCAGATTGCCAGTATCTGTGGTATTTTAGTATTCAAATATCCATTGTTCGAATAAATTTACATTGTGCTTTCTAAAAAAAAACGCTCTGTACTTTTAAAAAAGGCGGTGTGTTTGTATGTGCATCTCTGTGAGAGAGATTCTGTTGGAAAGTGCTGATTGGCATCAGTTGCTTCTTTTGTTGCATGTTCCTTACATTGTAGAAAGAAGGGTGTTGGTTAGCTCAGTTCACTAGACGACTTGTTCGTAATGCTGAGCAGCGCAGACAACGCAGGTTCAGTTCCCGTACCGGCTGAGGTTATTCATGAAAGCCCCGCCTTCTCAACCTCGTCCCTTACCTGAGGCGTGGTGACCTTCAGGTTAAATCACCACCAGTCAGCTCTCAAAGTGGACAGCTGCATATGGAACTGTGGTGACATTTTACATTACAGAAAGAGCATTAATCTCAGAGGAGAAAGAGTTTCTCATTAAAAATGGGTTATTTTTTCAAAAAATTTTGAACTTTGAAACCGTTTCTAATTAACTCATTTGTTAACGCTTAGAAAATGAAAACATACAAACATCTGCCAGGAGCAGAGGCAGAGAGATGCACATTTTCCTCATTTAATTAAATCTTTCAAATAAAGAGCAAGAAAATTGAATTTGAAGTATCTATACGCTGACCCCAAGGTCAGTGGGGAGGTGGTGGCACAGTGCAGACTGGTAATGTCACTGGTCTAGTAGCCCAGCGGCCCAGGCTAATGCTTTGGGGGACATGGGTTTAAATCCCTCTACTGCAGCTGGTGGAATTTAAATTCAATTAATAAAATCTGGAATTGAAAAGCTAGACTCAGCAATGGTGGCCATGAAACTATGGTCAATCCATCTGCGTCACAGATGCCCCTGAGGCAAGGCAATCTGCCACCTTTATCTGGTCTGGCCTACATGCGTGTCCAGGGCCACGGCAATGTAGTTGACTCTTAACTGTCCTCTGAAATGGCCGAGAAAGCCACTCAGTTCAAGGGCAATTAGGGATGGGTAACAAATGTTGGCTTTGCCAGCAAGGCCCAAATCCCATAAAATAATTTTTTAAAAAATAACTATTGTGTGTTTTTGAGACAGAGGCTGTGAAATTCAATAAGGCCTGAAAATAGACATGGGAATTGTGATGCACAGTTAGCTCATGCCCATTACTTCCAATGAAGACAACATGCAAACTTCATGGTGACTGCTCATGTATGTAATTGTACCATGCAGCCAGTTCTAAGCATGTTTTTGTGTCGCCTACATACCTGACCAGAGTGTACAAAGCCTTGGGCAGAATTTTCCATTTTCCAGCAGGTGGGTTTGCAGGCAGAGTGTCCATAAAATGGCATGGCACCTTTCCTGGCATCTGCCTGCCCATCTCCGGAACACTGTAATTTTATGAGTGGCAGGGGAGGTGTTTGGGCAGCTTGTCCATGCTTGGGCCAATCGTAGCCATTAAGTGACCAAATAATGGCCACGCCTCGCCTTCGCCATTATTCCACAGATGACTGACTGAGGCTAGTGGCAGGTCACAAACTCGGCGGTTAACACTGCTTGGACTTCAGTCGGGAAAAGTGAGGTGTCTTCTTGGATCGGATGTTCCACTCCAAGTAACAGACACCCCAGCATTTCTCTTCCTTCACTGCCCTATCCCCCCTCCCCCACTTTTGATCCCCCTGATCATCCCCGCCCCTTGCTGGGGCCTGCCAACCTTAGCCCACCGATACAATCTCCTGCCCCTTGCATCTGGTCCCAGTGATAAATGTTGGGAACTGGATGCAGTTCCAGTATTGTAACCACTCTCAGTGGCATTCTGGGACAGGAGAGCTGTTTGTCATCCGAGGAAAAATGCTCGAATCTATTATAACAAATTTGATTGATAACTGAGCATTTAGAAAAATAATGGTAAGATTGCGCATACTCAACATGGATTTCTGAAAGGAAAATCATATTTGACAAACCTGTAAAGAGTTTTGTGAGGACTTAATTGACAAAGTAGATAAGCGAGAACTGGTGGATGTGGTATAATTGCATTTTCAGAAGGCTTCCGATAAGGTCCCACACAGGGAGGTTAATAAACAAAATTACTGCATATGAAATTAGGAGTAATATACTGACCTTGATTGAGGAGGATTTGAGAGCTGACTGGTGGTGATTAATGGTCAGAAAACAGAGAGCAGGAATAAACAGGTCACTCTCAGGTGTGCAGGTGTGATTAGAGGGGTGCAGCAAGAATCAATGCTTGGGCCCCAGCTATCCACGACCTTTATCAATGATTTGGATGTGGGGACCAAATGTAATATTTTTATGTTTGCTAATGACACCAAACTGTCATAATATACACCAGTATATCATGGTGCAGACACATACTGATGGACACACAGTGGGACCAATCAACACACACAACACCGCAGCCAATCACCAGTGAGAACACACGCACTATCAAGACAGGGAGCATCAGAGTTCCCGCTCATTCGAGTTGCAGCTAGCTAGGAGGACAGAGCTCACAGCCTGCAACACAGACATTCACCATGTGCTGAGTGCATCGACTGGTTAGGACAAGGCAGAGGTCTTTAGTGAAAGCTAGTATCGTACTAACCCACAGTCTCAGTATGTTTAAACAGTTAGTGATTCAATAAAATAGTGTTGCACTATTTCAAGTGTTGGTGACCTGTATGTGATCCAGAACACCCAACACATCACAAACCAGTGACAATGTGAGTTTGAGGAAGATGCAAAAAGGCTTTGAGGGGATTTGGACAGGCTTTGAGAGTGGGCAAGAACATGGCAGATGGAATATGATGTGAAAGAAATCCACTTTTGTAAGGAAAACATAAATGTAGAGTATTTTTTAAAGGGTGGGCGATTAGAAAGTGTTGATGTCCAAAGGGACCTGGATGTCCTTGTTCATAAGTCACTGAAAGCTCACGTCAAGGGGCATCAAAATTAGGAGGGTAATTTGAGCACAAATCTTGGTGAGACTGCGCCTGGTGTATTGTGTACACTTTTGGTCTCCTTACTTAAGGAAGGAATAATTTGCAATAGCGGGAGCGCAAGGAAGGTTTACCACACTGATCCCTTGGAAAGTAGTTTGTCTTGTGGGGAGAGAAAGTGGTCGATTCTCTTTAAATAGAATGAACACCTGTTCAGCTGTACAAGGTTAAGTGAAATGTTAGCTGTAGTGTCCAGGTTAAAAATGAAACGTTTACAGTTACATTGACTCACATCATAAATTGTCTACTTTGCATACTCACATGCCCATACTATTGAGCTATCCAGCGCAGTCAGCAGCATAAGTATGCCTGTGCGCGTTTTCATAGCAAATGCCATTTTGGGCAGGACATAGCAGGCATTGTGCTTTGACAGCCTGTCTTATAGAGTGTACTTGGGATTTTGTTTATGGGTTTTATTGATTGCAGTTAGAATGTTGGCATTTAAAAAAATCTGTGTGATAGGTATTGACACAAATGCGTGCACATGCAATTTACCAAGTTCTTCGTTTACAGAGGGCTTTATGAAAATCACAGACCAATACTTCATGGCATGATGGCGCTCACTGTAACTAAATCTGTCAGATTTATGTCCAGCACAATCCCCTCGTAACAACAAACGCTTTCAGTTATATTTCACCTTTGGCACGGTGAAACATTCCAAAGGTTTTCACAGGAACTTTATCAAACAAAACCTTGGCACAGAGATGCATTGGCTCAGATCGTCCGAGCACCGCCAATTATAGTTGGATTGCTGTTCCACGCAAATTCCCCTGACTCGACGAAGCTGTGCATTTCTAACATGGTCGTCCAACATCAGCTTTAACAGGAATGCCGTTCCTTGGGGAATTCCATCCAATCCCTGGTGATCCAGAGAATGGAAGATTTGGCCCATTAATTTATGCCACCAAAAGCTTTGAACGGAAGGTCACTTTTAAGAAGCATCAAAGGGAGACAGACCATAAAAAGGTGAGAGGTTTGGGGAGGAAATGCCAGAGCTCGAAGCACAGGCAGCTGAAGGCATGGCCACCCATGGTAGGGAAGATAGGAAGCAGATATGTTGGAGGAGCAGAGAGACCTCAGAGGATGTTCGGGCTGGGGAAGCTATGGAGGAATTGAGCACAAGGATGATAATTTTCAATTCAAGGCATTGCCTGACTGAGAAGCAATGTATATCAGCAAGCATGGATCTTGGTGCAATCTAAGGTATGGACAGCAGAGTTTTGGATGAGCTGAATCTTATGGAATGAAAGGTCTAAGATCAGCAAAGAGATATAATGGAATAGTTGGCTGGAGGTAACAAAGGGCATGTACGAGGATATCAGCAGGCAATAGATTGAGGTTCACTGCTGGCAAATGTCAAGAATCAACCAATAAGCTAAGCTTTACATTCAGCCCCGCATGTTATAATTTTTTTATCGGATGTGATCACATTTATTAAAATATATACTTTTTTTTCAAGGAAATGGGAAGAGTAATTGTGCAGCACATGATAGTTGGGATATAGGTTTCAGGTGGCGTATGCCGCAGTACTGGGATGGTAACATGGGGAGAATGTTCCTGCGGTACAGGATACACTGGGAAGGATTACTGAGATGTTGAAGGGTTGGACGGCAATGTCATCATGTGTGGAAACGGTAGTGACCAGGTCCTAGAAGAGTGGAATCCCTGGACCCTGGGAGTATTGAAAAAGGGATCACACGTTGTCGGAGAAACTATAGAGTGTGTGAATGAATTGGGAAGGGTGATTGTATTATCTGTGAGAACCTGTGGGGAGTTGTGGGGTGGGGGGGGGGGGGGGGGAGAGAGGGGGAGGGGGTGCTGTCTTTGGTGTATGGAAGAATATTGAAATAAGTAACTCTGCAGGGCTTCCAACCTCCTTGTCTGACTTTCCAAGATGCATTCTCATTGCACAGGGCTCTGTGCTCGGAGTGTGAATTAATGTTTCCATCCTATTATTATCAGTCAAACTTTGTGTGCGTCACAGTGAAGCATGACCATAATGGAACATGAAATACTGTGTCACTTTGTGCTGGAATCAGCATTCCCAGATTAATGGTAGCTGAGAAAAATCCTGGATTGAAGATCCCTCTCTTCCACTGCAACAATAGGCAGAATTTGACGTCTCCTCTGCCGGTGGGGATTTTCCGGTCCAACCAAAGGCACTGGAATTTTGAATGGTTTGCCCGCTTTTTTCAAACTCTCGCCTGCCGCAACAGGGTCCCACCCAATGGGCACAATTTCCCAAAATTGCACAATGTTGGATCAGGCAAAAAAAGCTGTGTGAAACTCGCTGGTGTTCTTTCTCGTTTGATTTAACAGCACTCTTACAGTACAATTTAAAAGTGCTGACAAGGATTATGCAGCCAGCTGGAGGGGTAGAACCTTAACATATCGACAACAAAGCCCACCCTCCCAACAGAGATTGGGCCCCACCTCCACAGAGATCAAGACCCCTCCCACGGAGATTAAGACCCCCCCCCCCCCACATAGATCAAATCCCCCAGCGGACAAAGAGAACGAGACCTCTCAACACCCAGACGCAGAAGGGGAACCCCCTCATCAGCATCCAGGTGACCCAATCCACCTCCCCGCTCCCCCACCAAGCATCAGGCACCGCCCACCCATCCCTTACAGGCATCGGGGTGGTCTGTGTTGACATTCTCTGGCTCAAGCTCCCTTCACGGGCAGAAGCCCCCCCCTCTCCTGTAACAAGCATCGCACCTCCTCCTTCCACACATAAGGAGAACCCCCTCCCAATGACGCCCCCTGGAGGGCACACACTGGGCACTGCCACTCTGGTGCTAGGGGGCATGTCCTGGCACCACACGGGGCAATATCTCACTGTACCCCCTGCCGGTGCATTGCGACTGGTTTTCATTGTTGAAAACCAGTAGTGACTCACACCGACATGACGTCACACGCTGAGGGGAAGATATATCGTGGGCGGACACTACGGTGTCAAGCCTGTTAATTATAGAAAATGGACGCAACTTAACATGCACAAAACAGAGTTTCGTTCTGGGAACGTATAGTGGGGTTTTCCTCAGTGCCTCCAGCACCGAAAACGACCCACTATCAAACCGGACTCTGTTGCTTTCTTCTGGCCTTGGTTGGGAATGCCTCGCTGAGGGCGCACATACCTCACGTCTTCTACTGCCGAGCTCAGTCAGAACAGGAAGAGATCCCCATTGCGGCCTCCGGAACCCCCCCGCCCACTTCCGTGGCCCGATCCTGGGCACTGGCAACCTGGCACCTGGGAACTTTGGCACTGCCGGCTCGGCACCCTGGAAGTGCCCCCTGTCAGTCTGGCAGTGCCACCCAGGCACCCTGGCAGTGTGGCAACAGACGTGTCAGGGTACTATCCTGCCCAGAGCCTGACTACTCAGGGGCCTCCGATGTCTTGAAAGATCCTCCCAGGTGCTGTCACGCCTGGTCCATGTTTGTGTGAACCAGTGCTAAATGATGCCATGATGATGTATCCCAGGTGTGGGTGTTAGTTCCTGGGCCGTCGGGAGAATCGGGCGCCGACATATGAACCTATGGCTCACTTATGTTAATCTGGATCTCGGCCCAGTGAGGGTGAGATCCAGATCGCGACGTCTCGCGAGATCTTGTTAGATCTCAGATGGCATTCTGAGCGTTAACCGCCCGGTCGCATCACCAAGTCAGGTGTGACGAGGCCGTTCAATCGCACCCATTCTATTAAAATTTGTGGAACTCAGGGTCACACCGGGAAGGTCTCAATGGAGATCTCGCCGGCACAAATCCCTCTTGCGAGATTAGTGACCATTAAGGGATTTGCGCCCAAGCGATCAGGACTGATTGATCGCGGCCCATGGTCTCTCAAAGGAATGTTTCAAATGTGCGGCATGCTATTTACCATTTTATCCCTCTGTTCGCAAGTTTCTGGGTTGTCTGCCTTCTATCCCTTTCTGTGTCAGTTGGGTAGTGCAGCCAGTGCTACTATCTGCATCCATAGCGTTGAAGATTTTTGTTAGTGTCCAGTTCGGGCAGCAAGGTAGCATTGTGGAGGCAGCATGGTAGCAGTGTGGAGGGCAGCAAGGTAGCATTGTGGAGGGCAGCACGGTAGCATTGTGGAGGGCAGCACGGTAGCATTTGTGGAGGGCAGCACGGTAGCATTGTGGATGGGCAGCACGGTAGCATTGTGGAGGGCAGCACGGTAGCATTGGGAGGGCAGCACGTAGGATAGGTTAGCACAATTGCTTCACAGCTCCAGGGTCCCAGGTTCGATCCCCGGCTCGGGTCACTGTCTGTGCGGAGTCTGCACGTTCTCCCCGTGTGTGCATGGGTTTCCTCCGGGTGCTCCGGTTCCTCCCACAGTCCAAAGATGTGCAGGTTAGGTGGATTGGCCATGCTAAATTGCCTATAGTGTCCAAAATTGCCCTTAGTGTTGGGTGGGGTTACTGTGTTATGGGGATAGGGTGGAGGTGTGGGCTTGGGTAGGGTGCTCTTTCCAAGAGCTGGTGCAGACTCGATGGCCTAATGGCCTCCTTCTGCACTGTAAATTCTATGAAAGTTCTGGCTGTGTCAGGCAAATGTTGCATTCTGATATCTGAAGAGTGATTCCCATACCGAGTAGCTCAGCTGAGAGGTATTACATATTCTGCAGCTGTTTAATAGATCTGAAAGTTTATGACAGATCTGAAGAAAATTACACAGGTAAGCGATAAGTATTGATGAACAAATCTGATGTGCTCTCCAGTCTTCATCCTCCAGTTATGATTCTAATGTTCTCTATGTATTCAGGGTCACACAATTAAGTTGCAGATGAGAAGTTTCAATAATTACACTCTTTCCATTCTACTGCTTATTTATTTTTTTATGTTTCTGCTCTGTAAAGCATGCCTACATTGTAGGTGCTAAATTTATTACAGCATTGTTGTTTTCTGATCTGGCAAGAATTTTCTACATAGAAAATAGGGAAACAATGTGTGTATTTGACAGGCTTTGCTGTGGATTGACGCAGGAGAAGAATCTGACTCAAATTGTTCCCCGGTGTGTAAATCCTCCCTATAATTTGTAAAATTTATTTGAATCTTTCATTTGATATACGCATTGCAGTAGTTCAATCCAAATCTTTCTGTAAAAAAAACATTGATTTAATACTTGTGAATTATTTGGGTAGGTCCAATACATAAAGTATGTGGTCATGGTATTTCTTACTTCAGATGAAAAATTACTCTTTTCAGTTCAAATAAACATGTTATTGTGCCTCCAACTCTTTTGTGTTTTAGATGATATCCTCTCTCTCCGAAAAGCGATGGCTCATGGATTTTTCATAATTTATTCGACCGTAAATCTGCAGATTATTCGGCCAGATGTCTGAATTGGTGGTCCAGTGACATAATAAATGTTGAGGCAGTAAATTCATTTCTGAATTAAAAGTCCAATTCTAGGACTCCACTACTTAAGACCTGAAGAAGTGCCTTTAATGTTGGAGGTGCCTGTCTAGGTATTAAATCCTACCTGAATCAAGAGGTTGCCTTTTCATGTGTTGGCTTCTGGCTTGATGAGATTTGGAGATTGGTCAGAATTAAGTTTTTCTGAAACTATTTATTTACACTGTTTCCATCCAAGACCTCATGTAAAGTACATTGTTCTCTGGGCACAATGGGGGCGATTCTCCGATATTGAGGCCAAGTGTTCGCGCCGTTGTGAACGCCGCCGCGTTTCACAACGGCACGAACAGGGCCCTGGCACGACCGATTCTGGCCCCCACAGGGGGGCCAGCATGGCGCTGGAGCGGTTCACGCTGCTCCAGTCTCCTTACGCGGCGGCAAATGGGCGTCCGCGCCAACCCGCGCATGTGCAGTTGGGCTAGCTCAATCCTGGGGTCCGGTGTTCAGGAGCAGGCAGCCCCAGAAAGTACGCCCGAGGGAGGAGAGGCTGGCCCGCCGATCGGTGGGCCCCGATCGCGGACCAGACCCCATCGGATTGCCCCCCCCCCCCCCCCACCCGTGAAGGAGCACGCCTCCAACCCACACAGGCCGCCTCCGAGTGTTCCTGCATAGTTCCCGCCGGCAGCGACCAGGGTTGAACGATGCCGGCGGTACTCTGCGTATTCGGCCATCTGGGACGGAGAATCGGCGGCCCCGCCAATTCCAGCGGCCCTCGCCGGCGCCGCACCTAACACGCCGGCGCAAATGGCGCCAATTCTCCGCACCTCGGAGAATTGCGCGCCGGCGTCGGGCATTGTGGTGCTGTTGCGGCGATTCTCTGACCCGGCGCGGGGCTCGGATAATCGCCCCCAATGCGCTCTGTACCTTTAACCCTTCCTTTCACTTCATTGTCTGATCCTGATGTCATGCTTACATTAGCATTATATTAGTGTCTAGTTCACATAACCATTCATCTCCTACTCTACATCTCCTCCGCCACCACCCCCCCCCCCCCCCCCCCCCCCCCCCCCGCAAGAATAATCTCAAAACAGTTTGTGTTATTTTGTCGAACTATTTACATTACATTCCCACTTGTCTGTTAACCTCATGTACTGTTCAGTGTTTCCATCCAAATAGTAACACCCTTCCCTTCCAAGCCACTTTCCCCAAGGGCTTCAATCCACCACTGTGTTCCCGGTTTACTTGGAGACATGTGACATTACATGTTCCCTTATCAACTCCTCGGTGGAGTGAAATAGCTGATTCCTGATTCCGGGTGCGGCGATGACCAGCTGAGTCGCACGGTTTCGGCAGCTCCCGGTGGAACGGACTTTTGGGCTCTTAATAAGAGCCCCAACGGCAATTTTACGGCTAAAAGTACTGTGCGGGTAAACCAGAAGGGAATCCCCCCTGATACGGATGAAAAAAGGAGAGGAAGGCCGGATTGCGGTGGATCCTTTAGAGCAGCGGCAAGGAAGGCAAGCAAAAACCAAGATGGCGTCGGAATGTGGCAGTTTAATATGGGGCCCTGAACAACATGAGTTTTTGAAACGCTGCGTGGCAGAACTCAAAATGAATTGAAGAAGGAGCTGTTGGCCCCGATATTACAGGCGATCGAAGGGCTAAAGGAGGAGCAAAAGACCCAGGGAGCGGGAGCTTCGGGTCGTGAAGGCAAAGGCTGCCGAGAATGAGGACGACATACAGGGCCTGGTGGTGAAGACGGAGATGCACGAGGCACACCATAACGATGTGTGGAAAGGCTGGAGGCGCTGGAGAACAACGCGAGGAGGAACAACCTAAGGATTCTTGGTCCTTCCTGAAGGTGCGGAGGGAGCGGACGTCGGGCATATGTGAGCACGATTGCTGCACTCGTTAAATGGGAGCGGAGGCCCCGGCGGGTCCGCTGGAGGTGGAGGGAGCATACCGAGTGCTGGCGGGAGGACCGAGAGCAGGAGAAATTCCTAGAGCCATAGTGGTGAGATTCCTCTGTTTTAAGGACAGAGAGATGGTCCTTAGATGGGCAAAGAAAACTCGGAGCAGTAAGTGGGAGAACGCGGTGATCCGCGTATACCAAGACTGGAGTGCGGAGGTGGCGAGAAGGAGGCGAGCTTAATCGGGCCAAGGCGGGTGCTTCACAAAAAGAAGATAAAATTCGGATGCTGCAGCCGGCAAGACTGTGGGTCACATATCAAGGGAGGCACCACTACTTTGAGACGGCGGATGAGGCGTGACTTTTATCGTGGAAGAAAAATTGGACATGAGCGGGTTATTAAAAAAAAAGAACGTTTGAAACAAAGTGGTGGGGCGAGTATGGGGGCGAAGAGCGGGGCAAAAAGGGGGGAAAGAGGAGTTTTATGTTATTAATCCTGCGATGTGGTAACTTTTCTCTCTTCCACAGGTGGTGGGGGAGGAAAGGAGGTGGAAGAGATGGGGCGTTGGCCATTGGGGGCGGGGCCAAGGGGGAAACGCGGGCTCGGCTCCCGCGCTATGATAATCATGGCGGGAATAGGGAAGCAGGAAGGAGGGGGCGTCGCACGGTGCGAGCCGAGGTCACGGGGGGAAGCCGAGTCGGCCAGAGTTTGCTGACTTCTGGGAGCAACATGGGGGTGTAACTACGCTAGTGGGGGATCTAGCGGGGGGGGGGTGGGAGGGGGGGGTAATTATTGGGCTTGCTGCTGCTGGGAGAGGGGGGAGCTGGTATGGGGTGGTATGGGCGGGGGGGCACCGCCTGGGGGGGACACAGCTGCGTGGGAACCGGGTGAGGAGCTGGAAAAACGGGATGGCTAATCGACAAGGGGGGGGGGTAAAAAGCCCCCAACCCGGGCTGATCACGTGGAACGTGAGAGGCTGAACGGCCGATAAAGAGGGCACGGGTACTCGCACACCTTAAGAAACTTAAGGCAGACGTGGTAATGTTACAGGAAACGCACTTGAAACTGATAGACCAGGTGAGACTAGGCAAAGGTTGGGTGGGGCAGGTGTTCCATTCGGGGCTAGATGCGAAAAACAGAGGGTGGCTATATTAGTGGGGAAGCGGGTAATGTTTGAGGCAACGACTATAGTGGCGGATAGCGGGGGCAGATACGTGATGGTGAGTGGCAAACTACAGGAGGAGTCGGTGGTTTTGGTAAACGTATATGCCCCGAACTGGGATGATGCCAATTTTATGAGGCGTATGCTTGGACGCATCCCAGACCTAGAGGTGGGAAAGTTGGTAATGGGGGAGATTTCAATACGGTGTTGGAACCAGGGCTGGACAGGTCGAGGTCCAGGACTGGAAGGAGGCCGGCAGCAGCCAAGGTGCTGAAAGATTTTATGGAGCAGATGGCAGGAGTAGATCCGTGGAGATTTAGCAGACCTAGGAGTAAGGAGTTTTTGTTTTTCTCCTATGTCCACAAAGTCTATTCGCGAATAGACTTTTTTGTTTTGGGAAGGGCGTTGATCCCAAAGGTGAGGGGAACGGAGTATACGGCTATAGCCATTTCGGATCACGCTCCACATTGGGTGGACTTGGAGATAGGGGAGGAAACAGAAGGGCGCCCACCCTGGAGAATGGACATGGGACTAATGGCAGATGAGGGGGTGTGTCTAAGGGTGAGGGGGTGCATTGAAAAGTACTTGGAACTCAATGATAATGGGGAGGTCCAGGTGGGAGTGGTCTGGGAGGCGCTGAAGGCAGTGGTTAGAGGGGAGCTGATATCAATAAGGGCACATAAAGGAAAGCAGGAGAGTAGGGAACAGGAGCGGTTGCTGTAAGAACTTCTGAGGGTGGACAGGCAATATGCGGAGGCACCGGAGGAGGGACTGTACAGGGAAAGGCAAAGGCTACACGTAGAATTTGACTTGCTGACAACGGGTACTGCAGAGGCACAGTGGAGGAAGGCACAGGGTGTACAGTACGAATATGGGGAGAAGGCGAGCAGGTTGCTGGCCCACCAATTGAGGAAGAGGGGAGCAGCGAGGGAAATAGGGGGAGTGAGGGATGAGGAAGGAGAGATGGAGCGGGGAGCGGAGAGAGTGAATGGAGTTTTCAAGACATTTTATAAAAAATTATACGAAGCTCAACCCCCGGATGGGAGGGAGAGAATGATGGGCTTTATGGACCGGCTGGAATTTCCCAAGGTGGAGGAGCAGGAAAGGGTGGGACTGGGAGCACAGATTGAAATAGAGGAAGTAGTGTAAGGAATTAGGAGCATGCAGGCGGGGAAGGCTCCGGGACCGGATGGATTCCCAGTTGAATTTTACAGGAAATATGTGGACTTGCTCGCCCCGCTACTGATGAGGACCTTTAATGAGGCAAAGGAAAGGGGACAGCTGCCCCCGACTATGTCTGAGGCAACGATATCGCTTCTCCTAAAGAAGGAAAAGGACCCGCTGCAATGCGAGTCCTATAGACCTATTTCCCTCCTAAATGTAGACACTAAGATTCTGGCCAAGGTAATGGCAATGAGGATAGAGAATTGTGTCCCGAGGGTGGTCCATGAGGACCAAACCGGGTTTGTGAAGGGGAGACAGCTGAATACGAATATACGGAGGCTGCTAGGGGTAATGATGATGCCCCCACCAGAGGGGGAAGCGGAGATAGTGGTGGCGATGGATGCCGCGAAAGCATTTGATAGAGTGGAGTGGGATTATTTGTGGGAGGTGCTGAGGAGATTTGGTTTTGGAGGTGAGTATGTTGGATGGGTGCAGCTGTTGTATAGGGCCCCAGTGGCGAGTGTGGTCACGAATGGACGGGGATCTGCATACTTTCGGCTCCATAGAGGGACAAGGCAGGGATGCCCTCTGTCCCCATTACTGTTTGCACTGGCGATTGAGCCCCTGGCAATAGCATTGAGGGGTTCCAAGAAGTGGAGGGGAATACTTAGAGGAGGAGAAGAACACCGGGTATCTCTGTATGCGGATGATTTGTTGTTATATGTAGTGGACCCGGCGGAGGGGATGCCAGAGATAATGCGGACACTTCGGGAGTTTGGAGAATTCTCAGGATATAAACTGAACATGGGGAAAAGTGAGTTGTTTGTGGTGCATCCAGGGGAGCAGAGCAGAGAAATAGAGGACTTTCCGCTGAGGAAGGTAACAAGGGATTTTCGTTATTGGGGATCCAGATAGCTAAGAATTGGGGTACATTGCATAGGTTAAATTTAACGCGATTGGTGGAACAAATGGAGGAGGACTTCAAGAGATGGGACATGGTATCCCTGTCACTGGCAGGGAGGGTGCAGGCGGTTAAAATGGTAGTCCTCCCGAGATTCCTTTGTGTTTCAGTGCCTCCCGGTGGTGATCACGAAGGCTTTTTTCAAAAGGATCGAAAAGAGTATCATGAGTTTTGTGTGGGCCGGGAAGACCCCGAGAGTGAGGAAGGGATTCTTACAGCGTAGTAGGGATAGGGCACTACCGAGCCTAAGTGAGTACTACTGGGCCGCCAATATCTCAATGGTGAGTAAGTGGATGGGAGAAGAGGAGGGAGCGGCGTGGAAGAGATTGGAGAGGGCGTCCTGTAGGGGGACTAGCCTACAAGCTATGGTGACGGCCCCATTGCCGTTCTCACCGAAGAAATACACCACAAGCCCGGTGGTGGTGGCGACTTTGAAAATTTGGGGACAGTGGAGACGGCATAGGGGAAAGACGGGAGCCTTGGTGGGGTCCCCGATAAGAAATAACCACAGGTTTGCCCCGGGGAGAATGGATGGGGGATTTGGAATATGGCAAAGAGCAGGAGTAACGCAACTGCAAGATCTGTTTGTAGATGGGAAGTTCGCAAGTCTGGGAGCGCTGACCGAGAAATATGGGTTGCCCCAAGGGAATGCATTCCGATATATGCAACTGAGGGCTTTTGCGAGGCAGCAGGTGAGGGAATTCCCGCAGCTCCCGACGCATGAGGTGCAGGACAGAGTAATCTCAAAGACATGGGTGGGGGACGGTAAGGTGTCAGATATATATAGGGAAATGAGGGACGAGGGGGAGATTATAGTAGATGAGCTGAAAGGGAAATGGGAAGAAGAGCTGGGGGAGAAGATTGAGGAGGGGCTGTGGGCGGATGCCCTAAGTAGGGTAAACTCATCGTCCTCGTGTGCCAGGCTAAGCCTGATTCAATTTAAGGTGTTACACAGGGCGCATATGACTGGAGCACGGCTCAGTAAATTTTTGGGGGTAGAGGATAGGTGTGCGAGATGCTCGAGAAGCCCAGCGAATCACACCCACATGTTCTGGTCATGTCCGGCACTACAGGGGTTCTGGGTGGGGGTGACAAAGGTGCTTTCGAAAGTAGTGGGGGTCCAGGTCGAACCAAGCTGGGAGTTGGCTATATTTGGGGTTGCACAAGAGCCGGGAGTGCAGGAGGCGAGAGAGGCCGATGTTTTGGCCTTTGCGTCCCTAGTAGCCCGCCGCAGGATACTGTTGATGTGGAAGGAAGCCAAGCCCCCGGGGGTGGAGACCTGGATAAATGACATGGCAGGGTTTATAAAGCTGGAACGGATTAAGGTTGTCCTGAGGGGATCAGCTCAAGGGTTCACCAGGCGGTGGCAACCGTTCGTCGAATACCTCACAGAAAGATAGAGGGAATGGAAAAGAAGAAGGCAGCAGCAGCAGCCCAGGGGGGGGGGGGGGGGGGGGGGGAGGAACCAGAAGGAGTCTCAGGGTTATTAATATATATGTATAATATGTATAGGTCGTTGCTATAAATAATTGTATATTGGACTGTTAATCATATTTTTGGAGAGTGTTTATCTGAGACAAGGCAGTTGCCATTTAGTTTTAGTTTTAGTTTTTGTGTTCTATTATTTATTCTTTGTTTATAAAACAGATCATTGTTATTTATACTGTTATATTATTGTGTGAAGGATACACAATGTACTGTGATGGTTGACCAAAAATTTTCAATAAAATATTTTAAAAAAAGAAAGAAATAACTGATTCCTGGGTTGTGACTTTTAGGATGACAAGGAAAAGAGCATTGATCGCCTACTCTCGGGGTAGGGATTTCATTTTCTGTCGGTGGTGGTATCATTTCCACGCTTTCTTCAGCATAATTCAGTCCATTGCAGATCATGATATCCTGGGGTCAGCAGGAGAAAGTAGGTTTTCACCATCATTAACAATGAAATAAACTTCTGGACTGGATCTATAGGAAGTTCTTGCATAGTAATCTGTCAGCAAACTTGGTTAAATGTTCACTACCAACATGAGGGGTTAGTACAAGAGTCTCAGTACTAATAAGAAAGACAGCTAATGTCAATACTTCTGTCGCCAATTATTTGGTCTGATGCTGCGGTAATTTCCTTGGATGCGATATCACATTTATACACTCGTACATTGCAATATGTTCCCTTACTTTTGTTGCACCACTTCTCATGTGTGAGTTCTTCTCTGTGGTTTGATAGTGCTGGGTGACTGCTAATGGCTGGATTTTCGTTCAGCATTCTCTTTTCGTTTGTCGGACTTCTCCAACTTCTCTTAATTTCAGTATGTTTAAGTTCCATTTGATGTACAGCTTGAACGTTTTTTAATGTATTTTTTGATGTGTTATTATCATGGTATATTATTTATTACTGTAAAAGACATAAGGCACTCATAAGTGATTTGGTAAAAATTTTATGGTTTCATTTATTAAGACTAGATGCATTAGAAGGGTTATGCACAGGGATAAAGTTTGAAGACATCAGAGCTGTGTGTGCGCGCTCTGCTCAAAACAAAAGTGAAACTGAGACTGGATCGCATGACACACATTTCCCTTCTGTTGATGATGGGCTTATATCGGGTAAAGGCACATGATAACACCCTTCAGCTGTAGAGGTTCTGTAGTTTGGGCTTCTGCTGCTTTACTGAAATAAAGCTGAAGTGCGTACATAGCTTACTGGTGAGATCTAGGTCCGAGCTCCAGATTGCATTTGTACAAATTAATAACTCTGGACTTTCACTATTGGTTTGATCCAATTTGGAGTTGAGCATCTCATTCTGCCTGAACAGCTTTTTTCTGACTGTTGGCAATTGTTGGTGCCCGTCTCTGTCACTCATGGGCTCCATGGAATAAGTAGAGAAATCTGCCTCTTTATTACCAACTTAAACAAAAGGAAGATTCTTCTCAAAAAAGATAACAAAGCCTTCATGATAATTGGTGGTGGAAAGTGTGTTAAGGTTTAGGAGTTCCTCTTCCAACAGGTCATCTGCCTCTGCGGTGGCTTCATTCTCTTCAACTCTGTTCCATCAGAGCAAGCCAAGGTCTAGAATTTTCTCCAGAGGAGGGACATCATTTTTCTTGCTGCATCCTGTTTCTGCCTCTTCTAGAGTGGATGCAAAGACAAATGCAAGGTCTTCACTCTCCTCCTATGGTCCAATGGATGGTGTTCCTTCAATAAAAACTGCCTCTCTGCATCATGAGTCAGTTTCAACTTCAGCTGCAGTTTTGACCTTTCCCAGTCCTCTGGACAATTGTAGAAATTCATCCTTGAATATTGCCCCGCTGTCATCTATTGTCACCTTATCGACCTTTTGTAGAAAACTAAGTCCTGCCCTCCTGGGTGGAGACATTTGTTGGTTCTGTAAAATATAAAGAGTTTTGTTAATTCCTATACCCAAGTCTAAGGGCAGTAGTGAACTGACCCTATAATAATGCTGGTTTGATGCTATTCCTTAACAAAAAGAGACAGATTAGGTGCCAGCTCTATCCCCCCAATCTTCAAAGGGCACCCAAGAGGTGCCTACATTGTTAGCGATGCCAGTTTGCGGAATTCAGTTTTGATGTCCCTGCTCTGACCGAGATGATTTGTCGGTGACAGCAGTGGAGGCCTGTTTTGTGGCTGGTCATTGTCAAAGTGAGACCATGGATAGAATTCCAAGTGTCCTGGGCGGGGGTGCACTCGACCCCGAAGAGTGTAAAATAGCATGTAGTGGCATCAGGAACGCCTACATTATTCCGCACTCGCACAATATTTCAGTCAGGGGGCGCAGACCCAGATTGGCAACATTATGGAGTCAATTGAAGGGGTTATTTGCTCTATTGCCTGGACTAGTATGCTGCCCGTGCAATTTTGAGGTCCTCGCACTGACAGAAGTGGGAAGCAGGCAATCCGTTTTTCAATTTTCCTCAATCACGGACAGGAAGAGGAGCACCTCAATCTAAAAACCCTTTCAGATTTTGGGTTCTGGAAGCTCCGGCCCTCACCGCCTCACCTCACCGGCCTACCTCCCGTCGCCGCGATCAACCCCCCCCAGTGCATCTCCAACCATTCCAACCCCAGGACACCCAGGTCTTACCTTGGGAACGGTCCCAGAACTTGGTTCGCAGCAGAGCGCTGCAATACCTCTTCTGGCCACTGCAGTGCTGTGCACATAGGGCTTTGAGAGCTGTCAGCCAATCAGATTGGGTGAAAGCTGTCCAAGGTGGGACTCCCTTCCAAGGGTGCTGGGAATCCTGCCCACTGCCAATCAATGCTCAGTTGAGCGTTAAATGGCAGCGGGCTCCTGAGAGTCAGCGAGAGTGCGTTACGCAGCGCTCACCTAAAAAAACTATCCCAAGTGTACCCAAAAAACTTAACTTTAACCTGATTCTTCTTGCGTATCATCTTGCTGCATATTTTTAGCTTTGAAAATCATTATGGATAAAAATGAGCTAAATACAGATAAAGAAATATCAATGTTTTTCTTTCACAATTTCACAGACTAACTGAGAGTCACGCAGCACTATCTTTAAAGCACCACTCAAAATCCCAGAATAGTATCATAAAAATGCAATTCAACTTATTCATTCACCCAGAAATCTATGATCCTGGTGATACTTCATATTAATAACATCCCTATCATTATAAAACAATGCACACTCTGACTCACATGAACAATGACACAGGGGTTTTGTTGGGTGTATTTGAAAAATGTAATGTACGTGAGCAGCTCCTGCCCACCACACTCTGATAGCAGGTTCTATTTGTTGAAAACTTCTGCATTACACTTTCAAAAATAGTAAAAAGGACAAAGTATCGAGAAACCTTCGTAACAGAACATCTTGGGACCTAAATATCTATCGGATTCTATTTGAGTTTCCCATAAATAAAGCTAGCCTTGTGCTCTCCAGTGTAAATAAATAATTATTTGTAGACTTTATTCACTTAACAGACACACAGATACTTTGTTGCAGCAGTATTAAAATATAATGGGCAGGATTTTTTGACGCATCGACATATTATTGGCGGTACTTAGGACAGAAAAGTAGTTCATAGTAAATATACTTTTCCAATTGGAGGTTTGGTATTGTAATGAAAATGAAATGAAATGAAAATGAAAATCGCTTATTGTCACGAGTAGGCTTCAATGAAGTTACTGTGAAAAGCCCCTAGTCGCCACATTCCGGCGCCTGTTCGGGGAGGCTGGTACGGGAATTGAACCGTGCTGCTGGCCTGCCTTGGTCTGCTTTAAAAGCCAGCGATTTAGCCCAGTGAGCTAAACCAGCCCCGGGGGTTGGGGTGGGGGGGGGGGGGGGAAAGAAAATCTATCATCCGGATGATGCTTTTATTCCCATAGTTTACACCAGACTTGCATTCATTCTTTAAAATGCCCATGACAGCAAGTGTCCAGGATTGTTATGGCGCTAACAACTCATCTTAATGGGAGGGTCTTAAGTATTTCTGTGCAATTTTAGTGGAGTATTGTATTCAATCCAGGTACCCATTATAGGCAGGTTATTAGAGCCAGGCAGATAGTGCAATAACGATTCACCAGAATGATGCAATAAGAGATTACATTCATGAAAAAAGGGGCAAAATATTTTTCAAAACCTGGAACACAGAAGGCTAATGAGAATCCAACAGTGGTTGTCAAATTGCGGAGAATTTTGAGGGGGTGAATGAAAATTGGCCACACTAGGGCACAGACGCAGTGGTAGAATAAAGGGCTAGCTCCCATTGTGAGAGTTATTAGATGTGAAGTTATTTTCTATTCGTGACCATTGGACTTTAACGTCAATTTGATTTTAATTTGTAATGCTCATTGGCAGAAAATGGGGAATGGTGGATTGTAGTTAACGAAAGGAAAATCAAGTGAGGCAGATAACACACAGGTAGCGCATTACTGTTAACGCTCTCTCCAGATTTAAGATTGTGTCTAAAATGTTTTAAAAGGGATTGGACTAAGGCAGCACAGTGGCGCAGTGGTTAGCACTGGGACTGCGGCGCTGAGGACCCGGGTTCGAATCCCGGCCCTGGGTCACTGTCCGTGAGGAGTTTGCACATTCTCCCCGTGTCTGCGTGGGTTTCACCCCCACAACCCAAAGATGTACAAGGTAGGTGGATTGGACATGCTAAATTACCCCTTAATTGAAAAAGTAATAATTGGGTATTCTAAATTTAAAAAAAAGAAGGATTAGACTAACTATTTGAAAAGGAAGAAGGAAGACTATGTGACGATAGATGATGGGAATGGATAGCTCCAATGGAAAAGCTCAAAAGGGAATATGCATGAAGGGTTTACAAGAATGGTTCCAGGGGTGGGAAACTGAGGATAGATTGGAGAGGCTGGGACTGTTCTCCTTGGAGAGAGGAAGGCTGAGAAGAGATTTGATGGAACTGCTCAAAATTATGAGGGGGTTGGACAGAGCAGATCGGGAGAAACAGTTCACTCTCACAAAAGGGTCAAGAACGAGAGGGCACAAATTTAAAAGCAAATGTGATGAAAGAAAAAGCTTTTTCGCACAATGAGGGGTTTGGGTCTAGAATGCGCTGCCTGGAAGTGTGGTGGAAGCAGGTTCAATCGAGGCATTCAGGTGGGCATTAGATGATTATGTTAGGATACCCATAGTGCGTGGACAATTCCAGCCCCACTTGACCTGCAGTCGCAACATAATTGAATTAACAAATAATTCTTAGAACAATTCCCAAAATCTTTGGCCCTTAGCTGCCCAATAACTACAGTCACCAGGTTTGTAAGGTTAAACACAATTACTATTTATAAGAACTACAGTGATATAGGCAACAAATACAGCTGGTTAACTGTGATCTAATTCCTAATCCCTCTCTTTAAATTTCCCCCACCATATAGACAAGCACAGAGGGGAAGAAAGGGGTGAAAATAATAAGGATAAAATTCAAAAGATAAGAGTTTTTGTTTCAGATGGTTGTTTCTAGTACCGTTGCTTCAATCCAGGCTTTTGATGTTTTCACTGCAGATTCATGCAGATTCTGTGTACAGCAATGCAGTTTTTCTTCCTTCAATCAAGGCTTTCAGATTCAGCTCTCTGTTTTCAGCTTGTAATGGTTTCCCTGTGGATTCATTTATTCAATTTCTCTGTAGGTTCAGAAATATATCAACTCACAGCCTTTCTGGAGAGAGAGAGGGGAGGAAGTGAAAGAGAGGAGGTCATTGTCCCTGTGCGACTAGTAGTCAAACTCCGAGGTCTCTGAGAATCGTCCCACTGGGGTAGGATCCAATCACCACTTATTACCGGGTATAGTATGGCCTTTTGGTCACTTAATTAGCCAAGAGCCAATCAATCGAACAGGTTCCACCTCATCTCTCCCCGGTGCTGAAACATCCAAGGTCTCCTGTTCAAAACTAGCAGACTGTTCTCTCCTGTAACTTCTGAATTCCTCACTCCTCTCTGCTGCTTGACTTAAATATACATGTCCAAAGCATTCATGGATCAACTATAACAGCAAAAAAAAAGGTAAGGGGAAATAAGGGAATCAGCAGGAAGGACCCTTACAATTATGTGAACAGAAACAATATGCAGGGGTATGGGGAAAAGGCAGGGGAAGACACTAAGTCATGATGCTCATTTGGAGAGCTGGTGCAGCCACAATGGGCCAAATAGCCTCCTTCTGAACCGCAACAATTTTGGGATTCTGTGAACTGGTCTCTTCCTGCAGTTTTTTTCCAGCGTATCTTCACACTTGCACTATTTTTTCCTTTGGGAAATGATACGGGAAGTGGTGGAAGGATTCCTGAGCTGCTTAACAGCCTAAATTCCTGATACTAATCAGCACCTCAATCTGCCGTATGTAGTCCGTGCTGTGCTGAAAAATTCACCGTCAAATTCCTACCATGGCCCAGCCCCGTTATAAAAGTATCCACATTTATCGAAGCACATGTGACCCTGCAGAATGCAGTCATTGGACATTCAATACACGAGCTGCCACACACAATTGCTATTTAATGGTGAGAGCATTGAAACAACTGCTCAGGTCTCTGTGCAGTTGCTAGCTCCCAACACTGGGTGGCACCCAGGTGCAGACTTTTGAAATGTTTTTGCCACCTGGATCACCATGTTGATTTCCCCGATTGAACGGGCTCCCTCGGGAGATGGTGGAAGCCATTTGTGTTGATTCATTCAAATGCATGTCAGATAGATTTCCCCTGTGGTCCCCAAGCTCTCCACCACTGCAACTTTTTCTTGCTTCATGTCTAGGTTTATTGTAAGTTGATTGCAATAATTGTATGTGGATGAAAAATGAGTCTGAAACTAGCCTGTACCTTCAAACCCAGGTTAGTTCCAAGACAGCAAAGTCACAACTCCTCCCAGATTCCCCAGACACGCATAGTGGACTGGTTTCTTACAATGATTCCCTAATCCTCTCCCAATTGGGGACATCTGTGCTTAATTACCAATTTAAAGTATGCATTTCATTTGAACACAAATTTAACATTAACATTGTAGACTAATTGAGAAAGTCAATCAACAACTTCATCATGTTTGTATTATTTGTCTACCAGGAAGTGAGAAGGTGAACTGGATGGACCATTGTCTGTTTGATCTAACAGTCCCTATGCTTCAATGTGTTTTTGGTATTTCGCCCACCTCCTTGGCATCTTTTTCAGTGCTATTCCATCATTGTACAAGTCCCTGTTCTACAGCAAAGCCTGGTCTCCAGACGTCTCAAATCTAGCTGCCACTGGGTCAAGACCTCACTCTGCTGGGACTGTGTGGTGGTTGGTGTGGAATAACCACCCCCCATTAAAAGAATCCACGCACTGGTATCTTCCACCCCACTCTCACCCAAATCAATTTCAGAAACTGAAAGGTCAGGAGCCTCATGGACAACCCCAATAGCAATAGACCTGAACCTCGCACAGCCATCATAGCCCAGGAATTCTGATGCCATAACATTGACATCGCTCCCCTGAGCAAGACAAGACTGGCAGGAGATGGCCAGCTTAAAGAATAAGGTGGTGGATACACCGTCTTCTGGAAAGGCAAACCGGAAGATGAACATTGTCTCTGCGGGGTCAGCTTCACTTAGAAAACGAGTTGGTTGGACATCTCAATGAACCCCCCTGAGGGGTGAGTGAACGGCTCATGACCCTCCGCTCACCCTGGCCCAGAAACAGCACATCACGGCTGTCAGTGCCTGCGCCCCAACATTAGATGCAACGGATAAGACAAAAGAGGCATTTTACTCCAGCCTCGACCAATCGCTGTAGTGCATCCCAAAGGGAGAAAAGCTGATTCTCCTCAGCGGCTAGGGTTGGGAAGGACGTGAACCTTTTGAAAGGTGTGTTAACAGGGAATACGTGTAGAAAACAAATGCCAATGGAGTCCCCCGCCTGGATAAAATGTTTAGAAATTGCCCTGGTCATCACAAACACCCAGAGTGTGTTCCATCAGAGGAACAAGCAGGAGACCTCATGGCAGTACCCCTGCTCCAAGCACGGGCACCTAATAGACTATATCATCGGCTGGGCAAGGGACTGCAAAGACATCCGCATCACCCGCGCCATGATTGGAACCGATGACTGCTGGGCTGACCTCCTACTAATTCACTCTACCATCTCCATCACCCTGTCCCTAAACCGACATAGACAGAAGAAACTCTGCCGCAGGAGATTCAATGTCGCTGGACTCAGGGACCCTGAGAGGAAAGCTATTCTGCCGGTGTCTCACAGCTAACCTGAGACAACCAACAAGCCAGAGCCGCAGAATGTCCACAGCGCCTGGTCCGCCTTAAAAGCCACCATAGTCAACACCTGCGAGGAAACAGCAAGACTGGTTCAACAAGAATGATGAATAGATCCAGGATCTCCTTGACCACAAGCACAAGGCAGTCCTGAACAGGCAGCGCCACCAAAACTCGAGTGAGAGGAAACAAAACAAGCCTACTGAAGGCCGAGGTGCAACAAAAAACCCGCGACCTAAAGAACAGATGGTGGGTGGAAAGAATGCAGGAGATTCAGCACCTCGCTGACAACCACGATGTGCGCGGCTTCTTCAGCGCAATTAAAACCATCTACGGTCCAAGTACCCAGCGGCTCACCCCCCTGCGAGCCATAAACAGAGAGGCGCTCATTAAAGACAGAGAGGCAGCACAGCCAATGCCCGCTAGAGAGAGCACTTCGAGGACCTCCTCAACAAAAACACAGCCTTCGACATAAGCGTCCACGACAACATCCCGCAACACGCTACCCGTCACCATCTTAGTGCAACCTCAGCTTGCCGTGAAGTTGAAAAGACCATCTGACAGCTGACGAATAACAAGGCCGCTGGTGCAGATGGAATTCCCTCAGAAGTACTAAAATGCATTGGAGATACACTCTTTACAAGAACCCAAAACTTCATTACCCTTGTTTTTTAAAATTCATTTACGGGCTGTGGGCGTCGCTGGTTAGGCCAACATTTATTGCCCATCCCCAGTTGCCCTTCAGAAGGTGGTGATTCGTCAACCACTGCTGTCCTTGAGGTGTAGGTACACCCATTGTGATGTTAGGGTGGGAGTTCCAGGATGTTTTACCGAGCAACAGTGAAGGAACGGCAATATATTTCCAAGTCAGAGTGGTGAGTGACTTGGAGGGGAACCTCCAGGTAGTGGGGTTTCCAGGTATCTGCTGCTCTCGTCCTTCTAGATGGTAGTTGTCGTGGGTTTGGAAGGTGCTCTCTGAGGAACTTTGGTGAATTACTGCAGTGCATCTTGTAGATGGTTCACATGTCTGGAAGGAAGAGAGCATATCAGATGATCTCAGAGATGCCTCAATTGTGACCATCTTCAAGAAAGAAGACAGTTCCGACTGTGGAAATTACAGAGGGATTTCCCTACTCTCTGCCATGGGAAAGGTCATTGTGAGAATAATCCTGAAACGCCTCCTCCCAGTGGCTGAAGTGCGGCTTCTGCCCACCAAGAGGCTCAATGGACATGATCTTCAGCGTGTGACAAACCCAGGAAAAGTGCAGGGAGCAGCATCAATCTCTGTACATGGCCTTCTTCGATCTCACAAAGGCCTTAGACTCTATCAACTGTGAGGGATTGTGGATCAATATCCCCAGTATCGAGGCACTGGTCACGCCCGACCAGCTGTGATGGGCGGGCCACATTGCCCACGTGCCCAACTCCCGAAACAAGTGCTCTACTCTGAGCTCCTATTATGGGTCAGGGTTTAGAAAACTCCAAAGCATATCATGGAGTCCACCTGACCCACGGCTTTTAATAGATTTTGGTTATGGGGAGCACAAGGGTCCACTCTCCAGGTGTTATGCAACAGAGACTTTAAGTATTTTAAAAACAAAACAATGTTTATTCTATGAACCCAGTTAACATTTTATAAAGACACAGTAAACATCTTATTAACTACCAACACACGTAACCCCACAGATACAATATTCTATAGGTAACCCTTAATACCTTTCCTAGCAACATCTATAAGTTAAACCCTTTTCAACAAAGACAGCAAGTTTAAATTCTCTACATAAACAGGTATTACTTTGAAATCATCAAGTGAGCTGAAGACATTCTTTAGCTTGTTGAGACAGAGACCATTACACATCTGCTTGCTTTGAATACAGGTCTCCAACTGAAAGCAAAACTAAACACAGAGCCAAAAAGAGCTTTCAGCTCCACCTACACAATGACACCACTGCAGCCATTTGATAAAGCACACTTTCTTAAAGGGACATTCACATGACACTCTGCAATGGTAAGTGATCACTAGGAGGGCAGAGGAAATGCTACAAGGGCACTCTGAAAGCCTCCATAAATAAATGCAGCCTCCTATCGACATATGGGTATCGCTTCCTTGGAATGCACAAACTAGAGAAAAAACATCCGTGAAGGTACCGATCACCTTGAGCATCGTAGGGTGGAGCACGCAGAGGCTACGCATAAACAGAGGAAGGAAAGTGCAGAATCCAAAGCGCCCCACCCACACCCCTCGTCGAGCACCACCTGCCAAACCCGGCAGAACCTGCGGATCCAGGATTGGACTATTCAGCCACCGCAGAACATACCTAACCCGGAGTGGAAGCAAATCATCCTTGACCCTGAGGGATTGCCCACGAAGGAGGAGATTCCATCATTGAGCTAAAATAATAAGAAAAAGTGAATACAATGCAATTGGAGTCTGATCACAACTCCATCTCCCCCCCACTCCTTTGATATCTTCCTTGCTGCTCCGCCTTGGATCTCCAGCCTCGAACACAGTCCAATGAGACCTCTCATTGTCGCTCCAATATGTGCAGACAAAGAACTACAACCATGAAAGAGCTTTAAACTATCTCTGTGCAGACAAAATGAATAAGAAAATGCCAAATATCAAGAAATAGCCTGAAGTACGAAACCAAATTAACCTGTACGTCCTGCCTGACGCATTTGAATAGAAGTGAATTGGGGACCGTCATGTTGAGTATTGTCACATTATGCTGTGTGAGGTCAGCATACCGTACCAGCCTCCCCGAACAGGCGCTAGAATGTGGCGACTAGGGGCTTTTCACAGTAACTTCATTTGAAGCCTACTTGTGACAATAAGCGGTTTTCATATGGTGAGCGAAGCTCAGGGGCAGTCCAACTGTATGCAACCAGTTAGATTAATTGGTCAAGCAACACAATTCCCAGCAAATGTTCTTGAGTGCCATTATGAAGATCAGGTCATCTTGCATTTGAAAGTTGCGTGGTAAAAAGCCAAATCTTTTGGTCATTGAAACACAAAAGGCTAACAAAACCAAGTAAAATATTAACCCTGACATAAATTAAGAACATAATTTATAAATGAAGGCTGCTGTATTCACTAGGGAGCTAAATGAACTGCTACATGTCAAAGTTAAAATGTTTGACAGAATCTTGTTGAATTTAATCATTAATTGTACTTTGGAGTGGAATTTTTGATTTAGCTCAGGTGGCTAAACAATTCTTAAGTCTGTTGGCTGACATAACTATGGTGATATGCATCACTGTAAATACACAAGGGGTTAATGTAGGTACACCAGAACTAAATGAACACTAGAGAAAGCACCAGAGACATCATGACACACAGACATTCAACCAAAAGGTCAGTAAGATAGGACACGATCAATGGGCAGTCAAGACACACCCAGAGGTGACACTACCACAAGGGGGCTACCCATATAAAAGGACAGGGCACACATGTTCTTTCTCTTTTCCTCAGGTGACACTCAGTGAGAGACACAGGGGCAGATCAGGGAAGCATCACACCCACCGCATGGATTAGAGCAGACTGGTTAGTTAGATTGAGTTACTATAGTAAGATAGCAGGAGAGTCGAACTCAAGTAAGAAAATTGTTAACTGTTCAATAAATGTGTTAAACCTATCTCCAAGACTGAACCTTCCTTTGTCAGAGTATACATCAAGGATGCAGCTTATGCTACATGAAGAAGCATAACACAACAATTACAATTATTTGAATTGTTTACAAAAGGTTACAAGCCATTTCAGCTGGCATTTGGCACAAAATAGCAAATTTGCATTTATTTTAAGTAATTTCTTCAAACCTCTTAAATTTTACAACATTGGGGGGAAAAATAATTCTAGATAGTTGTTTGGTGGCACAGAACCCGAGGACTGCTGATAAAAGATACTTTATTTAGAATATTTAAGATTAAAAATGTAGATCAATTAAATCTATCTCTGTTTTCCACACAAATCCCTGATCTTTCTATCTGGCATAAAGTGTAAGGGATAGATTGTGTGACCATATATATCTTCCTTTACACCGAAGTCTTGCACATCTGTAATTCCTTACGTAGTTACAATAAACCAGTAATGTTTCAGACATCTATGTCCAGAATATCCCACCGCTGACCAGTGGACGGCTATCTCCATTGTAGCAGTAGATGCAGCATGGGGGTGGGGGGTGGAAAATCCCACCCATTATGTGGACTTCAAACAGTGTTATGGAGAGCAAAAAGTCAGTAGAAACGGAAAACCACTGAAATCCTCCAAATAATTTATGAAAATCATTTCAGCCATCATGTTCGACATTCTTTACGCCAATGCACTCAGTTTTGGAAATCAGGGACTTCATTCTCCGACCCCCCAGCGGGTCGGAGAATGGCCGTTGGACGCCGTGAATCCCGCCCCCGCCGGTTGCCGAAGTCTCCGAAGGGAGAAAAGTCGGCGGGGCGTTAATGGCGCCGCAGACGTCGGAGAATGGCACGGGTGTGCGCAAGGCAGCCGATTTTGGGCCTGCCGATATTCTCCCGTCCGGATGGGCCGAAGCCCCATCGACGTGATGACGGGTCACGTCAAGGTAAATCAAACCTCCTTTTAATCGGCGTCAACCTGTGCTCCAGGTTCACGCCGACCAGCGTGGAGGTGAGTGACGGCCTGGGGGGTTGGCCGCTGGGCAGGCGATGGCGTGGCCGCAGTCTGAATGTGTGGGGAGAGGTGTGTCTAGGGTTGTGTGTGTGTGTGTGTGCGGCGGGGGGGGTGTGGTTAGACTGGGCTGGGCTCCGGGGGAGTGCCGGGAGGGGGGTGAGTGCCAGGAAGGAGGATGGGGGGTCCGTGCCGGGGAGGGGGATGGGGGGGGGGGTCCCGTGCCGGGGAGGGGGTGGGGGGGGGGGGGGGTCCGTGCCGGGGAGGGGGATGGGGTCCGTGCCGGGGAGGAGGATGGGGGTCCGTGCTGGGGAGGGGATGGCGGGTCCGTGCTGGGGAGGAGGATGGAGGGCCCGTGCTGGGGAGGGGTATGCGAGGGCAAGTGAGTTGGTCCACCTGGCCAGGTGCCAGCCTCCAACAGTTGGACCCATGCGGTCCATGCCACCTGGCTGGGGGGAGGATGGGATATGGGCAATGATGACATGTCGTCGTTCCCCCCCCCCCCCCCACCCCCCCCCAGGCCATCATGTTTTCCGATCATCTAGCGATGTTGGCCGCCGTGGCGGCAGCCGCTAATGTCTATGTTGCCCTGGATGAGGAGGAGGAGGAGGAGCATGCCAGAGAGGCGGCGCAGGCTGCCGCAGAGGGGCAGGCGGCAGCTGCGCAGGCTGGAGGGACACCTGACTGACAGGACGAGGAGGGGTAGGAGGACGTCGCGGCCCCACGGCAACGGAGGCACCCGAGGGCGCCCCGTGTGTACCGGCCCCGGCAGTCATACCAGGACCTCACGGACCGGGAATGCAGGAGGAGACTCCGGATGAGGCGGGAAACCGTGGCACACATCTGCCACCTGCTGGCACACCTGTCACCGCGTGGCACTGGCGGGGGACACCCTCTCCCCATGTCCGTCAAGGTTACGGTGGCCCTGAACTTTTATGCAACGGGGTCATTCCAGGCACCGAGTGGGGACCTGTCCGGCATATCGCAGACATCGGGGCAGTGACAGATGCCCTATGTGCCATGGCGCACCGCTACATCCTGTGGACCGGGCCAGCCAAGATGCCCAGGCCGTGGGCTTCTCTGCCGTGGTCGGGTTCCCCAAGGTCCAGGGTGCGATTGATGGGATGCACGTCTCCGTGCGGCCACCTGCAGATAACAGGGCCGTGTTCACCAATAGGAAGGGGACCTATTCGATGAACATACAGGTGGTCTGCGACCACCGCATGATGATCCTGCACGTCTGCGCCCGTTACCCAGGCAGTGTACACGACTCATACGTGTTGTCGCGGTCATCCATCCCTGGCATGTACGAGGGACGCCATCCCCAGCTGAGGGGCTGGTTGCTGGGCGACAGGGGTTACCCATTGCGATCGTGGCTGATGACGCCTATACGGAGGTCATGCAATGAGGTGGAGAACTGCTACAATGATGCCCATGTAGCGACAAGGGGAGTGATAGAGCGGTGCTTTGGCGTGCTGAAGATGCGTTTCAGGTGCCTGGACCTCTCTGGGGGCGTCCTCCAGTATCGGTCAGATAGGGTCGGCCGCATCATTGTGGTGTGCTGCGTCCTGCACAACATAGCCCAGCAGAGGGGCGATGTGCCGCAGGCAGAGGAGGGCGGAGTGGAGGAGCAGCAGGAAGAGGCGCAGTCCTCCCCAGATGAGGGGGATGGGGCAATGTTCAGGGCAGACGGGGTAGACACAGGCGGGTGGCTGTCCACCGTTACCGGCTACCCCAGCGCGCACAGGCTGATAGCCGCCCGCTTCACTGACTAGATGGGCGTGGGAATCGGGTAGTACGGCCACAGACCGCACACCATGGCAACAGCCGACCACCCACACCCCCCACCCATCCACCCACCCAGCACCCTCACCCCCCTCCCCAACCCCACCCATCCCACCCGCATGCACACCACCCCCCCCATTGCCGATTCCCCTGCGGCACAATGGCCGGGCTCACACAGTTGCGGGTGGACGCCTGTCTATTGCAGGCCATGGAGGATGATGCCAACCCGCCCTGCGATGAGCTCCTGGCTCCACATCGTTGGACTATGTCTGACCCATGGCCACAGTACCACCATCCACCCGGACCATCCCTGCATGTGGCTGTGACATTGCAACGCACGGTCCCGTCCTCTGCCCAGGGGTATGTTGATGGCGGCCCAGGGGGAAGGGGCAGACTCACCTGGGGCTGAGGTAAGACCACCCCTCACACACACATTTGCGCTCAACGTACATGACACCCCCGCACACTTTGGACAGAGCACAAAGGCAGCTTCTGTAGGTGTAACATTGACTTTAATAACCAAAGGAGTTCATGCACGTGCCCTAGCCCCTAAAACTCGTCTGTGCCCTGCACCCGTGCCAGCTTACTCAGTGTCTAATTGTTTGGCCTTATGGGCCCTTTGACTACGTCTACGTGGTTCCCCAGACGGTACAGCAGAACTGGAGGTGGACTCCTGTGATTCCTGCCCTCTGACACGGGATCCCTTTGGCGGCCGTTTCCTGGGGCGTCCTGGCCTAGATGGGCCAGGCTGCGGCCCGGGCGACTGGGATGGTGAGCTGCCAGCCTGTCCTGCCCGTTGCCCACCCGATGCACCTGGGACGGAAGGGGGGGGAGTCCGAGGTGTCGCGGTGTCCCGGGACGTCCCCTACAGGGGGACCCGGGACGGAGCACACCACCTCCTCCTCCCTCGGGGTGCCCGATGGCCCCCAGGCCTCTACATGGGGGAGGGGGGGATGCGATCGGACTGGCCATCCGACGCCCCCCCGACATCTGGCGCTGCCAGTCCTGGAGGCCCGTGCTGGTATCGACAGGGGTCTGCTGGTTTGCAGCCATGGAGCCCAGAGGATTGGCAAACCCTGTCTGTGACTGTGCGACGCCGGCTCGCACATGGCCAATGGCGCCGATGCCCTCAGCGATGGCCTGCTGAGACTGGGCTATGGCCTGCAGAGACTGGGCTATGGCCTGCTGAGACTGGGCCATGGCCTGCAGAGACTAGGCCATGGCGTTGAGCGCCTCTGCCATCTGGCGCTGGCACTGGCTCATGGCCTCCTGTGAGAGGGCAGCCATGTCCTGGGCCACAGACGCCGCCTGCACGGAAAGCCCCAGGCCTCGCAAACCGTTCCCCATGTCTGACACCGTCGCACCCATTGCATCCACCGCGGACGCCACCCGTGCGGTGTCGGCCTGGGTGGCATGCATGACCGGCACCACTCCCAGCTCCTGGACGCGGGTGGACTCCTCCACCTGTGACTGCAGCCGCCGCAAGCCGCCCGTCACCCTCTTCGCTTGTCTCCGGGTCGGTGGTTGCATCGGATCTATGGGTGGGTGTGGTAACTCCAGGGACCCGGGATCCATCTGGGCGGCAGATGTTCGCTTGGGCTGGGCTGCCCTCCGACCGCCCGGCCCCTCTGCTGCTCCTACCTCCACCTGCTGTCCCGGGACGGCTGTGTTGTGCGCACCAGTGAGTGTACCAGACGCCTCATCACTAAAGTGCCCAACCGAGGTGAGTGTTTCTGCGATGGTGGAGGGTGTTGGTGACAACAGTGGCGTTGTGTCGTGCTCTTCGTCCCACTTTGAGTCCATGGCACTTTAAGGGTGGGGGTTCGTCTCCACCCATCCACTCTGTGTCACTGTCTGGTATTTCGTCTTCCTGGGTAGTGCTGTCCCGGGTAGGGGTGTCCCGAGTAGGGGTGTCCTGGTAGGGGTGTACTGGGTAGTGGTGTCCTGGCTCGGCTGTGATGGGGGCCTGTGGCTGCCCCTCTCGTCGCTGGGTGGCACACGCCTGCCACGTCGCACCCGCACGTGACGGGGGCGTCGTCTCCCTGTTGCTCCAGGTCTCTCCGTCTCCCGTGGTGTGCGAGGGGCATCCTGCGGGGGTCGCATGCTGGAGGGTGCGGGTCTCTCCGTCTCCCGTGGCCTCCGAGGGGCATCCTGCGGGCGGTCTGCATCTGCGGGGATGGGTGCCTCGACGTTTGGTCCTGCGATACACAATGAAGCATGCATGGTTAGACACGCAGGCAGTGATCAGGTTATATGGGGGAGGGGGATATGGGGGAGGGGGATATAGGGGAGGGGGATATGGGGACGGGCTGTCGGTGGCTCACTTGCTAGTACGCCCCCGACCTCTGCATCAGCAACCTCCCGGTCCTCAGGTCCGCCAGCCAGTTCCAGGGCCCTTTCCTCGTGTTCGGTCAGTGGCCTCTCATCAGCGGGGCCTCCTCCAGTCCTCACATGCTCCCTGGTGTTGTGTGCGCGTTTCTCCTGTGGCTGGGGTGGGGGGGGGGGGGGGTGGCAGGGGTAAAAGGCAACACTGTTAGACAGGTATATGAATGCACGCCATCGGTTGCGCGTGTATTGCAGAGGTTAAGGTTAGGGCTGGATTCACTTGGGGATATGCGTGATGGGGGATATGGGGGAGGGGGGATATGGGGGAGGGGGGATATGGGGAGGGGGGAAATGGGAAATATGGGGGAGGGGGGATATTGGGGATATGGGGAGGGGGGATATGGGGGAGGGGGGATATAGGGGATATGGGGGATATGGGGGAGGGGGGATATGGGGGATATGGGGGAGGGGGGATATGGGGGAGGGGGGATATGGGGAGGGGGATATGGGGAGGGGGATATGGGGGAGGGGGGATATGGGGGATATGGGGAGGGGGGATATGGGGGATATGGGGGAGGGGGGATATGGATATCGGGCGGGGGGGGGAGGGAGGCTCACCCTGCCTGCTCTGACGAGGTTGTTCACCTTCTTGTGGCACTGGGTGCCTGTCCGTGGTGTCAGGGCTGCAGCGGTGACGGCCTCTGCCACCTCCCTCCACAGACGCTGGCTGTGGCGTGGGGCAACTCTGCGGCCGTGCCCGGGATACTATTGGCATAGCCTGCGTATCAATTTCATTGAATGTCTGTTGCATTCCAGTAATGTTGATATAAATGGGTTTTCTGTTGGACCTTGCTGGCTCTATTCTTTTCTAGACAATGGACAGGGAAAGGCACACTTTGGATCATCATGGATGTTAACGCAACGATCAGTAATGTTGAATTGGAGTCGACCGCCAGGGTAAACTCAAGTGATGTACCAGCAACCTATATGCTGGAGTGTTGGGACTATCACTGGGAATCATCATATTTCTTCTTTGCATCTACTTGACTAAAACTCATTTTATGAATTGTCCTGGGAGGGGTTTCTTCGAATGGCAGAAAGGTAGATACACAGAAAGATCAAGAATGAAAGAAAAAGGAAAGGGCATGTGCAAAAAGCAGGGACAGCAGGGTGATATGGAGAGCAGAAAAGAAGGAAAAGCCAGATCTACAAAAAAAAAAGAGGAAAGAAGAAAGTGAAGAGACACACAGGATGAGAGAAGGAAACAAAGAATTACATTGACGCCCAATTTAAAATTTTCAGTTGGGCTCACCATGTGGGTCACTTATGTGTGCTGGAAGTGACATATATTCACACACAGGGCCCTATCCTTTACAAACAGAAAGAACATACTTTGCATCTTTTGCAACTGAACAAAAGTTAGGGGGACAGCCATTCCCTGGTTTATTTCGTAAGGCAATGCCTTGACCAATTAGATTCGACTTGCCTGGTTTGAATTTAAAAGTTGTTTGGCAGCCAACCAATTGACAATACAGCTTTAATAAAGTCATCCAGACTCAAAACGTTAGCTCCCTTCTCTCCACAGACGCTATTAGACCTGTTGAAATTGTCCAGTATTTTCTGGAGGGAGTCATCATGGGGGTGGGCAACCACGATGTGCTGAGGGCTATCGTCAGCAGCAGAATCGTATACAACTTCAATTGGTAACCTCATGACCCGCGTTGTCCCCACTCTACCATTACGATCAACTGGGGGATCAACAATGATTCAATGATGAGTGCATGCAGGAACAACACCAGGTATACCTAAAAATTGGATTGGATTTGTTTATTGTCACGTGTACCGAGCTACAGTGAAAAGTATTGTTCTGCATATAATCCCGACAGATCATTCCATCCATGAAAGAAAACAGGGCAAACATAAATACACAATGTAAATACATAGACACAGGTATCGGGTGAAGCATACAGGAGTGTAGTACTATTTAGTAGAGAAGATGTGTGAAGAGATCAGATCAGTCCATAAGACGATCATTTAGGAGTCTGGCAACAGCAGGGAAGAAGCTGTTTTTGAATCAGTTTGTGCGTGTTCTCAGAGTTTTGTATCTCCTGCCCGATGGAAAAAGTTGGAAGAGTGAATAAGCCGGGTGGGAGGCGTCTTTGATTATGCTGCCCACTTTCCCAAGGCAGTGGGAGGTGTAGATACAGTTAATGGATAGGAGGAAGGTTCACGTGATGGACTGGGCTGTGTTCATGACTCTTTGGGGTTTCTCGCAGTCTTGGGCTAAGAAGTTGCCATACCAGGCTACGATGCAACCAGATAGAATGCTTTTTATGATGCATCTGTAAAGGTTGGTAAAAGTAATTGTGGACATGCCAAATTTCCTTAGTTTCCTGAAAAAGTATGGGCACTGCTGTGCTTTCTTGATGGTAGCTTCGACGTGGGTGGACCAGGACAGATTGTTGGTGATGTGCACACCTAGGAATTTGAAGCTTGTCAACCATCTCCACCTCGGCCCTGTTGATGCAGTCAATGGTTTGTACAGTACTTTGCTTCCTGAAGTCAATGACCAGCTCTTTAGTTTTGCTGGCATTGAGGGAGAGATTGCTGTTGTTACACCACTCCACTAGGTTCTCTATCTCCCTCCTGTACTCTGACTCATTGTTGTTCGAGATCCGACCCACTACGGTCGTGTCATCAGAAAACTTGTACATGGATTTGGAACCAAATTTTGCCACGCAGTTGTGTGTGCACAGGGAATATAGTAAGGGGCTAAGCATGCAGCCTTGCGGGGTCCCGGTATTGAGGATTATCATGGAGGAGATGTTGTTGTTTATTCTTACTGATTGTGGCCTGTGGTCAGAAAGTCGAGGATCCAGTTGCAGAGTGGGGAGCCAAGTCCTAGGTTTTGAAGCTTTGATATGACCTTGGCTGGGATTATGGTGTTGAAGGCGGAGCTGTAGTCAATAAATTGGAGTCTGATGTAGGAGTCCTTGTTGTCGAGATGCTCTAGGGACCAGTGTAGAGCCAGGGAGATGGCGTCTGCTGTGGAGCAGTTGCGGCGGTTTGTGAATTGCAGTGGATCTAGGCATTCTTTAAGTATGGAGTTGATGCGTTTCATGACCAACCTCTCGAAGCACTTCATTACATTTGATGTCAGGGCCACCGGATGGTAGTCATTGAGGCACGTTGCCTGGTTCTTCTTGAAGCAGGTGGTGACCTCAGAACGGAGTAGGGACAGGTTGAACATATCTGCGAACACATCTGCCAGCTGGTCCACGCAGGCTCTGAGTGCATGACCAGGGATCCCATCTGGAGGGTTCACTTTCAGGAAGGCCGATCTGACTTCGGAAGCTGTGATGGTGGGTATGGGTGTGTTTTGGGCTGCTGGGGCCCTCGCCTTCTGAGATGGATGTAAAAGTTCCCAAGGTGCCATTTCGAAGATGAACATAGAAGTCATCCCCATGTCCTTGCCAATATTTATCCATCAGTCAACAAAATGTTGTGGTTTTTCTCTTTCCACAAAATAATCGGAGGAGTATCAGGCACAGAATGATTGTTTATTGATTCAATGCGTTGTGAGAGCCCAGCTTCAGCACTAGATCTCTGGAGCTCACTCCATCCAACACAAGGGGCGTCATTCTCCGACCCCCCAGCGGGTCGGAGAATGGCCGTTGGCCGCCGTGAATACCGCCCCCGCCGGTTGCCGAAGTCTCCGAAGGGAGAAACGTCGGCGGGGCGTTAATGTCGCCGCTGCCGCGGAGAATGTCACGGGTCTGCGCAAGGCAGCCGATTTTTGGCCTGCCGATATTCTCCCTTCCGGATGGGCCGAAGTCCCGTCGACGTGATGACCGTTCACGTCGACGTAAATTAAACCTCCTTTTCATCGGCGTGAGCCTGTGCTCCAGGCTCACGCCGACCAGCGTGGAGGTGAGTGACGGCCTGGGGGGTTGGCTCTGGGCAGGCGATGGCGTGGCCGCAGTCCGATTGCGTGAGGAGAGGTGTGTCTTGGGTTGTGTGTGTGTGTGTGCGGCGGGGGGGGGAGGTGGTTAGAGTAGGCTGGGCTCCGGGGGAGTGCCGGGAGGGGGTCCGTGCCGGGGAGGGGGATGGGGGTGTCCGTGCCGGGGTGGAGGTTGGGGGGGGGGTCCGTGCCAGGGTGGAGGTTGGGGGGGGGTCCGTGCCGGGGTGGAGGTTGGGGGGGGGTCCGTGCTGGGGAGGGGGATGGGGGTGTCCGTGCCGGGGTGGAGGTTGGGGGGGGGTCCGTGCCGGGGTGGAGGTTGGGGGGGGGTCCGTGCCGGGGAGGGGGATGGGGGGGTCCGTGCCGGGGTGGAGGTTGGGGGGGGTCCGTGCCGGGGAGGGGGATGGGGGGGGGTCCGTGCCAGGGTGGAGGTTGGGGGGGGGGTCCGTGCCGGGGAGGGGGATGGGGGTGTCCGTGCCGGGGTGGAGGTTGGGGGGGGGTCCGTGCCGGGTGGAGGTTGGGGGGGTCTGTGCCGGGGTGGAGGTTGGGGGGGGTCCGTGCCGGGGAGGGGAATGGGGGTGTCCGTGCCGGGGTGGAGGTTGGGGGGGGGTCCGTGCCGGGGTGGAGGTTGGGGGGGGTCCGTGCCGGGGTGGAGGTTGGGGGGGGGGGTCCGTGCCAGGGAGAGGGATGGGGGTGTCCGTGCCGGGGAGGGGGATGGGGGTGTCCGTGCCGGGGTGGAGGTTGGGGGGGTCCGTGCCGGGGAGGGGGATGGGGGGTGTCCGTGCCGGGGTGGAGGTTGGGGGGGGGTCCGTGCCGGGGTGGAGGTTGGGGGGGGGTCCGTGCCGGGGAGGGGGATGGGGGTGTCCGTGCCGGGGTTGAGGTTGGGGGGGGTCCGTGCCGGGGTGGAGGTTGGGGGGGGGTCCGTGCCAGGGAGGGGGCTGGGGGTGTCCGTGCCGGGGTGGAGGTTGGGGGGGGGTCCGTGCCGGGGAGGGGGATGGGGGGGTCCGTGCCGGGGTGGAGGTTGGGGGTGTGGTCCCTGCTGGGGAGGGGGATGGGAGGGCAAGTGAGTTGGTCCACCTGGCCAGGTGCCAGCCTCCAACAGTTGGACCCATGCGGTCCATGCCACCTGGCTGGGGGGAGGAGGGGATATGGGCAATGATGACATGTCGTCGTTCCCCTCCCCCACCAGGCCGTCATGTTTTCAGATCATCCAGCGATGTTCGCCGCCGTGGCGGCAGCCGCTCATGTCTATGTTGCCCTGGATGAGGAGGAGGAGGAGGAGGAGGAGCGTGCCAGAGAGGCGGCGCAGGCTGCTGCAGAGGGGCAGGCGGGAGCCGCCCAGGCTGGAGGGACACCCGACCGACAGGACGAGGAGGGGGAGGAGGACGTCGCGGCCCCACGGCAACGGAGGCACCCGAGGGCGCCCCGTGTGTACCGGCCCCGGCAGGCATACCAGGACCTCACGGACCGGGAATGCAGGAGGAGACTCCGGATGAGCCGGGAAACCGTGGCACACATCTGCCACCTGCTGGCACACCTGTCACCGCGTGGCACTGGCGGGGGACACCCTCTCCCCGTGTCCGTCAAGGTTACGGTGGCCCTGAACCTTTATGCAACGGGGTCATTCCAGGCACCGAGTGGGGACCTGTCTGGCATATCGCAGACATCGGTGCACCGGTGCATCCGGGCAGTGACAGATGCCCGATATGCCATGGCGCACCGCTACATCCGCTTCCCCGTGGACCGGGCCAGCCAAGATGCTGGTGGTCTGCGACCACCGCATGATGATCCTGCACGTCCGCGCCCGTCACCCAGGCAGTGTACACAACTCATTCGTGTTGTCGCGGTCATCCATCCCCGGCATGTACGAGGGACGCCATCCCCGGCTGAGGGGCTCGTTGCTGGGCGACACGGGCTACCCATTGCGATCGTGGCTGATGACGCCTATACGGAGGCCACGCAATGAGGCGGAGAACCGCTACAATGATGCCCATGTAGCGACAAGGGGAGTGATAGAGAGGTGCTTTGGCGTGCTGAAGATGCGTTTCAGGTGCCTGGACCTCTCTGGGGGCACCCTCCAGTATCGGTCAGATAGGGTCGGCCGCATCATTGTGGTGTGCTGCGTCCTGCACAACATAGCCCAACAGAGGGGCGATGTGCCGCAGGCAGAGGAGGGCGGAGTGGAGGAGCAGCAGGAAGAGGCGCAGTCCTCCCCAGATGAGGGGGATGGGTGTAATGGTCAGGGCAGACGGGGTAGACACAGGCGGGTGGCTATCCACCGTTACCGGCTGGCCCAGCAGGCACGGGACGGACTGATAGACGCCCGCTTCACTGACTAGATGGGCGTGGGAATCGGGTAGTATGGCCACAGACCGCACACCATGGCAACAGCCGACCACCCACACCCCCCACCCATCCACCCACCCAGCACCCTCACCCCCCTCCCCAACCCCACCCACCCCACCCGCATGCACACCACCCCACCCCCCCACCCCCCATTGCCGATCCACCTGAGGCACAACGGGCCGGGCTCACACAGTTGCGGGTGGACGCGTGTCTATCGCAGGCCACGGAGGATGATGACAACCCGCCCTGCGGTGAGCTCCTGGCTCTACATCGTTGGACTATGTCTGACCCATGGCCACAGTACCACCATCCACCCGGACCATCCCTGCATGCGGCTGTGACACTGCAGCGCACGGTCCCGTCCTCTGCCCGGGGGATGTTGATGGCGGCCCAGGGGGAAGGGGGCAGACTCACCTGGGGCTGAAGAAAGACCACCCCTCACACACACCCTTGCGCTCAACGTACATGACACCCCCGTACACTTTGGACAGAGCACAAAGGCAGCTTCTGTAGGTATAACATTGACTTTAATAACCAAAGGAGTTCATGCACGTGCCCTAGCCCCTAAAACTCATCTGTGCCCTGCAACCGTGCCAACTTACTCAGTGTCTAATTGTTTGGCCTTACGGGCCCTTTGACTACGTCTACGTGGTTCCCCAGACGGTACAGCAGAACTGGAGGTGGACTCCTGTGATTCCTGCCCTCTGACACTGGATCCCTTTGGCGGCCGTTTCCTGGGGCGTCCTGGCCTAGATGGGCCAGGCTGCGGCCCGGGCGACTGGGATGGCGAGCTGCCAGCCTGTCCTGCCCGTTGCCTACCCGATGCACCTGGGACGGAAGGGAGGGAGTCCGAGGTGTCGCGGTGTACCGGGACCTCCCCTACAGAGGGAGCCGGGACGGACCACACCACCTCCTCCTCCCTCGGGGTGCCCGATGGCCCCCAGGCCTCTACATGGGTGGGGGATGCGAACGGACTGGCCATCCGACGCCCCCCCGACATCTGGCGCTGCCAGTCCTGGAGGCCCGTGCTGGTATCGACAGGGGTCTGCAGGTTTGCAGCCATGGAGCCCAGGGGGTTGGCAAACCCTGTCTGTGACAGTGCGACGCCGGCTCGCACATGGCCACTGGCGCCGATGCCCTCAGCGATGGCCTGCAGAGACTGGGCCATGGCCTGCTGAGACTGGGCCATGGCCTGCTGAGACTGGGCCATGGCCTGCTGAGACTGGGCTATGCGTTGAGCGCCTCTGCCATCTGGCGCTAGCGCTGGCTCATGGCCTCCTGTGAGAGGGCAGCCATTTCCTGGGCCACAGACGCCGCCTGCACGGAAAGCCCCAGGCCTCGCAAACCGTTCCCCATGTTTGACACCGTCGCACCCATTGCCTCCACCGCGGACGCCACCCGTGCGGTGTCGGCCTGGGTGGCACGCATGACCGGGACCACTCCCAGCTCCTGGACGCGGGTGGACTCCTCCACCTGCGACTGCAGCCACCGCAAGCCGCCCGTCACCCTCTTCGCTCGTCTCCGGGTCGGTGGTTGCATCGGATCTATGTGTGGGTGTGGTAACTGCAGGAACCCGGGATCCATCTGGGCGGCAGATGTTCGCTTGGGCTGGGCTGCCCTCCGACCGCCCGGCCCCTCTGCTGCTCCTACCTCCACCTGCTGTACCGGGACGGCTGTGTTGTGCGCACCAGTGAGTGTACCAGATGCCTCATCACTAAAGTGCCCAACCGAGGTGAGTGTTCCTGCGATGGTGGAGGGTGTTGGTGACAGCAGTGGCGTTGTGTCGTGCTCTTCGTCCCACTCTGAGTCCATGGCACTTTGGGGTGGGGGTTCGTCTCCACCCATCCACTCTGAGTCACTGTCCGGTATTTCGTCTTCCTGGGTAGTGCTGTCCCGGGTACTGCTGTCCCGGGTAGTGGTGTCCCGGGTAGTGGTGTCCTGGGTAGTGGTGTCCTGGGTAGTGGTGTCCTGGGTAGTGGTGTCCTGGCTCGGATGTGACGGGGGCCTGTGGCTGCCCCCCTCATCGCTGGGTGGTCGCTCCCGCACGTGACGGGGGTGTCGTCTCCCTGTTGCTCCAGGTCTCTCCGTCTCCCGTGGTGTGCGAGGGGCATCCTGCAGGCATCGCATGCTGGAGGGTGCGGGTCTCTCCGTCTCCCATGGTCTCCGAGGGGCATCCTGCGGGCGTCGCATGCCGGAGGGTGCGGGTCTCTGCGTCTCCCGTGGCCTCCGAGGGGCATCCTGCGGGCGTCGCATGCCGGAGGGTGCGGGTCTCTCCGTCTCCCGTGGCCTCTGAGGGGCATCCTGCGGGCATCGCATGCCGGAGGGTGCGGGTCTCTCCGTCTCCCGTGGCCTCCGAGGGGCATCCTGCGGGCGGTCTGCATCTGCGGGGATGGGTGCCTGGCCGTTTGGTCCTGCGATACACAATGAAGCATGCATGGTTAGACATCAGGCAGTGATCAGGTGATACGGGGGAGGGGGATATAGGGGAGGGGGGATATGGGGACGGGCTGTCGGTGGCTCACTTGCTACTACGCCCCCGACCTCTGCATCAGCAACCTCCCGGTCCTCAGGTCCACCAGCCAGTTCCAGGGCCCTTTCCTGGTGTTCGGTCAGTGGCCTCTTATCAGCGGGGCCTCCTCCAGTCCTCACATGCTCCCTATTGTTGCGTGCGCGCTTCTCCTGTGGGGGGTGGGGGTTGGCAGGGGTAAAAGGCAACACTGTTAGGCAGGTATATGAATGCACGCCATCGGTTGCGCGTGCATTGCAGAGATTAAGGTTAGGGCTGGATTCACTTGGGGATATGGGGGAGGGGGGATATGGGGAGGGGGGATATGGGAGTGGGGGGGATATGGGGGAGGGGGGATATGGGGAGGGGGTGATATGGGGGAGGGGGGGGATATGGGGGAGGGGGGATATGGGGGAGGGGAGATATGGGGGAGGGGGGATATGGGGGAGGGGGGATATGGGGGAGGGGGGGATATGGGGGAGGCTCACCCTGCCTGCTCTGACGAGGTCGTTCACCTTCTTGTGGCACTGGGTGCCTGTCCGTGGTGTCAGGGCCACAGCGGTGACAGCCTCTGCCACTTCCCTCCACAGACGCCGGCTGTGGCGTGGGGCAACTCTGCGGCCGTGCCCGGGATACAGGGCGTCCCTCCTCTGCTCCACCGCGTCCAGGAGCGCCTCCACATCGCGTGACTCGAACCTCGGGGCTGAGCGGCGGCCAGCCATCCAGTCGGGTGTTGCGGTCGGGTGTTCCGGTCGGGTGGGGGGGAGCAGCGCGGCCTTATGAGCCGTCACGCCGTGCGGCGCGTATGACGCTGCACGGCGTGAACCACTGCACAGGCGCGGATCCCGTTACGTCGCTGCTAGCCCATTTCGGGCCGGAGACTATCGACCCATTTTTCCGACGTGACGCAAGTCGGATTTGCACCGTTTTTTGCGCCGATCGGCGGACTTTCCGCTGATAACGGAGAATTTCGCCCATGGAATCAAGCAACATTTATACAGAGCCGATTACATCGACAAAAATATTGTTTAATTGGATCATGTCGGATTTCAATTTTACATTCAATAATTTATGTATGTGCACCCAGGAAGAGTTAGTGTTATCTACCCTTCATTAGGGAGGAAAGACCCGTGCTGGTCAAGCAGATGAAGAGGTCGGGGTAGGCATCTTGTGTCTTTGCCCATGTGGCTCAATGCAATGTTTGAGGCTTGTACTTCTCTCTGAACCCACACCTTGAAAAACACATTGGTTGAAATTTTGCAAGGGTGTTATACTTTTCACCCCGAGGGAAAGAGACTTGGGGAGGGAATTGATTCAAACCGTGGAAGAAAGCATTCTTGGCAGCGAGTGCCACCTTATCCCTGTTGAAGAATGCCTTCCGAAACTTGAATTATATGATGGCACACAAAGTGTCTTCACTCTCACTGCCTTCTTTTTAAAGAGAAAGGGCCCACAATCAATGGCAAGGGAGAAACATTTCAATTGCCCAAGGTTCCTGCTGCGAATCATTGGCCATCCACCTTAGAGCCCCCTGCACCGTAGAAGTAGAAGGTTTAACTGTAAGGGTACATTGGAGTAGACACGAAGGGAGGAACAGTTGCCTTAAGTAATCAGAAGACCATGAGTTTTTTCAGTAGAATTATTTTGACACTGATGCATTCTGTGCACAATGATTTGGTCTAAGGTAGGAGCATGCCTCCATGAATGGATACCAAGGAGAGACCTCCAAATACGAGCCTTGTGGCCACGATGAAGAGCTACATGGCAGCTGATGCCTACATTGCGTTTGTTCCCAAAGATAATCTGAATTTTAGAACGCGTATAGTAGCTGGCTCAGATCAGTTAGCTGGTGGTTTTCATTGTCAGCCACATCTGGCATGCGGCACAACTCAATTATTGCAATAATGAAGGACTTTGTAAGCATTGTGAAGTAGCTAACCCCTGCCTATACATGCAGTTAGGTAGACCTGGGGTACCAGGGAGCAGGGGCCAGAGGTTGCCTAATGTTCATATTCAGCCTGGCATGTTGGTTCTTTCAACCTATTTTTCCTCCCAAAGTAGAGGAACAGGGAATGAGGGACTTTGGACACATGGATAGATTGAGGTAGGTCCTTAGAGAATGGGAAAGAAGATACGAGAGAAATCTTCACGGTCATGAAGGATCTGGTAAGTATAGATAAGGAGAAACTGGAAGGGTTAAGAACCAAAGGTCACCATTTTAAGGTGATTGGCAAAGGGACCAATGGCAATATGAGGAAAAACTCTTTTATGCAACAATTGGTTAGAATCTGGATACACAGCCTGAGAGTATGATGGAGACATTCAATCTGATTTTAAATAAATTTAGAGTACACAATTATTTTTTTCCAATTAAGGGGCAATTTAGCGTGGCCAATTCACCTAACCCTGCACATCTTTGGGTTGTGGGGGTGAAACCCATGAAGACATGGGGAGAATGTGCAAACTCCACACAGACAGTGACCCGGGGCCAGGATCGAACCTGGGTCCTCGGCACCGTGAGGCAGCAGTGTTAACCACTGCGCCACTGTGCCGCCCGGAGACATTCAGTCTTGGCTTTCATTCTGCAGTGAAATTAACATACTGTCCGACTGCAAATGCACCTCTGATGTAACAGTGCTAATATCTGTCTCTGGGACTCACTGGCACTTAGAGGGTTCACATTTCATCAAAGCATATTAAAAAGGAAACATATTGCAGGATTTATTTATGACACCCAATTTAAAATACTGCTGCAAGCAACTTTACCATACAGCATTGATGGTCCCAGCGCAGGCTACAAAGCACCTGTCCCATTTGAATAGAAAAACTTCTCACAGAAATGTTTTTATGTGTTAATGCAAGCAATTAACGTTAATATCACGCTCGATTCTCGCAAGTTATTCAAATAATAAAGTGTTAACAACTCAAGAATATAAAATAAAACAGGTCACAGTAACTAGCAGCAGTGTGTTAAAAAACAATGATTTGTCTCGAGGAGAGCTAATGAAATAAAAGTGGAATGAAACCAAAATGATGGAATCAGTTAGGCGTCACCCTCGGAGAATTTAATGTTTTGGGCGGGATTCTCCGACCCGTCGGGTCGGAGAATCACCGGGGGGAGTGGCCTGAATCCCGCCCTGCCGCTCCGACACCGGCTGCCGAATTCTCCGGTGCCGGTTTTTGGGCGGGGGCGGGGTTCACTCTGCGCCGGTTGGGGGCCGTTGGCAGCAGCCCCCCCGGCTATTCTCCGGGCCCCGATGGGCCGAACGGCCGCCCGTTTTCGGCCAGTCCCACCGGCGTGAAATGGACATGGTCCATCACGGTGGGACCGGGCTGGTAATCCGTCTACCGGAGTCCTCAGGCGGGAGGATCTGGCCCACGAGGGGGGGTCCCCACGGTGGCCTAGCCCGCGATCAGGGCCCACCTATCTGCGGGCAGGCCTGTGCTGTGAGGGCACTTTTTCCCTCCATGCCGGCCTCTGTAGGGCTCCGCCATGGCCGGTGCGGAGAAGAAACCCCCTGTGCATGCACAGGAAACACGCCGGTGGTTCTGCGCATGCGCCAGAACATGCCGGCGGTTCTGCACATGCGCCAACTCGCGCCGGCCCACGGCGACCCTTCGGCGCCGGTTGGCGCGGCGCCAACCTGGCCGGCACTGGCTTAGCCCCTGGAAGTGCAGGGTTTCGCAACTTCCGGGCGGCCCGACGCCGGAGTGGTTTGCGCCGCTCTTGGCTCCGGCGTCGGACCATCCGACCAGTTGCGGGAGAATCCTGCTTATTGACTTTACATCAGAACTTTAACTCTGTTTTTCTCTCCACAGATGCTGTCTGGCATTCTGAGTATTCCCAAAAGGTCTTTAGTGAACCGTTGGAATTTTATGACAGTCTGACAGCTTTGAGGTCACTTTTACCAATACCACCTCTTTTTATTTCCAGCCTTGTTATTAGTTGAATTCCATTCCATTGACTGCCAGGGTGGGAGCAGTATTCACATTCTCTGGTTGAGAAGTTTATGATTGCTAGTCCAGTGACATAATTACCATGCTACTCAACCTCTATAATCAATGATAAAAAGGATAATTTGGAAGTGATATCCAAAGAAACAAAGATTTTCATAGCCATCTACGAAATGCTTTATAGCTTCCTAAATCTTGATGTCATTTGTATCTGGTTAACTTGTGAGCAGCACGGTAGCATTGTGGATAGCACGATTGTTTCACAGCTCCAGGGTCCCAGGTTCGATTCCGGCTTGGGTCACTGTCTGTGTGGAGTCCGCACATCCTCCCCCTGTGTGCGTGGGTTTCCTCCGGGTGCTCCGGTTTCCTCCCACAGTCCAAAGATGTGCAAGTTAGGTGGATTGGCCATGCTAAATTGCCCTTTGTGTCCAAAATTGCCCTTAGTGTTGGGTGGGGTTACTGGGTTATGGGATAGGGTGGAGGTGTTGACCTTGGGTGGGGTGCTCTTCCCAAGAGCCGGTACAGACTCGATGGGCCAAATGGCCTCCTTCTGCACTGTAAATTCTATGAACTAACAAAGATCACAGCAATTCAATTCTTTTGAACATTTTCCTCAAATATAAGCAAGAAAAATGTATCCATTCTCTTCCATAAGATCAGGACAGGAATGTGATAAACCGATATATGCATTGCATGATATTGAGTCATTGAGAGCAGTGGTTTTGAGGTTTGTTCACTGGTTAATGCTGAATTAGTTGAACTCAAACCAGTAATTGCGATGTTAATATTCGTCTCAGCATCTCCTGGTTTAACAAAAGGCACAAAAGAGTTGATTTGAGTTTCTGTTCGGTCGCCTAATTTAGGCCTTGATGTAAACAAAATTAGAATTGGCTCTGATAATCCGCAATGTCAGCCAACACATCTGACAAAAATCAGGGCTTTGAACGGAGGTGGTAAATAATCAGAAAGGTAAACAATCCTAACTCAATGATATGGAAAAGTGATTCTGAAATTGTAACATTTTCCACAGAGAAAACAGGAGAGCAATGTTTTATAAAATTTTACAGAAGCAGATTCCTGTAATTTCGAATTTTATCAAAAATTATATTTACTGTGATAGCAGTTACAGAAGCTTCTCAAAGATTCAAACATTTGTGGAAAACTACCATTAAATCCATTAATTCAGACCAGCAAAGAGCAGCGTGTCACTTCCAGTGCGGCCCAGGCCTTGGTCCTTGGCTTCATTCCTAATTTTCATGTTGTCGGACAGCACGGTGGCACAGCGGTTAGCATTGCTGCCTCACAGCGCCGAGGTCCCAGGTTCGATCCCAGCTCTGGGTCACTGTCCGTGTGGAGTTTGCACATTCTCCCCGTGATTGTATGGGTTTCGCCCCCACAACCCAAAGATATGCAGGGTTGGTTGATTGGCCACACAATTTAGCCCTTTAATTGGAAAATATGAATTGGCTACACTAAATCTTTTTTTAAAATTTGCATGTTGTCCTTGGCAACATCACCTGCAAGCATATGATCAACTTCAATCGCACCCACCTCTAATTCTGTCTTTGCTCTCTATTCCACAATTGCCACTATGCTGTTGGATTACCTTTCCGTCATCAGATCCCGAGTAAGCCAGAACATTCCTGCGTTCAATATTGGCATGGCTGCAGCTATCCTGTTTAGCGTTAATAAGAAAAGTTGTGCCTCAGGCTCTGATTCCATCTCCTTCCCTAGGTGTTCATTTAAACTCAAACCAGATGGTGCACAACCGTGGGGACCTGAGCTGAGCTCTGAATCCCACATCTGGCCCAGCGCCAAGTTGGCTTACTCCTACCTCTAAGACATCGCTTCCCTGTCCCTCTACCCCACCACCACCCATGCTGAAGGCCTAACTTTTGTGCCAAAAGATTTACTACCCCTCTCTTCATATTCAAAATCCTTTCGAAAGCTTATATTTTCAATTATGTCTACTGTCACTTCTCCTAGCTTCATCTCTGATGTCTATCGTTCCTGCTGTAAAGTGCCTTGAGACATTTAGTTGCATGAAAAACACTACTTAAGTGTAAATTGTTTCTGCAGCAGCTTCGAAGTTACCTTGGGCAATGGTAATGAGATAACGTGTGCATTAATTCTTCAGAATCCTTGAATTGGCTCATTTTGTTGTACGTGGATATCTTTCAAAGATATCTGAAAACTAACGGCAATTTTAATGATTGTGCTAAATTTGTTCCTTTTGTTTTTTCCTCTTACAGTTAACTTTGACCACTTTCAGATCCTTCGAGCAATTGGAAAAGGAAGTTTTGGAAAGGTAAATGATTTTTTTTAATGCTCTTTACCGAAACAATTAACAGTGATATATAATTATTCATAGCATTTGAGCATATGTAAACAAAGCATACTCACAACATAGAATAATATGGAATAAGATGCTTCATTTAAAACATCCAATCTTTTTATGTAATGTAAAATTGGTTGCACCTCCAGAGAAAATATAATTGTTTTATCCTCTGTAATTCGAGTAACGCAGTGTTCAGGATGTTAACAGATGGCCCGTATGGCTATTTGGGAATTCAGTTGAGGCTAATTACATTTTTGATTGATAAATAAAAATTACTAGTAGATTGTCACAGTAGGGAATGCAATCTCAATGCTTATATTCTCATGCTGAATAGTCTGCCTTTTTGTGCGTCTGTTGATAAAAAGGTAAAGCAGAAAACAGAGTGGCAAGTATTTTCTGATCTTTTGAAGCACTTTACAATTTTGGTTACTGCACACTAGTTATCTGCTAGAATGGAGCAGACCATGATTAAAAATACTCTGACTTCAGCACCATGGAAACAGTAGCAACACTGGCCAGAGGAATTGGCATCGATTGGAATAAGCGCTCCAGGCTAGCAGAAGAAAACAAGCCAATCAATAACGAATAGTACCCAGGAACAGAGATCGCAAATCAGCCATCATCTCACTGAATGGTAGAACAGGCTGGAGGAATTAAATGACCATCTCCTATATCCTGTGTTCCAATCATGGCAAAAGGGCAAGCAGCATCAACACACTTTCTGGATGGACAGAAAGAATAGGCTGGGTGCACCTTGTTGTGAAAGTCAACATTCTCAGTTGTCATTCTGATGGATCTCCCACTCGCAATTGCTGGACACAAGCCCAGAAGCTGTCCTAAGATGTGCTGCGTCTGATAAATCCATGCAGAATTCCAAGCGTTGATAATAGAGGAAGACTGCAAACTTCTGCACTGAGTTCCTAATGCCCGTGCTGTGGAACCTTTAGAGAGAAACCGGACGTCTGTATAAAGGGCATAAATTGAAAGTTCGCAACTGATGCAAATTTAGAAATGCTGGACGCGATCTACCGCCCCCATTTGCCGAAGATGCCAGGAGAGGCCTCTTCCAGAATCTTGCCATGTCTTGATCTAATGGAATCTTGCGAGACGTTTTGACCTGAATCCCACCCAGTGTGGCAAATCTGCATATTAGAATGGGGAGCTAGTCTCACTCTAATATGCAGCTCACCTGATCTACCCGAGGCGTTGGGGTCTAACCCCTTCACCTCGGAAACCTTAGGTCAGCGCCGTTCAGTCCTCGTTCCAACAAACGGCGACCAGATGGAACGGCACTTTAGGGGGGGTCTGCCAGGGGAGTGGAGGCTCCCTCTGGGCAGGTGGCACCCTGACACTGCTGGTGCCATTCAAGCACCCTGGCAGTATGAGCCTGGCACCCTGGCATTGCCAAGGTGCCCACAGTGGCACTGACAGGCTTGCAGTGGCGCTGCCATGGTGCTAGGCTGGCATTGTGCCCATGCTGGGGGTTGGGCCCAGGGGTGCCCCACCCATGTCAGGTGGGGTGCATGGAGGGCGTGGGCCCCCTTATTCATGAATTGGGGGGTCCAGGGGTCATGAAAGGGTGGGGTTGGGGGTCCTGGGCGGGGCGATCTGACCCCGGGGGGTGCCCCCACAGTGCCCTGACCCGCGATCGGGGCCCACCGATCCGCGGGCGGGCCTGTGCCGTGGGGGCACTCTTTCCCTTCCGCCTCCACCACGGTCTCCACCATGGCGGAGGCGGAAGAGACTCTCCCCACTGCGCATGCGCGGGAAACTGTCAGCAGCCGCTGACGCTCCCGCGCATGCGCCGCCCCGACATGTCATTTCCGCGCCAGCTGACAGGGCAACAAAGGCCGTTTCCGCCAGTTGGCGGGGCGGAAATCCCTCCGGCGCCGGCCTAGCCCCTCAATGTTGGGGCTCGGCCCCCAAAGATGCAGAGCATTCCGCACCTTTGGGGCGGCATGATGCCCGTCTGATTGGCGCCGTTTTGGGCACCAGTCGGCGGACATCGCGCCGTTTGGGGAGAATTTCGCCCAAGGAGGTCTTGCCACAAATGTATCGAGATTGATGAAATCACACCTAGAGTACTATGCGCAGTTTTGGGCTCCATAGTTAAGGATCTAATTGCATTGGAGGTGCTACAGCAAAGGTTCACTACAATGTGAAGAGAGGCCTATGTTGAGAGGCTGAGTACATTGGATTTATATTCTCTGGAGGTTAGGAGAATGAGAGGCAATCTCAATGAAACAGACAAAATTCTGAAGAGGCTTGACAGGATAGAGGTTGTTTCCTCCGCCTGGGAACTCTAAAATAGGGATTATGGGGTCATGTAGGACTGGGATGAGGAGAAATATCTTCACTCAGAGGGTTGTGAATCTTTGGAATTCTCTGCCCCAGACGGCTGTGTATGCTCCACCGTTGAATATATTTAAAGCTGGAATAGACAGATTTTTGATCTTGATAGATTCACAGACGTTTACAGAATAGAAGGAAGTTCATTGAGCCAGATCAACAAAGATCTGACTCAACTAATCCCATTTTCCAGCGCTTGACTCAGAGCCCTGGAGGTTATGACAGTGCGGGTTGTAGTGATCTTTACATGGGTATGTACAGAAGGGGCTGATGGGTAATGGAAAGACCACTAGAGGGCAGCACTGGCATGTATAAAAGGAGGAGGCAAGCAGCCCTCTGGGCTGTGGGGTGGATTAGACTGTGAGGAGAACAGAGGCAGAGATTTAACTCAGGGCTGCTAGTGTGGTCAGGCCTAGTTGTAGTGTATAGAAAAGTTGTAACCTTTCTACTAGTACAGTTCTTAAAGTAAGAACTCACGCAGTTATTTAAGTTGTGTTGCTTAATAAACCTTTGATAAAACTTCTGGACTACTTCGAGCCTTCTTCCAAAGCTTCTACTGTGATTGAGTTGAGTAGCACAGATTACCTGCCTGACAGGTAACAAAACATGGTACCAGATTGGCTTTAATCGGACAGTACTAGATAGATTAGGTTAAAGACCAGAAAGAACCAAAACAAGCAGCAAAAGTAATGGGCCGGCCGCTCGACTGTGGAAGACTTCGCAGCATTTTGATTCCAAACAACCTACCGAAGCGATGGACCACACGCCACTTCCAGAGTTGCTGAAAACTACCAGTAATTTAAATAGTAACTGGAAAATGTATCAACAGCAGCTTCAAATATACATTGCGGCTACTGCCTTAAATGCAGCCCCCGATGAGAGAAAGATTGGGATATTACTCTCAATGGCAGGCCGGCAAGCTGTAGACATTTATAACTCTTTTACGTATGGTGACAATGAAGATAAAACTAGCTTTCAAGTGATAATGGCAACATTTGATGAACACTGTAAATCACAATCAAATGAAATCATGGAACGATTTAACCTGCGCAACAGATTCCAAAAAACAGGGAGACTATCTCTAATTTTATCACAGATCTCCGATTGCTAGCACAAGGTTGTAACTATGCTGATGTAACAGATTCCATCATCAGGGATCAATTAATCTATGGTCTCGCAGGTGAAAATTTAAGGGAATCATTAATGCAGCAAAATGATTTAACTTTAAGAACTACCGTAGCAAAATGCTTACAGCAAGAACAAAAAAACCAGCAGTACCTGGAGCTTCTTGTGAAAAAAAACATGGAGAAAGTACTCCACGACGTGGAAGATGTCAAAATGGTGGCCTCTCCTCACAGGCCTTCTTTTCCGGCCGCTGCCACCCATTACAGCATGTCTGCGCATGCGTGCAGTCAGGAGAAACACGATCACGCAAGATCCCGATATGTAAAGTACCGACCCCAGCCAGAAGAGCGAGTCGCGCATGCGCGATCGCTGCTGATGCGTGATGTCACGGACGTGCTACCGCTGTGGCACTGCCCATTTATAAGGGAAATGTCTTTCACAAGGGAAAAGATGTTTAAAGTGCTCCAAGATTAATCATTTTGCCTCCCAGTGTCAGTTCATAGCCAAATATTACTCTCCAATGCAAAGGCATGGAAATTTCAAGGTTCGCACAGTAGATGCAATGGACACTCAGACACCCGAAGAAAACTTTTCCAACCACGAAGAGTTCCACCCTGGGAGAACACATACGACGTTGGAATCATAAATGCCACAGACGAACCGCACGAGCTGACCACACAGCCTCAATACGTGCATACCATTGACTCCACAAGCGAATGGAGTGCCATAGTGCAAGTGAACAACTCCCCAAATACGTTCAAGCTCGACATGGGAGCATCCGCGAACTTGATGACAAGCAACGATCTCGCATCCATCCCAGGGACACACGAGATGATACCTGCTGCATGCAAGTTAACAGACTACAATGGCAACCAGATCACCTCGAGGGGATCATGCCACCTACAAGTAGTTCATAAGAAAGTCACAAAAGGACTACGTTTTGAGATCGTGGACGACAAAAGAACGTCACTGTTGGGTGCTCAAGCTGATACAAAGGATTTTCATGAACACGGTTGACTCATCACGACTGGCCGATGCCATCCAGCTGCTTCTCAGTGAGTGTCCTGACGTCTTTTGTGGCATGAGTACGTTACCCTACAAGTACAAAATCCTGCTCAAAGACGATGCAACACTGGTCATTCATGCACCAAGGAGGGTACCAGCTCCGTTGCAGGACAAGCTAAAAGCAGAACTCCAACGCCTCCAAATTCAAGGCATCATATCACAGGTCACACAGCCGACTGACTGGGTCAGCTCGTTGGTATGCGTCAAGAAGCCATCCGGTGAACTCAGATTCTGTTTAGATCCCAAAGACTTGAACAAAAACATTCGCAGGGAGCACTACCCTATCCCCAAGCGAGAGGCGATAACGAGCGAAATGGCGAAGGCTCGCATATTCCCCAAACTTGATGCCTCACAAGGCTTCTGGCAAATGCAGCTCGATGATTCCAGCTGACTGTTGTGTACCTTCAACACACCGTTTTGACGATACTGTTATAATCGTATGCCTTTCGGGATTATCTCTGCATCCAAAATATTTCACAGAATTATGGAGCAGATGATGGAGGGCAGTGAAGGCATCTGTGTATATGTTGATGACATCATAATATGGTCAACGACAGGGGAAGACCACATTGCTCGGTTAAAACAAGTCTTCCAAAGAATCCACCAATTTGGGCTGAAGCTCAACCAAGCCAAGTGCACCTTCGCACGTTCATCTCTGACCTTCCTGGGTGACACGATATCAGAGCACGGGGTGAAGCCGGACGCTGAGAAGATCGCGGCAATTCAGAACATGCAGCAGCCACGTGACCAGAAAGCGGTGCTCAGGTTTTTGGATTCATCAACTTCCTAAGCAAGTTCATATCGAACCTAGCAGCACGGACGACGGCGTTACGACAAGTGATAAGGAAGGACACGGAGTTTGACTGGACTCCACACCACCAAGACGAGTGGGTGGATCTGAAGCACCAATTGAAGGCAGCTCCAACGCTGGCACTCTTTGACCTGGCAAAACCCACAAAGATCTCCACCGACGCCAGTCACCATGGAAATGGTGCGGTGCTACTTCAACAGAATGACCAGTCGGACTGGGTCCCAGTGGCTTACGCTTCTCGAGCGATGACTGCCACAGAGTGCAGGTATGCACAGATAGAGAAGGAGTGCCTGGGATTGATCACGGGTATAACAAAATTCCACCACTATGTGTATGGCCTTCCCACATTTCTAGTGGAGACTGATCAGAGGCCACCGGTCAACGTTCTTGACAAGATCTCAATGACATGACGGCGCGCCTGCAACGCATGATGATGAAGTTGCGGAGGTACGACTTCACGCTGGTCTACACTCCTGGGAAGGACCTAATAATAGCTGACACCTTATCCCGAGCCATTGATGCTGACAGTCCACCTCCGGCTTCCATTAATGATGTAGAAGCTCATGCGCAGTGATGCAGGGAGACACTCCCGGCAATGGACGAGAGGCTGCAGCAAATTCGTCAGGCGACACAAGAAGATATGACCCTGCTCCAGGTCACGCACGACCTTCAGCATGGCTGGCCAAGAGGGCAGTGCCCACAATTCCAAAACGTCCAAACTGAACTGTCCGTGGTGGATGGCATCATACTGCAAAATGACAGAATCGTCATTCCTCTGGCGCTCCGGGCGGACATGCTCCGCAGGATTCATGAGGGGCATCTTGGTGTCGAGAAGTGCAAAAGAAGAGTGAGGCAGTCTGTGTACTGGCCTGGGATAAACAAGGACATAACAAACATGGTGCTCACATGTGACACGTGCCAAAAATATCGACCGGCACAATGCAAGGAGCCACTCCAGCAGCATGGATGGCTACGTCACCGTGCGACAAAGGTGGCATCGACTTGTTTCATTCCATGGGTTGACACTATGTTCTTCTCATAGATTATTACTCCAACTTTCCGGAGGTAATGAAACTCCCGGATCTCACATCGGCGTCGGTTATCAAAGCCTGCAAAGAAACCTTCTTGAGGCGTGTGGGCAGCACGGTAGCCTTGTGGATAGCACAATTGCTTCACAGCTCCAGGGTCCCAGGTTCGATTCCGGCTTGGGTCACTGTCTGTGCGGAGTCTGCACATCCTCCCCGTGTGTGTGTGGGTTTCCTCCGGGTGCTCCGGTTTCCTCCCGCAGTCCAAAGATGTGCAGGTTAGGTGGATTGGCCATGATAAATTGCCCTTAGTGTCCAAAATTGCCCTTAGTGTTGGGTGGGGTTACTGGGTTATGGGGATAGGGTGGAGGTGTTGACCTTGGGTAGGGTGCTCTTTCAAAGAGCCGGTGCAGACTCGATGGGCCGAATGGCCTCCTTCTGCACTGTAAATACTATGAAACTATGAAACTATGGCATCCCACAGACGGTCATGTCGACAATGGTCCTTGCTTTGCAAGCTGGGCATGGTTGGAATTCTCAGAAAATACAACTTCAAGTACGTGACGTCGAGTCCACACTTCCTCAATCAAATGGCAGGGTGGAGAAAGGTTTCCACATTATTAAGCAACTGATCAGCAAGACCACTGACTCGAATTCCGACATACACTTGCCTCTATTGTCTAACGGACCATCAAATCACACGAGTCGAGTGGTAGAAGAGAACAGTGGTTTTAATAAGCTAAGAAGTATGCCAGTTTGCTGCTGCTCCCGCAATGAGAGCTGGCCACAGGCCTGCCAATTATATACCTCCCCCGAGGGGTGGAGCCACAGGCGGAGCCAACAGAAGCATCAACACAACAACAGTAAGTAACAGTGAATAAGAACAACAGTGAACATATATACAGTGGTGGATAACAGTAGGACGAATAACGAATAATGGTAAATATATATATAGTAGCAATACGTGGTTCACCACAAGTGAAGTGGACTCACAGTTGAGTCTGACGGGAGCCTTGATCTTCCGCCGTGAATGTCTCAGCCCCGGCTGTGGAGTGGGCACGGGTGTCAGGACTTTGACTCTGGGAGCGTGTCGTCTGCAGCTTCATCGCGATGTGTTGACGGAGAGGGAGACGGTGAAGGGGCGCGGGCGGTGGTAACGGCCCCAGGGATGGCTGCTGGTGCCAAGTCCCGCCACATTCGAGTGATGGTGATAGGCGGTGTAGGGGTGGGCGTGTTGGTGATGGTTGCTGGAGAACCGGCAGGTGCCAAATCGCGGAGGGAGACTGTGTCCTGCCGTCCGCCGTGGTGTGCCACGTATGCATACTGAGGGCTTGCATGGAGGAGCTGAACCCTCTCGACCAGGGGGTCGGACTTATGGCTCCTCACGTGCTTCCTGAGGAGGACAGGCCCTGGGACTGACAGCCAGGACGGAAGCGAGACCCGGGAGATGGACTTCCTGTGGAAGACAAACAAACGTTCGTGAGGGGTCTCGTTAGTGGCAGTGCAGAGAAACGACCGGATGGAGTGGAGTACATTGGGAAGTACCTCCTGCCAGCGGGAGACAGGGAGACTTCTACACCGTAGGGCAAGAAGGACGGCCTTCCAGACCGTTGCATTCTCCCTCTCCACCTGCCCGTTTCCCCGGGGGTTGTAGCTGGTCGTCCTGCTCGAGGCGATGCCCTTACTAAGCAGGAACTGACGCAGCTCATCGCTCATAAAAGAGGAGCCCCGATCACAGGCCTCGAAACAACTTACCAATGCTCAAAGATTGCAGTGGCTTCAGCTGCCTGCGGATCGAGTTCAAGTCGGTCAGGCTTAAGAGCAGTGTCCATTGTGATATCTTAGCTTATTAAATTGATGGACCATCAATTCACACAAGTCGAGTTGTAGAAGAGAACAGTGGTTTAATAAGCTAAGAAGTAAGCCAGCCTGCTGCTGCTCCCGCACTGAGAGCTGGCCACAGGTCTGTCAATTATATACCTCCCCCGAGGGGCGGAGCCACAGGCGGAGCCAACAGAAGCAGCAACACAACAACAGTAAGTAACAGTGAATAAGAACAACAGTGAACATATATACAGTGGTGGATAACAGTAGGAGGAATAACGAATAATGGTAAATATATATATAGTAGCAATACGTGGTTCACCACATTGTCATATCATTCATCGCCTCTGAGCTCTGGGCTGTCACCGGCTCAAATGCTCTTCAATCGAGATGTGAGGACAACGCTATCGGCGTTACACTTCACCAATCCAGATCACTTGCCAGTCCTGGACAAGATGCGTCACCAACGTCACGGACAAAAGCAGCACTATGACCGGCATGCGAAAGTGCTGCATCCGTTAACAATCAACGACATGGTTATATTTTCGGCACATCCAGTGTTTTTTGTCACAGTTTGCAATTATACAATGTTGGCATATCAGTATGATTCAATTGACTTAGTTGCAAAGAATAATTTCCATCCATCTTCAATTGACCCTTAGTTTTCACTTTTAATTCAAGTCATTATCACTCAAAGGAATATATTCTCGACACTACTTCAGTCTAATTCTTCTAGATGTGACTCAGTATTTAACAAAGATAATGATACCGCCTTAGTTGCTCAAATATTATTTTCCAAGCCCATCTTAAACTAATTATTTTGGAAGATACACACTTGCCAGCGTAACATAAGTCTGTCTGTCCGTCCGTCTGCTGGCAAATGTGAAACTGTTATTCATTTTATTTAAACCTGGTCATTGGCAGTTTGGTGCATGCTGGGTTGTTGTTGTCAAGGACTATTTCATGGAATGTCTTACTTGTCTGCGGTCTCTGCCTTCAGTATTTGTACACGCAATACTTTATCGCAAGTGACTGTCAAGGGCCAGGGCTACAACCAACATGAAGAGGGAATCAGTTAAGTATTTCAAAATAATGAATGTAATAAATGTAAGGGAACAATAGATAGCTGAAGAGTGAGCACCAGCAGAAATCCAATGGGTACATTGGCCGTATAACATTTCTTTTGAAGGTTGAATTATTGAATTTTTTTTGAACTCTTTGAAAATGAATTTTTGTGGGATGTTATAATAATAATAATCTTTATTATTGTCACAAGTAGGCTTACAGTAATACTGCAATGCAGTTACTGTGAAACGCCCCTAGTCACCACATTCCGGCGCCTGTTCGGGTACACAGAGGGAGAATTCAGAATGTTCAATTCATCTAACAAGCACGTCTTTCGGGACTTGTGGGAGGAAATCGGTGCACCCGGAGGAAACCCACGCAGACACGAGGAGAACGTACAGACTCCGCACAGACAGTGACCCAAGTTCGGGCATCGAACCTGGGCCCTTGGTGCTGTGAAGCAACAGTGCTAACCCCCGTGCTACTGTGCTTTCTTTTACCGTGCTGTTCTTTCCATCACCAAACTAACATCGGTGAGCAGATTATTGCTGAGTAAGTGACACTTGGTAACACTGTCAAAAACTCCACCCATCACTTTGCTGATGATTGTGAGTTGATTGATGGGGCAGCAATTGGCTGGATTGGATTTGCCCTTTTTGTAGGACAGGACATTTCCGGGCAATTTCCCACTTTGTCGGTTAGATGACAAGTATTGTAACTGTACTGGGACACTTTGACTCAAGGCATGACTCATTCTACAAGATATCTTCAGCACCACAGCTCAGATGTCATTGGGGACTATAGCATTTGTTGTAATGGTGCACTCCGCTGTTTCTTGATATGATGCTTGAACATAATTTGTAGTCCTGAGGACTCCCAACAGTTTTATCCAATTTCTTTGTTCAATTAGGCAAGTCTATAATCCTAGGTTATGGAAAGATTTCCATATCAGGTGCCCACTTTCAATGTAAACATTTCTCGTTCATGTATTGCATGCCTGCTTGTGAAGCTGACCACCCCGTGCCCCCTACCCCACCCCCCAACCCCCAACCCAGTGTAATCTGCCTTGACTAAATGTGGTCTGATTAGTAAGTTTGCAGACGACACAAAGGTTGGTGGAATTGCGGATAGCGATGAGGACTGTCTGAGGATACAGCAGGATTTAGATTGTCTGGAGACTTGGGCGGAGAGATGGCAGATGGAGTTTAATCTGGACAAATGTGAGGTAATGCATTTTGGAAGGTCTAATGCAGGTAGGGAATATACAGTGAATGGTAGAACCCTCAAGAGTATTGAAAGTCAAAGAGATCTAGGAGTACAGGTCCACAGGTCATTGAAAGGGGCAACACAGGTGGAGAAGGTAGTCAAGAAGGCATACGGCATGCTTGCCTTCATTGGCCGGGGCATTGAGTATAAGAATTGGCAAGTCATGTTGCAGCTGTATAGAACCTTAGTTAGGCCACACTTGGAGTATAGTGTTCAATTCTGGTCGCCGCACTACCAGAAGGATGTGGAGGCTTTAGAGAGGGTGCAGAAGAGATTTACCAGAATGTTGCCTGGTATGGAGGGCATAAGCTATGAGGAGCGATTGAATAAACTCGGTTTGTTCTCACTGGAACGAAGGAGGTTGAGGGGCGACCTGATAGAGGTATACAAAATTATGAGGGGCATAGACAGAGTGGATAGTCAGAGGCTTTTCCCCAGGGTAGAGGGGTCAATTACTAGGGGGCATAGGTTTAAGGTGAGAGGGGCAAGGTTTAGAGTAGATGTACGAGGCAAGTTTTTTACGCAGAGGGTAGTGGGTACCTGGAACTCACTACCGGAGGAGGTAGTGGAAGCAGGGACGATAGGGACATTTAAGGGGCATCTTGACAAATATATGAATAGGATGGGAATAGAAGGATACGGACCCAGGAAGTGTAGAAGATTGTAGTTTAGTCGGGCAGTATGGTCGGCACGGGCTTGGAGGGCCGAAGGGCCTGTTCCTGTGCTGTAAATTTCTTTGTTCTTTGTTCTTTGACTACAGTCCCTTACTACATTTGGGAGATAGTAATCTTTTCGTGCTCGACAATTTTCCATGTGACCATTCCAAGTAAGGTTCTTAATTTTAGGTTAATGGGAAATTATGGGAATTTTATCCTGTGGGAAGAATCTTGTGGAGGTCCATTTTTGACACAAAGTGCCGTTCAATTCGGGCCACAATTAATGCGACTAGTCCGCCGAGAAACACCCCGCCAAACGCTCCCAAAGTGACACTTAGAAATGTTTCTGTTGAATCGTGTCCCTGGAGAATATTCGATCACTGCAAATCTATGATTATATTCGGGATCCTGTGCAATTGATTCAGAGATTCAGGGTGAATAGAGAAAAAGCTGTGAGCTCAGTTATGGTGAAGCCTTGGAGGATTGGCCGTGACAACATACTGAGTGATGAAGGTCTCAGTATTCCATTCATCAGTCGGTGAAAATATTTAATCCAAGATTTATGTTGATGATGTGGATTTGTTAGATTCTGACACATTTCAGGTTACTGTTAGAACATTGGTTTAAGTGCCACTGTAGTTTTCAGTGACTGAACTCATTCCAATGTCATGTTGCATGAGTTCTATCTAACATCATTTAAAATTATTACCAGCGAGTTATTTTGTTTGAGTAATGGGAAAGCAGTGGCGTAACGATACTGTCACTGGATTAGTAATCCAGAGACCTGGGATAATGCATTGGGGACCTGGATTCTAATCCCATCGTGACAAATGGTGATATTTGAATTCAATAAAACAAACCTGATCGTGAAACCATCGTCTGAGACCCACTTGGTTCACTAATGTCCTGAAGGGACAGAACTCTGCCATCATTACCTGGTCTGGCCTAGACGTGACTCCAGACCCACAGAGATGTGATTGACTCTTAAAGGCCCTCTATCAAGCCACTCAGTTCAAGGGCAAATAGGGATGGGCAATAAATGCTGGCCTTGCCAACCACGCCCACAACCCATGAATGAATAAAAACAAAGGGCACGATTTAAAGGAAACGTTTCCAAGGGCGCGCTTTACTGGCCATGTTGCGCTTAAGCAAGAGTGCGTCGAAACCATTAGATCACGGGGGAGGCCACAATTGAGAACCACACCGGGCGTGATCTGTTTGCGATATAACTGTCCAGCTCCCATTGGCGAAATCAGGACCCAATTCACTGTGGCGAGAAACCAATAATCACCAGTTAAGCCCAATCTCCATACAATTAATGGGAGCGACACCCTATCTAACGGCCCCCGTGATCGAACGCCCCCCCCCCCCCCCCCCCCCCCCCAGCATGTGGTCACAAAGGCGCCAATAAGTATTTATTTTTAAAAACAAAAACATGAAGCTGGCTGGAGAGCTGCTGCGGGGATCCGAGGATGTGAGTAGCCATCTTCGCTCCCAGGCAAAGAGCTTGGGGGCACTGGGGTTGCTGCCCCGATGTTCGGACAGAGTGTGGGAGGGCCACCGGGTCGCCAGCCTTGGGCAGGGTGGGCTGCCACTGGTGGTTGGGGGAGTGTGCAAAGCAGGGGCGGTGGCGGCCCAGGGCCTGGGCTGGGGGTGTTGGGGTTGGGGGAGGGGGAGGTGGGTGTCTCAGTGCCCGCGGGTCCACCATGCCAACCTCTGGTTCATGTGGTCCTGTTCCAGTGGCAACACCAGCTCCTGCCTGCCTGCCCCACTGATCACCCATAATTCCCATTGACCGCAGAAGCCCCTGGCTGTGCGGCTGAAGGCTATTATTAATTGGAAATTGGCAACCTTAGTAAGGGAGCACTTCACACATCCAAGGTGGGCCCCCGTGCACCATGTAGAATGTGGGGGCTATTGCCTTGCATCGCAATCAGACCATGATGCCGGGACACTGTACCTGAACACTGCGGGAGGAAACACCACAGATGCAGTGATCAACATCTGAACACCCAGGGGCTGGTGTGCGCACCGGGGAGGGGACCAGCGCCCGGTCCAGGTAACGTTACGTGCAGGTGTCTGGGGTACAGGATGTGGGAGCCGGTGAGCAGAGGCTCCCGTTGTGGCAGGGCGTGAGGGGCGGGAGAGGAGGGAACAATGGGGGGACTGGAGAGTACTGGGATGTGGGACACCATTGATTGTCTGTCTCACAACCTCTTACAATTCCTTACAGATATTAAACAGTATGGACAATATCTTGGAGCCCGTGGAAACTTCCCTTTTTCTGCTGCTGGCAGGCTTGGTGGCCAGACACTGGAGGAGGCAACGGTAGCAGCATCAACAGAGACTTAAGGCGGCAGCCCATGTGCAGGGCACCTGTAAAGCAGCTCAGCGCGGTGCAGTATGGCTGATAAAAGCCATAGTTCGCAATGCGCTATGAAATCCAATGCGATCTTGAGAGACGTCGCAATGCAAATCCTTCCCCACTTTTTGGCAAATCTGCATATTAGAGCGAGACAGCTAGCCTCACTTTCATGTGCAGATTCCAGAGGTACCTGAGACTTTGGCATTCATTCCCTTCGCTTCGGGGACCCCGGGCGACGCCACAAATGGGGTTCAGACGGCTCCACAATGTACAAAACAGGTCTAAGGCTGCACATTCCCACTGAGGCCCCGTGTACATCACGAGTCGCGTTGTATAGCCATGTGTTCCGAGTGTCAGAAAACACGCAACCAAACATGCTTGCTGTACGACTTTGTTCTCAATTCATTGCATCGGGCTCCAAGATATTGTCCATACTGTTTAATATCTGTAAGGAATTGTAAGAGGTTGTGAGACAGACAACCAGCGGTGTCCCACACCCCAGTACCCTCCAGTCCCCCCATTGTTCCCTCCTCTCCCGCCCCTCACGCCCTGCCACAACAGGAGCCTCTGCTCACCGGACCCCACATCCTGTACCCCAGACACCTGCACGTAACGTTACCTGGACCGGGCGCTGGTCCCCTCCCCGGGGCGCACACCAGCCCCTGGGTGTTCAGATGTTGATCACTGCGTCTGTGGTGTTTCCTCCCGCAGTGTTCAGGTACAGTGTCCCGGCATCATGGTCTGATTGCGGTGCAACGCAATAGCCCCCACATTCTACATGGCGCACGGGGGCCCACCTTGGATGTGTGAAGTGCTCACTTACTAAGGTTGCCAATTACCAATTAATAATAGCCTTCACTCCGCTATGGTGTCGCTGAGGGCCCCCCTTTTCAGGCCTCCCCACACCCCCTTTCAGGCCCTCCCCTTTCAGGAGCCCCACGCTTCACAACCCCCAACCTTCCGAGGCTCCTGCATACCTGCTCTTCACCCCACCCTTCATAACCCACCATTCCTCCTTTCATGGGCATGGCCCCTCCTCAAGCCCTGCCCCTTGCCGGTGCCACCCTGCACCCAGGCATCCTGGCACCCTGGCAGTGCTGCTGCCAGTGCCGCACAGGCACCTTGGCAGTACCAGGTGGCGGTGCCAGGGGGAGCCAGGGTGCCATCCTGCCGTGTCCCTGACCACCCAAGAGCTTCCAATGGCCTGGAGTCCCCCAGGTGCCATCTGGTTCACGTTTGTGTGGACAGTACTAATCGGGGCCCGGCTGGGGTCTCCTTGGGGAGGCCGATAGATGCCGGGAGCCGGTTGGATCTGGCGTCAGCACGGTTAATTGAGTTCTGGTTAGATTTTCAATGGCGTAACAGCCATTGGAAATCCCAAGGGATGCTTCTCCCAGCATTTAGCGGCCAAATCCCACTCCGATTCCAGCAGGAAGCGGCCGGTAGATTCACCCAAAGTGAACGCCCTTAAAAAATGGTTTGCTCGCCCCATACTTTGTTTTGTGTTCTCAGCTCTGTGCGCTGTGTTGACAATTGCATTTCTTTTAAGTTATGGCTAACTTCTAATTAGAGTTAAAAATCAATTATGTTAGCATGTAGAAAATAAATGGAGGGGATTAGGAGGGCGGGTGCACTTAGGGATTATTGCCTGAGTCAGAGGATTGGATAGGGTGGACAGTGAGAGCCTTTTTCCTCGGATGGTGATGTCTAACACGAGGGGACATAGCTTTAAATTGAGGGGAGATAGATATAAGACAGATGTCAGAGGTAGGTTCTTTACTCAGAGAGTAATAAGGGCGTGGAATGCCCTGCCTGCAACAGTAGAGGACTCGCCAACACTAAAGGTATTCAAATGGTCATTGGATAGACATATGGACGATAAGGGAATAGTGTAAATGGGCTTTAGCGTGGTTTCACAGGTCGGCGCAACATCGAGGGTCGAAGGGCCTGTACTGCGCTGTAATGTTCTATGAAGCGCAACGTGGTGTGAACTGAATAAATATTGTGAAGGAAGTGGGAAAAAAATCTTTGATTCTAACTGTCCAACTTGTTCCTCGAGATGAGGCTGCAATGAATGTAAATCCAACTTTGCACTTACCCCATTCGAGATGTATTATTATTTGTCCATGTGGAAAGCATTGGCATTCATACCCACAAAAGTGACAATTGACCCAACATGTTGGCCCAGCAGTCAGTACAAATAAACATGTCACAAAACCACATGTGGCCCAGAAAGCAAAACCTCAATAGGTGTTATTTTCTCATCTGTGGCATGTAATGAGGTATCAATCATTTAATACAATAAGTCATACTGGAACCAAAATCTTGTTTTTGAATATTTAGATTTAGTCGTAAAGGGATCTCAGACATGAAATGTGCAAACCTGTAATGAAATCTAAATTTAATATTTCACTCATCCTTGCTAAAGTTACAATTTATATAATCTGGCAATTTATACCTTAGTTTAGGTACTGAGTCCTTCATGGCCTGTGTCAGAACAATAATCTGCTAGTATTCTTTAATCCGAAAGGAATTGATACATTCATTGGTCGAGAATTCCAATTTGTTTTACAGGTCTAATCCAGAATGTGGTAGTCGGTATTAGAGGTATTACGGTATCCTGTAATGCTGTAAGACCATTGGTGTAGGAGGTACTGTTTTCATTGGTTAAGCCTGCCTGCTGGTTCCGCCCAGTAAGGCGGAGTATAAGAGCCCGTGTCTCCCCAGCAGCTGCCTTCTGTACCTGCGCTGCTGGGGGAAACATCTAGTGTAATAAAGCCTTCAATTGTCTCCAATCTCGCTTCTGGAGTTATTGATCGGGCATCAATTTATTACACTGGATTTTAAAGATTGGAGCTCCGAATCAAGCCGGAGTGTCTGCAACTCAGCCCCCATGCGGCAAACTCAGCGGCAACCTTCAAGCACTGGCTGGCGTGTTTCAATGGATAACTCAGGACGGCCACAATTACACCCACGGAGGACCAGAAACTGCAAGTTCTTTTGCACTCGAGGCTGAGCCCAGAGATCTACACTCTCATCGAGGACGAGGATGATTTTGAGGCCGCAATGAATCTGCTGAAAGGACACTATATTCGCCCTATAAACCAGGTCTACGCCCGACATCTACTAGCGATGAGGCGACAAATCCCTGGGGAATCGCTGGAGGAGTTCTACCATGCGCTCCTGGTGTTGGGGAGGAACTGTAACTGCCTGCAAGTTTTGGCCAGCGACCACAAAGAACTTTTGATCCGGGACGCATTTGTTGCAGGTATGCTGTCCTCCCAAATCCGCCAGCGATTGCTGGAGAAGGAGACACTAGGTCTCGAGGCATGGGCCCTTGCTAGCTCCATGGATGTGGCCTCCTGAAACACCCACGCTTACGTCCCCGACCACACGGCAGCCCCTTGGGCAGCGTGGCACCTCCCCGCAACCAACTCCGATGCATCCCCCATCCCCCCACAAGCTTCTGCTGCGAGACTGCCAGGCAACCCCGGGGGGCCCCGCTGTTATTTTTGCGGGCAAGCCAAGCACCCCCGACAGCGCTGTCCGGCCCACTCATCCTTCTGCAAAGGATGCGGCAAAAAGGGCCACTTTGTGGCGGTATGCCAGGCCCGGGTGGTCGCTGCAGTCTCCGGAGGCGAATCGGGACCACCACCACAACCCTCTCCACGGGCCACGTGCAGCCAGCGGGCGCTGCCATCTTCCTTTTTCAGGGCCACGTGTGGCCTCCGGGCGCCGCCATCTTTTCTCTCGGACACCACGTGTGATGGATGGGCGCTGCCATCTTGTGCACCCCCAGCCATGTGCGATCAGTGGGCGCCGCCATCTTGGCTGGACTTAACCTTTAAATTCGGCGGCCCTATACACCCCCTCAATATCTGCAGCCTCGCGACCCTCGAGGTCGATCCACCTTCCCTGTTTGCGAACCTCACCCCAGATTGCAAACCCGTCGCCACCAGTAGCAGACGGTACAGTGCCCAGGACCGGACCTTTATTAGGTCGGAGGTCCAGCGATTATTGAGGGAAGGTGCCATTGAGGCTAGCAACAGTCCCTGGAGAGCTCAAGTAGTGGTTGTAAAGACCAGGGAGAAGCATAGGGTGGTCATCGATTATAGCCAGACCATCAACAGGTATACGCAGCTTAACACGTACCCTCTCCCCCGCATATCCGATCTGGTCACAGGATCGCACAATACAAGGTCTTTTCCATGGTGGATCTAAAGTCCGCCTACCACACCAGCTCCCCATCCACCCTCACGACCGCAAATACACTGCTTTTGAAGCAGATAGGCGGCTCTACCACTTCCTAAGGGTTCCCTTCGGTGTCATTAATGGAGTCTCGACCTTTCAACGAGAGATGGACCAAGTGGTTGACCGGTATGGTTTGCGGGCCACGTTTTCGTACCTCGATAATGTCACCATCTGCGGCCACGACCAGCAGGACCACGACACCAGCCTCCGAAAATTCCTCCACACCGCAAAAATCCTTAATCTCACATATAACAAGGATAAATGTGTGTTCAGCACCGACCGTCTAGCCATCCTCGGCTACGTAGTGCATGATGGAGTTATAGGCCCAGACCCTGAACGCATGCGCCCCCTCATGGAGTTCCCCCTCCCGCACTGCTCCAAGGCCCCGAAACACTGCCTGGGAATTTTCTCTTATTATGCCCAGTGGGTCCCCAACTATGCGGACAAGGCCCGCCCGCTAATCCAATCCACGTTTTTTCCCCTGTTGACAGAGGCCCACCAGGCCTTTAGCCGCATCAAAGTGGACATCGCAAAGGCCATGATGCACGCCATCGACGAGTCCCTCCCCTTCCAAGACGAGAGCGACACGTCCGACGTAGCTCTGGCGGCTACCCTCAACCAAGCGGGCAGACCCGTGGCCTTCTTCTCACGCACACTTCATGCTTCAGAAATCCGCCACTCCTCAGTCGAAAAGGAGGCCCAGGCCATAGTAGAAGCTGTGCGGCATTGGAGGCATTACCTGGCCGGCAGGAGATTCACTCTCCTTACTGACCAACGGTCGGTGGCCTTCATAATGCACAGCGGGGCAAGATAAAGAATGACAAGATCTTATGGTGGAGGATCGAATTCTCCACCTCCAACTATGAGATCTTGTATCGTCCCGGGAAGCTAAACGAGCCTCCTGATGCCCTATCCCGCGGCACATGTGCCAATGCACAAGTGGACCACCTCCGAGCCCTCTACGAGGACCTCTGCCACCCGGGGGTCACTTGATTCTTCCATTTCATTAAAACCCGCAACCTGCCCTACTCCATCGAGGAGGTCAGGACAGCCACCAGGGACGGCCAAATCTGCGCGGAGTGCACTTCTACAGGCCAGACAAAGCACACCTGACAAAGGCTTCCCATCCCTTTGAACGCCTCAACATGGACTTCAAAGGGCCCCTCCTCTCCACCGACCGCAACACGTACTTCCTGAACGTGATTGACGAGTACTCCTGGTTCCCATTCGCCATTCCCTGCTCCGACATGACCGCAGCCACCGTCATAAAAGCCCTCCACAGTATCTTTATGCTGTTCGGTTTCCCCGCCTACATACACAGCCATAGTGGGTCCTCCTTTATGAGCGACAAACTGCGTCAATTCCTGCTCAGCAAGGGCATTGCCTCGAGCAGGACGACCAGTTACAACCCCCGGAGAAACGGACAGGTAGAGAGGGAGAACAGAACGGTCTGGAAGACTGTCTTACAGCAAGGGCAGCACGGTAGCCTTGTGGATAGCACAATTGCTTCACAGCTCCAGGGTCCCAGGTTCGATTCCAGCTTGGGTCACTGTCTGTGCGGAGTCTGCATGTCCTCCCCGTGTGTGCGTGGGTTTCCTCCGGGTGCTCCGGTTTCCTCCCACAGTCCAAAGATGTGCAGGTTAGGTGGATTGGCCATGATAAATTGCCCTTAGTGTCCAAAATTGCCCTTAGTGTTGGGTGGGGTTACTGGGTTGTGGGGATAGGGTGGCGGTGTTGACCTTGGGTAGGGTGCTCTTTCCAAGAGCCAGTGCAGACTCGATGGGCCGAATGGCCTCCTTCTGCACTGTAAATTCTATGATAATTACCTGCCCTACGGTCCAGGAATCTCCCAGACTCCCGCTGGCAGGAGGTCCTCCCAGATGCCTTCCACTCCATCCGGCCACTGCTGTGTACCACGACCAACCAAACACCTCACAAACGTCTCCTTGTCTTCCCTAGGAAGTCCTCCTCCTGGACCTCGTTCCCAACCTGGCTGGCAGCTCCTGGACCCATCCTGCTCCGCAAACACGAGCGGGGGCACAAGTCGGACCCATTGGTCCACGCTTACCCTCAGTACGCCTACGTGGCGTACCCCGACGGCCGACAGGATACGGTCTCCCTACGGGACCTGGCGCCCGCTGGATCCCCACACCCCCCCCACCACCAATCCCACCCTCCCTCTCACCGGCGCACCACACAGCCGCCCCCTTCCCAGGTGGATCGGTCCTCCCACCGGTCCCGTCTAGGGGCGATGAAGCTGCCGAAGAAGCCGAAGCCACGCTCCCGGAGCCACAGATGCCGGAGCCGGCGCCTGCATCACCACCGAAACTGCGACGATCGCAGAGGACGACCTGGGCCCCCGATCGACGAATTGCTTCATTCTGAACTGTAAATAAATTTTGTAAATAGTTGCAATGTAACGAGGCAAAACCACTGTGCTGATGCAAACCGGGTACCTCCATAACTTTAACCTCTACCACTGTGTAATGTGAGGCCACCACCCCCGCCGGACTCTTTTTTTTAACGGGGTGAATGTGGTAGTCGGTATTAGAGGTATTAAGGTACCCTGTGATGCTGTAAGACTATTGGTGTAGGAGGTACTGTTTTCATTGGTTAAGCCTGCCTGCTGGTTCCGCCCAGTAAGGCGGAGTATAAGAGCCCATGTCTCCCCAGCAGCTGCCTTCTGTACCTGCGCTGCTGGGGGAAACATCTAGTGTAATAAAGCCTTCAATTGTCTCCAATCTCGCTTCTGGAGTTATTGATCGAGCATCACAGACATTTAAGCATCCAGTAGTTAAGTAGTTCATCATCTCACTTTCATGGCCGAAGAACACCACCCAACATGGTGATAAAGGAGGAGCCTTTATCGGAGTTCAAAGGCCATACTTTTTTAAAAATATATATTTTATTAAAGTTTTCAAACACAATTTTTACACTTTACAAATCAACAGAAGAGATAACACAATAACTAATAAATAACATTATTTAAATAAAATAGTGAACTGGCAAAGTAACAAAAAATAGTGCTCCCCCCCCCGGGCTGCTGCTGCTGACGATCTATTTTCCCTTAACATTCCGCAAGATAGTCAAGGAACGGTTGCCACCGCCTGGAGAACCCCTGAACCGATCCTCTCAAAGCAAACTTCATCCGTTCCAGTTTTATGAACCCTGCCATATTGTTTATCCAGGCCTCCACGCCCGGGGGCTTCGCTTCCTTCCACATGAGTAAGATCCTTCGCAGGGCTACCAGGGACGCAAAGGCCAGAATATCGGCCTCTTTCGCCTCCTGCACTCCCGGCTCTTCCGCTACCCCAAATATAGCTAACCCCCAGCCTGGCTTGACCTGGACCTTCACCACCTTTGAAATCACTCTTGCCACTCCCCTCCAGTACTCATCCAGTGCCGGACATGACCAGAACATATGTGTGTGGTTCGCCGGGCTTCCCAAGCACCTCCCGCACCTGTCCTCCACTCCGAAGAACCTGCTCAGCCTTGCTCCCGTCATGTGTGCTCTGTGTAGAACCTTGAATTGTATCAGGCTAAGCCTGGCACACGAGGAAGAGGAATTTACCCTACTTAGGGCATCAGCCCACAAACCCTCCTCAATCTCCTCCCCCAGCTCTTCCTCCCATTTTCCCTCCAGCTCCTCTACCAGCGCCTCCCCCTCGTCTCTCATGTCCTGATATATTTCGGACACTTTGCCCTCCCCGACCCATACCCCCGAAATCACTCTATCCTGGATCCCCTGTGTCGGGAGCAGTGGAAATTCCCTTACCTGTTGCCTCGTAAACGCCCTAACTTGCGTGTATCTAACGATATTCCCCGCGGGCAACTCATACTTTTCCTCCAGCGCTCCCAGGCTCGCAAACTCCCCGTCAATAAACAAGTCTCTCAATCTCCTAATTCCTGCCCGATGCCAGCTCTGGAACCCTCCGTCCATCCTTCCTGGGACAAACCTATGGTTGTTCCTGATCGGGGCCCACACCGAGGCACCCGCCACACCCCTATGTTGCCTCCATTGCCCCCAGATCCTTAAGGTTGCCGCCACCACTGGGTTTGTGGTGTACCTTTTCGGGAAGAGTGGTAGCGGCGCCGTCACCAGCGCCTTTAGGCTCGTTCCTTTACAGGACGCCATCTCCAGCCTCTTCCACGCCGCCCCCTCTCCCTCCCTCATCCACTTGCGAACCATCGCCACATTGGCAGCCCAGTAATAGTCGTCCAGATTCGGCAACGCCAGTCGCCTTCTGCCCCTGCTGCGCTGCAGGAACCCCCTCCTTACCCTCGGGGTCTTCCCTGCCCACACAAAACTCATAACACTCCTATCTATTTTCTTAAAAAAGGCCTTGGTGATCAAAATGGGGAGACATTGAAACACAAAAAGAAACCTTGGGAGGACCATCATCTTTACCGCCTGCACTCTGCCCGCCAGTGAGAGCGGCAGCATATCCTACCTCTTGAAATCCTCCCCCACCTGCTCCACCAACCGCGTCAGATTGAGTTTGTGTAGAGTTCCTCAGTTCTTGGCGATCTGAACCCCAAAATATCGGAAGCTCCTTTCCACTCTCCTTAACGGCAGGGCGTCTATCCCTCTTCCCTGATCCCCAGGGTGTACTACGAAAAGCTCACTCTTCCCCATATTAAGCCTATATCCCGAAAAATCTCCAAACTCCCTCAATATCTGCATAACCTCTGTCATCCCCTCCACAGGATCTGCGTAGAGTGACACTCGATGTTCCTCTCCCCCTCGAACCACCCCCCTCCATTTCCTAGAGTCTCTCAACGCTATGGCCAGTGGTTCAATTGCCAACGCGAACAGTAATGGGGACAGGGGGCACCCCGCCTTGTTCCCCTATGTAACCGAAAATACTCCGATCTCTGCCGATTTGTGACTACACTTGCCATAGAGGGGCTCCATAGAGGAGTTTGACCCAACTGACAAACCCCTCCCCGAACCCAAACCTCCTCAACACCTCCCATAAATACTCCCACTCTACCCTATCGAATGCCTTCTCTGCATCCATCGCTGCCACTATCTCTGCCTCCCCTCCGCTGGGGGCATCATTATCACCCCCAACAGCCGTCGCGCGTTGACATTCAATTGTCTCCCCTTTACAAACCCTGTCTGGTCTTCATGCACCACCCCGGGGACACAATCCTCGATCCTCGTCGCTAGCACTTTTGCCAGCAACTTGGCGTCTACATTCAGGAGCGAGATAGGCCTATATGACCCGCATTGCAGCGGATCTTTATCTCGCTTCAGGATTATTGATATCGTCGCCTCCGACATTGTCGGGGGTAGAGTCCCCCCTTCTCTGGCCTCGTTAAAGGTTCTCGCCAGCAGCGGGGCCAACAAGTCCACATATTTCCTGTAAAATTCCACCGGGAACCCGTCTGGTCCCGGGGCCTTCCCTGCCTGCATGTTCCCCAGCCCTTTAGTCACCTCATCCACCCCAATTGGCGCCCCCAGACCTGCCACCTCCTGCTCCTCCACCCTCGGGAACCTTAGTTGGTCCAGAAACTGTTGCATCCCCTCTTTTCCCTCCGGGGGTTGGGACCTATATAGCCTCTCATAAAAGGTTTTAAACAATTTACCTTCCCTGCTCTCCGCTCCGTGGTTCCCGTTTCATCCCTGACTCCCCCTATTTCCCTCGCCGCTATCCTCTTACGAAGCTGGTGGGCCAGCAGCCGGCTCGCCTTTTCCCCATATTCATATCTCATCCCCTGTGCCTTCCTCCACTGTGCCTCTGCCTTCCCCGTGGTCAGCAGGTCAAACTCCGTCTGAAGTCTTCGCCTCTCTCTATATAGTCCTTCGTCCGGGGCCTCCGCATATCTTTTATCCACACTCAAAATCTCCCCCACTAATCTCTCCCTTTCTTTGCCCTCTTTTTTCTCCTTGTAAGCCCTAATGGAGATCAACTCTCCCCTAACCACCGCCTTCAGCACTTCCCATACTACCCCCACCTGGACCTCACCGTCATCATTGGCCTCCAGGTACCTCTCAATACACCCTTCCACAGACCCCCTCATCTGCCAATATTCCCACATCCAGTCGCCAGAGTGGGCGCTGTTCCCTCTCCTCTCCTAGTTCCAGATCCACCCAGTGCGGGGCATGGTCTGAAACGGCTATGGCCGAATACTCCGTTTCTGCCACCCTCGAAATCAGTGCCCAGCTCAAAACAAAGAAATCTATCCAGGAGTATACCTTATGGACATGGGAGAAAAAGGAAAACTCTTTAGCCAACGACCTGGCCACGGATCCACTCCCCCCATTTGCTCCATAAACCCCCTGAGCACCTTGGCCGCTGCCGGCCTTCTTCCAGTCCTGGATCTAGACCGATCTAACCCTGGATCCAGCACAGTATTGAAATCCCGCCCCCCATTACCAGGCTTCCCACCTCCAGGTCCGGGATACGTCCCAGCATCCGCTTCATAAATCCCGCGTCGTCCCAGTTCGGGGCATATACATTTACCTGCACGACCTCCTTTCCCTGCAATCTACCACTCACCATCACATATCTACCACCGTTGTCCACCACTATATTCCTAGCCTCGCACGACACCCATTTCCCCACCAATATCGCCACCCCTCTATTACTTGCGTCTAACCCTGAGTGGAACACCTGTCCCGCCCATCCTTTCCTTAGCCTAACCTGATCCGCAACCCTCAGATGCGTCTCCTGAAGCATGACCACGTCTGCCTTCAGTCCTTTTAAGTGTGCGAACACTGGGCCCCCTTAATCGGCCCATTTAGGCCCCTCACATTCCATGTGATCAGCCGGATTGGGGGGCCGCCCGCCCCCCCGCCGACTAGCCATCCCCTATTCTAGGCCAGTCCCCCGTCCAGGTCCCGCGCACCCACCCGTCCCCCAGGAGGCGCACTCCCGTCCCGACCACCTCTTCCCTTGCCAGCTCCCTCTCGCTCCCAGCAGCAGCAACCCAGTTGACCCCCCCCCCCCACTCCCCCGCTAGATCCCCATCTAGCATGGTTACTCCCCCCATGATGCTTCCGAAAGTCAGCTGACTCCAACTGACCCCGGCTTCCCCCGCTCTCTTCTTGACTCCCCCGTGTGTGGTCAAAGGCCATACTTGAAAGAGACGTTAGCTCTTTCGCATTTGCAAATATTGCACCTGTCATGCCTGGTGGAGGCATATCCTATTCAAAACTTGAAATATGGATTCTGTGTTCATGTAGAAGTTTCTGGAACGATATTTTATTCAAAATGGACACTGATGAATTGCTAAGATGGCTGCCATGAGGTCAGATGACTTTTGCTTATTCAACAAACTATCTCAAACATCCAGAATGTTCTAATTGAATCACTGTAGTTGGAGGACCTTCCCCTTGGAATGGACATAGCCAGACAGTACCCCTCTGTGGAATTCCCACTCGACCATTGATGTGCAGTCAATTGCACAAAGACGCAGATTGGGTACAACTGTGGCTTTATTGCAGTCAGATGCGTGGCCTCCTGCTGCAGCTGGCGAAATGGCAGGGCAATGGAGGTCACGCATATTTATACAGATCTTAGTGGGCGGAGCTAGCCAGCAGGGGCTACCGGCGAACCTGTAGTGCAGGTCCTACCTTACCTCCTTTTCGACGGATGAGTGTTGAATTTCAGAGGTGTGGGAAAAGAATGCCACGGGTCTGCCTGCCTGGTTTAGAGTGGCGGCAAGGGCGACGTCTGAAGCATCGCTTTCTACTTGAAAAGGCAGTGACTCGTCCACTGCGCGCATCCCGGCCTTGGCGATGTCTGGTCTGATGCGGGTGAAAGCGTGTTGTGCCTCGGCCACGAGAGGGAATCGGGTGGACTGAATGAGTGGGCGGGCCTTGCCCGCATAGTTTGGGACCCACTGGGCGTAATAGGAAAAGAACCCCAGGCAGCGTTTGAGGGCCTTGGGGCAGTGGGGGAGGGGGAGGTCCATGAGGGGGCGCATGCGGTCAGGGTCGGGCCCGAGAAGTCCGTTTTGGACTACACAGCCGAGAATGGCTAACTGGGTCGTGCTGAGCACACACTTCTCTTTGTTATAGGTCAGGTTGAGAAGAGCGGCAGTGCGGAGGAATTTATCGAGGTTGGCATCATGGTCCTGCTGGTCATGGCCGCAGATGATGACATTATCTAAGTACGGAAAGGTGGCCCGCAAACCATACTGGTCGACCATTCGGTCCATTTACCTTTGGAAGACCGAGACCCTGTTTGTGACGCCGAAAAGGACCCTAAGGAAGTGATAGAGCCAACCGTCCGCCTGAAGGCAGTGTATGGACGGTCCGACTTCCGGATGGGGAGCTGGTGATCGGCGGATTTCAGGTCAATTATTGAGAAGACCCGGTACTGCGCAATCTGATTGACCATATCAGATATGTGTGGGAGGGGGTACGCGTCGAGCTGCGTGTACCGATTGATGGTCTGGCTGTAGTTCACGACCATCCTGTGTTTCTCCACAGTTTTAACCACTACCACTTGGGCTCTCCAGGGACTGTTGCTGGCCTCGATAATACCCTCCTTAAGCAGCCGCTAGACTTCGGACCTGATGAAGGTCTTTTCCTGGGTGCTGTACCGTCTGCTCCTGGTGGAAACAGGCTTGCAATCCGCAGTTAGATTGGCAAAGAGGGAGGGGGGATCGACCTTGAGGGTCGCGAGGCCGCATATGGTACGGTAAGGGGGGTAGGGGCCCGCCGAATTTGAGGGTGAGTCTCTGGAGATTGCACTTGAAGTTCAGGCCCAACAAGAGTGCAGCGCAGAGATAAGGAAGGACATGGAGGCGGAAGTTACTAAATTCTATGCGCTGGACCGTGAGGGTGACTGTACAGAAGCCTCGGATCGGGACGGAGTGGGATCCGGAGGCTAGGGAGATCCTTTGATTGGCAGGATGGACCGCGAGGGAGCAGCGCCTTACTGTATCTGGGTGTACGAAGCTTTCGGTGCTCCCGGAGCCCAGCAGGCTCGAGGTCACGTGGCCGTTGATTTTCACCGTCGTCGACGTGATGGCCAGGTTGTACGGGCGAGATTAGTCCAGCGTCATCGAACACCCTGTGGGGGACAAGATGGCGGTGCCCATGGTGCGCACATTGCGGGGTCGGGACAAGGTGGCGACGCCGCAATGTGCGCATGTGGCCGAAGGGGGCAAGATGGCGGCGCCCATTGGTCGCACATGGCCCCGGGAGGAGACAATGGCGGCTCCCATTGTGCATTTGGCGTGGGGGAGGGGGCGATAGCGGGTGCGATCGCAGCGACTGCGCGGGCCTGGCACACAGCCGCGAATGGCCCTTCTGACTGCAGGATTTACAAACGGCAGTGCGGGCCGGGCAATGTTGTCGGGGTGCTTCTGCTGACCGCAGAAGTAGCAGCGGGGACCCCCGGGGTGCGCGGATCGGCGTGCGGCGCAGGCGTATTGGGAAGGCATGGCCCCAGCTGAGGAGGTCGTCGGCGGGGTCCAGGAGGGGTAGGAAGGGGGAGAAGGGTGGGCAGCGCGGCGGGAGGGGTAGGACTGTACATTACGCGATGCGACCGTCATGGAGAGCGCCAAGGTTTTCGTCTCCGCTAGTTCGAGCGTAGCCCTTTCCAATAATCGTTCCCGGATGCGATCCGACGCAATCCCCGTCACGAAAGCATCGCGCATGAAGAGGTTAGCATGTTCAGCGGCCGTAACGGCCTGACAGTCACAGTCCCGAACGAGTGGAATTAGGGCGCGCCAGAAGTCTTCGATGGACTCACCAGGTAGTTGCGAGCGGGTGGCGAGTACATGCCTAGCGAAGAGCGTGTTCGTCTTCTGAGCATAGTGTTCTTTAAGGAGTGCCATTCCTTTCGCGTAATTCGAGGCGTCTTCGATCAATGGGAACACGCTGGAGTTCAGTCTGGAGTACAGGACGTTTATCTTCTGAGCCTCCGTTGGCGCGGGGTCCGCAGCCTTGCTGTAGGTCTCAAAACAGGCTAGCCAGTGAGTAACGTCTTTTCTGGCGCCGGGCGAGTGCGGATCCAACTGCAAGCGATCTGGTTTGATTCAGATAGCCATTCTGTAGAAAAATCTGACTGCAATAAATTGATGCGCAATTAATTGCACAAAGACGCAGATTGAGTACAACTGTGGCTTTAGTGCAGTCAGATGCGTGGCCTCCTGCTGCAGCTGGCGAAATGGCAGGGCAATGGAGGTCACGCATATTTAATCAGATCTTAGTGGGCAGAGCCAGCCGGCAGGGGCTACCGGCGAACCTGTAGTGCAGGTCCTACCTTCCATCCCCTAATACAGTGGTTCACCACAACCATTATTTGAAGTTTACTCAAACCACAGAGTCTGGTTTCTTCTGTGGAGAGAGAAACAGAGTTAATGTTCAAAGTCCACTATGATTCTTCTTTGGAACGGGAGAGGGGAAGTAAGAGTTCGGAGGCAATAAGGTATTTTAAACTGTCTCACAGCCTGATCCTAAAACTCCAAGTCCATTTGTAAAGAAATTGGACCTCCTGTTATGGAGGCCACAAGGGACCGGCTTTATAACCTGCTGAGAATCCTGCAATAATCCTGCTGTTTGGCGGCAACTAAACTACAATTCAAGAATTAAAAAAGAATTCTCTTTACCAGACCAACACTGACTGACCTTCTGCGACAGCAACAGGTCAAATATGTGAACTGTTAACTATTCCTTTAGTTTACCACTTGTAGAAGTGCACTATCTTCTTTCATTGTCTCTTTCTTGAATGTGTGGTGTGGAAACGATGTAGGGCAGGATTCTCCCGCAATTGGCGGGATGGCCTGAAGCTGGCGCCAAGAACGGCGCGGACCACTCCGGTGTCGGGCCAACCGGAAGTTCCGGATTCCTCCGCACCTCCGGGGGCTAGGCCGGCGGTGGAGGGGTTGGCGCTGCGCCAACCGGCGGCGAAGGGCTGGCGAGAGTTGGCGCATGCGCAGAACCACCTGTGTGCTTCCGCGCATTACGCAAACCGGCCGGCGTGTTCCAGCGCTTGCGCAGGAGGGTTCTTCTCCACGCCGGCCATGGCGGAGCCTTCCAGAGGCTGGCGCAGAAGGAAGGAGTGCCCCCAAAGCACAGGCCCGCCCGCAGATTAGGCCCACTAAATAATCGTTCTTTTTAAACCCATGAAAGTCTGCTGCTGTTTCATTAAATTGACCACATGCTCAAAAGGGTTGAGAAACACACATACCCACCTTTCCAAAATAACCACACTGATTTTTGAACAGTACAAGATAATTAGATCTCTCAGCTTATGTCTTGACTTATCAGGCCTGCAAAGCTTTAATGTGGCCCCCTTTTCAAAATTGAGTCGTGACTACTAGTCTGTAATTTTTTCAACCAAGAATATTTATTGAAATTACTTCAAGGTGGAGAGTGTTGTGATGCAGTGGGAAGTGTCCCTATGTATGAGCCAGAGGTTCTGGCTTGAAGTCACACTCCGGGACTTATTGCCCACAGGAGGCACTTTCATAATATGCCTAATTACCAACCTGTAAATCCTACTAAAATGCTTATGGCAGGTGATAAAATGGCAGAGTCTCCTGGTCAGCCATGTTTAATGCGGTGTGGTGGCCCTCAAGCTACAGCCTCTGGCAACCTCCTCCAGGAAACACGAGACAGAGACAGACATTAGCACATTCTTTTTCTGACCCGCCAATTTGGGAAATCTCTTCCAAGTTGCCCTTTAAGATTTGAGGACGACAACATTTGGCTGTCAAGTGCTTGAATCCATCATCACCCTCCGTGAAGACTGGTTTTATAATGTAGGTTTGGACTTATAATTTTTTTTTAATTGTAGAGCTTGGAAGACTTGTCATGCTCTTCCCAGCTGCTGCTGGCAACCACTACACATCTCTCTTCCCCCCCCCCCCCTTCCTGATAGTCTCCCAGCTGCCTCTCTTGGATGCCAAAAACCTCCTTGCAATGGCGGCCGAGCTGGATAATCTTTGGTCGTTCCCAGGACTGGCATTGCTTCCTCTGGGGCTGTGGAAATGCTAACCATTCACCAGCAGTAAACAACTGAGACCCGCAGGCAGTTCAGGCTTGTGTGATCCTGTCACCAGCCTCATAAAGCACTTCCAGAGATATATTATATCCCAGGCTGCTGTGAGAGGCAAAGGACAAAATTACAGGGGCTCTGACCCAAATTATTAATTCCTCTCCGGCCACAGGGGAGGTGCCAGAGGATTGGAAGATAGCTAATATGGTAACACCTTTCAAGAAGGGTGGTAGAGATAAACCAGGGAATTACAGACCAGTGAGTCTCACATCAGTGGTAAGGGGAACTATTGGAGAACATTCGGAAGGAGAGAGTTAATCTCCACTTGGCGAGGCAAGGTTTGATCAGGGCCAGTCAGCATGGCTTTGTCAGAGGGAGGTCATGCCTAATGAATTTTATTGAATTTTTCGAGGCGATGATTGGGTGTGTAGATGAGGGCGGTGCAGTTGACATAATTTATATTGATTTCAGCAAAGTCTACAGCCCAGTCCCACATGGGATCAAAGATAAATTGGCAAGTTGGGTCCAAAACTGTCTTAATGGTCGGAGACAGAGGGTGGTGGTAGAAGGCTGTTTGTTTGACTGGAGGCTGGTGTCCAGTGGCGTACCACAGGGATCGGGGCTGGATCCCTTATTGTTTGTGATATCGATAAACAATATATAAGAAAATGTGGAGGGGTGATGTGAAAGTTAGTGGATGACACAAAACTTGGCAGGGTGGTTAATAGTGAGGAAGAAGGTTTTCGCTTGCAGGAAGATATAGATGCGTTTGTCAGGTGGGCAGATCAGTGGCAGATGGAATTTAACCCTGAAAAGTGCGAGGTGATGCACTTTGGAAGGAATAACAAAATAAGGGAGTACTCTGTGAATAGCAGGACACTAGGAAGCTCAGAGGCACAGCGGGAGCTTGGGGTGCTTTTCCACAGATCCTTGAAGGCGACAGGTGAATAGGGTAGTTAAGAAGGGACACTTGCCTTTTATCAGTCATGGCATAGACTATAAGAGGTTATGTTGGGGCTGTATAAAACTTTGGTTAGACTACAGCTGCGTGCTGAGTACTGTGTGCAGTTCTAGTCACCTCACGATAGGAAGAATGTGTTTACACTGGAGAGGAGTTTCCCCAGAAGAAGCTGTCTGGGATGGAGCATTTGAGCTATGAAGAGAAGCTGGATAGGCTTGTATGGTTCCAACTCCATCTACAAGTTTGCTGACGATACGACCATAGTGGGCCGGATCTCGAATAATGGCGAGTCAGAATACAGGAGGGAGATAGCGAACCTAGTGGAGTGGTGCAGCGACAACAATCTATCCCTCAATGCCAACAAAACTAAAGAGCTGGTAATTGACTTCAGGAAGCAAAGTACTGTACACACCCCTGTCAGCATCAACGGGGCCGAGGTGGAGATGGTTAGCAGTTTCAAATTCCTAGGGGAGCACATCTCCAAAAATCTGTCCTGGTCCACCCACGTCGATGCTACCACCAAGAACGCACAACAGCGCCTATACTTCCTCAGGAAACTAAGGAAATTCGGCATGGCCACATTAACTCTTCCCACCTTTTACAGATACAATAAAAGCATCCCATCTGGCGGCATCACAGCCTGGTATGAACACCGCCCAGTCCATCACACAAACCTGCCTGCCATCCATTGACACCATCTACACCTCCCGCTGCCTAGGGAAAGCGGGCTGCATAATCAAAGACCCCTTCCACCTGGCTTACTCACTCTTCCAACTACTTGCATCGGGCAGAAGATACAAAATTCTGAGAACACGCATGAACTGACTAAAAAACGGCTTCTTCCCCGCTGTTACCAGACTCCTAAACAACCCTCTTATGGACTGATCTGATTAACACTACACCCCTGTATGCTTCACCCGATGCCGGTGTCTATGTAGTTACATTGCGTACCTTGTGTTTCCCTATTATGTATTTTCTTTTATTTTCCTTTCTTTTCATGTACTCAATGATCTGTTGAGCTGCTCACAGAAAAATACTTTTCACTGTACCTCGGGACATATGACAATAAACAAATCCATCCATCCATCTTTAGAGCAGAGAAGGCTGGGTTGGTCCTGATTGAAGTGTCTAAATTATGAAGGGTATGGATGTTCCCCTTAGTTGAAGGACCAATAACAAGGTGAGGGGCAGGAGGTTTCGAGGGGATTTGAGGAAAATGTTTTCACCTGGTGGATGGTGGGAGTCTGGATTGCACTGCCTGGGAGGGTAGTAGAGGTGGGAAACCTCACAATCTTTAAAAAGTAAGTGGATGTTAAATGTTATAACATTCAAGGCCATGGGCCAAGTGCTGGGAAGTGGGATTAATGTAAATTTAGCGTCGTTTTCCTGGTACAGATTCAATGGTCCAAAGGGCTTCGTCTGTACCGTATGACTCTGTGACTCAGTGTGCATTGCAGAAGAATTGTGTGCTGATCCGAACATGATCCAAATTCTAGGCCTTCGTGCTTGATATGTAAATGGACTTATTGAAATAGCCAGCTAAAATATTTTGGATGGAAGGAGCTTTAGTGGATGTGCCTGCATATATTTGCAGTATCTGTGTATGTGTCTGCATGTACCCCCGGAAACAATACAGAAAGAGACTGCAGCAATATAATTCCACTTAACTTAATATTCCGTCGATGTTTAAAAGTGGTAAGTGAAGCATCTGTAAAAATATGATTGTGATGCATCGTTTCAACGTTATTATGTTCCAGCCACATGATTCAGAGCTGTGTTTCTATTTCAGTTTTTAATTAACATGATTGGCTCTCAGCCCGATTCTCCTTCGTGCTACCTCCCAACTTTTCATCAACTGCACCACCAGAAAGTATGATAATGTCTTGAATCCTCCTCCCACATTCAAAGCAGCAACCCGCACACTTTCCTTGAACCACTCGTCCCACATCTTACCAATGCCTCCTTTCAGATCTGTGTGCGTTCGACCACACCCCCACTGTAACTCTGAAGTGACCAACAGATTCCTGGTCAAAATGTCGGAAATAGTTGAAAACGGTTGATTCCACTGATCCGCTAAGGTGCATGGCCCAGTTTCCCACTTGGTGGGAGATAACAGAACCCGGGGGAAGTTTTATGGGGTTGCGGGGGGGGGGGGGGGGGGGGGGGGTGGAGAGGTTCTGGGTCCACCGGCTGGAGATCCATCAAAAACCTTTTATCATCTCTTTTAATGGAGGCTGGCCAAATTAAGTGCCACTCAGGCACTTAACTGGTCAGCGGCAGGCCTGCCCCAAGATTAAGAACCCCTGTTGTGGAAGTCCAGCCTGCCGAGAACTGCCAGCCAATCGGAGGCTGGCAGCTATTGCTGCTTGTCAGCACCAAGGAGGTGCAGTGGCTGCTGATGGCACTGCAATGGAGACCCTGGGATCAGAGCTGGATCTCAGGCCAACAGGTGTGGGATGAATGGGGATTGCTCGGAGGAGATCGCTAGCTGGTGAAGCTCATTCAAATATTTTAAATCCACTCGTGTTCAATCTGTTTTGCAAACAAACCTTTGCTCAGTAACCATATCAAACATGGATAATCCTTAAATAGTCTCTTTAAACTGTCAATCAAAATGTGTGCTAAGCAGCCCTGGCGCCGGAGAGTGGCGAGCTCTCCCAAACAGATTCTCTCATCACTTATCTTACAATTGTTCCCTATTATGTATTTTCTTTTCTTTTCATGCACTTAATGATCTGTTGAGCTGCTCGTACACGTGACAATAAACAAAATCCAAATCCAAATCCCTGCCGAGATAGTGGTTTTGGAGATTTTGAAACTTAACCAAGCATTCATGATTACCTCAGCTGTAACATTGGGAAATGTCAAAATTAACTTTATTGAATCTGCAGGAACAGATGACAATGTTTTTTTGTCGAGCCTACAGTTATCCAGCAAGTTTTTTTTTAACTCGAACTGACAGTTTCAGCCTGTTTGTTTTCATTTTAAAAGGATGTGAATTTAAAGAATGTCAGATTATGACAATTAAACAGGACTTATCTACCCTTCAAGACCGTTTAAGTATTCTCCAAAATACTCCCACATTGTGGGTTAGTTAAGGCCCTTCAAACAGCAAAAAGGGGTTTGCTTGAATTTAGGTTTCCCGCCTGTGTGATATTCACTCCTCCGGCCTGCTGGCAAAAATAGGATCTGTCATAGAAGGCTGGGACAACTGCATCTGGGTCCTTCCCGCCATTTTTAATCGTCTCCGGATACGGCTTGGCTCTGCAAAAATCCAGCTCACTATTTCTATCTCTGTCGTCTGCGGTACTCTGCTTCTCCCGGAAAGTTTATTGTGGCACTTTGCTCATCCCTTCCTCTTCCACCCATTTTATCCCACTTGTCTCGCAGTTCTGCCAGCTCTAACCCAGCCCACTATCCCATCGCAGGTCTTACCATAGCTCTGCCTAAGTGCTGTTTCTGCACCAGTAAAGTCTGAAAGAGTTGGACACAACCAGAGACTGTGAGTGTTATTTCTTCATCTTATGAGCTGCGGGATTGGACTGGCAGTAGTGGCTACATTTCTCAGCCTTTCAGACAGGGATAGAGGTGGAGAGGGGTGCGGGGGTGGCCATCGGGATGGTTCCCTGATGCACTCCTGCCTCCAGATGGCTTTCTCCTGGGTGGACTGCTGTCTCACACCACAGAGGTGGGTAACCAATTATTGCGATGAAGGTCCCACTTGAGGGCCATTTTGTGGCGGTGGTGGCATTTTCCGAACAGCCCTGATCATGTGCAAAGGTTGCCAGCTGAGCAACCTCCTTACAGCACGCTGGGAGGCCATCAGGGCCAAAGGCTCCTTGCTCAATGAGGGCATTCTGGGACTAAAGATCACAGCTCCGTCCATCGTTCATCACATGGAGGGTTTCTCTCTCCGCTCCGTTGTTCACACCAGCTTCAAAACTCTTTATTTCATTGTTCCTATGCAGGCTGTTGAGGACACCACCACATTCAGGCATTTGGCCTCAAGCTTGCCTACCAACCTTGGCAGCACCCTCCTCTCCTCCTGGGGCTTGACATTGCTGTAGACCCTCTGATTGGATCTGCAGGATCAGGAGCCCACCTAGCTTCCTTAAAAGGATAGAAGCCAATTGGGGGGCCACCTTCCTGAATGTTGCTCTGGCCGGCATGCTGAAGGCATAAGTGGGTTCGGGAACCCCGTAGAGGCCTGACATTAGGGTCCTGATGCCCGTCATAAAATCCAGCCCTTAGGTGCCAGGTAAGAGGCAAGGACAGAGCTGGCCTGAGCAGGACTCACACAGAAGCTATGACGAGCATGTGCATAGTTGACAAGAGTATTATCAGTTCCAAATTCTCAAATTGTGAATATGTGTTTTTTGTGGTGACGTAGCCTCTTTCAGGGGGGCGGGCTTGGTAACATGTGATTGGCTTGGGGCCAATTGCGCAGGAGCCCGCAAACCTCAGCCAATAGTAAGTTCGCGCAGGGCACTGGGAGCAGGGGTCTGGGCAGTGTGGACCCCAGAGCTGTAGAGCTCAGACCCATCCTTGTGTGTTCTGTGCCCGTATACATACCAGCCTTTGCATTCCATTAACAAACCCCTTTGTTGCAACTGGAAGCCTCCAGAGTGTTGTCTCAAGCCACCACATTGGTGGTGAGGTGAAAGGTTCGATTGCAGCTGGCAGCACTTCATGATTCAAGGGGGAAAGAGCATTTGTAAAAAAAAAGAAAGACCAACCAGAGAATGGAGCCTTCAAACGTAACGCTCAAAACGTGAGTGAAAATGCCTATTATTGGTAAACGTGACCAGTTTGACCAAGGGGCTGAAGATTGGAGCTGTCAGGGACCCTAAAGAGTCCACCTCAGCCTTCATGGCCAGGTTTCAGCAGCTCTCTGAGCACTGCGAGTTCAGGACCACGTTTAGTGATATGCTGTGGAACCCATATTCTCAACATCCAAAATAAACTGGCTGAAGCTACCATTATGTTAAAAAAAGTGATCGAGATCGCTCAGGCAATGGAGTGCTCCAAAAAAGGTGCCACTGAGCTTCAAATCGTGGCCGAAGGGGAAGTCAATCAAGTATGGGATGGTATAGCCGCGAGGGACACGGCAGGAACCACAGGCAGAGCAGAGATGCAGACACGATCCTCCAAACTGGATCAAAGTCAAAGGACTGGGAAAAGAACAGGTTATCAATCTAAGACAGGACTGCTCTCGATGTGGGGGAACCACCCCCAAGAGACTAGCCATTGTCGTGAGTTTGTTTGCTTCCATAGTAATTGTAGAGGCAATATTCAAGCATGTTGCTGCGCAAAGCGGAACGCGCCAATGCAAAAAAAATACAAAGGCAGCAGCAGTCTCCAACACCACTGAACCAAGTGGAGAAGGTCTCTGAGGAGGAACACTCAATGTAATGGCTGAATGTAGTCCAGATAAACAAGACAGCCCCCATTGAAATTATCCTAAGTGTGAAGTGTAAACCCTTGAAAATGGAAGTCAACATCAGGGCCTCAGTGACAGTTGTGTGGGAGCAGACTTTCAAGTATATTCATGATGGAACTCAAACTTTAAGTTTGAGCAGCTCCATGGCCAAACTTTCCACTTTCATGGGGGAAATCCTGAAAATCCCAGGGACCACCAACGCACCGGTGGCTTATAAAGAGCAAGAGGTCCATCTTCCCCTGGTTGTCGTAGAGGGGCACAGACCATGCCTGATGTCCTGTGAAGATACAAGCACGTCTTCCACAGTGAGCTAGGCCGTATCAAAGGTGTGAAAGCCAACATTTATGTTAATCTGGATTCAATACCCAAGTTTTTTATAACCAGACCAGCTCCCTGTGCCCTGCATCGAAAGGTCAAAGCTGAGCTTAAGTGATTGGAAGAAATGGGCATAGTTCAGTTGTCCCGGTTGGCAGCCCCATAGTCCTCGTCCTCAAGCCGGATCAATCTATAAGAATGTGTGGGCTAAAAATTAACCATCAATCAGTAAGAATGCCGGGGACGACGCGAAGGTCCGCGAAACGACTGATCCTTTGAACTCTCTCTCTCCCCTCATGTCTTTTACCACGTATATGGAACTTGTAAATAGTTATTGTGTAAAGTGTAATAAGGAATTAAGGGGGGGATGAATGTGGTTGCATGGCCTCTCGAAGGGGGCTGGCTTGGCAACCCATGTGACAGGCTCAGGGCCAATCACTTGGGAATGTGCAAATCTTGGCCAATAGTGAGTTAGCACATGGCCCTGGGATCAGGGACACAGTCAGTATGGATCCCAGAGCCAGAGAGCTAAGACCCATCTTTGTGCGTTTAGTGCCTGTATACAAATCAGCCATTGCCTTTCATTAATAAACACCTTTGTTACTATTGGAAGTCTGCAGAGTGTTGTCTCAAGCAGCGACACTTTCCAACCAAAATGTTTCATGGATTAATGCTGTACTCTGATGTCTACCTTCTATTATATTTCTGGTGACAATGTGGTGCTTTCCATTTTGGGAGCTAGGTTCAGGTTTTTCACTTTCTGTGGGGTTAATACACCTTAACAGATCTGTTCTCAGGCATTTCAGTAGTTTTGCTTAAATACTTTTCAGAATTTTATCATTTCCCTGACTTTCTTAATATCCATTTAAATAGTCCATTTTAATAACAAAGCAAGAGTGCCATGGACATCCACAAAGCAGGCACTGCGACACATGTAACAGACGTTTCAGCAGTTTGGAGCTTGTTCTCATTCTGAACGAGCTTCATTTATCATCCCCCTTGACTAATGTTTTGTGTTCAGACACTCTTTCTAGCTGAGGCTGCTTTGTCTCAATTGTTGCAAAACTTCAAACACCAAGGGAAATTTGAGGCACATTTACAATAAGGCTCTTCATTTAAAAAAAAAAAGCCCTGGAATTTCTGGGAAGTTTGTTCGCTTTTCCTCTGTAACATGTCCGAAGATCGATGGAAAACTATGGGTGAGATTTTCAACGCCTTCACTCCTCTCCCATGTCTTCCAGCGGGGAAAGTGCCTTCCCATTGGTTGCCAGTGGGATCTTCCTGTCTCGCTGATGTCTACAGCGTTTTGGATGGCTCCCCCGTCCCGTCACCAGGGAACACGCCGCACGGGCTCGCCATCCCTCTGGCAGGAAGGGCTGGAAAATCCCACCCATTTTTCCAAAATGACTGATACCCCTTCACCAAAGTGTCAACGCTAGATTGAGGAAACTCTGCAAACATTCTACCCCTTCGAACACCGAACCCTGTAGGTGAGACATCGGCACAAGTACATTTATAAACAATCTGTTCCATTGTAACAGATTAAATAAATAATCTAGATTAAAGGTTTAAATTCATTTTTGATATCTCTGCAGTTAGGGACAAAGATAATGTGGGTCTGAATGATTATGCAAAAATTAGAATCAGCAAATCTACTAAAAAAACACTTTAAACAAATTTCCCCACTGGTCTGCTGAGGAGCTTATTTTAAATTACTCAGTAACTAACATTACTTTAACAAAGTGTATACAGTGAAACCTTTGCTAACTCCCCTTTAATGAGCAGAGAGAAGTGGGCACTGCATGAGTTTATGAAAAGGGCGAATGTCCCTCACAACGATCAAATCATATGTCCATGATTTCCGCTCCTTATTAAAAATAGCAAAATTGTCATGACATTAAGGCCAGGAACATTAGAAGTATTATTACCTAGGGTAATTAATTCACGCAAAGTGGGTTTTGAAAAGTGACAGAAATGGAAGAAAATGAGGTCAAAATACAGAATACAATACTTAATCTAAACTGAGATTTACACCGGCTCAAACATTTTTGAGAATATAATCTTTGGGATATATTTCAAAGTCTTTTAAAGTTTGAATGAATCCCATGATATGACAACAGCTCAACAGAAAATTTAATGCTATTGAAAACAATTAAGCATTATAAAAAATGCATCATAAAAGTAGTTAAAAACAATTATGGATTTAAAGGTGACAATTTATAAGACATCAGGACAAAAATGTGTATTTACCAAATCATTCATTTCTAAGAGTCTTTGACTTGGAAATCCATGTGTGATCATGGAACAATTTAGACGCACTGTTAAAGTGACAATACTTTCGAACAGAGATCTTCATAATAGAGGAAAATGTGAAGATAGGTGAACCTTCAGATGCCAAGCTGCTAGACCAGTGAGTGTAGGCAAGGTTGTTTAACATACATTCCAATAGTGCATTTTTTTTTGGATTGGATTGGATTGGATTTGTTTATTGTCACGTGTACCGAGGTACAGTGAAAAGTATTTTTCTGCGAGCAGATCAACAGATCATTAAGTACATGAGAAGAAAAGGGAATAAAAGAAAATACATAACAGGGCAACACAACATATACAATGTAACTACATAAGCACTGGCATCGGATGAAGCATACAGGGTGTAGTGTTAATGAAGTCAGTCCATAAGAGGGTCATTTAGGAGTCTGGTGACAGTGGGGAAGAAGCTGTTTTTGAGTCTGTTCGTGCGTGTTCTCAGACTTCTGTATCTCCTGCCCGATGGAAGAAGTTGGAAGAGTGAGTAAGACGGGTGGGAGGGATCTTTGATTATGCTGCCGGCTTTCCCCTTGGCAGCGGGAGGTGTAGATGGAGTCAATGGATGGGGGGCAGGTTCGTGTGATGGACTAGGTGGTGTTCACGACTCTCTGAAGTTTCTTGCGGTCCTGGGCCGAGCAGTTGCCATACCAGGCTGTGATGCAGCCCGACAGGATGCTTTCTGTGGTGCATCTGTAAAAGATGGTAAGGGTTAATGTGGACATGCCAAATTTCCTTAGTTTCCTGAGGAAGTATAGGCGCTATTGTGCTTTCTTGGTGGTAGCATCGACGTGGATGGACCAGGACAGATTTTTGGAGATGTGCACCCCTAGGAATTTGAAACTGCTAACCATCTCCACCTCGGCCCCGTTGATGCTGACAGGGGTGTGTACAGTACTTTGCTTCCTGAAGTCAATTACCAACTCTTTAGCTTTGCTGGCATTGAGGGAGAGATTGTTGTCGCTACACCACTCCACTAGGTTCTCTATCTCCCTCCTGTATTCGGACTCGTCGTTATTCGAGATCCGGCCCACTATGGTCGTATTGTCAGCAAACTTGTAGATGGAGTTGGAACCAAGTTTTGCCACGCAGTCGTGTGTGTACAGGGAGTAGAGTAGGGGGCTAAGTACGCAGCCTTGCGGGGCGCCGAGGTTGAGGACTATTGTGGAGGAGGTGTTGTTGTTCATTCTTACTGATTGTGGTCTGTTGGTCAGAAAATCGAGGATCCAGTTGCAGAGTGGGGAGCCAAGTCCTAGGTTTTGGAGCTTTGATATGAGCTTGGCTGGGATTATGGTGTTGAAGGCGGAGCTGTAGTCAATAAATAGGAGTCTAATGTAGGAGTCCTTGTTTTCGAGATGCTCTACGGTTGAGTGTAGGGCCAGGGAAATGGTGTCTGATGTGGACCGGTTGCAGCGGTGTGCGAATTGCAGTGGATCAAGGCGTTCTGGGAGTATGGAGGTGATGCGCTTCATGATCAACCTCTCGAAGCACTTCATTACTTCTGAAGTCAGGGCCACTGGTCGGTAGTCATTGAGGCACGTTGCCTGGTTCTTCTTTGGTACCGGTATGATGGTGGTTTTCTTGAAGCAGGTGGGGACCTCGGAGTGGAGTAGGGACAGGTTAAAGATGTCCGCGAATACCTCTGCCAGCTGGTCCGCGCAGGCTCTGAGTGCATGACCAGGGATCCCGTCCGGGCCCGTCGCCTTCCGGGGGTTCACTTTCAGGAAGGCCAATCTGACTTTGGAAGCTGTGATGGTGGGTATGGGTGAATTATGGGTTGCTGGGGCACTCGACAGCGGATTGTTGGTTACCTGCTCGAACCGAGCACTGAGTTCATTGGGGAGGGGTGCGCTGCTGCCAGAGATACTGTTCCGCTTCGCTTTGTAGCCCCTGTTCGCTTTTGCCCCTGTTACGACCCCTTCAGGCGCCAAGGGCTATATTCTATAAGATTTCCCGCCTTTACCAGAGTATGAACTCCCCCGCTAATTGGGTGCAGAGTTCCCTTTAACAAGGAGAAACCTCTCAGTATAAAACCCCGACCTGTGTGCAGTTTGGGGAGGGTGGCCCTTTGGGGAGAGGAGTTGTTGCTATTGTAATTATTGTGTATACCGTAAAAATCCTTTGTTCGTTCCTATCCGACCCTGCGTTCCTGTGTCTCTTCCATTGGATTCTACACTGGAGACGAGGGTGCAGTAGAGCTGCCGCAGCCATTATTCATTATGCCGCCAACCCACTTCGCCCAGGCCCAGGGATGCCTCCGCTCTGAACGGAGACATGTCACACATTGGAAAATTTGAGCGGCTTGAGCAGTTTGATACAGGATCCAGTACATCGAGCGGGTACAGTTTTCTTTAGACTAAAGCAATTGTTAGGGATGGGCGACAAACTGGTATGCTACCGACTGCAGTCGGGGGACCCACCTATGCACTCATCAAAAGGGCAGCACGGTAGCATTGTGGATAGCACAATTGCTTCACAGCTCCAGGATCCCAGGTTCGAATCCCGGCTTGGGTCACTGTCTGTGCGGAGTCTGCACATTCGCCCCGTGTGTGGGTTTCCTCCGGGTGCTCCGGTTTCCTCCCACAGTCCAAAGATGTGCGGGTTAGGTGGATTGGCCGTGATAAATTGCCCATAGTGTCCAAAATTGCACTTAGTGTTGGGTGGGGTTACTGGGTTATGGGGATAGGGTGGAGGTGTGGGCTTAGGTAGGGTGCTCTTTCCAAGAGCTGGTGCAGATTTGATGAGCCGAATGGCCTCCTTCTGCACTGTAAATTCTATGAAAAGCCTCACCCACCCAGACAGGCCAGACTCCAAGTCTTTTGCCATGTTGATACCCCTGGCGAAATTTCCTGGAGTCTTTGAAAAGGCCTCGGCACAATAAAAGGCGTAGTGGCCAAAATCAATGTGGATGAAAACGCACAACCCCATTATTTCCGTGCCTGCCGAGTACCCTATGCACTATGCCCCAAGGTTGATGCAGAGTTGGATAGCTTGGGCAACATCCACCCTGTCCCCTTCGCCAATTGGGCTGTGCCAGTGGTGCAGGTGTTAAACCCAACGGGTCCGTGCGTCTTTGCAGGGACTACAGTTAACCGGGTTTCTCGCCTCAACCGTTACCCAGTCACCCGCATCGAGGACCTGTAAGCCAAACTCGCAGGGAAAAACATTCATAAAACTTTACATGAACCAGATGTATCTACTGCTGGTCCTAGATCCAGGCTCCCGGAGATTCGTTACAGTCAACACCCACAGAGGGTTGTACGGATACACCCGGCTGCCGTTCGTAGTTTTATCGGCCAGTGTGATCTTCCAGCGCTTGATGGATGACATCCTGCGTGGCCTACCCAAGGGGTTGTATACTGGATGATGTACTCATCACTGGGGCCTCAGACAAGGAGCATTTGAAGAACCTGGCTGAAGTCCTCCAGCGGTTTGAACAGGTTGGCGTTCTCCTCTGCAGACAGAAGTGCATTTTTAACCTCCCAGGGTCACCTATTTGGGCTACGAGGCCTATGGGCATGGCCTTCAGTTGGTGGAAGACAAAGGGCGGGCCATCTGACAGGGTCCCATTCCTCAAATTCCGACCGAGCTCCGCACTTCCTTAGGGTTCGTTAATTACTTGGGAAATTCCCCGACTTAGCCACACTGCTTAGCCCGCTCCACCAATTATTGAAGAAAGGGCACCCAAGAGGTCAAGCGATGGCTGTCATCCGAGAAGCTGCTGACACACTTGACTCAGAAAAACCACTTCTCCTCACGTCCGATGCTTCCCTTTACAGCGTCGGTGCCATTCTCGCACACCGGATGCCCGACGGATTGGAGTAGCTGATGTGGCCCAGGTCTCGCACACTCGCTGATGCTGAGCGGAACTGTGCCCAGATCGAAAAGGAGGGCCTGGCTGTCGTATTTGGCATGTGGACGTTCCGCCATTCTGTCTATGGCCACGTAGTCACGGTCTATAAGGACCATAAGCCTCTGCTTGGGCTGTTCAAAGAGGATCAGTGATTCCCCCAATCATGTCCGCCAGGGTCCAGCGGTGTGCGTTACTCTAGCGGCGTATGAGTATTCACTGGAACACCACCCGGGATGCAGATCCTGCATGCTGACACATTGAACCTCCTGCCCCTATCCATGAGGCAGCCGGCACCCACCTCGGCCGAAGAGGTGAGAGTGGCCCTCCACTTCATGGACTCTTTGACGGTAACACCAGCTCACATCAAAGGGCCCTGCCGGATGATCTACTATGAGGCTCCCGAAGCAGAGAGTGGTGGACGGCGTTTTACTGTGGGGGGCATGAGTGGTTGGCCTGGAACATGGCCATGCGCCTTTACAACAAGACCTCCACGATGGACAACAGGGCGCAATATTCCTCTTCATGGTGGACACCCATTCAAAGCGGCCTGAAGCCCACAAGGTGCAGACCATGACCACGAAGGTGACCGTAGACAGGCTGAGGCACACGTTCAGTACCAATGGGATACTCGAAGTGTTGGTGTCCAATACGGCACCGCCTTCACCAGCAGGAAGTTTCAGTCGTTCGTGGCCTCAAACGGAATCAGGCACTTGCAGACAGCCCCGTATCACCCAGCCTAAAATGGGTTGGCCGATCGGGCAAGTCCAAACCTTCATGCCGGCCATTAAGAAGATGGCTGGCCCGGTTACTTTTCAGTTACCGAACGAGCCCTCATGCCACCATGGGAGTGGCACTGGCGGAGTTGCTGATGGGACGTCGGCTCAGCACTCCCCTCAGCCTCGTCATCCCAGACATAGGTTCATGGACCTGCCAGCGACCGCATCGCTCTGAGACGGACACTGACCGGCGCAAACAACTCTGCGACTTCAAGCCCGGGAACACGGTGTACGTTCTGAATTTCGGTGCCGGGACCACATGGACCCTGGGCGTGGTGCTCAGGGTAACCAGTCTGGTTTCCTATTCGGTCCAGGCACAGGAACATGAAGCAAGCCGCCACCTAGACCACATCCGCCGCCGCACACACGAACCTCCGGAGCAAGCTGAGGATGGGCCAGCCCAGGACTGCCACAGTCTCCATCACCACCTAGAGCACCACCCAGATCGACACACTGATCACCATCACCTCTTCCCATCAAGGACCAGGAGGTCGAGATGCTCGACACCTCCTCGGATACCGATTCTGAAATGGACACTGGCCCACCCAACATCGTTGTCCAGCCGCCTTCAACGCTGGCGCCTTTACTGGCTGCACCACTCCCGTCTTGATGCCCCTCATGAAAACGGTGGTCGCTGGTGCATTACTCACATCCAACCCCCGCTCCGTCAATGCTGGACCGTCACCTCCCCAAGCGAACGACAGGGCCTCTGCCTCGGCCTACAGACATGGACGTTGTTGGGGGGGGAAGGAGGGGTGTTATGACCCCCTCGGGGGCCAAGGACTATGTTCTATAAGATACCACGCCTTTACGGGCAGTACGGTAACACAAGTGGATAGCACTGTGGCTTCACAGCACCAGGTTCCCAGGTTCTATGCCTTGCAATCCCCGGGAAGAATAGCAACATTTGGGACACACAAAACTAAGCCAGATGCCTTCTATCCCTGTGTCTGCGTGGGTTTGCTCCGGTTTCCTCCGACAGTCCAAAGACGTGAAGGTTAGGTGGATTGGCCATGCTAAATTGCCCTTAGTGACCAAAAAGGTTAGGAGGGGATATTGGGTTATGGGGATAAGGTGAGGGCTTAAGTGGGTCGGTGCTACTAACTTTGCCGTTGGTTCAATTGCTCTGTTTTATTACCTTTGCTCTCGAGTCGCCAGGTATCTTTATGATACCGCCACGAGGTTCAAGTCCAAATAATGCTCAATAACTCAATACACCGATTAGTAAGATTTAAATCAAAGCACATTTATTATACACAGTAATCGCTACTCATGCACAAATTCTACGTCTAAGCTACTTCTACGACTAACAGGCCTATACTTAACTTCGGACTGGCCCACCAGGTCAGGGGAACAAATGGCCTTTCGTTCGGGTTCTGAGTCTGCGGGATTCGAAGTTGGTACAGATTGATAGCTAGGAGCGCCTATCTCGTAGCGAGCGTTGAATTAAGACTTACGGTCTTTCAGCGGTCACTGCACCGGTCACGGTCAAGGTTGGTTCGTGTTGCTGGGTGACCCGGGCAGGAAGAAGAGAGGGAGTTGAACTTGGGGGCTTAACTTTATAGTTCCCAGGGGCTTCCTGCCTTTCGAGGCGGACCCTATACCTGGTTCTAGGTGATTGGACTTCGTTCCAATCGCTTGGTTCGATTTCTCCAATACTGGAGCGGTTCCCTGATCGATGGGCTGTCTTGAGGTGTTCGTTAACCTCTTTTGTGTTGGCTCCTGCTGGCGCCGGGGAATCTGGCTTAGTTTTGTGTGTCCCAAATGTTGCTATTCTTCCCGGGGATTGCTCATTTGTATGTAGATGGCTGCTACATTATTATGCTGATGGTCGCTGGTATCGATGTTGTCTGGGCTTTTGCAGAGTTAAATACACAGCAAACCTGCACCTGCTGGTTTCTGCCTGTGTTGGCTGAATTTCCCTTCAGCCTTTGCTGTTCGCCATTTTAAATCGGGAGTTGGCCAATTTAGGTGGCTACAGTGCAGACTCGATGGGCCTAATGGCCTCCTTCTGCACTGTATGTTCTATGTTTACCACAGAGTATGAACTATCTCGGTAATTGGGGGCGGGGTTTCCCCCTTAACAAGGGGCGGATGGACCTTCAGAGAGAGGAGTTGCTGTTATTGTAATTATTGTGTATGCCGTAATGTGAAGGAATTAGATTCTATGCAGCTGTACTAGTTACTTGAGATGTGATGCGACCATCAATTCACTCGAAGACACGTGGAGAAGTAAACCGTGGTTTTAATCAGCTTGGAACTGTGCCTGCCTGCGATCGGTACAATACTGAAGACGGCCCCGCAGGTCAGCTGCTCTTATACTTCCTTTAAAGGGGCGGAGCCATGGGCTGAGCCATGGGCGGAGCCCGTACATGCCCCAACATTTCCCCCTGTGGGTGAAGCCACACAATGGCCCATAGGTGGAGCCCACAGGGTTAATAACATAACATAACATAATACAGTGCACTGGTGAATAATCAGTAGTTATACATTCACCACATTCACCCCCTGTTTAAAAAATGAAGTCCGGCGGGGGTCACGGGCTCATAGATCCAGTCGGTCCGGTGCCCGGATCATACGTTGCGACCGCCGAAGCACTGGTGTTGCAGCCGGTCCGGGTGGCTGTGGAAGTGGGTCCGGAGCGGGCACAGGCGTGGACTCTGGGAGTGGCTCTTCTGGAGCTCCATTCCTGTGGACCGGTGCGGTGGGTGGGAGGGAGCGCGGGAACCATATAGGGGTGGGGGCGCTGAACATGGGAGGTTGGACGGGACATAGTGTGGGGGATGCAGTAGTGGGAGTGGTGTTGGAGCCTGCGGGCGCCAGGTCACGGAGGGAGACGGTATCTTACCGACCATCAGGGTGTTCGACGTACGCATAGCGTGGGTTGGAGTGCAGGAGCTGGACCCTCTCTACCAGGGGGTCTGTCTTATGGCTCCGAACGTGTTTTTGGAGGAGGACTGGAGCCGGTGTCATCAGCCAGGGCGGAGGCGAGGCCCCTGAGGTAGCTCCCCTAAGGAAAACAAACAAGCGGTCATGAGGAGTCTGGTTTGTGGCCGTGCAAAGGAGGGATCGAATAGTGTGGAGCGCAGGGGGAGGACCTCCTGCCAGTGATAAACTGGGAGATTCCTGGACCATAGGGTCAGTAGGACGGTCTTCCAGACCGTCGCGTTCTCCCTCTTCACCTGCGTGTTTCCCCTGGGGTTATAACTGGTAGTCCTGCTCGAGGCGATGTCCTTACTGAACAGGTACTGACGCAGTTTGTCGCTCATGAACGACGAGCCCCTGTCGCTGTGGACATAACTGGGGAAACCAAACAGGGTGAAGACACTATGCAGGGCTTTAATGACAGTGGGGGTGGTCATATCGGGGCAGGGAATGGCAAACAGGAAGCCGGAGAACTCATCTATGATGTTAAGGAAGTACGTGTTGCGGTTATTGGAGGGGAGGGGCCCTTTGAAATCGATACTGAGGCGTTCAAAGGGTCGGGATGCCTTTACCAGGTGGGCTTTATCTGGTCGATAGAAGTGCGGTTTACACTCCGCACAGATTTGGCAGTCTCTGGTTATAGCTCTGGCCTCCTCGGTGGAGTAAGGCAGGTTGCGGGCCTTGATGTAATGGGCGAACCGGGTGACCCCTGGGTGGCAGAGGTCATCGTGGATAGCCCGTAGTCGGTCATCTTGCGCGCTGGTGCATGTGCCGCGGGACAGGGCATCTGGGGGCTCGTTGAGCTTCCCAGGACGATATACTATATCGTAGTTGTAGGTGGAGAGTTCGATCCTCCACCTCAAGATCTTATCATTCTTGATCTTGCCCCGCTGCGCATTGTCAAACATGAAGGCAACCGATTGTTGGTCGGTGACGAGGGTAAACCTCCTACCAGCGAGGTAGTGCCTCTAGTGCCGCATGGCTTCCATGATGGCTTGGGCTTCTTTTTTGACCGAGGAGTGTCGAATTTCAGAGGTGGTGAGGGTGCGTGAAAAGAACGCTACCGGTCTGCCTGCTTGGTTGAGGGTGGCGGCGAGAGTGACCTCGGAGGCGTCGCTTTCCACCTGGAAGGGGACGTACTCGTCCACCGCGTGCATCACGGCTTTGGCGATGTCCGCCTTGATGCAGTTGAAGGCCTGACGGGCCTCGGCTGCCAGTGGAAAGAGGGTGGCCTTAAATAGTGGGCGGGCTTTGTCCGCATACTGGGGGACCCACTGGGCATAATAGGAGAAAAATCCAAAATCTTCAGGGCCTTGGGACAGTGAGGGAGAGGGAGTTGTAGGAGGGGGTGCATACGGTCAGAGTCGGGCCCTAGGACCCCGTTTTCCACAACGTAGCCGAGGATGGCTAACCTGGTTGTGTGGAAAACGCATTTCTCCTTGTTGTAGGTGAGGTTGAGTTTTTGGGCGGTTTGGAGAAATCGGTGGAGGTTGGCGTCGTGGTCCTGCTGATCATGGCCGCAGATGGTTACATTGTCCAAGTACGGAAACGTGGCCCGCAACCCGTACTGGTCCACCATTCGGTCCATCGCTCGTTGGAACACCGAAACCCAGTTTGTGACGCCAAAGGGGACCCGGAGGAAATGGAAAAGGCGGCCATCTGCCTCAAACGCCGTGTAGTGGCGATCCTCCGGGCGGATTGGGAGCTGGTGGTATGCAGACTTCAAATCCACCGTGGAGAACACGCGGTAGTGTGCGATCTGATTTACCATGTCTGCAATCCGGGGAAGGGGGTACGCATCGAGTTGCGTAAACCGGTTAATGGTCTGGCTGTAATCAACCACCATCCGGAACTTTTCCCCGGTCTGACGACCACCACCTGAGCTCTCCAGGGGCTATTGCTGGCCTCTATGACGCCCTCCCGCAAGAGACGCTGGACCTCAGACCTAATGAACGTTCTGTCCTGCATGCTATACCGCCTGCTTCTGGTGGCGACTGGCTTGCAATCGGCGGTGAGGTTTGCGAAGAGTGGGGGGGGGGGCGATTTTTAGGGTCGCGAGGCTGCATATGGCGGCGAGTGGTGAAGACGTGTTGCGCGTAGACCTCGTTCACAGGCCGCACGTAGAGGCGTTCGATTCGTGCGAGGGCCGCTGTATAGGAAGCGGCTTCGTCGAGCTGGACAGAAATGCGATGGCTCACCCGTGCGTGGAGGAGGCTAAGCTCCTGTTCATCAGTGACGGATGGCGTAGACGATGGCGAGATAGGCCTTGAAGCATCGAAGCCAATGTGAAAAAATTTAATTTTTGTGGATCGAGTTCCAGTCTGTCAGGTTTGAGGGCTGATTCTATAGTAGTATTTTAAGCTGATTAAATTGATGCGACCATCAATTCACTCGAAGACATGTGGCGAAGTCAATCGTGGTTTTAATCAGCTTAGAACTGTGCCTGCCTGCAACCGGTACAATACTGAGGTGGCCCCGCAGGTCAGCTGTTCTTATACTTCCTCTAAAGGGGCGGGGCCCGTACATGCCCCAACATATCCCCCTGTGGGTGAAGCCACACAATACAATGGCCCATAGGTGGAGTCCACAGGGTTAATAACATAACATAATCCAGGCACTGGTGAATTATCAGTAGTTATACATTCACCACAAGATGAAGGTGAACTAGACGGCATTTTAAAAACAATTAGGTAAGGTGTTTGGTTCAATATTAGAGAGTAATCACCCCCTCGTGTAGGTTATTAATATGTGTGCTGAGTAGGAATTCCTTTAAAAAGAGCGTGACAAGTTCTTGAGAGAAGTGGACCAGGAAATGGTAAAAATGTGCACCTTACTATGGTCTCCTAATGTTTATTTGATTGCCTTTGGGGTTGAAATAGTGCTTTGCAGTTTTTTTTCTTAAATTGCCATTTGTTTCTTTTCTATTTTCTTGACTCTCCTGAGCATTATTGGGGACAAGCCCATGCATGTCTGCACCTTGTGTGGATGCGATGGATTTAATAAGTGGAATTATTTCTTTCCTTCAATTCTTTTCACATGTCTATAGTTTATGGAAATGATGTGTTAGGCTTCATAAATAGAAGCACTGAATGGAAAAGCAGGAACATTGTAGTATTTGTAGCCTTTACAAAGCTTTGGTTTTGGCCACACCTGGAGTTCTGTATCCAGTTCCAGTCACGCCATTTTAGGATGGATATCTTGAGAGGGTGCGGAGAAGATTTACCAGAATGATTCCAGGGATGGAGGATTTTATCGACAAGATTAGGTGGGCGACAGGGTAGCACAGTGGTTAGTGCTGTTGCATCACAGCTCCAGGGTCCCAGGTTCGATTTCCGGCTGGGTCACTGGCTGTGCGGAGTCTGCACATTCTCCCCGTGTCTGCGTGGGTTTCCTCCGGGTGCTCCGATTTCTAACCACAGTCCAAAGATGTTAGTGGATTGGTCATACTAAATTGCCCTTAGTGCCCCAAAACGTTGGGTGGGGTTACTGGGTTAGGGGGATAGGGTGGAGGTGTGGGCTTAAGTAGGGTGCTCTTTCCAAGGGCCAGTGCAGACTCGATGGGCCAAATGGTCTCCTTCTGGACTTAAATTCTATAAAACTGGGTTGTTCTCCTTGGAGCAAAACAGATTGATGTGAAATTTGATAGATGCGTACAGGTTTGGATAAGATGGACAAGGAAAAACTGTCCCCATCAGCTGGTTGCATGAGGACTAGAGGACACAGATTTAAGGTTCTGGGCATGAGATGAGGGGAAAACGTGAGGAAGAGGTTTCTTTACACAGCGGGGTGATAATGACCTGGAATATGCTACCTACAAGGGTGGTGGAAGCAGAGATAATGAATGATTTCAAGAGTAAACTGGATGGGCTCTTGAAGGAAATAAACTTGCGAGGCTACAGGGATGGAGCGGGGGAAAGGAACTGCCCAGATTATGTCACAGAGATCCGCTTTGAATTTATTGAGCGAGTACCCTCCTTTTGTGCCATAAATGTCTCTATGATCTCCTTTCTTTTTTAACTGAAAGAAAAAAAATCTTGACATATCGCTATCTATATTGCAGGCAAATGCTGAACACCTTTACCTGAAAATCTCTCTCGGCTACTTTAGTGGAGGGTTACATTCTTCGGCCTATATTATTTTGACCCTTATATCTTAATATTACTTTCATAGGCAATTTTTAATTCCCCATAAAATTGATGATGTTTAACTTAGCCTCAAGATTTGGGTGAGCTTTAGTAACCTGCTTAGGATAACGAAACAGAAAACCATGGCGACGAATTCACCTCACAGGCACGTCTCTCTACATCCCCATCCCACACCAGGATGGCCTGAGAGCGCTTCGTTCTTCGCTTCTTTCTTGATAAGAGGCCCGGACAATTCCCATCCACCACCACTCTCCTCCGCCTAACTGAACTCATACTATCTCTCAACAACTTCTCCTTTAACTCATCCCACTTTCTCCAAATCAAAGGTGTAGCAATGGGTATCCGCATGGGTCCTAGCTCCGCTTGCCTTTTTATGGGGTATGTGGAACATTCCTTGTTCCAGGCCTATCCGGGCCCCCATCCACCACTCCTTTACCGATACATTGATGACTATTTTGGGGCCGCGTCATGCTCTCGTCCAGACCTGGAAAAATTCATGAACTTCGCTTCCAGCTTCCACCCCTCCATCACTTTCACCTGGTCCATCTCAGACACTTCCCTTCTCTTCCTTGATCTTTCTGTCTCTATTTCTGGCAATAGACTATCCATTAATATCCACTACAAGCCCACTGACTCCCACAGCTATCTGGACTACAGCTCTTTGCACCCTACACCCTGTAAGGACTCCATCCCTTTCTCTCAACTCCTTCGCCTCCGTCGCATTTGTTCTGATGATGCCAGTTTCCAAAATGGTGCTTCGAAAATGTGTTCCTTCTTCCTCAACCGTGATTTCCCACCTACAGTTGTGGACAGGGCCCTCAACAGTGTGCGGTCCATCTCCCGCGCCACTACCCTCGCCCCCTCCCCTCCCTCCCAGAACAAGGATAGAGTCCCTCTCGTTCTCACATTTCATCCCACCAGCCTCCGTATGCAAAACATAATCCGCCGCCGTTTTCGCCAACTCCAGCGTGATGCCACCACCAAACACATCTGCCCTTCACTCCCTCTGTCAGCATTCCGCAGAGACCGTTCCCTCCGAGACAATCTAGTCCACTCTTCCACCATACCCAGTACCTCTCCCATCACCCGTGGCACCTTCCCACGCAATCGCAGAAGGTGTAACACCTGCCCCTTTACCTCTTCCATGCTTAACATCCCACGCCCAAAACACTCATTCCAGGTGAAGCAGCGTTTTACTTGCATCTCTTCCAATTTGGTCTCCTGCATTCGCTGCTCCCAATGTGGTCTCCTCTATATTGGAGAGACCAAACGCAGACTGGGTGATCGCTTTGCTGAGCACCTTCGGTCTGTGCGCATTCAGGACCCTGACCTTCCTGTTGCTTGCCATTTTAACAAAAGACCCTGCTCCCATGCCCACATGTCTGTCCTTGGCCTGCTGCAATGTTCCAGTGAAGCTCAACGCAAACTGGAGGAACAACATCTCATCTCATCTTCCGGTTAGGCACGTTACAGCCTTCCAGTCTCAACATCGAATTCAACAACTTCAGATGATCAGCTCTACCCCACTTCAACCCATTTGTTTTCATCCCATTTCATTTTAACTGTCTTTTACCATTTCTTTCTTAATATATATTTAACCCCCCCCCCCCCCCCAATCTTACCCACTTTTCCTTAATCTTTCTCCTCTTTGCTTCCCCCTTCCCCTCTCCCCACATTTACAGTTCATTCTCTGATGTTAGTTTCTCTGCTGTTTGACCGTTCACATCTTTTGTCCTCTCTGGGGACTGCCATTAGCACTCTTTCCCCTTAGTTTCTGTGGCCATTAGCACCCGGCTTCCCTGGGTTTCTGTGGCTATGACTCATCTTTCATTCTTGTGGTGTTGGGTGTTCTGACACACAGATGAGCCAACACGGTTGTATATGGTACAACGCTATTTTATTTAAACTTACTATGTACAGTTTTGTCTTTGCACTCTGCACGTGGGGGTTTCCTGCTTGTGATGTTTTAACAGCTCTTTCTTGTTTCTTTGTCCCCAGACCTACTGACCACCAGGTGTCGTGCTCGTGCTTTTTATGTGGTTGGTGTTCTTGTCTGTGATTGGTTGTGGTGTTGTGTGCTCTGATTTGCCTGTTGGTGTGTCCATCATGATGTGTGTGTTTGAATATCATGACATCCCCCCTTTTTACAAAGATATGTGCCTACGTGGTAATAAATATGATCGTGTCGTGAGTGCATCTAAGAGTGTGTGTGTGTCGTGTGCAGCATGTGCATATGACGGAACTATGTACATGGGGCGATGTCGGGTGCGTCACATGAACCAAGTTGTACCATAACATAACATAAATGCGAGCGAGAGAAGAAGGAAAAAAAAAACTTGAACAGTTGTCCAGTCAGACGACATCTGGAACGATAAACAACAACAGGTTATCATGTAAAATTGTGCAACTTGTTAAACATATGAACGGTATTATAAGTCCAGTCTAATGGGCTTGCGACGAGTTCGGGTTGATCGCCTCAAGGGTGGATCAAGAACCACCGGCTGCTGTGCAGGCATGGCCATGGGTGGCGATGGAAAGGGCGTGATGTGCGGCAGCTCCACAAAGTCATCCTCGGAAGCCTGTTGAGGATCTGGCGTGTGCGTACTGTGTGGCTGTGAGCGTGGAAGTCGGCGAAGGGCGCGCCGATTGCGGCGACGCACTGAACCATCCGGCATGCGAACCAGGAACGAGCGGGGAGCCACTTGTCGGAGGACTTCGGCCGGTGCTGACCAGCCACCATACGGTTGATGGACGCGTACTTTGTCTCCGGAGGACAGGGGGGGCAGGTCCGTCGCTCGTGTGTCGTACTGACTTTTCTGGCGATCACGCTGCAGTTGCATGTTCCGAAGAACCGCCTCATGGTCTGTTGTTGGTGCCAGGATGGAAGGTACCGTCGTCCTGAGGGAGCGACCCATTAGTAGCTGCGCTGGCGAGAGACCCGTGGATAGCGGGGCCGATCGATAGGCCAGCAAGGCAAGGTTAAAGTCCGATCCGGCAGCAGCCGCCTTGCACAGGAGCCGCTTGGCGATGTGGACACCCTTTTCAGCCTTCCCGTTCGATTGTGGATGCAGAGGGCTGGATGTCACATGAGTGAAACCATATGCTGCGGCAAAGGACGACCATTCACGGCTGGCGAAACAGGGTCCATTGTCTGACATGACAGTCCTTGGAATGCCATAGCGAGCAAATGTTTCCTTGCAGGCCCCAATGACTGCGGACGACGTCAGATCATGGAGAGGCATGACTTCCGGGTAGTTTGAGAAGTAGTCTATAATAACGATGTAATCTCTGCCGAGCGCGTGAAATAGGTCAACACCCACCTTCGCCCAGGGGGACGTCACCATCTCGTGTGGTAGAAGTGTTTCCGGAGGTTGCGCCGGCTGAAACCTCTGACAGGTTGTGCAGTTGAGCACCATGTTGGCTATGTCTTCATTAATACCCGGCCAATATACCGCCTCCCGGGCCCTTCGTCTGCATTTTTCGACGCCCAAGTGGCCTTCGTGTAGTTGATGAAGAATCATCTGGCGCACGCTGTGCGGAATAACGATCCTATGTGATTTCATAAGGACCCCGTCTATGTTGGTAAGATCATCTCGCACATTATAAAACTGGGGGCACTGCCCTTTGAGCCACCCTTCCGTCATGTGGCGCATCACTCGCTGCAGAAGGGGGTCAGTCGCCGTCTCTGCGCGTATGTGGGCCAGACTAGGATCATCAGCTGGCAGATTTGCTGCTGTCAGAGTTACGTGTGCCTCAATTTGACACACGAACCCCTCCGCATCTGGTGGTGTGCTCACTGCTCGGGAAAGAGTGTCCGCCACGATGAGCTCCTTCCCCGGAGTGTAGATCAGTTCGAAATCGTACCTCCTGAGTTTAAGTAAGATGCGCTGGAGGCGAGGAGTCATGTCGTTCAGGTCTTTGTTAATGATGTTGACCAGGGGGCGGTGGTCAGTTTCGACCGTAAATCGTGGCAGGCCATACACATAGTCGTGGAACTTGTCCAGTCCAGTTAACAAGCCCAGGCATTCTTTTTCGATTTGCGCGTAGCGCTGTTCGGTAGGGGTCATGGCTCGTGAGGCATATGCAACCGGGGCCCATGACGACGTGCTGTCTTTTTGCAGGAGTACCGCTCCAATACCAGATTGGCTGGCGTCTGTTGAGATCTTTGTAGGGCGAGTCGTGTCAAAGAAGGCCAGCACTGGTGCCGTGACCAGTTTGTGCTTGAGCTCCTCCCATTCCCGCTGATGCGATTGGTGCCAGTTGAATTCTGTCGATTTTTTTACGAGATGGCGCATATTTGTTGTATGAGAAGCCAGGTTGGGAATGAACTTCCCAAGGAAGTTGACCATGCCCAGGAATCTTAAGACAGCCTTCTTGTCAGCCGGTCGTGGCATGGCTGTGATGGCGCTAACCTTGTCTGCATCGGGACGGACCCCTGACCTTGAGATGTGGTCCCCGAGGAATTTCAGCTCCGTCTGGCCGAAGGCACACTTCGCACGGTTGAGACGCAGGCCATTTTGTCGTATGCGGGTGAAGACACGTCGTAGACGATGCATGTGTTCCTGCGGAGTGGTGGACCAAATGATGATATCGTCCACATATACACGTACCCCTTCGATGCCTTCCATCATCTGCTCCATAATGCGGTGGAAAACTTCAGATGCTGAAATGATGCCGAATGGCATCCGGTTGTAGCAGAATCTGCCAAAAGGGGTGTTGAATGTGCATAGTCTTCGGCTGGCCGGGTCCAGTTGGATCTGCCAGAATCCTTTGGACGCATCCAATTTGGTGAATATTTTGGCTCGCGCCATCTCGCTGGTGAGGTCCTCTCGTTTCGGGATGGGATAGTGTTCCCGCATGATGTTGTTATTCAGATCTTTAGGATCTATACATATACGGAGCTCGCCAGAGGGCTTCTTTACACAGACCATGGAGCTGACCCATGGCGTGGGCTCCGTGACCCTGGATAGGACCCCTTGGTCCTGAAGAATCTGCAGTTGTGCCTTGAGGCGGTCTTTGAGTGGCGCAGGAACCCTGCGAGGTGCGTGAACGACAGGGATGGCGTCCGGTCTGAGTCGAATCTTGTACGTGTATGGCAATGTCCCCATGCCTTCAAAAACCTCCTGGTTGTGAGCAAGGAGGGAATGGAGATTTGCGTGGAACTCAGCATCCGGGAAGTCGGATATCTCATCTGGAGAGAGAGACATAATGCGCTGTACCAGGTGAAGGACCTTACACGCCTGTGCGCCCAGTAACGAGTCCTTTGATGAGCCGACAACTTCGAAGGGGAGTGTGGCCGTGTACATCTTGTGGGTCACCTGTAGCTGGCAAGATCCTATGGACGGGATGACGTTCCCGTTATAGTCAACCATCTTGAGCCGGGATGGCGTGATGGGTGGTTTGACCTTCATGGCCTGGACTGCAGAATATGCAATCAGGTTGGCGGATGCGCCGGTGTCCAGACGGAAGGCGACGCGCGATCGGTTGACCGTCAGGGTGGCACACCACTCATCGGCTGGATTGATGGCATTGACCTTGTTGACATCGATGACGGAAACGCGGAAGGCATCCTGGTCATCTGCATCACTTAACTGGAAGTCTTGATGCGTGGGCTGGACGGTCCTGACTTGTCTGCGAGATTGTCGAGGATGCGCCGGATCCATGGGTTGAGCCGAACGACAGTGGGCTGCGTAGTGGCCCATCTTGCCACATCTGAGGCACTGTCGGTTTTTTGCAGGACATTGCCCTTTTAAATGTAGAGCTCCACAATTGCCGCACGTCATGACGTCACGGCGTTCGTTGCGCCACTGCGCATGCGCAGTGCGATCTTGCGGTGGGCGCGCCTGCGCAGTGCGTCTCTCGTTGTGGCCGTTATTTTTGGCGCGCACCTGCGCGGGAGACCGCGAAAAGCGCGGGAAGCGGCCGCTGTCGTCCGGGCCGTGGGTCGGGAAGTAATCAACGGCCTGGATGCGTTCGACGTCGTGGGCGGCCTGGCTTGCCGATTCGACGGCTGGGGACCCCCTCCGTGCCAACTCGGACGCCTGAAATTGGGCAAAACGGCAGGTAGCATTTTCGTGGAGGACACAGGCTTCCACAGCAGACGCTAAGGTGAGGCTTTTTATTTTAAGAAGCTGCTGGCGTAGGCCACTAGAGGCAACGCCAAAAACAATCTGGTCCCTGATCATGGACTCTGTGATGGTGCCGTAACCGCAGGACTGCGCTAGAATCCGGAGGTGCGTCAAGAAGGGTTGAAAAAGCTCCTCCTTACCTTGCAGGCGTTGCTGAAAGAGGTATCTTTCAAAACTTTCATTTACTTCAACTTGAAAGTGCTGGTCCAGCTTGAGGATGACCGTGTCATATTTGGACTGGTTTTCGCCCTCTTCGAACACCAGTGAGTTGAAGACGTCGGTGGCGTGCTGACCTGCGTAGAAGAGGAGCATTGCAATCTTCGTGTCATCCGAGGCACTCTGTTTTTCGGTGGCACGGATGTACAGGTCAAATCGCTGCCTGAAGAGCTTCCAATTGGTACCTAGGTTCCCCGCGACCTGCAACGGCTGCGGTCCGTCGGTGTGGTCCATGTCCAGAATGGCAGGTTAGTAGGCAGGTATCGATCCACTCCTGTACCATGTGGTGTTGGGTGTTCTGACACACAGATGAGCCAACACGGTTGTATATGGTACAACGCTATTTTATTTAAACTTACTATGTACAGTTTTGTCTTTGCACTCTGCACGTGGGGGTTTCCTGCTTGTGATGTTTTAACAGCTCTTTCTTGTTTCTTTGTCCCCAGACCTATTGACCACCAGGTGTCGTGCTCGTGCTTTTTATGTGGTTGGTGTTCTTGTCTGTGATTGGTTGTGGTGTTGTGTGCTCTGATTTGCCTGTTGGTGTGTCCATCATGATGTGTGTGTTTGAATATCATGACAATTCTCACTCCACAGTGTAAATATTCCCCACTTTCTCTGTCTGTTATCTTTGACAAAGAGTCATCGGACTCGCAACGTTAGCTCTTTTCTCTCCCTACAGATGCTGCCAGACCTGCTGAGATTTTCCAGCATTTTCTCTTTCATTTCAGATTCCAGCATCCGCAGTAATTTGCTTTTATCACAGGCACACCCATTCTTCTGATGTGAAATCAGCGTTATCCACATTTTTCACCTTCGTCTGCCAAACTGCACCAGGCACCATAATGGTTCAGACAAACTTTTTGTCGTCGCGGTAACTCAATTGAGCATCAGAAACACCTTCACTGAGCCAATTGATCATAACATCTTTGAAGTTTAAAATTTATTTAATCAAAGAGGAACAACAAATGACAGTTGTATGACCATTATAGACTTTCCCTTGTTAGTATATCATCTAACTGCTTGAAGAGACAATGTAATAAAAAGATTATCGGTTTTCACACGGCTCTCTCAATATCTTACCATAACTTCAATGAAAGGTAGGCAGAAAGCCATGAGTAAGAGTGGATGTGGCCATTCACACAGTTCGTCTGGGGTTATAAAGGACAATCTGAAGAAAATCCACAGGAATTCCAGACGTACAACTTTAAGAACTGAGTGATTTGTCTGGAAATAAATTTCAAATACCCACGGTGTTTCTTTTTTCTTTCTGTCCAAATTGTTTTAAGCCACTATGGGAGCTGTGATAAGAACCAACCCCATTCTTGGCAACTGCCGATCGTCTCCTCTTTAAAAGAATCTTAAAGTTGATTCTCTCAACAGTAAAACTGTTTTCTCTATCCCGGCAATCAGTTTTCGGGCAATCGGGCTTCCTGGATTTTGATTAATGGATTAAAAAAGAAAGAATTATTAGTCATTTGCAAACGGAACCAATTACACAGCACTATTTGAGTTTAAAGTCGTCCTCTGGATAGCCTGCAACCCATGACATTTGTAACAGGGCAGCAAAACAATCTTAGTCCAGGGATCTCGACTGCAGTCAGTTTTCAAGCTGCTGTTGTGTCAAAACCTGAAGGTGTTACCTTGCTTTAATCAAAACTTATTTTTTGAATAATTTTTCTACTTGTTAAAATGTCATCTTAAAATATGCTGAAGCCAAACCAAGGTTGGAGAAATGTCATGCAAATGCATCAAACATTTGTCTACTGATGTCACCAACAGTGATTTTTAGTCTCCAAGTGTTTAATGAAACAATGTAGCACATTATTAAACATGTCGTAAAGGCTAGACTCTGAGGAGCAGCACGAAGCTTAATTGAAACATCCTGATGATATGTCTTACAGTGATGCAAATATTTTGACAACTATTAATTGTAATGCGAGAAGACGGATAAAGGGCTAAAAATGGACCTTTCCGTGATTAGCTGGAAGAAATAAATTGCCAAATAGAACAGCAGGTCAGCGCTGGGATTTCGTTAAACAGGAGATGGAAAGAGTATAATTCAAGCATATTACACCGAAGCTTTCTCAAAGGCCTGAAAATGGACAACTTAGCGGAGACTGATAATGGTGATTAATTCGATCTGAAGCTGTGACCAGTTTTACAAACAGAGCCAACTTCTACCAAGAGACATTCTTTCATTACAGGTTTTTACAAAGCGACCGACCACCCCTTCATGTTGAAATTCCCTCAGTTCCTTAGGCATCACATGCCGCTGGGTGGTCCTCTGAAGTTTGAAGGCATCTGCTTGGTTCTCCACCTTCAAGAGTTCATCCGGCACCTTTCATAGGAGAGGGAACTTGTTTCTCTGTGAATTAAAGGGACATTCCGGTCAAAATTTCAACGAGTGCCAGTTTCACCTTGGGGGTGGGTTTGGAACCGGAAACAGTCCCGTGTCCTATCCTAATGTGTCAATTTGGCTCTGGGAGTATACAGCTTGTGCATTCCCAGTTTGCACAGGCAGCATCGGTGAGAAATGTCCCCTGAAGCTATTTGCATCTTGAACAATTTTCAAACAGTCAAAGGTAATGAGCTGAATTTCGCATTTAGTGCCAAAGCAGCACCACTTACCTTTGACCTCTAAGAAAACTGTCCACAAAGAAGTAGCGATCTCTGTCACATGGATTTAACCTTTCCCGATGTTCGGTTGTATCTGACACTTAAGTCAAAGGGATCTCCAGACATCCAACAATAGTGATGACATCAAGCAAGGCAAGTAGACATTCACATTGAAACATTCTCACAGACAGCAAACCAGGAAGTAAAGATCACTGATTAGAACATAGAACATATAGTGCAGAAGGAGACCATTCGGCCCATCGAGTCTGCATTGACCCACTTAAGCCCTCACTTCTACCCTATCCCCATAACCCAATAACCCGTCCTAACCTTTTTGGACACTAAGGGCAATTTAGCATGGCCAATCCACCTAACCTGCACATCTTTGGACTGTGGGAGGAAACCGGAGGAAACTCACGCAGACACGAGGAGAACGTGCAGACTCAGCACAGACAGTGACCCAGCAGGGAGTCTGGGACCCTGGCGCTGTGAAGCCACAGTGCTAGCCACTTGTGCTACCCACAAAGCCTTCAGGTTTTAACACAATTTTATAAAGACGGAAATAATGATTGAGTTACGTACATGGGATGAACGTAAAAGATGATATGTCATGAAAAGCTGTTAAAATGTATTTCAAAATTAGGTGGATCTTTTTGACAAAGCGGAGAAATTTGACAAATATTCTTCCTGAGGCGAGACTTTCTCTTAACATAGAAAATAGGGGCAGAAGGAGGCCATTTGGCTCTTCAAGTCAGCTCCGCCATTCATTATGATCATGGCTGATCATCCAACTCAATGGCCTAATCCTGCTTTACCCTCATGTCCTTTGATCCCTTTTGCGCTCTCCCCTCCTAATTTGTATTGTAATAATGTGCAGGTATATCGAATTGCTTAGAAATGTTTCAACTACATAATTAGGAAAAAAAGCAAATAAAGAATAATCTGTTTTAATGTTTTGTAGGAAATCACTTAAAGTGAGTATCGCATTTTAAATAGCTTATTTTGGTAAATTTCCAGTCTTTTGGGTACCAATATTTAACAACCAGAGCGATCTATGTGGTTTAGTGGGTACAGAAATAGGACTCGTAGAAAAAACAGCTAATTGAGAAATTAATTCAATTTAAAAATTACAATGATCATTAAAGAATAAAAGAGGTTCCCATAGATAACAGGCTAGCTTTGTAAAATATTAATGCGGTCTACAAAGGACCATTAAATTAGCAATACCAATATTAATTAGCTGTTGCTTAAACTTCATTGAAGCTCATATGTAGTTGATTTAAAAATAAAGCTCAATGGCTTTTTTTTAATAACAATTACATTTCATTATGATGCATGGTTCATTATCTCACTCTAATATATGATTATCTACGTTGTTTCAAGTTATTATTCAAATAATTGGTTTCATTTTCACAATTAAAAAGTATTTCTTGCTGACGATAATGAGTTGAGAATTTGGTATCATCGAGATCAGTGAAATAGATGTTTCTTGGCTTCGGAGAGCAGGCAGCTGCACTTTCCTTGCCCCATGCCCCAGTTGCAACCTACTCATGTAGCAATCATAATAATAAGCGGGCAACACAAAGATGGTGTGGTGTCTATATTCCAGTGAGCAGGTGTGGACTATTTACGTACTGTGATCCCATACCCGTATTTGAGCTTTACCCAGTTTAGTTTTCACGTGGTTGTATTTGGGGTAGTGAGTTAAAACCAGACTCCTGTTTTGTATTTTTTTCCCAGCTCTTAATGGCCCCCAAACTGCTATTGAATTAACAGTGAGGCTAATTGTGCTCCATCAATTAAGTGCAAAGGGGACATTGGGCTGGATTCGTCGGCTGAGCCCGCCGCAAGATCGCCACGGACGGGACGCAGACTCTGTAAAGGTCCATTGACCTCAGGCAGGAATGTCCGGTCGCTGGGCAGACACGGCCGACGAATCCCACCCATCAACTTTGGGTGAAGGCAAATGGACAAAATCCAAACTTTGCTGTCTGAGATGAATCACTCTGCCAGTGCCAGGAACGACACGGTGGGACAGTGGTTAGCACTGCTGCCTTGCTGCGCCTAGGACCCGGGTTCAATTCAAGCCTTGGGTGACTGTCTGTGTGGAGTTTACATCATCCCCCTCCTGTCTGCATGGGTTTCCTTCGGGTGTTCTGGTTTCCCACAGTCGAAAGATGTGTAGATGTGAAATAAACTCAGCACCAAAAGCTTGGGCTTGTCCATTGCAGTCTAAGTACATTTCTTAACAACTTGATAAGTATTGCTGAAAAATGAGACATGCTGCCAAAACCTTTCATGTTCCACTCATCTGGATAGATTTGTGAGGATATCAAATTTCAAAGGGAATCCCCCTTCATATTGATTGGCAAATGGACTCTGATTGATCCAGATGCTGCCATGAAGAATGCAGCAAGGAACAATTATCCCCCAAGCTTTTGTTTAAATTCAAGAAAGGCAAGTCGCTCCGATTCGTTGATGGGTTGCCTGGGGAATGCACCCAGGGTGCAGATGTCTCCCAAGCTTTTGTTTATTGAAAAGGGCAATGCCTGGACGTGTTCTTTCTGATTTAATAATAATAATCTTTTATTGTCACAAGTATGAAGTTACTGTGAAAAGCCCTTAGTCGCCACATTCGCCAGAACCTGTTCGGATAAGCCGGTACGGGAATTGAACCCATGCTGCTGGCCTTATTCTTACAAACCAGCTGTCTAGCCCACTGAGCTAAATCGGCCGAGGATATCAGAGGATAGGTCACTGCACATGAAGGTATGTGGATTCTAAAAAATCTAAGTGAGCCACACTGCGAGCTCGACTAATAATCTTAAATTGGTTCTTCATGTGATTCTGAGCATCCGCAGGATTATTCAATAAGTACTGCCCAATCATGGAATCACATCTAAATATAGAACACCATTTTCTGAGTTTTGCATGCACAGGCTGGTTGAGTATGATCAATATTCTTCCTGTTGGAAACAGCCGATAGGGCATGCTGTTGATATGATCCACCAATCGTTGGGATGTATAATTTGACAGTCTTCCTTCTGTCGTCTGAGTGGAAGACAAAAAGCTTTAACAGCATGTTCCTCTTTTCAGCAATGCTCAAGTTCTGTACTATTATTATTATGTGACAACTTGTTTTAATACAGAGAGTCAACTTGTCTGACACGCAAAATTAACTATTGCAAGCGTGGCGTCTCATTTCTTCAGATTTTAATTGTTGTTGGAGACTTTAGAAAAACTCTTTTGTAGTTTTTCTGAATTTTGCTCTCTCTTAATTCAATATTTCTTTCCAATCCCTTTATTTATCTTTATGTCTCTAAATTGACATTGAATTCACCATTTTAATTTACACTTCCTAATTCAAACCTGGCACTCTACATTTCACAATACTTCAATGTAATTTGAATAGGGTGATACACAATTGCTTACAAAATCTTATGTGCCCTATAGAAGACACTTGACCATTTCTATATGTCACTTTCAACAATTTGCAGAGCAAAGTATTGTCAGTATAAAATCGGAATGAACACACTTAATACTGTTGGTTAGAATATCACAGGATGTTTTGCACCAATATTCTTTCATAAGCAGTGCCCAAATGGACACAATAGTTTATATGTAGCCCTATGAATACTTGTAAAGCTTCAGCACTACTTTTTAATTTAGATTTTGCATCTATAAGCAAACACCTGTATTATTATATTTCCCTTTATGGCCACTAAATTATTCTTTCAATTTTTAGTTGACACTCAAAGCTAAATCAATTTCCCAAATCACTTTCCTTAATGATGACTAATTGAAATTGGATCATTATTTTTAGCACTTAGGTTTCTCAGTAAATATCATCTCTAAATTATATGTCTAATTATGGGTCTATGAATATCTTTTGAATTATTATTCCTTTCTTGACAACATGCATTCCCACTGAAAGATATACAATTCAAACCCAGTTTTCTTACAAGAATTAGGCCTAAACATCAATTGAAACAATAAATAGTGATAACACTGAGGGCTGCAGACAATTTTGACTTGAGGTCAGAATGGATCACAGTTTTGATTTGTCAGCTGTACATGTCTGAGCCAGAATGTTGCCGTGGTAATGGGCCCCTACTGTGGAATACTACCACATTTAGGCTGTGTATTATTCCGTTTTAACTACCATTTTCTTTTAAAACCTTTATATCTTGGATTAGACTTTTACCAAATGAGAACTATGTCCCATAGTGAGCATGTTTAGCCGTGTGTTTCCCATTTCCCGCAGCACCAAGAAACACAATGCTATCAAATGCAACTCCAGTTAGATACGGGGCCTTAGCGGGGAACGCGTGGCCGAGACCACACCTAGTCCCGTTTCCTGTACTGAGGAGCCCCGCTCGCTGAAACTCCTCAGTGTAGGGAGAGATTGGGTTGCCATTTTAAATTGGTGCCCTGACCTCTCAAGCCCCTGACGAGACCCCTGAACCCCCTCAAGCCCCAGCTCACTGTAAAGGGGTCCTGGACCCCACCCTCACCCACACCCTCACCCCCTGTCCGATCACTGCTGTGCAGGAAATGCCAGCTTGGCATCTTGGGCACCTTGGCAGTACCAGGCTGGCACCCAGGTAGCATTGCCAGGCTGGCAGTGCCTGGGTGGCACCAGTAGTATCAGGATACTACCCTGCCCAGAGAACATGCACCTGGGGGCCTCCAATCCCCTGAAAGATCCCCACGAGTGCCGTTTCATCTGGTCCCCGTTTGTGGAGACCAGTGCTAAACGGTGCTCACCTGCGGTCTTTAAGGCAAAGGACCTTGGTTACCTCAGGGAACTGCATATTAAAGTGAAACTAGCTATGTCACTCTTCGATTTGCCAAAAGGTGATTCCACCCACAATGGGCGGGCTTCATATCATGACGTCTTGCGAGATTGTGCTAGATTTCGGGAGGCGTGGTGAGCTGGGTAGATCCCGGGAGTGGGGTCGCCCGTCATTCACTGGCCATGTTCCGCCATGGTGCGCTGCTTTTCGGGTGCAGCATGGCCAATAGATCGCGCCCTAAAACCATGTAGGGAGGGAGAAAAAACTAACTGGAGCATCAGCAGACAGTTTTGCAAAATCTTGCTACTCAGAATTGTCTAAACTATAGTCACCATAACAAATCAGTGGTAAGTTTTTTAAATTCCTGAAGTTGGATGGAAGAAAACATTAAAATAACTTACAATTCCAATAAAAACTCTGACAGCATGCATTAAATTACAAGTCCCATTTCCTGAGGGCTAAAATAAAATATATTCAAGTAGTGGGTTGTGATTAGAGTTACATATTGAACATGACAGGAGAGATTGTGCATCTCCGTTTAATATTTAGAAACAGTACTGTGGGGCTTTTGGCAATCGGACCCAATCTGCAATATCATCCAAAGGACTGCTAGCATTCCCTCCCGCCTGGCTGCCCATTTAGCTGGCACTCCTACATTTCACAATACTTTAGCTGGTGATCAGGTGAGAGACCTCCAAATGATACTGGTGAAAAAAGGGGAACCACTAGATGTGGTGGATTTGGATTTGGTTAGCACTGTGGGCCCCCCCCCCCCGCTCTGGAGACCAGTGCCGGAAGAAGCTCCACGACCTCACGAGGGTTGCCAGGGTAAGTACCCCAAGATTTCCCCCGGGCCACACCCCATCCCTCCCTCCCCCCCACCACGTTTCGCGGGAACCCCCCCCCTGCCCATGCACATTGCACCCGACCCACATGGACAACCCCCCCCCCCCTTGAGAGCTGCCATGGCATGGTGCCCAGTGTCCCTCACTCAGTCATAATGTTACCAACATCTGCACGGCTTGATGTTGACTGTGATGTCACCATCCATGAGCAGAGGGCTTTGGACCTCGCTGGGGGAGCCGCCACCCGGGAGGTAGCGCCATGCCAGATCGGAGGCACAGGACCAAGTGAGACTCCCCTGCCTGGCTACACTCCCACAGCCGGTCACCCCCCTCACACTGCACCCCCTACCAATGCCCCCAAACCCCCACCTCTCAACCCACCCCCTGCCACATACCCCTTCACATCTAACCCCCCTCACATTCCACCCCCACACACTGCCCCCACCACACCCTCACACCCGACTCCACGTGTCTACAGAAACGTGCCTTATTGTGTTCTCCAGGGCCAGGAGTCGATAGTCCAGGGACGTCTCAGACAAGCCCCCGCCGTCCAGCTCCAAGCTCATCCGCCCACAGGGATGAGAGAGAGGAGAAGGAAGACGGACAGGAGGGCCCTCTTCTGAGGCCGGGGCACTGGAGGGGGACGCACAGAGGACAGACAGAGATGACACTGACGAACACAGGCCGGACAGTCAGGACACTGATGGCCGTGAGACGGACGAGGAGAGGGCTGCTGGCCAGGACAGTGGTGGAGAGAGGACGGGGACTTTGGACAGTGACGCACAGAGGGCGGCCAGACAGACGATGGACAGACCGGACACAGCATCTAACATGGGCCGCGGACTATGTGCATCGGTCCAACGATCAACTCAGGAGACCCCAGACCTGGGAACAGATGAGGACCTCGAGTTTGCGTCACTGCTGTCACCCACAACATCCACCATTGCAGATACACTCACCTCGGTTGGCCATTTTAGTGCTGAGCCTTCTGGGTCACTGACTGGTGCGCACCACACAGCCGAACCGGTACAGCAGGTGGAGATAGGAGCAGCTGAAGGGCTGGATGGTCAGAGGGCAGGCCAGGCCCAACACCCAGCTGCCGCCCAGAAGGTTCCGGGTTCCTGGACTGACCAGACCCATCCACAGACCCGATGCCTTTGGAAACCCAGGGAGTGGTCAACGGGATGACGGCCGTCTTCCAGCCTCTGAAGACGCAGTTGGAGGAGTCCATCCGTGTCCAGGAGCAGGGAGTGGCGCAGGTTATGGCTGCCACCCAGGCCGACACCGCACGGGTGGCGTCCGTGGTGGAGGCAATGGAGGCAATGGTTTCGGCCATGGGTCAGGTTCTGCAAGGCGTGGGGCTTCATGTGCAGGCGTCATCCGTGGCCCAGGAGAGGGCTGCCCTCTCACAGGCAGCCATGTGCCAGAGCCAACTGGACATTGCCGCCGCGCTCCGGGGTCTGGCCCAGTCTCAGCAGGCCATCGCTGAGAGCATCGGCTGCCTTGCGCACGTGCTGGATGGCGTCGTACAATCACAACGGGAGGTTGCACAGTCCCTGACAGGGATGTCGCACTCCCTGAGCTCCGTCGCTGTGAACGTTCAGACCCTGGTCGATGCCGCAGCTGACCTCCAGGACTGGCAGCGGCTGGTGTTGGTGCAACAGCGCTTGTCTCCGCTCTCATCACCGTCCCATAGTGAGGCCCGGGGCCCACTGGGCTCCCCGAGGGAGGAGGAGGTTCTGGGGCCCATTCCGGTGATTCCAGCAGGAGAGGTCCCGGAACACTCGGACTCCCCCCGTACTGTCCCTGGTGCATCTGGTGGGCAGCGGGCAGGACAGGGTGGCACCACGCCACCCAGCACGCCTGCCGAGCAGTCTGGCCCATCGAAACCGGGCCGCCCCAGGAAACGCGCGCCGACGGGGAGCCACGTCGCAGGGCAGGAGTCTCAGCAGTCCGCCTCCACTCCTGCTGTACCGTCTGGGGAAACACCAAGGCGTAGTGGTGGGGCCCATAAGGCAAAGAAGTTAGACCCGTAGTAAGTTGGCACGGGTGCAGGCCACTGCTTAGTTCTAGGGGCTAGGGCACTTGTCTGTGAATGTCACGAATAAAGTCCCTGTTGCACAAAACCTAGATGACTCTGTGCTATGTCCGGTGCCTGAGGGGTCGTGAGGGGGACAGAGTGGCGCTGGGGTTGAAGTTCACTACAAAGGTGATGCCGGGTGTGTGTTCCTCCCCCGCCCCCCCCCAAAACCTGTCGCCCTCGGCACACCGATGCCACCTACCCCACATGGGTATGTGATGGAGAGTCCGTGAAGCATACAGGGACCACCCAGGTGGAGGGTTGAGCTATGGCCATGAGTCAGACATTGTCTAATGATCCGGAGCTCACAGCTCATCGCAGAGCGGGTTGTCACCACTCAACATGGCACTGATCACACCCGCTTACACAAGCAACTGTGTGAGACCATCCCATTGTGCCGCAGGTGTAAGTTGCTGTGAAAGTGGTGGCGTGGGCGCTCGGGGTGTTGGACGGTGCAGGAGGTGGGGGGGGGTGGGGGGTGCTGGATGGTGCCTTTGAGCGGAACGGTGGTGCAAGTGCCTTGCTCAGCGATGCCCTCCCCCGAGTTCATGAAATGTGCGCCAAGCCGGTGTCGTCGTGCAGCCTCCCGGTCATGTCTGTGCCCCCCCCCCCCCCTCCCCATCCTCCTCCTACTCCTCATATGCAGACACGTCGACTTCATTGGGCTCCCCCTGTGCCTCCTCCTCCAGGACATCACCCCTCTGCTGGGCAATGTTAAGTAGCACACAGCAGACAACAAACATGCAGCCGACCCTCTCGGAATGGTACTGCAGGGCACCTCCAGAGCGGTCCAGGCACCTGAATCGCATCTTCAAGAGGCCGAAGCACCTCTCCACCACACCCCTGGTTGCTGCATGGGCCTCATTGTAGCGGGTCTCCGCATTGGTCTGTGGCCTCAGTATAGGCGTCATGAGCCACGACCGCAACAGGTAACCCCTGTCGCCCAGCAACCGCCCCTCAGCCGAGGGGGTGATCCTCGAACATTGCGGGGATGTATGATTGCGCCAGTATAAAGGCATCATGCACACTGCCGGAGTACTGGGTGCACACGTGCATGATCGTCATGCGATGGTCACAGACCACCTGAATGTTCAGCGAGTAGATCCCCTTTCTGTTCCTGAAAACTTCGCTGTTCTCCAAGGGTGGGCGCATGGCTACGTGCACCCCATCAATCACACCCTGGACCATCGGTATCCCGGCCACGGTGGCGAATCCCGCTGCCCGGGCATCCAGGTGTGCGTGGTCCTCCGGAAACTGTATGTACCTGTTGGCGATGGCATACAGGGCGTCGGTCAAGGTTCGGATGCACCGGTGCACCGATGCCTGTGAGATCCCGGATAGGTCCCCACTTGGCGCTTGGAACAAACCCGTTGCGAAGAAATTGAGGGCTACCGTCACCTTGACGGTCACCGGGATAGCATGTCCTCCCCCGTTGCACGTGGTGCCAGGTGCGCCATGAGGTGGCATATATGTGCCACGGACTCCCTACTCAATTGGAGTCTCCTCCTGCATGCCCTGTCCGGCAGGTCCTCGAAGGACATGCGGTCACGGTCGACTCGAGGCCTCATGGGGCGCCTCCGGCACCTTGGCACCATCACCTGTTCTTCCACCTCCCCCTGCGCCCCATCAAGATCAGTATCCTCATCCTGTGCATCCCCGACGATGTGGTGGTCATTGTCCCCCTCCGCCTCCTCCTTCATATATCGGGCGTGCGGGCCTGCAGCCTCAGCGGCTGGCACGGGGCCCTCTGCAGCCACTTCCTCTGCTGCAGCCGCCGCTGCCACAGCTGTTCTGAGTCGCCTGCGTCAACGCTGCCGGATGGCCATCTGCAGGGCTGCGGTTCCCGCCACGGCGGCAAACATAGCTGGCTGGTGCGCCAACATGACGATCTGCAAGAGGGAGGGGGGGGAAGAGAAACAACATGGTTAACGATGGCGCTTGGACACCTCGACAGCCAGGTGCCATGGGATACATATGTGCCCCGGTTGCCTGGTCTCGCTGCAGACACGCAGGCACCCTGACCCCTGCCCACAGTCTCCGTCCACCGGCCAGTTCACCCCGTCCCTCCTCATTGCTGCGCCAGTGGCCTTTGCCCATCTGCGTGACCTCAACTTGCGAGCGTGTCTTCGCCACCATCCTGCCATGGCAGGTCGGCGCGGCATGGTATATCCCCCCGTGGTATAATGTGGGAAAATGTGAAGTTGTCCACTTTAGCAGGAAGAATAAAAAATGAGAATGTTGTTTAAATGGGGCTTTTTAAATAGTTGAATTGTTAAATAATTAAAATGTTTAAATAGGGGCTTTTCACAGTAACTTCATTGAAGCCTACTTGTGACAATAAGCGATTATTATTATTATAAATGAAGAGGGGCAGCGGATATCTGGAGTACAGGAGGGATCTGAGTGTCCTTGTCTGTGAATCAGAAAACATCAGCATGCAGGTACAGCAAGTAATTGGAAGGGCAAATGGGATGTTGGCCCTTTTTTTGCAAGGGCGGAGTGGAGTGTTAAAGTAGGGAAGATTTGCTACGACTTAGGGCATAAGTGAAATGGCACCAAGGCTACTGAGTACAATTTTGGTCGCCTTCTACTGGAGGCAATTCAGGTTCGCTAGGCAGATTCCAAGCACTTCTTAAGATCCCTGGCATTGGCCTCCTGCTAGGCTATATCCTGCCGAGCAGTCATTTGTTATCCTTGCCAGGTTAAGGCAGGATTCCTTCCAGGATAATAGTAACAGCCTGGGAGGTAAAATGGCTGGAAATCACACCAACACCATTAACCAATATGGCCCCTTTCAACCTAGCAGCCCTTGGATCTTGTATTCACGCCTCAAGTTATAATTGAGGCTGAAATTTAATTCTCAAATAGCACTCTAACCGTGACCATTAGTGCCATTGAGAAAACTCATAGCTAATTAGTCATTTGTGGAAAGTTCAGTTTCTGAGAATCATTGCACAGTGTTAAGGAGAATTATAAAGGTTAGTTCTGAAACATTCCTCTATTATTTTTAGGTTCCCTGCAAACACGTAATTAAACTCTGTGCATTTTTAAGGGTGCAATTGCACACTTTTATGCATCACTAGTTTATTTGACCCTGTATTTTTCAATTTATTTTAAATGAATGTGAAATATGGAATGATTAGAATAATTAAAAGTGAAAATCCACGACAGGACAAACAGTAATGATTGGAAAAAATATAAGTCACTCTCTTTGTAATCCACAGTGGATCATAATTACAGACGTTTGAGTAAATTACACTGTTTTAGTAATTCTCCCTAATTGTCATCATTTTCACTATTGAACAGATAACAAAAATTGCAATCAAGCGCATTGTACAGAATATAATACAATTCACCGACTAATAAGGAAAACTGAATTCAGATCCTGTAATAGTTCAGGTGAATGAAAACAAAGAATGAGTCAAACAATCAAAGAGGCAAATTGATACAGAAAGGACCAAAAGTGAACAAAAAGGGGAGGAAATGGTGTGAGCAATGCGAATGTTGCATTGCGCTGTGGCAATGCTTCCATAAAATTAGAAATTAGGGAAATTTGGAAACGGGCAGAAATAGATTAATGTCCACGCTGGGAACCTTTTGTTAGTCCAGGCTATGGTCCTGAACTCTATCCCTGGTGGGGCTGATTCCTGCCATTTTCATTAGTCGAGGCATAGAATGTAAGAACAGGGAGGTTATGCTGGAATTGTATAAAACGTTGGATAATAGCAAATTACTGCGGGTGCTGGGATCTGAAACCAAAGAGAAAATCTCAGCAGGTCTGGCAGCATCTGTAGGGAGAGAAAAGAGCTAATGTTACGCGTCCAGATGACCCTTTGTATAAAACGTTGGTTAGGCCACAGCTAGAGTATTCTGTGCTAGGGGCTGTTTAGCACAGGGCTAAATCACTGGCTTTGAAAGCAGACCAAGGCAGGTCAGCAGCACGGTTCAATTCCCGTAACAGCCTCCCCGAACAGCCGACTAGGGGCTTTTCACAGTAACTTCATTTGAAGCCTACTTGTGACAATAAGCAATTTTCATTTCATTTCAGTTCTGGAATCCACATGATAGGAGGGATGTGATCGAACTTGAAAGGGCGCAGAGGAGATTAACCACGGTGTTGCGTGGGCTGGAGAGTTTTAACTATGAAGAGAGGTTGGCTACACGGAGGTTGTTTTCTTTGGAGCAGATAGTGGTTGGGGGACAAAGGTAATTGTCTGAAGTGGCTGGACTCGGGTATGTTATTAACAATTATGCTGATAATTACTGGCCTTGACTTATGGATTTAATGGGTGATCAATGTGGGATGCAACAAATTCATGAAAATCACAGGAAGGACCAGCGTGAGATGCCATTTTTGAAAAGCTAATGGCAGTACAGTGCAAATTGTCCAGTAACAATTGGAAACTTGCAGTTCACTGAGTATCTCATACTGAGTATTTCATGCTTAATAGCAGGTGTGTGTTATTCAGATGCCATTAATTTTTGCAACAAAATCTGGGAATAATTTTCCACAGAATCACAATAACATTTCTAAGTCTGTAGCTGACTGATGGTTTCCTCTCACGTTTCGGAAATGGGTAGCTTATTATGCTGTTGCCAATCTTTTGGCACTTTTCATGAACTCTCATGGAATAAACATTCTGAGATAATAAACAGCTTGGGCGAAATACCTTTGGGACCAAGGGATTTATTTATTTTAAATACATTCAGCCTGTCCAGGACTTTATCTCTGACTGAAGTCCTACATTTTGCGTTGAGAATTTAATCCTTCAGAACACTTACTTCCCCATTCTGTACCTCTATTTCAAGCCGATTTAGAACTTTTGATGTCCTAGTTCTGCTCTGCCAGTCCATTAACTATTGAAAGACTGAAAATGTTTCACTGTTCGATTTTGCTTCTGCAGTAAAGCCCTCTCTAAGGTTGGAATCTTAGCAAAGGGGCGGAAAGCAGGACCTGAACTCAAGTAGGCAGGCCTTGGACGTCATTTTACTGATGGCAGCAATTAAGAGGTGGCCACCATTTTGACTGTTGCTCAACTGAGGGTTAGTGGCGTGTGTCCCAGTACTGTCGCCCCTATAATCAGATGGCTGGCAGCTTGGCAGTACCACCAATAGAGGTGGCCGCTCTTAAGGATGCAGGAAGAGAGTATTCTGAGACTACGGCCCTGAATCTTAACAAAGGAAACTACAATGGTGTGAGGTGCAAGTTGGTTATGGTAGATTGGGAAGCGTTACTTTTAAAAAATAAATTTAGAGTACCCAATTTTTGTTTCCAATTAAGGGGCAACTTAACGTGGCCAATTCACCTGCCTGCACATCTTTTTGGGTTACGGGGGTGAGACCCACGCAGTCACAGGGATAATGTGCAAACTCCAAATGGGTGATGTGTTGGGGAACTCTGGATCTGTGGAGACTGCGTTTACCTTAGCAGTAACATAGACAGGCTACCAACACTTGTAATAGTACAACTCTATTTTATTTAACTAAGTGCTGTTAAACATACTTGCACTGTGGGTCGACACTATGTTAGATTGACTGAAGACCTATGCCTAACCTGACCAGTCTATACTGCTAGCACATGGTGGATGTTTGTGCTACTGACTGCGGGCTCCGTCTGTCTCAGAGGCTGCATCCCAAATGAGCGGGAAAACTAGTGCCCTCTGTCTTTATAGTGACCGTGCCCTAACTGGAGATTGGTTGCTGTGTTGTGTGAGTTGATTGGTCTTGCAGTGTGTCAGTCAGTGCGTGTCTCTGCGCCATCATATACTGATGTGTATATTATGACAATGGGCAGTGACCCGGGACCGGGACCGAATCCGTGTCCTTGGTACTGTGAGGTCGCAGTGATAACCACTGTGCCATAGGAAGCATTACTTAAAATAATGACAGTGGATGGGCAATGGCAAACATTCAATGCACACATGGGGGCACTGCAACAATTGTTTATTCCTGTCTGGCACAAAAGTAAAATGGGAAATTTGGCCAATCCATGACTTAGAAGGGAAATTAGAGATGGTATTCGATCCAAAGTAGAACATACAAATTGGCCAAGAGAAACAACAGCTCTGAGGATTGGAAGCAGTTTAGAATTCAGCATAGAAGGATCAAGGGATTGATTAAGAAGGGGGAAATAGAGTATGAGGGTAAGCTTGCAGGGAACATAGAAACTGACTGTAAAAGTTTCTACAGGTGCATGAAGAGAAGAAAATTGGTGAGGACAAATATAGGTCCCTTGCAGTCAGAAACAGGGGAATGTATAATAGGGGACAAAAAAGTGGCTGAGAAACTAAATACATACTTTGGTTCTATCTTCACAAATGAGGATCCAAATCAGATACTAGAACTGTTGGGGAACACAGGATTTAGTGAGAGGGAGGAACTGATGGAGATCAACAAGAAATGGGGCTGGATTCTCCGATTTGGAGTTGGCCTTCTCCCGACTGTGGCGGAGCTGGACTGAGTCCGCAGCCGCCACGCTGAGTTCTCAACGGATGAAACCACACGCGACCCACGCCGTTGGGAAATCGGCCGGTCGGGGGTGGAGCATCGGGGGGGGTGGGCCTCAGGTAATGGCCTGAGGCCGTGGATACGTGGGCGCGGCGTACTCACAGAGTACGTCACTTTGGAGTGGGTGGAGCATTGCGGAAGCGGCGCTGCCCTTAAGTCTGTCGGGAATTTGGATTCTCCGGCCCCATCACCGAATGCGATTTCAGCGTCAGTGACCAGAGAATCCAGCCCATGGTGTAGGAGAAACTGATGGGATTGGATCCGATAAATCCCCAGGGCCTGATAATCTATATGCCAGAGTACTTAAGGAAGTGGCTCTAGAAATAGTGGATGCATTGATGGTCATCTTCCAGGATTCTATAGACTCTGGAACAGTTCCTGCAGATTGGCAGGTAGCTAATGTAACTCCACTATTTAAAAAGGGAGGTAGAGAGAAAACAGGGAATTATAGATCAGTAAGCCTGATGTCGGTATTGGGGAACATTTTTGAATCCATTGTCAAAGATTTTATAGCAGAGCACTTAGAAAATAGTGGCAGGATCGGACAGAGTCAGTATGGATTTTTGAAAAGAAAACCATGCTTGACAAATCTACTGGAATTCTTCGAGGTTGTAACTAGTAGAGTTGTTGAGGGGGAGCCAGTGGATGTGGTATATTTGGACTTAAAGAAGGCTTTTGACAAAGTCCCGCATAAGGGGCGGGATTCTCCGCAATCGGCACGATGTCCGCCGACCGGCGCCAAAAACGCGCTAATCAGTCCGGCATCGCACCGCCCCAAAGGTGCGGAATTCTCCGCATCTTGAGGGGCCGAGCCCTCACCTTGAGGGGCTAGGCCCGCGCCGGACTGATTCCCACCCCGCCAGCTGGCGGGAAAGGCCTTTGGTGCCCCGCCAGCTGGCGCGGAAATGACTTTGCCGTGTGGCGCATGCGCGGGAGCGTCCGCGGCCGCTCACGGCATCCCCGTGCATGCGCAGTGGAGGGGGTCTCTTCCGCCTCCGCCATAGTGGAGACCATGGCGAAGGCGGAAGGAAAAGAGTGCCCCGACGGCACAGGCCCGCCCGCGGATCGGTGGGCCCCGATCGCGGGCCAGGCCACCGTGGGGGCACCCCCCGGGCCAGATCGCCCCACGCACCCCCCAGGACCCCGGAGCCCGCCCACACCGCCTTGTCCCGCCGGTAAGATAGGTGGTTTGATTCTCGCTGGCAGGACAGGCATTCCAGCAGCGGGACTTTGGCCCATCACGGGCCGGAGAATCGCTGGGGGGAGCCCGCCAACCGGCACGGCGCGATTCCCACCCCCGCCGAACATCCAGTGCCGGAGAATTCGGCAACCGGCGGGGGTGGGATTCACGCCAGCCCCTGGCGATTCTCCGACCCGGTAGGGGGGTCGTAGGATCCCGCCCAAGAGATTAGTGTATAAAATTAAAGCGTGTAGGATTAGGGGTAATGTATTGAAATGGATAGAAAACTGGTTGGCAGACAGGAAACAAAGAGTTGGAAGTGTGGGAGGGTGAGCTGTGAGGAGGATGCAAACAAAGAACAAAGAACAAAGAAATGTACAGCACAGGAACAGGCCCTTCGGCCCTCCAAGCCCGTGCCGACCATGCTGCCCGACTAAACTACAATCTTCTACACTTCCGTTTCCGCCATGGTGGAGGAGGTGCAGAAATCCTTCAGTGTGATTTGGACAAGTTGAGTGAGTGGGCAAATTCATGGCAGATGCAGGATAATTTGGAGGAATACAAGGTTATTCAATTTGGTAGCAAAAACGAGAAGGCAGACTATTATCTGAATGGCCATAAATTAGGAGAGGGGAATAGGCAATGAGATCTGGGTGTCCTCATACATCAGTCACTGAAGGTAACCATTCAGATACAGCAGGTGGTAAAGAAGGCTAATGGTATGTTGGCCTTCATAGCGAGGGGATTCAAGTACAGGAGCAGGGATGACTTGCTGCAATTATACAGGGCCTTGGTGAGGCCACACCTGAAATTTGTGTGCAATTTTGTTCTCCTTATTTGAGGAAAGATGTTCTTGCTCTCACGGGCGTATAGCCAACGTTTACCAGACTGATTCCTGGGATGGCAGGACTGACATAAGGGGCGTCATCCTCCGAGCCCCCGCCGGGTCGGAGAATGGCCGTTGGCCGCCGTGAATCCCGCCCCCGCCCCCGCCGAAGTCTCCGGTACCGGAGATTGGGCGGGGGCGGGAATCGGGCCGCGCCGGTTGGTGGGACCCCCCGCTCAATTCTCCGGCCCGGATGGGCCGAAGTCCCGCCCAGAAATTGCCTGTCCCGCCGGCGTAAATCAAAGCTGGTATTTACCGGCGGGACCAGGCGGCGTGGGCGGGCTCCGTGGTCCTGTGGGGGGGCGCGGGGCGATCTGACCCCGGGGGGGTGCCCCCACGGTGGCCTGGCCCGCGATCGGGGCCCACCGATCCGCGGGCGGGCCTGTGCCATGGGGGCACTCTTTCCCTTCCGCCTCCGCTACGGCCTCCACCATGGCGGAAACGGAAGAGACTCTCCCCACTGCGCATGCGCGGGAAACTGTCGGCGGCCGCTGACGCTCCCGCGCATGCGCTGCATTTCTGCGTCAGCTGGCGGGGCACCAAACGCCATTTCCGCCAGCTGGCAGGGCAACAGACGCCATTTCCGCCAGCTGGCGGGGTGGAAATCCCTCCGGCGCCGGCCTAGCCCCTCAATGTTGGGGCTCGGCCCTCAAAGATGCGGAGCATTCCGCACCTTTGGGCCGGCGCGATGCCCATCTGGCGCCGTTTTTGGCGCCAGTCGGCGGACATCGCGCCGTTGGGGGAGAATTCCACTCATGAGGAGAGTTGAATTGGTTAGGATTGTATTCTCTGGAGTTGAGAAGAATGAGGGTGGGATCTCATAGAAACCTCTAAAATTCTAACGGGACAGATGCAAGAAGGATGTACCTGATGGTGGGTCTGTCCATAACCAGGGGTCACAGTCTGAGAATACGCGGTGGACCATTTAGGATAGAGATGAGGAAAAATATCTTCACCCAGAGAGTGGTCGGCCTGTGGAATTTGATACCACAGGAAGTAATTGAGGTCAAAACATTTTCAAGAAGCAGTTAGATGTAGCACTTAGGGCGAAGGAGGTCAAAGGATATGGGGGGAAAGCGGGATTAGGCTATTGAGTTGGATGATCAGGCATGATCATAATGAATGGTGGAGCAGGCTCGAAGGGCCGAATGGCCCCCTCCTGTTCCTAGTTTCTATGTTTCTAAGAACAGGATGCCTCCTCGCCGAGGCCTCAAAGGCCAAGAAAGGTTTTTAAATTTACCATATGTGCTCCCCGGCAAAAGGCGGATTCATGCTACAGCGGCAGTACCACAGCCACAGGGCAGCCATTGCTACTGTGCTCCTACAATGTGCCATGGAGTGGTCAGGATGAAGGGCTGACTGCCGCTCCTCCTCCACTGAGATCCTTCTGGGAGGAGGCTACGGTTTATCTGACACTGTCCCCGTGCTGCCCCTCCTAATTCTGATTAAATGCCAATGGAGCCTGAAAGTGGCTGTTAATTGACCCCAACCAATTGGTTTAATTAACCGCCTACCTCTGGTTGGTAGGCGATCACGCTGCCGAGGTTTCTGCTGCTGTTTCCCTTCCCACGTCTTCTGTCACCACCTTCCAAAGGGCTCACTTTGCTCTACGACCAATCTTTTGCTGTGTTTGTATGGGATCATTCATTTGCCTACGGCGGCAAGCTTTTGATAATCTTAGCTGTATTTCTCTTCCATAGGATCCCCACAGTGCAGAAGGAGGCCACTCTGCCCATCGAGTCTGCACCGACCCTCAGAAAGAGCTCTCTAACCCAGGCCCACTCCCCACCCCAAGCTTTGGACACTAAGGGATGATTTATCATGGCCAATTCACCTAACCTGCAGATCTTTGAACTGTGGGAGGAAACCAGAGCACCCGGAGGAAACCCACACAGACACGGGGAGAAAGTGCAAACTTCAGACAGGCAGTCACCCATGGATCGAACCCGGATCCCTGGCGCTGTGTGACAGCAGTGCTAACCACTGTGCCTTGGCTGTCCATTTATTTGTCTCTTATGTGTGCATGAAGTGTATTGGGATAGCTTCCTGTTTAAAAGCATTATACAAGTCCTGGTTATTATGAAAGTATAGCGGAGGTGCTGTGGACCTTTGACTGTAGTGCCTGTAGCAGCATGGAGGTCAGAGTACATACTGACGATTTAGAATCATACTGCGTACGAAAGCACAGGGTCACTAAAATAAATTGGAATTTAATTTTGTGAATGACTCTATGTTGATTAAGCGATACAGTCATTAGTTCACGACCAGAATTGCTTTTGCCATCTTTAGCACCTCTCAATTTGGTTGTAATTGAAGAGCAACATTATTAATGATTGTAGTGCACATCTCAAGTGTTTTTTGAAGGCAATTCTAATTGGTACTTTTCAAATGATAAAGTGTTTACTTATCTTTTATATGAATTGATAATTTGTCTCGTCCCTCTGCAAAATATGAAAAGCTATACATGCCAGCACCGCACCATTTCCTTTATCCTAATTAAATATCATTTGTTAAAGGTGCAAAACCCCAAAATGCTCTCCAAAGAGTAGTTATACTTTTTCATGGAAGGTGGATTCAACCTGTTTATTTCGGCTTTCAGCTCGGGAGGTTAGTCCAAATTGACTGAAGAAATTCCCAGTGATTTGATGTGGAATTTACAGTGCTTTCTGACCATAACACATTTGCCACATGGTTTACCAGCAGCATATCCTCAGCAATAACCAGTCCTGACCTCCATGCAGAACATTCTGCTTTTTCTCATTTTTTGAATTTGGAAAAGCCGCATTTTGACACAAAGGTCACTGAAAGAAAACAGCAACAGCAGCAATTTAACTGTAAAAAGTGTCTGGCGGAGTTGGTGGACTGCTTTCCCGCTGGAGAGCAGGTCAAAATCCATTTGTAGCTTTTTCCTCACCACCAGAATCTCTACGGTCAGGGCCTCAGAGTACCGTCTGTCCAACTCCAGTATGGAGTCGACCAGTTGGTGCCTAGCCGTCCTCTCTTCCCTGTCCCTGCTGCTTCGTAAGCGATAATCTCTCCTCTGATCACAGACTTAGATTATCATAGAATTTACTGTGCTGAAGGAGGCCATTTGGCCCAACGAGTCTGCACCGGCCCTAAAAAAGAGCACCCGACCCAAGACCACACCTCCACCCTATCCCCACAACCCCACTTAAACTTTTTGGGCACTAAGGGCAATTTAGCATGGCCAATCCACCTAACCTACACGTCTTTGGACTGTGGGAGGACTCCAGAGCACCCGGAGGAAACCCACGCACACACGGGGAGAACGTGCAGACTCCGCACAGACAGTGACGCAAGCCAGGAATCGAACCTGGGACCCTGAAGCTGTGAAGCAACTGTGCTAACCACAATGCTACAATGTTAGCCTTCAGCACACCCTAGAAGGTGGAGGGTGTTAGTTGTGTACTCATCTATGGCCTGCGACATTTCAGAAGGCCTTGTCGACCAGGAGCGCCGTGTCCAATCTCCACGGGGGGCATTGTGCATGGCCCATCTCCAACCGCACATACATGTAGTGTGGAGCATGTTTGGAGATTACAATCTCGAAATATTCCGTTCTTGCTATCCCTGGAAGCACCAATTTCCCCACTACAAAGAAGCCGATATGGGTGTAGACCCTGATATCTGTGAGAAGAATGAGAACTCCTTCTCTCCTGGGTGTGTGAACCTCCACAGATCAACCGCTCCCTTCTTCTCCAGAAATCACCTAGTTCTCTTGCCATCTTCTCTGTTTTGGAGTTTGACCTGTCCGTCAACGGGTCCTGTACAGAGTTAAAGTCACCCCCACCCCCCCACCCCCCATGATTAGTCTGAGGGTGTCATGTCAGGGATTTACGCGATGGTCTTCTTTATAAATTCTGTGTCGTCTCAGTTGGACATGTACAAGTTCACCAGGATTACTGGTGCCCCCTCCAGGACACTGATGAAGGCATGATGAAGGTATGTAAAATCGCTGGCTCCAACGCACCCCTCCCTGATGAGCTCAACGTATTCTATGCCTACTTTGAGCAAGAGGTCAGCGAGTGCACGCCGTCCACCCTGGAAGCCTCGGACGAACCTGTGGTCACCATTGTAGATGTCAGAGCAGCCGGCTCGAAGGTCAACCTACGGAAAGCCACTGGCCCGGATGGGGTACCCGGACGAGCACTCAGGTCTTGCGCGGATCAGCTGGCAGAGTTATTCAACCTCTCTTTACAACAATCTGAGGTCCCCATCTACTTCAAGAAGATGACCATCATCACTGTACCAAAGAAAAGCCAAGCAAAATGCCTTAATTACTATCGTCCAGTGGCTCTGCCATCATCTTTATGAAGTGCTTCGAAAGGTTAGTCATGGCACGAATGAACTCCAGCCTCCCCGATTGCCTTGATCCACTGCAGTTCGCCTACCGCTGCAACAGGTCCACAGCAGACGGCATCTCCCTGGCTCTGCACTCAACACTGGAACACCTAGATTACAAAGACACCTATGTCAGACTCCTATTTATTGACTACAGCTCAGCCTTCAACATTATTATTCCTACAAAACTCATCTCTAAACTCCTTGGCCTGGGCCTCGGCTCCTCCCTCTGCGACTGGATCCTGAACTTCCATAGAATTTACAGTGCAGAAGGAGGTCATTCAGCCCATCGAATCTGCACCGGCCCTTGGAAAGAGCACCCTACTTAAACCCCACAACTCCACCCTATCTCCCTTTGTCCCCGTAACGCAATAATCCATCTAACCTTTTTGGACACTAAGGGCAATTTAGAATAGCCAATCCACCTAACCTGCACCTCTTTGAACTGTGGGAGGAAACCGGACCACCCGGAAGAAACCCACGCAGACACGGGGAGAACGTGCAGACTCCGCACAGACAGTGACCCAAGCCGGGAATCGAACCTGAGACCCTGGAGCTATGAAGCAACTAGGCAACAACATCACCACAATCAGTAAGGATAGGCAACACCTCCTCCATGATCATCCTCAACACTGATGCCCCACAAGGCTGTGTCCTCAGCTCCCTACTATACTCCTTATGCACCTATGACTGTGTGGCTAAATTCCCCTCCAACTCGATTTTCAAATTTGCTGATGACACCACCGTAGTGGGTCGGATTTCAAACAATGGCGAGTCAGAGTACAGGAATGAGATAGAGAATCTGGTGAACTGGTGCAACGACAATAATCTCTCCCTCAATGTCAACAAAACGAAGGAGATTGTCATTGACTTCAGGAAGCGTAGAGGAGAACATGCCCCTGTCTATATCAATGGGAATGAAGTAGAAAGGGTCGAGAGCTTCAAGTTTTTAAGTGTCCAGATCACCAACAACCTGTCCTGATCCCCCATGCCGACACGATAGTTAAGAAAACCCACCAACTTTCTCAGAAGACTAAGGACATTTGACATGTCAGCTACGACTCTCACCAACTTTTACAGATGCACCATTGAAAGCATTCTTTCTGGTTGTATCACAGCTTGGTATGGTTCCTGCTCTGCCCAAGACCGCAGGAAACTACAAAAGGTCGTGAATGTAGACCAGTCCATCATGCAAACCAGCCTCCCATCCATTGACTCTATCTATAATTCCCATTGCCTCTGAAAGGCAGCCAGCATAATTAAGGACCCCACGCACCCCGGACATACTCTCTTCCACCTTCTTCCATCAGGAAAAAGATACAAAAGTTTGAGGTCCCGTACCAACCGACTCAAGAGCAGCTTCTTCCCTGCTGCCATCAGACTTTTGAATGGACCTACCTCATATTAAGTTGATCTTTTCTCTACATCCTAGTTATGACTGTGTGGTAAACCACTGTAATATATAATATGTGTATTGTGGTAAACGGCCACTGTATTACATGTAATGTGGTAAACCACTACCCGATGGCTCCGCCTCCCCTCGGGCCCGGTATAAAGGTGGCTGGTCTCTGCCTCTGACCCAGTTCGGGAGGCTTTCTGTTTAGTTTATTAAAGCCTCAGTTACATTCACTACTCGTTTTGTGTTCATTGATGGCATATCAATTTAATAAACTAAACTTCTAAGACGAATTCATCGCTCAAGCCTGATCGCCTGGAGCTGGACCCACAGGCAGCCAACGCCACTGCAACATTCGAGCACTGGCTAAGCTGCTTCGAAGCGTAACTCGGATCCTCCACCGAAGACTTAACCGACCTCCAAAAGAAGCAGATCCTCACCGCACGGGTGAGCCCGCACGTTTTTCTTCTCATCAGGGACGCCCCCTCGTATACGGAGGCGATAATGCTGCTGAAGGGACAATATGTAAAGTCTGTAAACAAGGTGTATGCTAGGCACCTTCTTGCCATGAGGCGACGACGCCCTGGGGAATCACTAGCAGAATTCCTGCGTGCCTTGCGGGTACTCAGCCGGAACTGTGATTGCCAGGCAGTATCGGCTACCCAACACGTGGAGCTGTTGATCAGGGACGCCTATGTCGCAGGCATGAAATGGCACATCAGACTGTAACATTACATTCTGTAGTCTCTCCTTCCTGCCCTATGTACGGTATGCGTTGTTTGTACAGCATGCAAGAAACAACACTTTTCACTGTATACTAATACATGTGGCAATAATAAATCAAACCAAATCAAACACTGCTGACCATGACCTACCTCTTCATCATGGTGAATGTGGTCCTCTTACTAAGCAGTATGGCTAACCCCCTGGCTCTCGTCCCATAGCATAAATGGTACGTCTGTCCCTCCCAGCCCTTTCGTACCCGCAATCAGTTCTTCTCCCTCAGATGCGTCTCTTGGAGGAAAACTATGTCGGCTTTCATACTTTTCAGCTGGGTGAAGACTTTGGATCTTTTTACTGGACCGTTAAGTCCCCTGACGTCCCAGGTGATTATCCTGATGGTTTTTTTCGTCTCCCCCCCTCTCCTACGGGACCAACCATATTTAACTTTTTGAATGCGTCCCTGCCCTCCGAAGTTTCCCTTTGTTCGGAACCCATCCAAAATGGCCGCTGTCACCGTACTCACCAAGTGGCCAGGCCCCTGCACTCCAGCATTTCCCTTTGTCCAGGGGTCACCCAACATGGCCACCAATTATGTGTACGCCATGTTGGTGAGACCTTGCACTCCGGGATTTCCCTTTGTTTGAGGACGCTACAACGTGGCTGGTCGCGGTGCTATTTTGTTCCTTGTTACCTCATGCAGCTTGTTGTAGCCAGCCTAGTGTCCTTCCCCGCTTTTGTCCCTTTGTTCCCCCTGTGGTCCTGCTTCTCTCCCCTTCTGCTATGCCTCCCTTCCCTTGAATTGTCGCCCCCTTCAATTCCCCCCTCCCTCCGTCTACCCCCTAGTTATTCCCCGTTTGGTGATATACACGCCCCCCTCCGCCCCTCATTGCCAGATGCTCTCTCCCCAGTGAGAGATGCGCCGTGCCCCCCCCCCCCCCTCACTCATACCTCATGGCGCTAGCTTTCCTGCTATTGTGGTGGCCCCCCTCCTGGGGTCGGCCAGATCCCCTCTTAAGCCCACTGCTTTGATTTCTTATCCTTATCCTCGCCTGTACTCTGCTGCCCTTGCCCCCTCCTTTCTGTGCACTGGTTCCCAGGTTCAGAGCGAGACGGTACAGTCCCGCACAAATTGTCTTTTAACATTCTCCGCATGTCTGGTGTCTGCCTCGTCTTTGCATCCTCTGCTGTTTCTCAGCCCGTTCTTGGGGCTGGTTTAGCACAGGGCTAAAGAACTGGCTTTTAAAGCAGACCAAGGCAGGCCAGTAGTTCAATTCCCGTACTAGCCTCCCCGAACAGGCGCCGGAATGTGGCGACTAGGGGCTTTTCACAGTAACTTCATTTGAAGCCTACTTGTGACAATAAGCGATTTTCATTGGATTTCATTTTTTCATTTTGGACAAAATCATCAGTGTCCACAGGGGCCGTAAAATAGTGCCCCTGCCTTGGTATGTGGCCCGGGGTCTGGCTGGGTACAGCATCCTGAACTTTACTCCGCTCCTGTGCAGGCTGACTTTGCATTATTCATTTCTGCCCGGCTCTTTGCCAGGTCTGCCCCAATATCTTGGTATACCCTGATCTTATGACCCTCCCAGTTGTAAGCCTTCATTTGTCTGGCCCTGCGGAGGATTTTCTCTTGGTCCTGATATCGGTGTAGGTTGGCGATGATCACCCTTGGCTGCGCCCCTTGGCTCTGTTGATCTCCGGTAGGTTGGGAAAGCTGCCCCTCCTCACTAGGTTTCCCTGGGCCACATAGTCTGTTGGGTCCCTGCTCTCGGTTCCCTCTGGCAGTCCCACTCTCCTGAGGTATTGGAGCCTCGATCGGTTCTCCTGGTCCCCCACCCTTCCCTTCAGGTACCCTGGGTTGCCACCAACCTCTTTATTTCCACCTCCAGGGTGATGGTCCGGTCGCTCTGGTCCATCAAGGCTTTTTCCAGGTCTTTAATTGCATTTCTCCTTAACCGTTGCCTTGATCTCGACCTTGATCTCGTCCTTCATTCCTTCATCTGTTTCATGAGAAACCTCTTCCATCCATCTTCCCAGCGGTGGGTGTGGGGGAGCTCGTCTTACGGGTTGCTGGCCTCCCTTTGTCGGGTGTGGCTCGGGACCCCCTGTCTCGGGGTCCACTAATCCGCTCACTCATTTCTCTTGTCGTTTGCAGCAGATTTTGGTTTCTCTGTGGCCTCTGGAGCTTCTGCTTTCCAGCATTTCTCCTTGTTTGTGTGGTAGAGGGTGAGCGGATGTTTTTGTCCGATTTCTGTGGACTAATTTTGGTTAAATGTGCCTATTTTCTAGCTCTTTGGAGGAGAACCACGTTGTGTGCGTCTGCTCAGCACATCGCCATCACCGAAAGTCTTTAACCCCATCTAACATTTGGACACGAAGGGGCAATTTAGCATGGCCATTCCACCTAACATGCACATCTTTGGACTGTGGGAGCAAACCGGAGCACCCGGAAGAAACCCACGCACACATGGGGAGAACATGCAAACTCCACACAGACAGTCAGCCAAGGCTGGAATTGAGCTGGGTACCTGGCATTGTGAGGTAGCAGTGCTAACCACTGTGCCACCTGTCATTTGGATGGCTTTTCTGACTAGTCTGACTGATGCTGGGTGGCAAGGCGCAGTTTTTGTATGTTTAATACTGCTGCGACTGGTGAAGTTTTGAAATTCGGTACTTGTGAATACGGTTCCATTGTGTGATACAATGAATTCAGATAATCTGTGAGTTGAAAAGCATTGGCATAATCTTTCGATGGTAACATGTGATGGCGGTGACTTCATCTCAAAAATCTCCATCCATTTAGAGTGTGCATCAATCATGGTGTGCAGCACGGTAGCATTGTGGACAGCACAATTGCTTCACAGCTCCAGGGTCCCAGGTTCTATTCCGGCTTGGGTCACTGTCTGTGCGGAGTCTGCACATCCTCCCCGTGTGTGCGTGGGTTTCCTCCGGGTGCTCCGGTTTCCTCCCCCAGTCCAAAGATGTGCAGGTTAGGTGGATTGGCCATGGTAAGTTGCCCTTAGTGTCCAAAATTGCCCTGAGTGTTGGGTGGGGTTACTGGGTTATGGGGATGGTGTGGACCTTGGGTAGGGTGCTCTTTCCAAGAGCCAGTGCAGACTCGATGGGCTGAATGGCCTCCATCTACACTGTAAATTCTATGAAAATCTATGGGCTCAAACATTGTGGCCAGAAATGGGCCAACATCGCCAAAATGGATTCATCCTCATGGCTGGCCAGGTCCTTCCCAAGGATGTAATGGGCTGCAGCTGGCAATGATTGTTGCAATTGGCACTGTTGACAGTGCCTGACTAGCTTTTTGATTAAAAATATAATAAATATCAGAATCAATAGATGTCAGGCACTTTCACATTGTGTACTTGTAACAGCTTGGCAGATTGGTTACTTGGCAGTCTTGACTTAGCTCTGCGCTATTTAATCAAATGTCCTTTTTTGTGACAATAATAACACTCAGTCTCCTTAAGCCTACATGATTCAGGAGCATAGTTATCCCGAGATCTGTAACATTTCACTTTAAAAATCATTGCCTGATTGCCTCTGCTATATCTCTTTGTTCTGTGCGTGATTGGAAATATTTCCCGTTTTGTGGTTGCTTGGACAGTTTTGGAGCCACAGCTAGTTATAGGTTCCCATCCTAATTGGTATACGGTGCCATTTTCTGCACTCATTTTTGGCCCTTTCCATGGCCAGTGCGATCTCCATTGCCCGGTTGAAATTTATGTTGACTTCTGCTAGCAATCAGCACCGTGTGGCATTGTTGCTCACATCGCAAACTAACCGTCCCGCAGCATATCACTGAGGATTGCTCCAAAATCTGAATGCTCTAATAATTGCTTTCATAGAATTTACAGTACAGAAGGAGGCTATTCGGCCCATCGAGTCTGCACCGGCTCTTGGAAAGAGCACCCTACCCAAGGTCAACACCTCCACCCTATCCCCATAACCCAGCAACCCCACCCAACACTAAGGGCAATTTTGGACACTATGGGCAATTTAACATGGCCAATCCACCTAACCCGCACATCTTTGGACTGTGGGAGGAAACCGGAGCACCCGGAGGAAACCCACGCACACATGGGAAGAATGTGCAGACTCCACACAGACAGTGACCCAAGCCGGGAATCGAACCTGGGACCCTGGAGATGTGAAGCAATTGTGCTAACCACAATGCTGCCGTGCTGCCCACAATATAAATTGCGATCAATTTGCCTGGGGTGCTCACCCTCGATTTGAATCTCTCGGTTACGACTGATTGTTTGGGTTGAAAATGATTCTTCATTAAATCCACAAACTCACTGAATGATTTGAAATTGGGAGCACTTGGGACTGTGATGTTGCGAATCAGAGTCTGAGTTCCAAGGAGCTCAGAAGAATTATTTTGCGCTTTGTCTCCTCCCCTATTTTGCTTACCTTGAAATAAAACCTGAGGTACTTGATGTATTGACTCCAGTCCTCTGTGGAGGAGTTGAATGGATCTAAAGAGAAGCATTCTGGTGAGTATATATTTTTACCCTTCAATCTTCATTTAAACGCGATACTCACAGGCATAGTCCTAGAGGGAATGCCAGGATTGTGTATTACATCAAGAGATGAGAAGGTGTCCTCCAAGGGATTTCTTAATTTGAACAATCAAACTTTATGTGCAAGGTTGATTCATTATTCGTATTGTTGTGGGAAAATCAACCACTTCAGGAGTCAGACTTGCTGTGTTCAAATAAGTGCAGTTTTATTGTTCACGAAGCTTCGGGAGAAAGCGTACATCCCCGCAGTACAGTAGCCAGCCTTTCTCGTGGTTTGAATGGCAGTCATTCATTTTATACTTTGGATTCACAATGGGCCCAGATACAAAACAATTATCACCTTGTTATCTTTCAACATTTTATCGATTGTACATCACTATTTGTAAGCGTTTTGCCATTTACACATGGTTATAGTTAAAGAGGTTTTACAGGTTACAGGTAGCAGCAAGAAAGTTGTCGATTGTCCCTTTGTTTTAGGAAATGGCCCAAGACATACGTATTAGCATATCATTGTGTACACCTTGGCTGAAGTCAGCTTTATTCAAGTGGTGTCCCGCATTTATGTATTTCTTAATCTTCCTGCCTGGCTCCCTTTGTCCTGGATCTGTTCCTATCTGTCCCACTGGCACCCCGCTGGGCTCCAGGCATCAGTTATGTCTGCTTTATTCTCTGTGTCTCCATCCTGTGTGTCAGGCAGCCATCTTCTGTGCCAAGTGCCCTTCTGAACCATGTCCCACTTCAGTATGCTTTGAGCTAGTCCATAGTACACTCTTCCTAACCATGAAAATTCCAGGATATTCTCCATGCCACATGACTCATCTTTAGTAAGGTTGCTCTTAAAGTAACAATCACTACCTTCCCGATATCCACTGACTCACTTGTCTATCAAGAATCCATCTAACACATCCTTAGAAATATTCAATGACTCAGCCTCCACTGCTCTCTGGGGTAGAGAATTCCACAGACCAATGGCCCTCTGAGGGAAAATAATTCTATCTCTGTCTTAAATGGAAGACCCCTTATTTTTAATTGGTGTCCCCTATTTATCATCTCTCCCACGAAGGGAGAAATTCTGTCAGCATCCACCATGTCAACTCCCTTCAGGATCTCCATTGTTTCAATAAGATCATCTCTCATTCTTCTAAAAGCCAATGGATACACACCCAACCTGTCTATCCTTTCCTCATAAGATAACTCCCTCATCCCAGGAATTAATCAACCATTCTCGGTGCTGCTTCTATTGCAGTTATATCCGTTCCTGAATAAGGCGAGCAAAGCTGTGCTCGAGATATGGGGCGGGTTTCGCCAATTGGGCTATGTCCCCACTCCAGCGTCAAAACGCGGGCGTTTCACTCTGGACTTTCTTCAAGAAAGTCCAGAGTGATTCTCCTACCTGAAGGGGGCTAGCAGGGCCCCGGAGTACTCCTCGCAGCTCTGCCTGCCGATACGGGTCCCTGCACGTCCGGTCGGGAGTCCACGCATGCGCGTGGCGGCGGTCTTTGGCCACGCTGTCGGGCACTCGGCCAGTTTTCGTCGGTGAATCGCGGCGGGAGAGGGGGGGGGCTCTGTCAATGCCCCCCTATCCACGCTGTGTAGAATGTGCGGCGTGATTCGTGGCGACTGCAAAATTGCGGGAGTGGGGTTGCGCCGGTTTTCACCGTCACCGCCCATTCTCCGCCCGCTCCGCTTGCGACTTCGGCGTGGAGGCTCGGAGAATCCCGCCTTTGCAGACTTCTTACATCCTCTTCAGAACTGACTCTCCTACTTATCTTTGTGTCATCAACAAATTTAGCAGTTCCATGTGTGTTTGTCATCCAATTAAGGATGGCAGGCAGGCACCCGAGGATGGAAGGCCAATAGCAGGCCTTCCCGCCCCGAGCAATCAGCAGCCCCATTGTCAGAGATGGGAGCTGCCAAAGTAGGGAAAAGAGATCAGGGGCGAAATTCTCCTACCCGCCCCGCCACATTTCTGCGCCGACCGGCCGGCGGGAGTCTCCGTAACACCGGCCAGTCAATGGGGTTTCCCATTGTGGGGCACCCCCACGCCGTCGGGAAACCCCCGGGCGCCGGCAAAACGGAGACTCCCGCCGGCGGAGAATGACGCCCAAGGTGCTTCAAAATAGAAGACTTTTTAATAAAGGTTCAAAAATAATTTGCCATAACTGCTCCTGTGGACGAGGAGCCCTCAGCCTCAGAACATTGACCTTAATTAGAATAGAATAGAATCTCTACAGTGCAGAAGGAGGCCATTCGGCCCATCGGATCTGCACCAACCCTTTGAATGAGCACTCTAGCTATTTACCTCCATCCACCCTGCCCTATCTCTGTAACCCCATAACCTAACCTGCGCATCCCTGTGGGAAGAAACCAGAGCACCTGGAGGAAACTCACGCAGACACTGGGAGAATGTACAAACTCCACACAGTCACCTAAGGAAGGAATTGAACCTGGGAGCCTTGTGCTGTGAGGCAGCAATGCAAAGCACTGTGCCACTGTACCGTCCCTTAAAATGTTTTGCTCGGCACTCTGCTGCATCTAGGCTGTTAGTTGTCAATACCACCATGCCCAAACTGGCATGTTACAAAATTGCCCAGAAATGGGAACATACCAGCAGACTGGCATTCTGGCCGATGACAGGAAATTGTGGTCTCGGATATCTCCAGTCCTGTCTTCTCTCGGGATCAAACACTGCCAAGCAAATATTGGGTCCCATATTAGGACTGGAAGCAGGAGATTCTGGCTTAGGGAGCTCCCCCACCTTAATCCTGCCTGCTACCCATCCTTGGCCAAGTAAGAAGTGTACGAAGATTTGTCCACTAAAGACCATTGAGGAAATGCCTAGAAATAGGGACATCCCAAAGTAACAAGGGGCTGGATTCTCCGACCCCCCCCGCCGGGTCGGAGAATCGCTGGGGGCTGGCGTGAATCCCGGGCGAAATTCTCCTACCCGCCCCGCCACATTTCTGCGTCGACCGGCCGGCGGGAGTCTCCGTAACACCGGCCGGTCAATGGGGTTTCCCATTGTGGGGCAGCCCCAAGCCGTCGGGAAACCCCCCGGTGCCGGCAGAACGGAGACTCCCGCCGGCGGTGAATGATGCCACCCGCCCCTGCCGGTTGCCGAATTCTCCGGCACCGGATATTTGGCGGGGGCGGGAATCGCGCCGCACCGGTCGGTGAGCCACCCCACCCCCCGGCGATTCTCCGGCCCGCGATGGGCTGAGGTCCCACTGCTGGAATGGCAGTCCCGCCGGCGAGAATCAAACCACCTCTCTTACCGGTGGGACCAGGCGGCGCGGGCGGGGGTGGGTGGGGGGGGGGGGGTGGGGGTGGGGGTGGGGGGGGGGGGTGGGGGGGGGCAGGGGGGGGGGCGATCTGGCCCAGGGGGGGTGCCCCCACGGTGGCCTGGCCGGCTATCGGGCCCACCAATCCGTGGGCGGGCCTGTGCCGTGGGGGCACTCTTTTCCCTCCGCCTTGGCCACAGCCTTCACCATGGCCGATGCGGAAGAGACACCCCCCCTCTGCGCATGCGCGGGGATGACGTCAGCAGCCGCTGACGCTCCCGCGCATGTGCGGACTTCCACCGGCCGGCGAAGTCCTTCGGCCCTGGCTGGAGTGGCGCCAAAGGCCTTTCCCGCCACCGATCGGCGGGCAGACCTGCGCCGTGGGGGCACTCTTTTTCTTCCGCCTTTGCCATGGTCTTCACTATGGCGAAGGCGGAGGAAACCTCCTCCCCTGCGCATGCGCGGGGATGATGTCAGCAGCCGCTGACGCTCCCGCGCATGCGCGGACCGCGTTGCCCAGTGAAGACCTTTCGGTCCCGGCTGGCGTGGCGCCAAAGGCCTTTCCCGCCAGCCAGCGGCGTGCCAACCACTCCGGCGCGGGCCTAGTCCCTCAAGGTGAGGCCTTGGCCCCCTAAAGGTGCGGAGAGATTCGCACCATTGGGGCGTCCCGACGCCGGAGTGGTTCCCACCACTCCATCCCACCGGGATCCCCCACCCTGCCGGGTAGGGGAGAATCCCGGCCAAGATCTCCAATGTTTTACAGGTAACTCCAATGATGTACTTTCATAATAACAGCGGAAGACCATGCAATAGGACAGATACTGTATGAGAGCCAATCTTATCTGGAGGCATTGCACAATGAACAGATGTGTCTGAGAACCAGCAACATTGTGTTACAAATCCCGAGATGAGGAAATATTTACCTTTGTTGACATCCTAAGTTGAGTATGCAAGGGTCACACACCGCCCTGCAATTTAAAGTGTATTTGAACAAGAGTGAGCGAGCCGTGGCAATGAGTGCAAAATCTTCCTGACGTTATCAGTTTAAGGCTCAGGTTTCTTTTACTCCTGCAACCTATTTATTGCTGGCATTTTCCCATCTCAAGCCTAAGTCCTGTTGAGGTGGTGGTGGTTGGGGGGGGGGGGGGGGGGGGGGAGGGACGGACGAGTAGTCTGCCATCCTATCCACACGCCATATTGAAGAGGTGCCCAACATCACTGACTCACTATTGAAAAAAAGGTGAACCTTCTGTAAATGAAGCTAGATCTCTGGTGCACACTGAGACCGGAAGATGGACCTCCCGAGAACGATGATGGTTCTCCAGGAAAATTCTGAATCTGGAAGATGGACCTCAGCCTCCAGGGGGTTTCCCGATAAACAATGGTGGGCACTAGCGAAAGTTCCCACTGTATATTCACGCCAGAGTAAAAACGCTGCTGAATTCCTCCCTCCCCCACCTGCCAATGAACCCGCCGGCAGAGGGTTGGGAGAATTTCACCCAATGTCTTGTTTATCAGCTACCTGCCTGAAATCCTGGGAAATAAGCAACTGGACTACTTAACGCCGGCCAAAACCAATTCAATTAGAGGCTGACTGCCAGATCCAAGATAAATTGTAGGCAGTAGGAATATTTAAAAATACTCGTTCGTGGGATGTGGCGTATCAGAAAGGGGAGAAGACCTAAGCCAAGTAGAGACCTGGACATTTCTTATGGGTCCTCAATAATTGATGGTCAGTGTGTGTGAGAATTGCACCCAAACACTTTCTCTTTTCCACATGTCTGGGCCCAAATCTCTTATGTAGAATTGTGTAGAATCATGAGTGAAACTGATTTTCTGGTGCAACACACATAATGAATTTTACAGTGAGTACATACAAGACTTGGCAGCTAAGTTCCGCTTTGAAATAAATACAAATGCTGTTGAAACTGCATGACTTCTTTATGCAATGTTAATTTATTCAATTAATTTCCTGTCCATTGACCAGGTATGCATTGTCCAGAAGAGAGATACAAAGAAAATGTATGCTATGAAGTACATGAATAAACAAAAATGCATTGAGCGTGACGAAGTGCGCAATGTTTTCAGAGAACTGCAGATAATGCAACGACTGGAACACCCTTTCCTTGTGAATCTCTGGTAAGTAACTTCTTGTAATAATTAAAAGAGCTTGTGGAATGTGGAGATGGCAAAGCATGAAACTTTTAGACAAATTATAATATTTTATACACTGCAAGTGCTTCTAAATGTTAATTATATTTAATATAATATATAAATTATATTTAGTCATTTGAATGCAAAAAGTATTTACATATTATTAGCTTGTTATATATAAAGGGCCCCAGACTTGAGTATGGAGAATACAATTTTGAAGTTTGCAGATTATGCAAAACTTGGCAACACAGTAAATAGTGAGCTATTTAGCTGTAGACTTACGAGGGGCATCGATAGACCAGTGAAATGAGCAGACACTTAACAACAGCAAGTTAATGTAGGTGAGGTTTTAATTCCCTCCATGGTCTGACCCTCCCTATCTTTGTAATCTCATCTAGCCCCACAACCCTCTGAGATATCTGCACTCCTTTACGTCTGGCCTCTTGTACACCCCCTGGCCTAGTTGAATTGTACACCGTTAGTGGCTTTGCCTTCAGTTGCCTCGGCCCTAGAATTTTATTTCTATATCTCTCCGCCTCTCAACCGCCCTTTCCCCCTTTGAGGGACTCCTTAAAACCTACCTCTTTAACCAAGCTTTTAGTCAACTGACCTACCGGGTGAATTTAATGCGCTCTCCCAAGACCTTCCCCCCCTCTAATTGAGAAGTGATAAAGGAGCAGGAATGTCTAGCAGGAGCCTTTATGGTGATGTGAATGCAGTTAATGGCTGCAATTGATGTAAAAGCCTCCAGCTCTATCTAGTTGACTTTAGATAGCCTGTGTGAAAGAGCTGTAATTCCCTTTTGGAACATTGCATCTGTGAAGACCTTTGTATAGTGGTGTGCAGCAGGCTATGTGATAACATTAAGGTTTCCACAGCTTGCCGGGGAGGAGTCAGTTGTGAAAAGATTCAGTGGAACAGTCACCTACAATGTTGATAGGCCTCCAACACAATTGGATGAGATCTCCACAGCAAGCACGTCACAGAGTAATGTGATCGTGGCTCTTCATAGCCTGAGTATCCTCCTGCACGGAGTCTCCACAATTCCAGGTGTTTGAATCTCTGCCTGTGGACTCTAGAGGTTGCAGAAGACCGCCTGTGCCTCCACTGAGGGTCTCTGAGTACCTCCTGACCCTTGGGATCTGCGCTGCCCACTTTTTGCAACATCCTGAGCCTCCTTCTCTGTCCTTCTCCCTCTTACCCTCTTCCTCCCCACCACTGGAGATTGTGTCTCCCATAGGGACCACAATACCCAACTGTCTCAGAGAATTTATAGCCCTTGGTGGATAATCAGGCTACAAAAACAAAACATTCAGCGGAGGACTCCACAGCAGAGAAAAGGCCTCCACCTCAAGTAATCTCAAAGTGGATAATCTGCTCATTCAAATGAGCACTCCCTGTAGTCACTAATGTGTTAACTGCAAAGCTGAGACTCTGTTCTCAGCTGCAGTTTTCAAACCCACCCAAGCAAGCTGTGCCATTAAAAACAGAATCACTACATGGCTTGATTCTCACCTTGAAGGCATATTATTGCTTGCAGAGCATATTGCGACTCAAATAGGTCCGTAATGACCTCAATGACATGGTTAATTAACATTTAAATAACATAGATGGGTTTCCGACTTTTAGCCGTGCTCACATGTGTTATTACAAACCGGCGGGATGACGTCGGAAACGGAGTCTGATGCCATCATGCCCAACGTTATGTTTGGACCTGCGGAAATCGCTCCCGATCTGGGAGTGTATTATTTAGCCCAATGTTTCTTTATGCAGCTCAGTGTCATTCTTTGTGTTCAAATGCTCCTGCCAATCGCCTTGAGGTGTTGCATTATGTTAAAGATGATCTTTAAATATAAGTTGTTGTTGCGGGAGTGTGAAGTCATGCACTTTGGGCCGGACAGTATGGAGATGCAGTGTAAATTGGAGACTGGTGGTTCAGATTTCTTAGGAACTCTGAAAATACACTTGTACATGTGCTTGAAGAGAATTTATTTGCAAGTTTATGGGGAAAATGCTGAGGTGTGGGACTGGATTGGGCAGCTCTTTCAAATAGACCCCTTCTTCTGCTTTCTATGTTCCTCTGTTTTATTCAATTATTTCTTGATGCGTGGAGATGAAAAATGCCTCTGGTGCAATCATCTGCTCTATACAAAATGCAAGTCGCTGTCAAAAATGACTGTAGGGGACTTCTGGTGGTGGCGATGAGCGAGTAATTCGGTGGTTCTTGCAGGATTTGTGGACCTGGTTTCCCGTTTTTTCGGGACTGTTGAGCGCTGGGATAGACGGCCACGGAAATGCTGGTTAACGGGCAGCGCTGCATGGAACCGCAGGAGAGCAGAAAGCAGCAAAAACGGGAGAGGAAAGGCCAAAGGCAAAGTGCATTGAAAGCTGACCCGGGAGCAAAGATGGCGGACCTACAGACCTCGGACCCGGCGATCCAGTTAGCGCGAGAAAATATGCTGCAGGTGATTAAAAGCAATTTTGAAACGTTGAAGCGGGATAACTTGGACCCACTTTAGAAGGCAGTGGATCAGCTGAACCAGAGATTGGATGCCCAGGACAAAAACGTTAAGGAGCTGGGGGAGGCGGTGGAGGAGCAGGCGGACACGCAGACGATTGTTGCGCTAGAAGTCGATGGGTTGAAGGAGAGACAGAGGAGACTGCTGGACAGAGTAGAGGAGCTGGAAAATAGACCCGCAGACAAAATCTGAGGATCATCAGCCTCCCGGAGGGGGCTGAGGGAGCAGATGCCACAGCTTTTGTGGCTGACCTGTTGCTGCAGCTGATGGGGGCTGACGCCTTTCTGCGACCGCCGGAGCTGGAGGGGGCACATAGCGTATAGGCGAGGCAGATGCGTCCAGGGGGTTCCCCCCTGTCCGATGGTGATCAGGTTCCACAGGTTTGTGGAGAAGGAGCGGGTGTTGCAGTGGGCAAAGAGCGCTAAGAGCAGCACGTGGAATAACCGTGTTCTTCGCATTTATCAGGACCTAAGCCAGGAGGTGACCAGGCGTCGAGCAGCCTTTAAATAAATGAAGGAGGTTCTATTTAAAAAGCACGTGAAGTTTGGTCTGCTCTTCCCGGCTCGTCTTTGGGTCACGCATCAGGGCCAACACCACTACTTCGTTGATCCCGAAGAAGCGATGGGCTTCGCGAGGGATCAGGGGCTGGTCCCGCAAAAAGGACCCACAGTCTCAAGCTAGAGTCCGAGAGTTATTGTTTGGGGGGATGCCTACTGTGCCTGGACTGACGATCGACTGTTTACTGCTTTAAAGGTGCTTTGTGTTGTATTTTTGGCAGCTTTTGCCTACAGGGTGTGCGGGGAGGATGTGATTCCCCCCCCTTGCTTTCTTTTACCTTTTGTCGTGTTCTTTTTGTTTGTTGGAGCCTTCGCTGTAACATAAATGTGGCCAGTAAGCAATGGGGATTAAAGTTTTTGGTTTTGGGTTTGTTTTGTTTTGTTTTGTGTGGGTGTTCTACAGGTACTGTGTTACTGCGTTGTTACTTTATTAATGCTCAGAAAGGGATGTTTGTTAACACTTATCTGTGTACACAGCTGAAACTGTATTACACCTGAAGCAGCCTCACTTTGCTGTTTGATGTCCCAATCTCATTTGATCTTTCCCATTTTAGGGAGACTGCTCCAGTGGGTCGGAGTGGGGGATGGTGTGTTGATGAGTGGGGAGATGAGGTCGGGGAAACAATGGGAGCGAGACAAATGGGCGCCGGAGGGATGAGTCATCGGGCTAGCAGAGTGGCTAGTCAAGAGAGTCAGGTGGGGGGTGTGCATACAGCCAGTAGATGGCAGGGGCCGGGTTATAGGGAGATGGTGCTAGGGGGGAAGGGGGGGGGAGGGCGGGAAGTTATTCTGCTGACGTGGGAGGGGTCTGAAGTAGGTAATGGAGAGGAGGTCGGGGGGGTGGAAACTGCCAAGAGTCGAACCAAGAGCGATGCGGCACATGGGCCGGGGGCAGGCCCAAGAAAGGTTATGGCTGACCGGTGCGGGGGGAGGGGGGGGCCGTGTGCCCTCCAACCAGGCTGATCACCTGGTCAGAGGACTAAACGGGCCAGTCAAAAGGGCACGTGTGTTCGTGCACTTGTGGGCTCTAAAGGTGGACATAATTATGCTGCAGGAGACACATTTGAAAGTGTCTGACCAGATTAGACGAAGGAAGAGCTGGGTCAGCCAGGTCTTCCACTCGGGCTTGGATTCTAAGTCCAGGGGGGTAGCAATTATGATCAATAAGCGGGTTCAATTTGAGGCGGAGGACGTAATCGCAGTCAGCGGGGGCAGATTCCTTATGGTAAGGGGCAAGCTGGAGGAGAGGAGAGTGGTGCTGGTGGAGATATATGCTCCGAACTGGGACGACGCTGACTTTATTAAAAGAGTGCTGGGAAAATCCCAGACCTAGACTCACGCAAGTTTATTATGGGGGGAGGACTTCAATACGGTCCTCGACCCGGGTCTAGACCGGTCATGTCCCAGAACGGGTAGGCTCCCAGCAATGGCAAGGGAGCTGAAAGGGTTCATGGAGCAAATGGGGGCAGTAGACCCATGGAGAGCCAAACGGCCGACGGGAAGGGGCTACTCGTTCTTCTCGCATGTTCATAAAGTATACGCTAGGATTGATTTTTTTATCATGAGCAGGGACTGTGTAGGGGAAGTAAAAAGTACAGAATACTTGGCAATCACTATCTCGGACCATGCCCCACATTGGGTGGACCAGCTGGTCGGTGGGGCAAATTACCAATGCCCGCAATGGAGGTTAGACGTAGGATTGCTGTCGGAGGAGGGGATATGTGAGAGACTGGGAAGTGTATGCAAAATTACCTGCAGGTTAACGAGACGGGCGAGGTTTCAGCAGCGACCCTGTGGGAGGCGCTGAAGGCAGTAGTGAGGGGGGAGCTGATCTCAATTCGGGCTCACAGGGATAGGACGGACAGAGCAGAAATGGAAAGACTGGTTAAGAAGATCCACCGGATAGACGAGAAGCATGCGGGGTCCCCAGGGGAGGACCTACTCAGAGAGAGACGGAGACTGCAAGCGGAGTTGGGAGTGCTATCCAAGAGTACAAAGAACAAAGAACAAAGAAATGTACAGCACAGGAACAGGCCCTTCGGCCCTCCAAGCCCGTGCCGACCATGCTGCCCGACTAAACTACAATCTTCTACACTTCCTGGGTCCGTATCCCTCTATTCCCATCCTATTCATGTATTTGTCAAGATGCCCCTTAAATGTCACTATTATCCCTGCTTCCACCACCTCCTCCGGTAGCGAGTTCCAGGCACCCACTACCCTCTGCGTAAAAAACTTGCCTCGTACATCTACACTAAACCTTGCCCCTCTCACCTTAAACCTATGTCTCCTAGTAATTGACCCCTCTACCCTGGGGAAAAGCCTCTGACTATCCACTCTGTCTATGCCCCTCATAATTTTGTATACCTCTATCAGGTCTCCCCTCAACCTCCTTCGTTCCAGTGAGAACAAACTGAGTTTATTCAACCGCCATGGAACAACTTAGGAAGGCAAGGGGAGTGGTATATGAGCATGGGGAGAAGGCTAGCAGATTGCTAGCGCAGCAACTCAGAAAGAGGGAGGCGGCCAGGGAAGTAGGTAGGGTGGTAGATGGGAAGGGGAACACAGTGGAGGACTCGCTGGGACTGAATAAAGTGTTTCGGGACTTTTATAGTAAGCTTTACTTCAGAACCCCCGGAGGAGCCGGAGGAGATGAAACGGTTCCTGGACGGACTAACCTTCCCAAAAGTGGGCAGGGGACTAGTGGACGGGCTGGGTGTCCCGCTTAGAGCGGAGGAGGTACTGGGGGGCCTAAAGGCCATGCAGTCGGGTAAAGGCCCGGGACCGGATGGATACTCAGTAGAGTTTTACAAAAAGTTCTCGGAGTTAGTGGGGCTGGTGCTGATCAGGGTTTTTAATGAGGCGAGGGACAGAGGGACCCTGCCTCCGACGATGTTGCAGGCCACCATCTCGCTGATATTAAAGCGGGACAAGGACCTGGAAGCCTGTGGGTCATACAGGCCAATCTCCCTGATTAAAGCTCCCCTCCAGGAACATATCGCCCACCCTCCTCACCCCCGCCCGCCGCCATGTTCGAAACCCACCATTCATGTTCCTGGGGGCGAATCGATGGTTACCACATATTGGAGCCCAAACCGACGCACCCACCTCCCCTACAAGTTTCCTCCACTGGTCCCATATCTGCAGAGCCGCCCCCACTACCGGGCTGATGGAGTACCTGGCCGGCGAAAGCTGTAAGGGAGCCGTGACCAGGGCTGCCAGGCTGGTGCCCCTGCACGAAACCGCCTCCACCCGCTCCCAAGTGCACTAGATGCGCGGGAGGACCAGCGAACCACGTTCACATTTTTTGGGCATGCCCTAAGCTTAGGGGGTACTGGGAGGGATTCGCGGGGGTCATGTCCCGGTTGCTGAAAACAAGGGTGGTGATGAGTGCAGAGGTGGCAATTTTCGGAGTTTCGGAAGACCCGGGAGACCAGGAGGAGAAAGAGGTCGACGTTCTAGCCTTTGCTTCCCTGATAGCCCGGAGATGAATACCGCTGGCATAGAGGGACTCAAAACCCCCGAAGACCGAACTATGGCTTTCGGACATGTCGAGTTTTCTGGGTCTGGAAAAAAATCAAGTTTGCCTTGAGGGGATCTGTACTGGGGTTCACCCGAAGGTGGCAACCATTCATCGACTTCTTCATGGGAGAGTGAACGTCAGCAAGGGGGGTCCGGGGGGGTGGGGAGACTAGAGTAAAGTAGAGTAGACTAGGAGGGATAAATAGGCGGTTAAATGGGAGAGGATTGGTTATGTGCACTATGGTTCGGTTGAAGTGTTGGTTTTCCGTTGATGTTTGTACATTTCTGAAATCTGTAACTGTTTACAATGGCAAAAAATACCTCAATAAAATTGTTCGTTAAAAAAAAATGACAGTGTAATATTGTGTGTCTTTTTTCACAAATCTAAAATTCCTTCAGGAATGCCAGCAAATGAATCAATAAAAAAAACTGGGAATATAACAATGAGAGCAAGTGTAATAGGAGAGAAGAAGGGAAAACAAAGAAACGGTGAGCAGAGTGCTCAATGAAGTGTTATTTTAGAATTCGATGTGAGGAATCTTTTGGATTTTGGCGATAGCAGCACAATTAGTCAAATTATTTCTGCCATGGCATGATCTTTCTTTCATACTAGCTAGTGTTCACTGCAAAGTGCTTGATTTAAACTATTTCTTTTTCAAATATTTCACATCCCTGCTTTAACCTGCAGCCAAAGCATGAGGTAGTCTTCAAATTTGTGACTTAAAACGACAAACGTAAATCATTCAGGCTTCAATCTCATGGTTTGCTGCTTTTTTTGATTGGATTACTGTCATGAAAGTGCATGTAATGAAGCGGCATGTACATGGTGGAATGCACATATAGAGCTAGTATTCTCATGGGGCGGTGGGGGTGAGGAAGGGGCGGGTGATGGGGGTGAGGGAGGGGTGGGTGGTGGGGGTGAGGGAGGGGCGGGTGATGGGGGTGAGGGAGGGGTGGGCAGTGGGGGTGAGGGAGGGGCGGGTGATGGGGGTGAGGGAGGGGTGGGCGGTGGGGGTGAGGGAGGGGCGGGTGATGGGGGTGAGGGAGGGGTGGGCAGTGGGGGTGAGGGAGGGGCGGGTGGTGGGATTCCACAATCTGCCACCATTGCTTTCGCAGGTTGAAGCTGTCACATTTGTGGGGGTTACTTACAGTATAGACAAAGGACTAGTAAACCAGTAGTCAGAGCTTCTTACAGTGTTGTCGCTTGCTTACAGTCCATGGATGGAAGAGAGGGCAATCTCTCAAGTGCCCCTGGTGATGTCACCATGTACCTCGTGATGTACCATACAGGACATTGGTTACAAAACACAACAACCCTCCCTCTTTACTCATGTAGTGCGACAACAAATATTAACAAACATAAACTTAAATTTTTACTGATGGTGAACAATGATGATTTAACCAAGTATTATTTTGTTATACATTTGTATATAAAGTAAAGTAACATATGTAACCATCAGTACACCTCTTAGTTTCGATGTCTTAGATGGATGCCGGTTCCCCTTGGGCAGAGTCCATGGTGCAGGGCTGTTTGTTTTCACACTCCAGTAGCCTGTTCCACCCAGGGCTTTGGCACCTCATCTGGCAAAGATGGTCCTTCCTCAGCCTCCGCAGCCACTGCTGGCTCCACTGTTGCAGAATTTTCCCTTGACTCAGTCGGAGTCACAGGTCCCGGAAATTCAGAACCTTGAATGTTCAGTGTTGGCCTTTTGGTTGCTGATTCTGCAAAAGCTCGCTTCGATGCGAGGATTTGATTCTCTCGTCAACGGTTTGCACCATATAAGAAATAGTACTGTGGCAGGTACCAACTTCTCATCTGAGGAGTAGTTTCTTGTCAAAACTCGTTCCCCCTACTCAAAACCTTTGGGTTTTGATTTCTGATTGTAGTGATCTCTGTAGGTGCCTGCACACAAGGGGTTAATGGGTAAATAGCAGCACCACATGATCACGAGAGGGCTGGACCAACAGGGGTATAAAAAGCAGCCACACGGGGTCTCTGGGTCTCTCTCTCATGGGTGCACTGTGAACAGGGTAACATCAGAATCACATAGATAGTTAGTGGAATTACATTTAGTTATTATTGTTAAATCTTGTTAAGCAATTCCTGGTTTCCATGTTAAGGTAAAGAACACATGCATTAATAGTTATAGATACTCAATAAATCTTTGTTGTTACTGGACGAGTTTGAGTCTTCATCAACAAGATTCAGAGGACCTCACTGCCATAATATACATCTATGTTCACAATGGAGTGCAGACAGGCAGTGATTGACACACAGGATGACCAGTAAGCACACAGAATAGAGCAGCCAATCATCAGACACGACCACGAAAAAGCCAGAGGGCACCAGATTTCCCACTCTCTCAGGACGCAGGCTCTGAGACAGTCAGAGTTAGTGAGCTGGCCAGTGCAAACACCATGTGGTAGCTAGTAAGTCTGTTTAGGCTAGTATCAGGTCTCCAGTCAAGTCAGCATAGTGTCAACCCACAGTTGAACATGTTAGTTTAGATGTTAAATAAAATCGTGTTGCATCTTATCAAATGTTGGAGGTCTGTCTCTCGCTACACTGCATCAAGTGCAGTCCACATCGACCAGCCTAGCCAACACATCACTCACCATCAACCAAGGATTGAGTAACACGTGTTATCGACAACGCAGGTAACACAACACTGATCACGATGAATAACTTGGCTTTGATGTTGTCACTCTACTGTGGCCAAAGTGTCAGGCAGTAAGAGCAAATTGAATTAGGTTCTCAGCTTCCTTTTTAGAAACAATATTGCCGGCGAATTTTGAATTGTCGCATTGGCAGCGTTTCTATAGGAAATGAGACACTTGTTCACTCTTTTAGACAATGGCCTTTCGTCCTTGGAGGCTTTGATGGTATTCTTCAATGACTGTACCAACCTCTCTGCCAATCCGTTTGTGGAAGGATGATATAGTGCAGTTTTTATGTATTGTATGCCATTGTTCTGAAGGTTGTCCACCAGGTCTTTTGACATGAGCTGAGTTCTGTTATCAACGACGAGTTGTTCCAGTTTGCCAAACTGGGCAAATAATGCTTTCCATTGTCTTTTCCGTAGTTGTTGACTCCATTACCATGATTTTGGGCCATTTGGAATGTGCATCCACGAGAAACATATATCCTTCGATTGGCCGCCTAAAATCAATATGTGCTCTTTGCCATGGTTGCTTTGGCTAATCCCAAAGGGGAAGTGGTTTCAGAGGTGGAGTATTTTGTATTCTAGCACTAGACTGGCATTGAACTACACTTCTTTCATTCTGTGAGTCTAGTCCCGGCCACCAGAAATAACTCCTTGCGCGCTCTTTCATATGTACTACTCCTGGATGTCCTTCACGGAGTTGATTCAGCATGTGACTCCTCAAGCATGGAGCAATAATGACTTGAATCCCCCATATAACTATTCCGTTTTGTACCTTTATTCAAGTTCCCTTTTTCGGTGTGGCTTGAATTCCGGATTCCTCCTCTGTTTATCCAGTGGTTTACCTTTCAAGCTCATGTCCATGTCCTTCGCCATCATCAATCTGACCTTGTGTATCTTTGCTTCGCATGCTGTTCCGATCTTCTGTATTTAATCTCGTAATTATGCGCCGATAAGATGAGGGACCATCTCTGCAAACAATTCGCAACTAGAGGCGCTATTCTTTCGTATGGAATGAAAATTGTTGTCAAAGGCCTGCGGTTTGTTAACAAGGTAAAATGCCTCTCTTACAAATAATGATGAAATCATCTGACCCCAAATATTATACTCAAGGCTTTGTTTTTCAAGTGAGCATAATTTTGTTCTGGGCTTGTCAACACTTGTCGAAGGGAAAGCTATTGGTCGTTCATCCCTGTTTGGCATTATATGTGAGACAGCTACACCCGCCCAGTAGGGGGATGCATCACCTGCGAGCTGTCATTTCAGCTTGGGGTCGAAATGAACTAAGACTTTCAATTTCATCAGCACATCTTTAACTTCCGTATATGCCTCTTTGCAGTCTTTTGTCCAAGTCCATTGTTGGTTCGCATATAATAATGTATGAAGTTGTTTTAATAATTGAGATTTGAAATAAAATTTCCATAGTAATTGATGAGTCCCCAAAATATCTCAGTTGCGATACATTCCGCGGTGTGACGAATGTAGAAATTTCAGATATATTGTATTGTAAATATTTGGTGAAGTAAGGGTTAAAAGCCTGGATTGGAGAATGTTTGACTGCCGTAATCATGTTTTTAAAATAATCTTAGTTTGAAAAAAAAAAACTTTTCGGGGCCTGATGTGCAATTAACTTTGGTAAAAGGTTTGAGTTAATGCAATTTTGTTTTGATTAAGGGGATTTCCTGGGGTGTCAACAGTTTTCAGCTTGGTGAAATTATGTCATTACTGGGGGGAGATAAGGCATCAAGCTTTTGAGAAAGCATTCTTTTTCAGTTCTGTTTCTGGCTGAATTTGATGAGACCAAGTAAGGCAGTTTGTCCTCACTGTTGTTCAAGTAAGAATAAAGATAGGAAGTAAGGGTATTGTATTCACTGTATTGAGTGTATTCGTTAAGGGGTAAATGTAAGCTATTTTCGGGCTGATGGTAAAGATTTTAATAGTGTGTCAGTAATAAAGTTTTGTTTTAAAATACCATATCCTTATTTCTTTGTGCAATAACCCCCAGAGCGAAGTATCCTTTCCTCACAGTCTTATAAAATTAAAATTAAATATTGGGGTTTCGGCCCAGTCCAGTATCCCAGCCACTGTTGGGGTCTGGTCTGGGATTGTAATCGTGGTCTCGGCACTTCTAAAATCGCAGTCATCTTCTTAGGTTCCTTGTAGAGCCCTTCTTATCAATTACATGGCCAAGATAGGTTACTGATGGCTTGAAAAATTTCCATTCCTCTCTTGATGCAAAGATTGTGGGCTGAATTCTCGGTTCCTGAGACTAAGTGTTGATGCCAGGGCAGGATTAAGACAGCAAAACTGGCACCGCACCTGAACCAGTTCAGCGACCGTTCAGGGGCTAGTCCCGGCGCCACGTGGAGCACAATTGATTCCAATGAGAAATGGTGCCAGATTCGCCAGATTCATAATTGACACTCAGGAGGCTGACAACCTGCAGCCACATTTACACACTTCACTTCCCACGCACACAATCTCATCTAACTAGATGGCAGCAAGGAGAGCGGCACCAATGTTTACCAATGTGGAACTGGAGACCCTGCTGGACGCCGTGGAGGCAAGTCAGGTGACCCTGTACCCTGGGGTAGGAAGGTGGTTGCCAGCCGTCGCTGTTTGCGGAGCTTGACGCAGGTGACAGAGGTCATCTGCGCTGTGGGCAATACCCTTTGGACTGGCCAGCAATCAGCAATACCGAAACTGCAGGAACTCCTCAGGAGGGGAGGATGAGTAGGCCGCACTGTGTTCCTAGCACCAACCCCTGTACCACACACCGGTAACCCCCCCCCCCCCCCACCTGATGGGCAGCTGAACCCCCACCTTGCACCACATGCCGGCACCGATACCGGTCGCCGGGTGCCCTGGCCACTAAAGCCACTAACTATCCACTCCCTGGGCTACATGCGTCAGATTGTCTAATACAGTGCACTTTCTATTCCAGCCCCCCCCCACTCCACGCCCCCCCCCCTTCTCCACCCCCCCCCCCTCCCCCCCAGGTGAAGGCTGCTCATAATTGTTGTGAGAGGAAGAAGGCTGGAGGGGGATCAGCGGGCTTACAGCCCTTCACCGCAGCGGCACAGAGGGCACTAGACATGGTCGGTGGGCCCGGAGAAAGGGCAGTCGTCGAGGCCGAGGTCGGCATTGGGTGAGGAAGTGAGGTGCCACTGAGTCGCGGTTCGCCATGGCGTGTCTGTCACCCCCCATCACCACCACCAGCACCACCCCTCCACCAACCCCACATATCTCTTCAGGCTTCAGTGGCCTAAGCCACTGTGAACATTGGCCACATCAAAGAGATGAAGGTGCACTAAGTGCATTCCAATAATTCAAGTGTGCGATTTCACTGCACTTAGAGGTACGGGCAATTACTATGGGTTTTCACCACTTAGGTCACTGAAGCACGAACGGATATAGTAATAATCACTTAGTGTCACTTTAATGACGTTACTGTGAAAAGCCCCTAGTCGCCACATTCCGGCACTTGTTCGGGGAGGCCGGTACGGGAATTTAACCCGTGCAGCTGGCATTGTTTTGCATTACAAGCCAGCTGTTTAGCCCACTGTGAAGGGGTCAAGGCAGCAGATGGTTTTTACAAGCTGACAATCACAAACCACTACTGGAAAGCCATGAATGGATTGCAGGCAGTGGATCTGTGGGAACAAGAAGCAGGCACAGCTGTTCGCCTTTGAGGAATGGACACCTGGAGCTGCAAGGTAAGTATTACAGCTATAATGCTTCCCACAGCTCCTGTCTGGACTGTTCTGTAGCTTCCAGGCAGGGGTCTCTTTTCTGGGGGTGGGGGAAAATGGGTCAGTGTCGGCGGTGTCTGTGTGGGGGGGGGGTGGTCTGTGGAGGGGGTTCCTTTAGGTTGGGGGTCCCTGTGAGGAGTCCCCATATTACATGAGTCTTTGTTGGGTATCGCCCTATTACAGGCAGCCCTAGGGGTTCCCACAATACAGGCATCCCTGTGGGGGTTCCCCTATTGCAGGTGTCTCTGGGGGTTCCCCAATATAGTGGTCCCTGTGGGGTTCCCCTATCACAGGGATCTCTGTGGGTGGACTCCCTCTATCGCAGGGGTCCCTGTGGGATGTTCCCTTATCACAGGGATCTCTGTGGGAGATCCCCTTATCACAGGGGTCTCTGTAGGAAATCCCCCTCTTACAGGGGACCCTGGAGGGAGGGGGTCTCCCTATATCAGGAATCCCAGCGGGGGGAGGGGTCTCCCGATTCAAGGGGTCTCCTGTTCCAATGTCTTACTGTTTTAACATCCCACATGGGCACACCTATGGCATGCTTTCATGTTGAGAGATCTTATTTTCTCAGAATTCATCTTGTTTATGTTCGCACCAGTTCCAATTTCGAAAGGTTCTTTAGCTGCCGTTTGAGTGTTAGAGTGCTTTCCACCAGCAAATGTCTCTGGATTGTCTCATTTCTCAAACCGCGCACAAGTCTGTCTCGTAGCGTGTCCTCAAGGATCAATCCAAACTCACAATTCTTGGCTAGTCTCTGTAGTACAGCTCCAAATCGTGGAATATGTTCAACCTCTTCTTGACTACATTGATGAAATGTGAGTCTCTTTGCTATGATTAATGGATTGGCTGAGAATTGCTCAGGGTTTTAGTCAATTACTCATCTGTTATTGTACCAGGCTTTGGAGGATGGACAAGATTTTGTAATAGGATGAAAGTTTTTCATTCTAGTACACTTACGAACGTTGCTTCTTTAATTTCATCCGCTATCCAGTTTGCAGCTATGATTCTGCATTTTCATCGAATGATTCCATAGCATCATCTTTTCTCGCTATCACAGTCATCAGTTCTTAAGTTGTCGTACTTACGTTAACTTTTCCACCCCTCTGACTTCTTTCTCTTCCACTTTAATTTGTATTATTTCTTCTGTTGTTTCACTAGAAAATGTATTTATTTGGTTGGACTTGGACAAGCTTTGACAAAGGGTCATCTGGACTCGAAACGTTAGTTCTCTTCTGTCCCTACATATGCTGCCAGACCTGCTGAGATTTTCCAGCATTTTCTCTTTGGCTTGGCAGTTATTTGTTCCTTGGAGTGTTCTGCATGGCAATATCTCTACCAATGAGAGTCCACTTGCCAATCAATCAGCACTCTCTTCTCGTGCAGTGCAAATTGTTGTTCCCTTTGAGATTAGGCATTCTTGGGTCTGTCCTGATGAGAGCTTTGACATCATGGCTGGGAATCTTCGATTGGCCATTGTCATTTCCGCGCCAGCTGGCGGGGCACCAAAGGCCTTTTCCGCCAGCTGGCGGGGCGGAAATCAGTCCGGCGCGGGCCTAGCCCCTCAAGGTATCGCGCCGATACCGGAGAATTTCGCCTCAGAACGCTTCATCTGTAACTTTCCATGTTGTATAGTACAGAAGGAGGACCAGTTTGAACTGGTTCTGTTACACATCACATCACTCTCTAATTGCAGCTGTGAAATTTGGACCCTGGAACACTTACGTATAACAATTAGTCCTTAACAATTAGAAAATATTTCTAAGTAACACAACCATATATGAAAATTAGTATTTAACGAACAGACTCCAGCCTCAATCTCGTGGGCATCTTTTCCATCACTCAGAATAGCTACATTAAAGTAGGAAATCATTAGGAACAGAACAGGAAACAGGGAAACTCCATTATAACTGATCACCCAGATTGTTCATGACAACTGGGAGAGTTAAAATCTCTCCCCACCTCAACAATGGTTTATGATGATGTTTCCTATGAAATGATTGGTCAGAGGCTCCTATACCACAGCTCATGAAGGTGAGGCCAAGTCAGAGATCAAAGAAAAAGTGGGAAATTTTAACCTGCCAAGGTAGTTGTCGCAGGCAGCAGCTTAAGCCCCCAGAAACTGTTGGCATGCCAAGAAACGGGCAAGGTCCCAACAATTTTCTCCTTAATCCAAAAATGTTTTTCAGAGTGTGAGACAGGTGTCACTGAGACTTAAATATATTCAATGGTCAGAACCTGCAATTTTAACGGAGAATTTCTACTTCAGGAACACAGATTTCCCAGCATCCTTGACCTCACCAAGTAAAACAAGGTGAAAGGGCAGTGGGATGACAGGGCTGAGCAATCGATAGACAAGAAAGGTTTAAATACTGAGATGCGACAACTGTTTCCTTGCCGAAGTGAAAGTCTTTTCTCCACAGGGTTTGTTCTGATGGCACACACTATTTGGTTGATGAAACTTCCAGGTTGCTGACATGCTGGCAGTCTCCCCCGCTGCGGGGTTACGAAAATTAAAATTCAGCCCCGTGAGGGGGTTGGGGGAATGTTCGTTCTTTGATACAAACGCACAACTGACTGATCAGATCTGATCAATTTAGTCATGTCTTATTCCATGGTGGTGTTGCTATTATTAAATTCAATGAGTTACAGGGGTGGGATTCTCCGAAACCCCGCCGGGTCGGAGAATCGCCGGGGGCTGGCGTGAAACCCACCCCGCCGATTGCCGAATTCTCCGGCACCGGATATTCGTCCCCCCCGGCGATTCTCCGGCCAGCGATGGGCCGAAGTCCCGCTGCTGGAATGCCTGTCCCGCCGGCGAGAATCAAACCATCTCTCTTTCCGGGGGGACCTGGCGGCGCGGGCGGGCTCCGGGGTCCTGGGGGGGGCGCGGGGCAATCTGGCCCCGGGGGATGCCCCCACGGTGGCCTGGCCTGCGGTCGGGGCCAACCGATCGGTGGGCCTGTGCCGTGGGGGCACTCTTTTCCCTCTGCCTCGGCCACAGCATTCACCATGGCCGACGTGGACGAGACACCCCGCTCTGCGCATGCGCCGGGATGACGTCAGCAGCCGCTGACGCTCCCGCGCATGCGCGGACTCGCGCCGGCCAGCAGAGTCCTTTCGGCCCCGGCTGGCGTGCGCCAAAGTCCTTCCACGCCAGCCGGCAGGACGGCAACCACTCCAACGGGGGCCTAGCCCCTCAAGGCCCCTAAAGATGCAGAGAATTGGGGCGACCCGACGCCGGAGTGGTTCCCGCCACTCCATCTTGCCGGGACCCCCCCCCGCCCCGCCGGTAAGGGGAGAATCCTGCCCCAGATCTTTTTTTTATAAATCAGGAGCAGAATAGCCTGCCTTCTTTCGAGCCCACCTGATGGCATTTCAGTGATTCCAGTGGAATAAAAATCAGTGAGTTCTGCAAACGGTTAGTGATCTGCCCTGTCCCAGCAGTACAGTAGCACAAGTGGATAACACTGTGGCTTCACAGTGGGTTTCCTCCGGCTGCTCCGGTTTCCTTCCACAGTCCAAAGACGTGCAGGTTAGATGCATTGGTCCTGATAAATTGCTGTTAGCGTCCAAAAAGGTTAGGAGAGGTTATTGGGTTGCGGGGATAGGGTGGAAGTGAGGGCTTAAGTGGGTCGGTGCAGACTCGATGGGCTGAATGGCTTCCTTCTGCACTGTATGTTCTATGTTCTAAATATGTTCTATGTTCTAAATATGTTCTAAATCTCCCCTTGGTCTCCAAAAGGACATCAGGATCTCCAACTAATGGGTCCCAGAGTCACAAATGCAGTGTTGACCATGCTGATGACCTGGCAACAACGCAATGGCACAATGGATAACACTGCTGCCTCACGGCGCCAGAGACTCAGGATCAATTCCCAGGCTCGGGTGACTGTCTGTGTGGAGTTTGCACGTTCTCCCCATGTTTACGTGGGTTTCTCCGGGTGCTCCGGTTTCCTCCCACTGCTCAAAGATGTGCAGGTTAGGAAGATTTGTCATGCTAAATTGCCCCTCTGTGTCCAAACGTGGGGGTTATGGGGATGGGGTGGTGAAGTGGGCCTAGGTGGGGTGCTCTTATCATAATAATCTTTATTATTGTCACAAGTAGGCTTACATTGACACTGCAATAAAGTTACTGTGAAAGGCCCCGAGTTGCCTGTTCTGGTACACTGAGGGAGCATGTCCAATTCGTCGAACAAGCTCATCTTTCGGGAATTGTGGTCAGAACCGGAGCACCCGGAGGAAACCCACGCAGACACAGGGAGAACGTGCAGACTCCGCACAGACAGTGACCCAAGCGGGAATCGAACCCGGGACCCTGGCACTGTGCAGCAACAGTGCTAACCACCGTGTTGCCGTGCCGTCTCTTTTGGAGGGTCGGTGTAGACTCAATGGGCCGAAGTGCATTCTCCTGCACAGTAGGGATTCTATGAATTCAAAATTACAATTTCCAGAAAAGATTTGCCGTCACATCGTTCTCACCTTATGAGGTCAGATGGAACAAAAATACACAGTTGCAAGCGGCAATACATTTGCAGGCTGCTCCCACCCTATCCCCAAGAACATTTCCACTGAAAACCTTTAACAATATAGAAGGATAGAAGAGGGGCTGTCAAAGATAGTGCACTTATTGCTGAAGGCAAGATGGTCTAGGATAAATACTTAAAGACAGCTATTGTTTTTTCTTCCCGAGCAGCCTGAAGCTCTGGCATAGCATGAGTAAGATGCAGAGACAAGTACCCACAAAAATCTGGTTGCATGAACTCCTCACGTACAGCTGGCTGGCATACAGAGCAAGGAAGTGAACTTCTTTTTCCTAAAGGTTATCAGTACTTCCTCAAGAGGGTGTGTCAGACAGTGAAGCAGACTGTATACAAAATAACTGCCACGTTTTTCAAGAAGTGCATGATTTTTGATAGGCCTAATGATCAGTCTTGCATGTAGGACGCAAAACATTTTTATTGATGCCATAGAGACAAAAAGTGCACTTTCGGTTATTTGTAGTTTTCACCCCAGACACCATTGACTTAACTGCCCACACCTCTCCCCATCAACCCCCCCCCCACCCCCCCCCCAACCCGACTACACATCCCCCTGACCCAACTACCCACCCCCCCAACCTGACCCAATACACATCTCCCTGACCCAACTACCCAATACCTGACCCAATACACATCCCCTAACCCAACTACCTGCACCCTGCCCTCAGCTCTTCACCCCTCAACTCATTTACCCATCTCCTTGACCTAACTACCTGCATCCTGACCCAACTCTCCACCCCTCGACCTATCTACCCATCCCCCTGACCCAACTACCCACCCCCAACCTGATTACACATCCCCTTGACCCAATTCTCCACCCCCCCAACCTGACCCAATACACATCTCCCTGACCCAACTACCCAATACCTGACTCAATACACATCCCCCTAACCTAACTACCTGCACCCTGACCTCAGCTCTCCACCCCAAAACTGACTATCTGTCCCACTGACCTATCTACCCACACCCTGACATAAGTCTCCTCCCCCAGCCTAACTACCCATCCCCCTGACCTAACTATCCGCACCCTGACCCAATACACATCCCCCTGACCCATCAACCCATCCCCCTGACTCAACTACCCACACCCTGACCCAAGTCTCCACCCCCAGCCTAATTACCCATCCCCTTGACCCAACTACCCGCACCCTGACCCAACTCTCCACCCCATAACCCATCTAACCATCCCCCTGACCTAACCATCTGCTCCCTGACCCAATTCTCCACCCCCAAACCTGGCTCTCCACCCCCCCAACCCAACTACCCAGAACCTGACCCAACCCTCAACCCTACCCACTCCCATCGCACTCTCACCCCAAACCCCACTGATGTTTAAAAACTCACCTGAATGCAGCAGCTGATGTTGTAAAAAGGAGAATGTCCTCCCTGTTGCTCCTCTTTGCCATTCCTCTCTGAGGCTGCGCCACCAGTCTTGAAAGTTCCAGTTCGAGGGTGCAAAAAGATAAACAATAATTACCGCTGGCGGAAGATCCGGGCTGGGTGTCTTCACGTCCCACATTGATCGACCAATGTTTAAATAATTATATAATTCTATTCCAATTACTAATTAGTTCAGTAAATTCATCTCCTTACACCAGCACTTTCTCATTAACTAAATTACTTTCCAAGCACATCGTCCAAGCTTACAATCATTAATTCAGTAACACTGCCCAATTGACTTTCCAGAAATAATGCATTTTGTTCTGGACACTAATTACATCTCTTAGATCTCACAGTTTATTTTCTATGCCTGCTTATTGCTTTCCTTCAAACATTTTTTAAAATATGTCAATTCTAAACGAGTGTTCTTTAAAACCGGGCAACAAATAGAAAAAAGACGTCATTGTTTTCCTCCCTCAGCCTGGGGTTAAATTCAAGTGCTAATTGCACCAGCTCTTGATTGCTGACAGCAACCAGCATCGTTTCATTTTGCGACATCAATAATGTGAGTTGACCTTCGGCTATTTTGCGAGGAGGCGTCATTTGGATCTATTTTATAAGATCCAAATGGGCTGGTTTATAAGGGGCTGGTTTAGCACGCTGGGCTAAATCGCTGGCTTTTAAAGCAGGCCAGCAGCACGGTTCAATTCCCGTACAAGCCTCCCCGAACAGGCGCCGGAAAGTGGCGACTCGGGGCTTTTCACAGTAACTTCATTGAAGCCTACTTGTGACAATAAGCGATTTTCATTTCATTTTCATAAGCTTGGGTGATTCTTTGCTCTCAGCCATGCAAAAGAAGAAATCAGGACAAAAATCCCAGATAAAAACATAGGAACTTAGAGGCGAGGAGTAGGAATTTCAGTCTCTGGAGCCTGCTCCGCCATTCAATACTTGCTTGCCTGATCCATGAAGAAATTATTCATATAGAGAGAGGAAAATAAACAGCTGGCACATGAACCCAAGTTCCCTAAGGGACAGCAGTCCAGATCAAAATCTTTTTTCAGTTACTTGTATTTTTGTTTCCTGGCAATAAACATGCCAAAAAACCTCATGTATCTGTGGGATGCAAATACACTAAACAATTTGTGCTGGAAACAACTCGTGGTGGCATAGTGGTTAGCACTGCTGCCTCACAGCGCCAGGGACTTGGGTTAAATTCTGACCTCGGGTGACTGTCTGTGTGGAGTTTGTACATTTTCCCTGTGTCTGGGTTTCCTCTGGGTGCTCCAGTTTCCTCCCACAGCCCAAAGATGTGCAGGTTAGGTGGATTGGCCGTGCTAAATTGCGCCTTAGGGTGGGGCTGTAGGAAAAGGGAGGGCGGGGGGTTGGACCTGTGTGGGGTGGTCTTCCAAAGGGCTGGGCTGGTGCAGACCAAAGGGCCGAATGGCCTTCTTCTGCACTGGAGGGATTCTATGAGTGGAATTCTCCTCCCCCACGCCGGGTGGGGGAATCGCCGGGGCGCCGCGCGTGTTCCGCCATGCTGCCCCGACGCCCGCACGCGATTCTCCCACCCGCCCCAAACAGGCGCAGCGAGAATCACGGCTGGCCGCTATTCTCCGGCTTGGATGGGCCGAGCGGCCTGCCCAATACGACAGGTTCCCGCCGGCGCCGTCCACACCTGGTCGCTGCCGACGTGAACAGCGTGGGAACGCTGGGGGGTGGGGGGGGGGGGGGCGGCCTGTGGAGGGGGGCCTCAAATGGGGTTTGGCCCGCGACCGGTGCCCACCGATAGGCGGGCCGGCCTCTCTGAAGCAGGACCTCCTTTCCTCCGCCGCCCCGCAAGATCCATCTGTCATCTTCTTGCGGGGTGGCCTCCGGGAGGACGGTAACCGTGCATGCGTGGGTGACATCATTTACGCGGCGTCGACCATGTCATTTACACGGCGCCGCTTTTACGCGGCGCCAAGGCCCGGCGCGCGTAAATGACAGGACGCCGCTCCTAGCCCCCCGGGGGTGGGAGAATAGGGGGCTGGGAGCAGGCTCCGACGCCGGAGTGAAACACTCCGGTTTTCACTCCGGCGTCGGCACTTAGACTCCCGATGGGAGAATTGCGCCCTATGACTCGATGATTCTATAATGGAAATCAATAAACTCGATGACCCCAATATTTATGGGGTGTTCGGGAGGGAGCAGAGGGGAAACCTCTAGAGGCCTCCGGATTTTCTTATTAATTTCTTCTTGCATTTCTTCTTGGGCACCCAGCCAGAGCAGAAGGCCGTAACCTTGGGATCCGTGCTTGGTGGTTGACAGGGGATGATCAGAGCTGAACAAAATGCTCGAGATCTATTGGTTCGTGGGAGCGGGAGAACATCATTCACCGCCGTGAGGAGAGGCCATGTTTGGCGGAGTAGAGACTGAAGGCTTCTGAGGGAGCACTCCTCTTCCTCTTGCGCCATGAGGAGTGCTTTGAAAAAAATACACAATTAACATTCTGCTGCTCAGTTTCCCAAGCCCTGAAAAACCAGACTGCCAGCAGATCAAATTCAAATCACTGTGGGGGATACTGTAAATATGATGGTGAAATGTCCTGCATCACCAAGGTGGGACACATCAACAGCATGCAACCCACCACCATTAAATGGTGAAATATTTCTATATGGTAAGGTTGGCAACGCATTCTCTGATTTTCAATTGTTAACCCCTTCCCCCATATTCTCCTGCCTGTTGGGGTGACTTTGAATATCAAACTCCATGAGCTTATCAGATCTCGGGTTGTCCATCTCACACGAGAAAACACATGAGAGCGCAAACTCAACTGTTCTATCCAAAGGGACTTGTTATTCGTTTCTATAAAAGTGTCATATCAAAGAAGGATGAATCAAACAAGAACAAATATTCACAGTTATTTTTCATCTTATCAAAACAGATCCTTTACTTTCTGAAGTGTAATCCCAGTTATTATGCAGGCTAAGTAGGCAGACAATTTATTTACGGCAGAACCTTGGAAATGATAAATGAGATAAATGACCATTTAAACATACCATTGCACAGAGTTTTAAATGAGTTGTTGATTTATTAGCACCCATTTTGTATGACTGCCAAAATCGAAATTTACTAACCCCCGCCCCCACAACTCCCCCTCTTCAAGCCCACCCCGGCCTGCACACCACTATATTCCTGCCATGTTCCATCCGTGTCCCACAGGAAATAGGTAGAATCCCCTTGGCATATGACACTTTAGGCTCTGATGGAAGCACCAAGGAATCTTCATACCCAATAGTTCAGAATGTTAAAACAAAAATCCTTTTATAACTAATGATATGCAGCATGTTGTGACTGACAGTGAAGAAATTAATTATCAGCATAGCAGATCAGGAAAGTGCAGAAGGAAGGTTGCTGATGCCCAATCCTCCATCTAAAGTGTTTGGTAATTTTAATCAGAGCTACAGTTTCAATTTCCATAGAAGGTTATAAATCCCAGTGGAACTTGTAAGATAATTGAAGAATTTCTTAGAAAAAAATGAGCTGAGGAATATTGAATGTTTATTCCCCGAATGTGGATGACCTAATTTTTTTTTTCATCCATCCACAGTACATTTAAAAAAAAAGAGATTGAACTGTTATCCATCAGATTCTTGGAACGAACCTTAACCATATCCTTCATTACTTTCAAGATGATGCTTATCAGAAGTCTTTTCATGAGCTAAATCATATTTGTGTTAATATGGATAAATGAAGGCTGCAGTAAAATTGCAGCTACTGTTCTCATTGTCGGACACAGAAGCAATCGGGAGATTGAGTTATACTACCAGCTGTGCATTGTGTTGGCAACACTCGAGGTCAGCTATCTGTCATGTTGCAGGACAAGCACAGGTAGTTTGCATTAACAATAAGAACATGAAACATGTAAGTTCGCAAAATACTTAGCAAGTCCAACAACATTCTAAATTATGCTGAAGTTATTCTGCACCCAGTGCAAATGCAAATGAGTTAGAGACACTTGAAAAGTATCTGGCATACAGGTTATGCTGCGACTTTCATTTTGGTCCACAGCTGAAACTCTATGGAAATACATAATTCCACCCAGAGAGGCACGCTTAAACTGGGTATGCAAATCTGTTCGGGGTAATGGTTCAAGAGCTGATCATTTTTTAAGGAGTACTGAAGTTCAGTAATTCCCATTTATGATTAAAAATATTGTCCTGGTTGAAATGCATCGCATAACTGACACTACTGAAACAGATTTTCTGGCTTTTTAACTTGTAAGGAACTTGTTAAATGCTTGCCTGTTCAGTGTTTCCTTGCAAAGATTCGTGACCTGCAGCGTGACAGACTTTTGGTTTTGAGCTGACCCCCCCACCCCGCTGCAAACTGCTATTTGGATTGACCGGGGCCTTGATTCAATATGTTCTGTGGTACAGCCCATGATGTCTTTTTGACAGGCTTGGCCAGCAGCCAGTCGGCTCTCCTAGAATTCTGGGACTAACCCCTGCTGTCACTTACAATTGGTGGAACCCTTCCGAAGCTTCTACACAAGTAGGCTGGCTCTCAGGTTCCAGTTTCATTTTTGGGGGGACAGCGCTGAAGAAGGCTTTAAGGTTTCTCGCCCTGAAGGGAGCGGATCTCTCTCAAAAACCCCAGGTGGAGGCTGTGCTTTCCCCTCACCTGAGCTGTTAGGCATTCTCTGTGAGACTGTTTCTCTGTGTTAGTTTTGATTGGAACTGCAGAGCTGAGTAGAATCTCTCTCCCTGAAGGGGTGCAATTCCATATCAAATCTTCACTGGAACTCCCTTCAAGTAAACAGAGCAGTTGGTGAGCATTCAAAGCTTGAAGATAGAGCAAGGAAGGAGGAACTGTCTGGATTTATCTCCTATTAAAGGTACCAGACCACTCAAAGTCCTCGCAAAAACTGCTGCTCTGATATTCTGTTTAACTGAGACAAGCTGTTGGTGAGGCTGCTGAAGCTGACCACATATCAGGAACTGAGCAGACCCGAAGTGCATCTTCCAAGGGTAAGGCTCAGCTCAACCCAAGTTTAAACATGTCCCTAGGGGGGATCCCACAGCCTGAGAATCTGACTGTGGCCCAGCTTGAAGATCCCAAACCAACTGATGGTTTTCAACACCTTGCATTCTGAAGAGATCACCGCCTACAATGACCTCAACCTCAGAAGTGAAGATCCTCAAATCTCTCATACCTTTTAATTCCTGTTATTTTTGAACCTTTCCTACCCCCTCTACCTTGTGTCTGTCTTGTGTGTGTCTGGGTGGAGGGTGGGGTGGGGTTTGGGGAATAATTAGATTGGCAGACCATTGTTCCATTCTTATCAGTATATGTTCATATATACTCCTAACCCCTCTGTGCTGCAATTTCCTGAAGTATTTCTCCAATTCATCTCCGTTATTCTTCCTACCAAAGTGCATAACTTCACATTTTCCTACATTATATATTCCACCTGACAAATATTTGCTCACTCACTCCCCTAACCTGTCTACATGCCTCTGCAGACGCTTTGTCATCCTCACCGCTTGCCTTCTCATCTATTTTTGTGCCACCCACAAGCTTGGCAATAGTACATTAATTTCCCTTGTTCATGAATATGTATTGTGAATAATTGTGACCCCAGCACAGATCCCCATGGCACTCCTCTAGTTACAGGTTGCCATCCCAAAAATGCTCATCTTATCCCAACACTCTATTTTCTATCAATTAGCCAATCCTCTATCCTTGCTAATATACCACCTCCAACACCATGGGCTCTTACCTTATTAAGCTGCCTTTTGTGCAGTATCATATTGAAAGCTTTCTGGAACTCCAAGTATATTACATTTATTAGTTCCCCTTAATTTACTCTGCTCAGCACCACCTCAAAGAATTCCAATAAATTTGTCAACATGATTCCCGTTTCCTGCCAGGCTGACTTTGCTTGATTATGTTCTGCATTTCTAAATACTCTGTTATTACATCTTTTATCATGGACTCTAACATTTTCCCAATGACAGAAGTTAAACTGACTGGTCTATAGTTAGTTGTTTTTGGTCTCCCTCCTTTTTTGGTGTTACATTGGCAGTTTTCCAATCCTCTGGGACTATTCCAGAATTTAAGAATTCTTGGACGATTACGACCAGTGCAACCAAAAGAAGAACCATGATTCGATTAAAGGCGCAAGATTGTTCAAAATAGATTGCCCTTTTTAAGTGAGAAATTTTGGGAGTGGCCCAAACTGGCTTCCTGGAATTGTTGTGGCCAAGATAGGACCATTAACTTATAAAGTGAGTGTACAAGACAGGATTTTGAGGGAACATGTGGACTATCTACGTGGGTGAGAGGCATCCCAAGAGGCAGTGTTACAGCCTAATTCATTGTTGTCAGCTGGAAGTGTCGTTGGTTGTCCGAGAAGTGAAATCTCCAAACAGTCGAGCGTATTGTTTTGACTGAAACAGTTGAAGGATAAGTACCAGAAGAGAGACCTCGTGTGACAGCTTCTACAGAAAGTGCCCCAACAGAAGCAGCCCAGTCGGGAGTTGCGCCGCTCTACCAGGGAGTGGAAGCCACCAGAGAGACTGAGGTTTTGATGCACTAATTAAAAATGTTAATTGATGTAAATTATGGGGACTTGTGCAAGTTAACTATCATTCTGTATAGTAAGGAACTTAGGGGCGAAGGGATGTAGGTGGCAATCATGTGACCGACTTGTCCAATTGGTAACTAGTGCATGGGATCACCCACACAGCGTGTGGACATTTGCTCAGTTAGATCCAAGTGGCATGACTACGTTGTGGGAGAAAATGAAGGTATTCGACTACAGTGTACTTCATTTACTCATGAATGACCGGACGGAGATCCTTGGAGTTTTAAAAGAAGGTCTTTGTTACAAGCCTTCGCATTGGCTCTAGCACTCCAGCTGGTGGCCTGGCACAGAGCCCTGATCGAAAGATTATATAGATGTTATAACTTTGGGTTCGACTACAAGAAATTAGCATATACCAATCAGAGGTAAACATTTTTATTTATTATCTATGTCTTCATAGAAGATTTTCATAGAATTACTGCAGTGCAGAAGGAGGTTATTCAGTCCATCAAGTCTGTGCCTACCCCCTGAAAGAGCACTCCACCCATGCCCACTCCCCCGCCCTATCCCAATAAACCCTCAACCTAATCTGCACACCTTTGGACACTGAGGGGAAATTTAGCATGGCCAATCCACATAACCTGTACATCTCTGGACTGTGGGAGGAATCTGGAGCACCCGGAGGAAACCATCGTAGACATGGGGAGAATGAATCACCCGAGGCCGGAATTGAACCCGTGTCCTTGGCGCTGTGAGGCAGCAGCGCTAACCACTGTGCCACCATGCTGTCCCAATCACGACTATCGATTAGTTTTACATCATGCATAGTGTAGGAGTACAATTTACCAATTACGACATGTGCAATCAGTGCAAAGGCACATACGTTCTATCTAGTCGAAAGTCACATTCAAGTGGGTACTCTAATGGAACTGAAGAGAAGGAAACGTAGAATTTTCTTGGAAACTATATTTTTAAAACTTTAAATCACAATCTGCCTATTAAACATCTAAATATGGTGAGACTCCTGAGAATTCTGATTTAGCCAATATCTGTTTGTATTGAATGTGATCAGTGAACTGGGGCACGATTCTCCCCTACCCGTGGGGGCGGGGGGTTCCGGCGTAATGGAGTGGCGGGAACCCCTCCAGCCTCGGGCCGCCCCAAAGGTGCGGAATCCGCATCGTTAGGGGCCAGGTCCTCACCTTTAGGGGCTAGGCTCATGCCGGAGTGGGTTCCGCTCCGCCAGCTGGTGGGAAAGGCCTTTGGCGCCACACCAGCCGGCGCCGAAAGGTCTTCGCCTGGCGACGCATGCGCGGGACACGGCGGGGGCGGGATTCACGCCAGCCCCCGGCGAGTCGGAGAATCGCGCCCCTGATCTTTAACCACATTAAAAACAATTCAGTTGGCAGTAATAGAATCACAGTTTTCCTTTATCTCTGGTTTGTCTGGTCTGTCTCATTACTGTCTCTTTGCTGTCTGCATTAAGGATAAAATTCTTAAATTACTACTCTTAAGTAATTACCTGTTTTTTTAATGGCATTATTAAAATAATTTATACATGCAACAATTATTTTATTATGAGTAGTACACAGGAATTCTGATTTTTTTTGTGTGGGGGGGGGTCTCCATGGTTACTAACCCATTTGAGAAAAGGTCCATGGATCAAAAGAGCTTGAGAACCACTGCTGTATTCATGAAGCGTAGCTTAGGTATGTGCATATCCTTGCCTCTCCATTTTTAATTCTTGAGGATGGTGATATTTATTAAGGTAGTTTTTATTTATACTAATGGTTACCAATATGTATATATAAATTTTATTTACTCATTCTGTTGCTAACTTTTGGTTGGTTCAATTGGCTCCGTTTTATAACCTTTGCTCTAGAGTCGCCAGGTATCTTTATGATACCGCCACGAGGTTCAAGTTCAAGTAATGATCAATAACTCAACACACCAATTAGTAAGATTCAAATCAATACACATTTATTATACAGTAAATCGCTACTCATGCATAAACTCTACTTTGTAGGCTATTTCTATCACTAACAGGCCTATACTTAGCTTCGGACTGGCCCACCAGATCAGGGGAACAAATGGCCTTTCGTTCAGGTCCTGAGTCTGCGGGTTTCAAAGCTGATATGGACTGGTAGCTAGGAGCACCTATCTCCTAGCGAGCGTTGACTTGAGACTTACTTTCTTGGAGGCCGCTGGACAGGTCACTGTCAAGGGTTGCTTCGCGTTGCTGAGTGACCCTGTCAAGAAGGACAATTTGAACTTGGGGGCTTTGCTTTGTAGTCCCCAGGGGCTTCCCGCCTTTCGGGGCGGATCCCGTACCTGGTTCCAAGTGATTGGACTTCGTTCCAATCGCTTGGGTCGATTTCTCCAATACTGGAGCTGATCCCTGATTGTTGGGCGGTCTTTAAGTGTCCATTAACCTCTTTTGTGTTGGCTCCTGCTGGCGCCGAGGAGTCTGGCTTGGCTTTGTTTACCTCAAAATGTTTTGATTGTTCCCGGGGATCGCTTATTACTATGTAGATGGCTGCTACATTACTATGTAGATGGCTGCTTGTATCGATGCTGTCTGAGTTTTTGCAGAGTCTAATACACAGTAAACTTGCACCTGCTAGTTTTTGCCTGTGTTGGCTGAATTTCCCTTCAGCCTTTGCGGTTCTCCATTTTAAGTCGAGAAGTGGCCAACTCAGGTGGCTACAATTCACAGGATATGGGCGTTGCTGCTTTGGCCAATATTTATTGACGGTTCACATTTGCTTGAGATGGTGGTGATGATCTGCCTTCCCGTTGGGTGGGGGAGTCCAGAACTAGGGGTCATAGTTTGAGGATAAGGAGTAAACCTTTTAGGATTGACGTGAGGAGAAATGTCTTCACAGAGAGTGGTGAATCTGTGGAATTCACTACCACAGAAAGTAGTTGAGGCCAAGACATTGCGTAGTTTCAAGAAGGAATTAGATATATCTCTTGGGGCTAAAGGGATCAAGGGATATGGGGGGAAGGTGGGATCAGGGTATTGAACTTGATGATCAGCCATGATCATAATGAATGGCGGAACAGGCTCAAAGGGCCAAATGCTTCTATTTTCTATGTTGCTACTTTTCTTGAACCATTGCAGTCCATATGGTGTAGGTATACCCATAGTGCTGTTAGTAAGGGTATTCCAGGACTTTGACCCAGCAGCAGTGAAAGAATGGCGACATATTTCCATGTCAGGACAGTGAGTGACTTGGAGGAGCATTTGCGTGTGGTGGTGTGACAATAATGTTCCGATGGCTTTTACATAATTTTACAAAATATTTTCTTCACAAAATGAAGAATTCTGCCTCTTAGAGCTTAAATTCTGTTACATCCCCTTTGTGAGGATACTTTTTGATCAGTTTATTATGAATATTGGAATGCAATAATCAACATTTAAACAAAATACATAATTGTGCTGATTGTTATTTCTGTACCATGATAAACAAAAATAAAAAAGAGCAAGGTTGTAAATCCATTATTATAAAGAACGTATTCACAATTTCACTGCACCTAATAAGCAACCTTCTCTCACTGATATTTTAAAAAGCAGTTATACAAATTCTTGAAGAGGGATAAAATTAAAGCAGATAGCTCTTATGTGGATCTTTCGCATGGGTATCGGTATCACCTTCTCTGTTGGCAACATGTTAACTTATATTATGCATTGTCTAGGCCATTGAAGTCAAAGAATTAAGATAGCAGCTGCATTGTTCAATGGCTCAGTTGTGTACAGCTGGATGAATTATAGAGCCACATCATAACTCTGGCTAAAATACAAGAAGTTGGAGAGGGTAGGTACGGGAGAGGGAATAAGGTAAGAACTGGGTGACCGGGAGCAGGGACCCAGTATCATAGGAAGGAAGACTCTTCTACCTGTTTCCAAATAGACTCCCACCTGACGTTTGTGGTGTTGGGTGCTCTGAGGTACAGATGAACCAACACGGTTGCGATTGGTACAACGCAGTTTTATTCCAACTAGTTATTTACACATCTGTCTTGATACTCAGCACGTGGTGACTGTGAGAGTGTCTTGTTAATGAGGTCCTGGCCTTGTCCTGTCTCCAGATGGACTGGCCAGCAGATGTTGTGTTTCTTGTCTTATACTGTGTCTGCTCTTGTCTGTGATTGGCTGTCGTGTTATGTGTGCTAATTGGTCTGTTGGTCTGTCTATCATGATGTGTGTGTTGTGATGTGTGTTTGAATATCATGACATCCCCCCTTTTTTGCAAGATTATGTGCCTACGTGGTTATAAATATGAATGTGTCCTGAGTGCAGCTAAAGGTGTGTGTGCGTGATATTTACAGCATGTACATGTGGCGTAACTATATACAAAGGGCGATGTCAGGTGTCATGCTAACGAGGTTGTACCATAACAAAAGAAGAAGAACGTTGAAATGTGGTCTGATCAAACGAGACCTGGAACGATAAAACAGTGACATGTTACAATACAGTAGTTGCTAAAACTTGACGTGTGAACAGTCTCATAAGTCCAGTCTAGTAGGTGGGCGACGAATTTGGGTTGACCGTCAGGGTGGCACTCCATTCATCGGCCGGATTGATGGTGTTGACCCGGTTCACATCAATGACCGCATCCCGGAAGGCGTCTTCGTCATCTGTGTCGTCGGTTTGGATGTCCTGATGTGGAGGCTGGATGGTCCGCACGTGTCTGCGAGGTTGTCGGAGATGTGGAAGATCCACAGGTTGAGCCGCTCGGCAGTAGGCAGCGTAGTGGCCCATCTTGCCACAGCGTAGGCATTGTCGGGTTTTTGCAGGACATTGCCCTTTTAAATGTGCAGCTCCACAGTTGCCACACGTCATGGCGTTCGTTACGCCACTGCGCATGCGCAGTTCGGTCTTGCGTCGGGCGCGCCTGCGCAGTGCGTCCCTCAATGTTGCCGTTGGTTTTGGCGCGCACAAACGTGTTATGTGTGCTAATTGGTCTGTTGGTCTGTCTCTCATGATGTGTGTGTTGTGATGTGTGTTTGAATATCATGACAATGTTCATGTGCCACCAGACATAGAAATGTCCTAATTTGCTGTTCAATTGTAAATCTCACTCACAGGGAGCACAGCGCTAGTGTCATTGGAAATGCTCTGAAAATGTGGTGAAGCATATCAACCTAAAATTAAAATGACAGATAAATTAGCGCTTGATTGCATGATGATGGATGTTACACCAATGTAAACTTAATATAAATATTGAATATATGTATATTACTTTGCACAGTAACTTCATTGCCGTAAGCCTATTTGTGACGATAAAGACTATTATTATAATTATCCGAGCAATTAACTAATACTACCAGAGTAGAGTAGAGGCATACCTGCTCTGTAACTAGCTGTGTTATGTCTGAGTTTGGAATTACCAGGTTGGATAAGTTGCTGCAACATCCATCTCTTTGAGTGGAAAGATTTTGGGTTCATGTCACACTGTCGACTTGTGCACGTTTTCTAGGTTCACACTTTGGGTTGGGTTTTTAAAAGGGTTGGAGTCTGGGTCGGAGGGAGATCGCCATGCAGCTTGACACCACCAGTCTCTGTACTGGTTTGCAGCCATGAGCATTCCTGAACCATTTTGAATAAGGACAGCTTGGAGATGGATCAGTTGTCCACCAATTGAGGTTAATTACAGTTAATTAAGGGACTTATTAATGCTCCGTTCCTCTGTTGACAGGGGCCGGGATTCTCCCCTAACCCATCGTGGGGCGGAGAATCGCCGGGTGGGCCACTGCCAACGGCCCCCGACCGGTGCAACGTGATTCCCACCCCCGACAAAAAACCGGCGCCGGAGATTCACGCCCCCCCCCCGGCGATTCTCCAGCCCGGCGGGGAGTCGGAGAATCCCGCCCAGGATTTTCCAATGTAGTGGACTATGCAGGATCCTCTGCACCTTCAGAGGCTAGGCCGGTGCGGTTGGCGCCGCACCAACCGGCGGCGAAGTGCCTCCGCCAGCCGGCACGAGTTGACGCATGTGAGGGAGCGCCAGCATGTACTGGCGTGATCCCAGCGCATACGCAAGGGGGTTCTTCTCCTCGCCGGCCATGACAGACCGTTACAGCGGCCGGAGCGGAGGGAAAGAGTGCCCCCACGGCACAGGCCCGCCCGCGGATCGGTGGGCCCCGATCGCGGGCCAGGCCACCGTGGGAGCACCCCCCGGGGCCAGATACCCCCCCCGAGGACTCCGCAGGCCGCCCGCAGAGCCAGGTCCCGCCGGTACGGACCTGTGTATTTCACGCCAGAGGGACCGGCCGAAAACGGGCGGCCACACGGCCCATCGTGGGGCGGAGAGTCGCCGACATGCCCCTTTGTTGAATATAAGATGCGACACACAAGCTTACTCTTTAGTGATGCAAACCGCCTCCGCAGAAATGGAAAGAAAATGTCCCATTTGCCAACATTAATGTGCTCACTTTCAAGAATGCAGGAAGTCACCAACTGAAAATTATTCTGTCCGGCACATTTCTGGGATTCACCTTTCCATTTTCTCCAGCAATGATGAGAATAAATCTGTCCCTATTCTCAGGATGATCTCTTAATGGAGGAATGAATAAGCCATTATGGTAAGTGCCACCTGCGATGCCTGAGACTCGACTCTCCCATTCGACATTCAACTTCAAATCCATTTCATTCTGCTTGTACTTCTGAATTCATAACTCCGGGTTACTGGATCTCATTATGAATCCCTTTGGAGTGTCAGCGACGGCCGCAGCTTGACACTCTCACCAGTCAATGGCACTTTGTAATGTAAAAAACCCTGACCTCCTTTTATCAAATGGCAATTCTGAATAAAACATTTCCTGCCTTTCACAATCTTCTCATGATTCTACTTTATTTTAAATGTAGGCAAGGCCAGAATGCAACACTTTTAGCATGGAGTTCCCGTGCTCTATTGTTTGAGGACATTTCTTCACGTTAATTGGAATATTTATACCTTCATTTGGTATCTATTTGAGACTGAAAGATTGGGCTGGTTTAGCACACTGGGCTAAATCGCTGGCTTTTAAAGCAGATCAAGCAGACCAGCAGCATGGTTCAATTCCCGTACCAGCCTCCCCAAACAGGTGCCGGAATGTGGCAACTAGGAATGTGGCAACTAGCACTGGCTTTTCACAGTAACTTCATTGAAGCCTACTTGTGACAATAAGCGATTTTCATTTCATTTCATTTTCATTGAATTTATTCCACTGCTGTGGAATATTCAAGGTTGATCATGGATGTGAGTTCAGTTTATGAGGTAGACCCAGGAGGAGAGGAGCGGGACATGCGGTGGTTTCTGCACGAGCTGGAATTTCCCCAGGCGGAGGAAGCAAAGAGGCAGGCGTTGGAGTAGCCTTTGGGGCTGAGGGAGGTGCTGGATAGTATCAGGGGTATGAAATCGGGGAAGGCCCCTGGGTGCCCGGCAGAATTTTATAAGGAATTTGCGACGGACCTGGCACACATCTGTTGGAAGCGTTTAATAAAGCACTGGAGAAGGGGGAGTTGCCGGAGACGATGAAGCAGGCAGTAATCACACTAATCCCCAAAAAAGGGAAGGATCCGGTGGAATGTGGGTCGTATAGACCCATATCACTGTTGAACACAGATGTGAAAGTATGGGCTAAGTTGTTGGCGGGGAGGATGGAGGATTGTGTCCCGGGGGTGATTGCAGATGATCAAACAAGCTTCATGAAGGGCAGGCAACTCGCAAGTAATATAAGATGGCTGTTGAATGTGAACATAGAACAGTACAGCACAGAACAGGCCCTTCGGCCCTAGATGTTGTGCCAAGCCTTGTCTGAAACCAAGATCAAGCTATCCCACTCCTTGTCATTATGGTGTGCTCCATGTGCCTGTGCAATAACCGCTTGAAAGTTCCTAAAGTGTTCAACTCCACTATCACAGCAGGCAGTCCATTCCACACCCTAACCACTCTCTGAGTCAAGAACCTACCTCGGACATCCCTCCTATATCTCCCACCCTGAACCTTATAGTTATGCCCCCTTGTAACAGCTACATCCACCAGAGGAAATAGTCTCTGAACGTCCACTCTATCTATCCCCCTCATCATCTTATAAACCTCTATTAAGTCGCCTCTTATCCTCCTCCGCTTCAAAGAGAAAAGCCCTAGCTCCCTCAACCTTTCCTCATAAGACCTATCCTCCAAACCAGGCAGCATCCTGGTAAATCTCCTTTGCACCTTTTCCAATGCCTCCACATCCTTTCTATAGTGAGGTGACCAGAACTGCACACAATACTCCAAATGTGGTCTCACCAGGGTCTTGTACAGTTGCAGCATAACCCCACGGCTCTTAAACTCAAGCCCCCTGTTAATAAACGCTAACACACTATAGGCCTTCTTCACTGCTCTATCCACTTGAGTGGCAACCCCAAGATCATGAACCCCAAGATCTCTCTGTTCCTCCATATTCCTCAGAACCCTGCTGTTGACCCTGTAATCCGCATTCAAATTTTCCCTACAAAATGAATCACCTCGCACTTATCAGGGTTAAACTCCATCTGCCATTTTGCGGCCCACCTCTGCATCCTATCAATGTCTCTTTGCAGCCTACAACAGCCCTCCACCTCATCCACTACTCCACCAATCTTGGTGTCATCAGCAAATTTACTGACCCACCCTTCAGCCCCCTCCTCCAGGTCAGTGATAAAAATCACAAATAGCAGAGGACCCAGCACTGATCCCTGTGGTACACCGCTGGTAACTGGTCTCCAGCCTGAAAATTTTCCATCCACCACCACCCTCTGTCTTCTATGTGATAGGCAATTACTTATCCAATTGGCCAAATTTCCCTCTATCCCACACCTCCTTACTTTCTTCATGAGCCGACCATGGGGAACCTTATCAAACACCTTACTATAATCCATGTATACAACATCAACTGCTCTACCTTCATCTACACACTTAGTTACCTCCTCAAAGAATTCAATCAAATTTGTGAGGCAAGACTTCCCCTTCACGAATCCGTGTTGACTATCCCGGATTAAGCTGCATCTTTCCAAATGGTCATAAATCCTATCCTTCAGGACCTTTTCCATTAACTTACCGACCACTGAAGTAAGACTAACCAGCCTATAATTACCAGGGTCATTCCTATTCCCTTTCTTGAACAAAGGAACAACATTCGCCACTCTCCAGTGCTCTCCCACAAACAAATCTAACACTTGGCCCGGTTCTTTACCCAGTACCAAATCCAATTTGGCCCCCCCTCTTGTCGGCCTATCCACATATTGTGTCAGGAAAACCTCCTGCACACACTGTACAAAAACTGCCCCATCCGAACTGTTCGACATATAGAGGTTCCAATCAATATTTGGAAATTGGTTACGATCAGTGGAGGGGAGTGGCCCTATGAAATCCATACTGAGGCGTTCAAAAGGGCGGGAGGCCTTCACCAGGTGGGCCTTGTCTGGCTGATAGAAGTGCGGCTTGCACTCCGCACAGACTTGGCAGTCCCTGGTCACGGCCTTGACCTTCTCTGTGGAGTAGGGCAAGTTGCGGGCCTTGACAAAGTGGAGAAGCCGGGTTACCCCCGGGTGACAGAGGTCGTTGTGGATAGCCCATAACCGGTCAACCTGCGCATTGGCGCAGGTTCCACGCGGCAGGGCACCTTGGGGCTCATTGAGCTTCCCAGGACGACACAAGATGTCGCAGTTATAGGTGGAGAGCTCGATCCTCCACCCCAAAATCTTGTTGTTCTTAATTTTGCCCTGCTGCGTGCTGTTGAACATGAAGGCAACCGACCGTTGGTCTGTGAGGAGAGTAAATCTCCTGCCGGCCAGGTAATGCCTCCAGTGCCGCAAGCTTCCACAATGGCTTGCGCCTCCTTTTCAACAGAGGAGTGTCGAATTTCGGAGGCATGGAGGGTACGGGGAAAAAAAGGCGACAGGCCTCACTGCCTGGTTAAGAGTGGCTGCCAGGGCAAAGTCACCTTCCGGTCTGCCGGTACACTCCTGCGGCCTTGATACCCTCCTCAGTACCTCACTACTTGTGGTGAACCACTGTAATAGGAGATGTAAGGTAGGACCTGCACTACAGGTTCGCCGGTATCTCTTGCCGGCTGACTCCGCCCACGGAGAACTGTATAAATATGCATGACCTCCAGTGCCCTGCCATTTCGCCAGCTGCAGCAGGAGGCCACCCATTTGACAGTAATAAAGCCACAGTTGTACCCAACTTTAGTCTTTGTGCAATTGATCGTGCATCACTACTCTCAACACTGGCTTCTGGACTACAGCTCATTTTCCCATCCCCCTGACAAATTAGTTTAAACCGCAGTGTCAGATCACGCTCCACATTGGGTGGATATGGTGCTAGAGAAGGGGGCAGCGCAGAGACCGGGGTGGAAACTGGAAGTGGGGCTTTTGGGGAACCAAGTATTCTGTGAGAAAATTGAAAAGGTAATTAAGGAATATGTATTGTACGGGTGAGGTGTCGAAGGCAGTCGTCTGGGAGGTTCTAAAGGCGGTGGTGAGAGGTGAGGTAATTTTGTTTAAGGCTAGGGTGGATAAGGAGGAGAGGTTGGAGCGGCAGAGGGTAATAGATGAGATGTTGGAGGTAGATAGGAGGTATGCAGAGGATGGGGACCCGGCGAAGCTGTAAAAGAGGAAGGAACTACAGGCGAGCTTCGACCGACTGTCCACCAGGAAGGCGGTGCACCAACTGAGGCGAGCAAGGGGTGCAGTTTCTGAACATGGAGATAAGGCGGGTTAGCAGGTCAGCTCCGGAGGGAGGCAGCGGCAAGGGAAATTCTTCAGGTGAAGGATAGGGCAGGGAAGTTGGTGATGGCCCCAGTGCTGATTAACAAGGTTTTTTGAGGAGTTTTATGAGAGGTTGTACAAGTCAGAGCCACTCGGAGGAGACCGTGAGATGCAGGAATTTCTCGATGGGTTGGAGTACCCGAGGCTAGGGGAGGAGGACAGGGCTACATTAGAAGGAGCAATAGTGGAGCAGGAGAGAAAGGATGCGATTGGGAGGATGCAGTCGGGGAAGGTGGCAGGGCCGGATGGGTTTCTGGTGGAACATTATAAAAAATTTAAGGATAGATTGGCACCCCTGATGGTGGGGATGTTTGAGGAGGCGATAGGGAAGGGGGTGTTGCCGCAAACCTTGGGGCAGGCACCGATTTCCCTGTTACTAAAAAAAGATAAGGATCCAACGGAGTGTGGGTCGTATCGGCCCCTATCACTTCTGAATGTGGACGTAAAAGTGTTGGCGAAGGTACTGGCGGGTAGGCTGGAGGAGTGCCTTCCGAAGGTAATAGGGGAGGATCAGACGGGGTTCGTGAAAGGGAGGCAGCTGTTTTCGAACATTAGGAGGGTTTTGAACGTTGTTATGGCACCGGCGGAAAGAAAGGAAACAGAGGTAGTTGTGGCATTGGACGCCGGGAAGGCGTTTGATCGGGTAGAATGGGGGTACCTGATGGCAGTGCTGGAGCGGTTTGGGATTGGACCAAGGTTTGTGAACTGGGTAAAGCTATTATATAAGGAACCGAAGGCGAGTGACCGCACAAATAATATCAGTTTGAGATATCTCTCTCTCCACCGTGGGACGAGACAGGGATGTCCTATGTCCCCCCTGCTGTTTGCACTTGCGATTGAGCCGTTGCCAATCGCATTGAGACGTTCGGGAACATGGAAAGGAATAGTGCGGGGGGGGGGGGGGGGGGGGGGGGGGGCGGATAGAGCATAGGGTGTCCTTATATGCCGACGACTTGCTGCTGTATGTGTCGGAGCCGATAGGAGGAATATTGGAGCTACTGCGGGTATTTGGGTCTTTCTCTGGGTACAAGCTGAACCTGGACAAGACTGAGTACTTTGTGGTGTCTCGGCCGGGGGTGGGGGTAGGGGTGGGGGGGCTGCCATTCCGTAGAGCAGGGACTCATTTTAGGTATCTTGGGGTGCAGGTTGCCCGGGAGTGGGGGAGGCTTCGCAGGTACAACATCACTAGTTTGGTGGGGAGAGTGAAAGCCGATCTGGCAAGGTGGAACGGCCTTCCTCTGTCACTAGCAGGTCGGGTACAGGCGGTTAAAATGAATGTGTTGCCGCGATTCCTGTTTATTTTTCAATGCCTACCGATTTTCCTGCCAAAGTCTTTTTTCAGGGAGATTGAGGGAAGGATTACCTCATTCATATGGGGAGGGAAGGTGGCCAGAGTGAGAAAGGTGCTGCTACAGAGGGGAAGGCAGGCAGGGGGTTTGGGTCTCCCGAACTTCTTGTACTACTACTGGGCGGCGAATGTGGAGAAAGTGCGGAGCTGGGTCAGAGGGGTGGATTCTCAGTGGGTCAGAATAGAGGAGAGTTTGTGCAGGGGGTCGGGGCTGAAGGCACTTGCAACGGCGCTGCTCCCGATAGCTCCGGGGAAATATTCAGGGAGTCCAGTAATAATAGCTTCATTGAAAATCTGGAGGCAGTTTCGCCAACACTTCGGGTTGGGGTTAGGGTCAAGGGAAATGCCGATTCGGGGGAATCACAAATTTGAGCCAGGGAGGTGGGATGGAAGTTTTCGGAAATGGGAAGAGAAGGGGATTAAGACGCTAAAAGATTTGTTTCTTCAGGGTCGGTTTGCAGGATTGAGGGAGCTGGAAGCGAAGTATGGGCTAGAGCAGGGAGAAGTGTTTAGGTACCTGCAGGTTCGGGATTTTGCCAGGAAGGAGATACAGAGCTTCCCAGAGGAACCGGCCTCCACATTGCTGGAGGAGGTGTTGACGACAAGGGGACTGGAGAAGGGGGCAGTGTCAGCGGTGTACGGAGCCATTTTGGAAGAGGATAAGGCACCACTGGAAGGGATCAAAGCAAAGTGGGAGGAAGAGCTGGGAGAGGTTATAGAGGAGGGGTCTGTTGTGAGGTGCTCCGGAGAGTGAATGCCTCCACCTCATGTGCGAGGTTGGGGCTGATACAGCTGAAGGTGGTATATAGAACGCACCTCACAAGGGCGAGGATGAACCGATTTTTTGCAGGAGTAGAGGATGTGTGTGAGCGTTGCGGGGGAAGGGGGGGGGGGGGCCCGCGAATCACGTTCCTATGTTTTGGTCCTGTCCAAAGCTAGGGGAGTACTGGAAGGAGGTGTTTCTGGTAATTTCCAAGGTGGTGCGTGTGAAACTGGACCCGGGTCCCCAGGAGGCCATATTCGGGGTGTAGGACCAGCCAGGGTTGGAAATGGGAGCGGAGGCAGATATCATAGTCATGTATGGGAAGTCATGTATGGGAGAAGAAATTGGATATCGACAACTTATTTTTCTGGAGCTGAAATAGATAAAATGTGGTCCAAGATCAGGTCACGACTTTTCCTGTGTCAATTAACCGTCAGGTGAAATTGAATCAAACAACTTTTAGCCACACTGGATGGCCACCGGAAACAATCAGCAGATCGTAAATTATAACAGCTGCTTTACTTCAAAAATACTTACCTGGCTGTAGTGAAGATGGGAGTACCCGGAGGTGTGGAAATATGTTATAGATATGTTTTTCTTTCTTGAACATGTTATACATATTCGGGACAATACGCTGTTTTTTGGGTCCTGATGTGGAATTGTGTAATCACTATGTAAGTTCTTCATTTTTGCAGCTCTAGACCAGCTTGAATAGCAGTCCCTGGAGGCCACTGAAGGATGACCCCAAAACCTGGTTCGATTGTGACCGGGGTTGGTGCCAGGGACACAGTGCTGCCTACTTACCCTGGCCACCCTGAGGAGGTTGTGCATTTTTTTTTCAGGCATTGCTCTTCGGTCCGGATGGTGCTGCCCACGGCACTGACCGCCTCTGCCACCTGCGGCCAGGCATGCCAAATGGCGGAGGTTGGCAGCCCCCTTCCCGGGCCGGGGTACAGGGTCATCTGCCTCTCCTCCACAGCGTCCAGGAGGATCTCCAGCTCGGCATCCGTGAATCTTGAGGCTGTTCTCCTCGTTGCCATCTTGTTGGCTGGGATGGTGTGTGTGTGGAGTGCAGTGTGTATATGTGGCTGCAGCTTGCCAGCCTCCTGAGTGACAATCGCGAAACCGATGAATCCAGCACTATTTCTCATTGGAATCGATTGTGTTCCACGCGGCGCCTGTGCCAGCCCCTTAACAGTAGCAGAATCGGTCTAGGTGTAGCGCCGGTTTTGCTGTCATGGAACTCCACGGATTCTGCGCCGGCGTCAACACCTAGTCTCAGAAACGCAGAATCCCACCCCTTATTTCTGTGCAGCTGGTGGCTGCTCAGTGTGAATGACTTCCTGAAGTGAGAATGCTAGGATCTGTATGCCAACAAATATTGATTAAAGTATCACATTAATCCTTAACCCACTCAGCTTCTGATTAGAGTTTACCACCCAGCTTGAGCCTGGCAATGAATAATAGATTTCACTTGGCAAATTGGATTATATCAACCAGTTTGGATTATATTGCTATTTGCTTTAGCAACCTTCAAACCAATTAGAATATGCACAAACTACTGAATGAATGCATTAAACCTCTCTTACCAGATTGTAGACCATAAGACATAGGAGCAAAATTAGGCCATTCAGCCCATCAAGTCTGCTCCACCATTCAAAGAGATCATGACTGATCTGATGTGATCATCCTCATCTCCACTTTCCTGCCTTATCCCATAACCCTTGATTTCCTCACTAATTAAATATCTGTTTATCTCACCCTTGAACATACTTAACGACTCAGCCTCTACAGTTCTCTGCGGTAAAGAATTCCACAGATTCACTACCCTCTGGGAGAAGAAATCTCTCCTCATCTCTGTCTTAAATGGACGGCCCCTTACTCTGAGACTATGCTCTCTGATTTTATACTCTCCCACAAGAGGAAACAACGTCTCGGCATCTACCCTGTCAAGGCCCTTGAGAATCCTACATGTTTCAATAAGGCCGCCTCTCATTCTTCTAATTGTGAATGACAAGTATTAACAATTGTTCATAACTTCAGAAACATAATTAACAATACCCAAATACAAGCAGTGGATGTGCAACTAATTAGTGGACAGGGTTAACTAACAGAATAAATCAGAGGTTAAAAGGGCAGTTTGAGTCACCTCACAGTTAATCAACATTGATTGCATAATTGATTGTCAATTTAAAGTTCAGTTTGTTTTGCAAAAATATACTTGTGGTCATCACACAAAGTGCAATAATATTCAGGTTCTCTACATACATCATGTTGCACTCTGAGCTGCTTCAATACAGTCAAAGGAACATTGCAGACAAATCAAAATGGTTGTTCCAAATGGATTTAAGTTATCTGCATAGATCAAGTTGCATGCTGAGGTGTTTCCATGCAGTCGTGGTACATGTTACATTCACTGCCTACATTCAATGTGAGTCATACAGCCCGAGGATGTTCCAAAGAATTCCCCCTCCCCTCGATTCCCTATGGCTGAAATGTTTTAGACAGCGACCTTTCCCGATTGCAATGTGCCAGTCTGCAACACTCGGTTGGGCGTGACTTTTTGTACTGGAAGACCAATAAGTGTCTGGCAGGCCAAAGAGCATCTTTCACAGGGTTGATGATCCTCCAGCAGCAACTGATGTTTGTCTCCATGTGTGTCCCTGGGAACAGCCTGGAGAGCACAGAGTCCTGAATCACAGAGCTGCTCAGATGAAGCTCGGCAAAAACCACCTCATCTCTCTCCAGACCTTCTTTACAAAGGCACATTCCACAAGGAGGTGGTCAACAGTCTCTTTCAAGATCACTGTCTGGATGATTGTACTGAAGTTGCCATTGTGCCAAATGACCATAGGCTGCTTTCCCCTTTGAGAACAAAGAACAATACAGGATAGGAACAGGCCCTTCGGCCCTCCAAGCCTGTACCGGTCATGATACTAACCTTGGCCAAAACCCTCTGCACTTCCTTGTGCCATATCCCTCTATAGCCATCGTATCCATGTATTTGTCAGGTGCTTTTGAATACCGTTAATGTATCTGCTTCCACAACCTCCCCTGGCAACGCGTTCCAGACACTCACCAACTCTATGCAAAAAACCTGCCTCGCACATCTCCTCTGAACTTTGCCCCACGGACATTAACCTTATGACCCCTGGTTACTGACCCCTCCACCCTGGAAAAGAGTGTCTGCCCATCCACTCTATCCATGCCCCTCATAATCTTGTAGACCTCTTATCAGGTCACCCCTCAACCTCCGGTGGGGGGGGAGCTGACTGGTGGTAATTTAACCTGAGGACCACCACACCTCAGGCGAGGGGCAAGATTGAGAAGAGGGATCCTTCATGAATAACCTCATGCTGGTACGGGAATTGAACCCATGCTGTTGGCCTTGCTGCGCGTCACAAACCAGCTGTCCAGCCAACTGAGCTAAACCGGCCCCCCATTGTGTTGTACTAGTGGCTGCATCACTGGCAGTCCTGGTTTTTCAGAACGCGGGCAGTTTGTTCCTTCACACTTTACGATAAGTTTCAGTGTTTACAACGACAGCAGCTGCATACAACTATTAAATCCACGGCAAAAACACAATGCAGGTTTTAAACCGGATGAAGGAAAATAAAGTTGTCCCAAATTGGCCAGTGGTGCCTTGGAACCAAAGAAGGAACTGGACCTTGATTTCTTTGCTGAAAAGACACACAACAATGATGATTTAATAATAAGAGAAAAATTGTAGGTTTGAAATAAAGAGGCTGTAACGAGCAGACACATGAGTGCATTGAACACATTTGGAGTTGGGACTGCTACTAAGAGGTTCTGCTACACATTCCCAAATATCTGTTTTAGGACCTGAAAAATAATCATAATATTAATCCATCAATATTCTGAAGGCTGCAATTCAACATTTTCTGAATGGGTGGATACTGTCTCTAATGTGTTCATTCTTTATTAATAATTATTAATATAAATTATTAATACAGCAAAATGGTTGTGAAATTAGTTGCCTGGTCGGGCCCCTGCATTTTGTCCTGTTGTTACTTCTAGCGCGAATGATTCTGTTATACATTTCCTTCAAATAAACTATGATTGAGTTGTTACTTTAAAATCTTGTTCCTCTTTCCATATTACTAATCTAAATTCTGGATATAAATTCCATGCTTAATTTTCTCCCATGCTTCCCAAACACAAATCTCAGCGAGCTTCCCAGGAGAGTCCTGTAACACGGTCCTAATAAGCTTTTTTGCTTTTTGCTGATTTACTTTCATCCGTCTCATATGAGAACAAGTCACAGATTAGATAGCATGTTGGGCAAAAAAAAGGCTGTTGCTCTTGAGTCCACAGATAAGGAAAGTGTCTGAGCTGTTGTAGAATGCAATCTGGCGTGCTCTTGCTTTCAATTTACCTTCATGTTTTTAAGCTGATAAGAAGCTCACAAGTGTAAAATCACTTAGTTAGACGAGGGAATTACACCGATTCCTTTGTCCCATTTTACAAAGGCTTCCCTTTGGAGAGTGATTCATCTGCACCAAAATCAATATTTAAGGGGTGGGAGTCTCCGACCCCGCGCCGGGTCGGGGAATCGGCGGCGGGCCGCGCAAATCACGCCACGCCGCCTGACTCCGGGCGCGAAAATCGCCGCCATTGGGGCCAGCGTGGTTGGTGCGTCGCCGGTCGGGGGCCGCTCTACGGGGCACCCCCGCGATTCTCCGGCCCGAATGGGCCGGGCGGCCGTAAAAAAACAAAACGAGTCCCGCTGGTGCCGTTCTAACCTGCTCTGAGCCGGCCGGACCTCAGCGTTGAAGGGTCGGGTGGCGGCCTGTGGGGGGGGTGGGGGTGGGGGGGGTGGGGGTGGGGGGGGGTGGGGGTGGAGGGTCCGACCCGTTGTGGCCTGGCCCGCGATCGGGACCCACTGTTTGGCGGGCCGGCCTCGCTGTCTCCCGGCCTCCTTTATTCCGCGCTGGCCCCTGTACTCCTGCGCCATGTTGGGTCGGGGCCGGCGCGGACAAGGGAGACACCGCGCATGTGCGGCAACCGTGTCGCTGGGACTGTGCATGCGTGGGTTCGCGCCGGACCCACTGTGCATGCGCGCATCCCTCGGCGCCCATTCCATGGCCGGATCAGCAGCTGGAGCAGCGTGAACCGCTCCAGCGCCCTGCTGGCCCCCTATAGGGGCCAGAATTTCTGATCCTGGGGCCGTGTTGACGCCGTCGGGAAACACGACGGCGTTTCCGATGGCGTCAACACTTAGCCTCAGGATCAGAGAATCCCGCCCAAGGTTTATTTTGTGCTTGCTTGCTTTGTAAAAAATGAATCTTCAGAATTACCAGCTAAATTAAAATTGATAAATCACAAAAAAATAATCTTGACAAAATTTTCCATTGTAAAACATTCACAAAACCTAACATCTCAGTCATATTGTACATGAATAAATTCACTGGGGAAATGTGTCTAAAATAATTATTTTGCACCCCCACCCCCTCGAATCCCACCACAGCTAACAGTGATGTTTTGATCTTTTCAATAGAACAAAACAATAAATGTTTTCTTTATTTTTAGCGATTAGCTGCGCCGTTTTTAAATTCTTAGTTTATATCTAGTGCAGAATCTCTGTGAAATATTGGGCTGGGCTTTACATGTCCTCACTGGGCAGGAGGCACATAAAATAGTGTGGGTGCCAAGCCCAAAACCTTCCTATCTACCTGAGCTCCTCCCATTACATGTTTACCTATCTGAGCCTGTAAACAAGCCAGTTAACCCCGGTGATACGCTGCCCAGGCCATGATGCAGTTGGTGTGGGCAGGCGGGTGAACAGAGCAGGCCATTTCTTTCAAAAGGCTTTTGGAAGGCTGGGAAGAAAAGGTGAGTACTATCTTTGGGATGTCCTTTTGCACACAGTTGGCGCCCCTCTACCAAAGATAGTCCCAACCATTTGGATCCTATCCGTCTGCTCTCCATAAGTCACTGCCCCACCACCCATGCCACTTCCCTAAGCTGGCCAAACCCGCCCCACCCAATACCTCGGATTTAACCACATTCCCGGATCCATTGGCCCTTCTTTCTGGTCCTGACTGTAGTCCAGGCAGCACCCACGACTGAACTCTTAGCCCTCCTGGGCCGCTGATGCTGCTGGCCAATCCGATTGTCTGACAGCCCCTGAGGGTGCTACTTTCTCCCCAGTGAGGGGCAGATTTCCTACTTTGAGCCGATTTAGTCTGCCTGCAGCATGTTATGGCTGCAGGGTTGGCTTGCGGGGAGCGAGTAGGCCTCCAACTATTGTTCCTTCCAAGGGCAGGCAAGACAACCGGTCTGCACCTCTCCCCCCCCCCCCCCTTCCCATACAAGGAGCTGGTGGCACAGTGGTATTGTTGTTGGACTAGTAATCCAGACACCCAGGGTAATGCTCCAGGCTGATGTCTTTTCGAATGCCACCATGGTAGATGGTGAAATTTGAATTTAATAAAAACCTGGAATTAAAAATCAAATAATCACCGTGAAACCATTGTGGTACTAACCCACCTGGTTCACGAATGTCCTTTCGGGAAAGAAATCTGCTGTCCTTACCTGGTCTGACTCCAGATCCACAGCAATGTGGTTGACACTTAAATTCCCTCTGGAATGGCCACTCATCCTCTCAGTTGAAGGGCAATTAGGGATGGGCAATAAATGCTGGCCCAGCCATTGATGGCCACACCCCTTGTACAGTACAGCCCAGTACAGTACAGTATTTCTTCAAGACCTAATCTAGACTGTGTATGTTTGCCAAGTGATTTCAAAATGTCATTTCAGTCTGCAAGAGAGTTAAATAAGTCGAGCCAATGAATAAAAATAAATCCGCTCAAAGATTTGGGGAAAAGTTATATTTACTAGAGATTTCTGGATAATTCTTTCAGTATCACTGAAATCACAAATCCAGTCTAATGAGGTGGCAGAGAAGTTGCAACAGCGTGCAATATTCCAAGAGAAAATCACTCTTTTGAAGGCAAGGCAGAGCTGCATTTTATCAGCAAGTGATTATTATCACTGGAATGAAACATTTTGAACAAAAGTTCAGCTTTTTCTGAACAATTCACAGCTTTGCTCGGTGATGCCATCCCATGTGCGATGCAAAGTGAAGATGGAGCTTATCTTCAACAATCATGACAGCATTATTAATTTAATCTTGCATGAGAATTGAGCTTTAATGCAAAGTTGATTTCTGAGCATTAAGAAATGACCAACAAATTCAACAAAAGGAGACAGCAGGATATATCTTACTTGTAATTGTGTGCAAAACTTACTTTTCCTTCACAATTCAGTAAAATAGAAGATTGCTGGTACTTAGAGCCCATTGAAAAGCAGAGGCAGCTAATGTTCTTTTTAAAGCTAATATACAAGTGGTAGACGACGTGCGGTATCATTATTTAGTTTTACTTAAAATTTCTGAAGTAAAACACCGATGTTTAAAAAAAATAAATTTAGAGTATTTTTTTACCAATTAAGGGGCAATTTAAAGTGGCCAATCCACCTAACCTGCACATCTTTTGGGTTGTGGGGTGAAACCCACGCAGACACGGGGAGAATGTGCAAATTCCTCACGGACAGTGACCCAGGGCCGGGATTCGAACCCGGGTCCTCAGCGCCGTAGTCCCAGTGCTAACCACTGCGCCACATGCCACCCCAAACACCAATGTTAATAATACAAGCAAGTAACATTTGGGAATTTTAATATTTTTCTATTATCCTGGTTAACCTATTTGCCGTTTGTAGCGCACAATGACTTATGAGAGAGACGAGTCGAGATGAAGTCAATGAGGCTTTATTAAGCGAGACTTGTCCCCAGCAGTTCAGCAACAGAATGGAGCGGCGGGGAGAAGCTCGGGTTCTTATACTCCGCCTTCAGGGCGGAGCCAGAAGTCAACAGCCAACCAGGACCCGGGATCTGTCAGCCAATAGCATCACGGCTTCACAGTCCCACATGACCCCTAATACATACTACCACATTCACCCCTTGTTAAAAATGAACCCGGCGGGGTGGTGGTTCGCATGGTGGTAGGGGTTTACAAGGCTGGTCCTGGGAGGAAAAGTTTAGGCATGTCATTCCAGTTTTAGCCCTACACTGGGCTATGTACAAGGTTTGTGAGACTATTTACAATATTTGTAAGAGAAAAGAAAATTTTTGTTACAGTCCAACAACATTCTTGGTGTCACACCGATGCCACGAGTCGAGCGGGCGGTCTGGTCTTCCTCGTCGATCGCCTCAGCCCCGGTGGTGGTGCAGGTGCTTGTTCCAGCATTGTCGTCTCCGGGAGCGTTTCGGTGTTTGTTTCTGTTTCACTCCTGGTCGGACACGGGAGGAGGACCGATCCTCCTGGGAGGACGGCAGTCGCGGGGTGCGCCGGTGGCAGGGAGGGGATGATCGGTGTCAGGGGGGTGTGTGTGTTGCCGGCGGGCGCCAGGTCTCGCAGGGAGACCGTGTGTTGCCGGCCGTTGGGGTACGCCACGTAGGCGTACTGCGGGTTCGCGTGAATCCTCTCGACCAACGGGTCCGACTTGTGCGCCCGCACATGTTTCCGGAGCAAGATGGGTCCTGGGGCTGCCAGCCAGGTAGGCAGCGACGTTCCGGAGGAGGACTTCCTGGGGAAGACAAGGAGGCGCTCATGAGGCGTTTGGTTAGTGGTGGTACACAGCAGCGACCGGATGGAGTGGAGAGCGTCCGGGAGGACCTCCTGCCACCGGGAAACTGGGAGATCCCTGGACCGTAGGGCCAGTAGGACGGTCTTCCAGACCGTGCCGTTCTTCCTCTCTACTTGCCCGTTCCCCCGGGGGTTGTAGCTGGTCGTCCTGCTCGAGGCTATACCCTTGCTGAGCAGGAACTGGCGCAGCTCGTCACTCATGAAGGAGGACCCCCTGTCGCTATGGATATATGCGGGGCAACCGAACAGTGTGAATATGGTGCTAATGGCTTTAATGACTGTGGCCGCTGTCATGTCGGGGCAGGGGATGGCGAAGGGGAAACGGGAGTACTCGTCCACCACGTTCAGGAAGTATGTGTTGCGGTCGGTGGAGGGGAGGGGCCCTTTGAAATCCAGACTGAGGCGTTCAAAGGGGCGGGAAGCCTTGATCAGGTGCGCTCCATCCGGCCTGAAAAAGTGCGGTTTGCACTCCGCGCAGATGTGGCAGTTCCTGGTGACTGTACGGACCTCCTCCACAGAGTAGGGGAGGTTGCGGGACTTTATAAAATGGTAGAACCGAGTGACCCCCGGGTGGCAGAGGTCCTCGTGGAGGGCTTGGAGACGGTCTATTTGTGCGTTGGCACATGTGCCGCGGGATAGGGCATCGGACGGCTCGTTCAGCTTTCCGGGACGGTACAAGATCTCGTAGTTGAAGGTGGAGAGCTCGATCCTTCACCTTAAGATCTTGTCATTTTTGATTTTGCCCCGATGTGCATTATCGAACATGAAGGCTACCGACCGTTGATCAGTGAGGAGGGTGAATCTCCTGCCGGCCAGGTAATGCCTCCAATGTCGCACAGCTTCCACTATGGCTTGGGCTTCCTTTTCCACTGAGGAGTGGCGGATTTCTGAGGCGTGGAGGGTTCGGGAGAAGAAGGCCACTGGTCTGCCCGCTTGGTTAAGGGTGGCCGCCAGAGCTACGTTGGAGGCGTCGCTCTCGACCTGGAAGGGGAGGGACTCGTCGATGGCGCGCATCGTGGCCTTTGCGATATCCGCTTTGATGCGGCTGAAGGCCTGGCGAGCCTCTGTCGACAGGGGAAAGGTAGTGGTCTGTATTAGCGGGCGGGCCTTGTCTGCATACTGGGGGACCCACTGGGCGTAATATGAAAAGAACGCCAGGCAACGTTTCAGGGCTTTGGTGCAGTGGGGGAGGGGAAATTCCATGAGGGGGCGCATGCGTTCGGTGTCGGGGCCTATTATCCCATTGCGCACTACGTAGCCCAGGATGGCCAGCCGGTTTGTGCTAAAAACGCACTTTTCCTCGTTGTATGTGAGGTTCAAGGCGTTAGCGGTCTGGAGGAATTTTTGGAGGTTGGCGTCGTGGTCCTGCTGATCGTGGCCGCAGATGGTTACGTTGTCGAGATACGGGAACGTGGCCTGCAACCCGTGTTGGTCAACCATTCGGTCCATCTCCCGTTGGAAGACCGAGACCCCGTTCGTGACACCAAATGGGACCCTTAGGAAGTGGTATAGACGCCCGTCTGCCTCGAAGGCTGTGTACTTGCGGTCACCTGGGCGGATGGGGAGCTGGTGGTAGGCGGACTTGAGGTCCACGGTGGAGAAAACCTTATACTGGGCAATCCGATTTACCATGTCGGACATGCGGGGGAGAGGGTACGCATCTAGCTGTGTGTACCTGTTGATGGTCTGGCTATAGTCTATGACCATCCTTTGCTTCTCCCCGGTCTTTACTACTACCACCTGTGCTCTCCAGGGACTATTGCTGGCCTGGATTATGCCTTCCTTCAGCAGCCGGTCCTGGGCGCTGTACCGTCTGCTCCTAGTGGCGACGGGTTTGCAATCCGGGGTGAGGTTTGCAAACAAGGACGGCGGTTCAACCTTGAGAGTTGCGAGGCCGCAGATAGTGAGTGGGGGTATTGGACCGCCGAATTGAAATGTTAGGCTCTGCAGGTTACACTGGAAATCTAATCCCAGTAATGTGGGCGCGCAGAGTTGGGGAAGGACGTAGAGCCTGTAGTTTTTAAACTCCCTCCCTTGCACCGTTAGGTTCGCGATGCAGAACCCTTTGATCTCTACGGAGTGGGATCCTGCAGCTAGGGAAATCTTTTGCGTACTTGGATGGATGGTCAAAAAACAGCGTCTTACCGTGTCGGGGTGGATGAAACTTTCGGTGCTCCCGGAGTCGATCAAGCATGGTGTCTCGTGTCCGTTGATCAGCACCGTTGTTGTCGTCGTCTGGAGCGTCCGGGGCCGTGATTGATCCAGCGTCACCGAGGCCAGTCGTGGTCGTAGTGTCTCAGCGTCTTCTTCGGACCCCGTGGAGCCATCGATGCTGGGGTCCTTTGTTGTCATCCAAGATGGCGGCGTCCATGAATCGCACGCGGCCGGGGGTGGACAAAATGGCCGCCCCCATGGATCGCACGTGGTCGGGGGTGGACAAAATGGCCACCCCCATGAATCGCACATGGCTGGGGAGTCACAAGATGGCGGCGCCCATCCTCCCCTCATGGTGGCCGGGACCCAAAATGGCGGCGCCCGCGGGTCGCACATGGGGCGCTGGGGGGGGGGGGGGGGGTTGGGGAGCGTTTGGGATGCGCTGGGCTCGTTCTTCTCCGGGGATTGCGGCGACTCCCCGGGACCGGCACACCGCCGCGTAATGGCCCTTCTTGCCGCAGCTTTTGCAAAAAGCTGCGCGGGCCGGGCAGCGCTGCCGGGGGTGTTTTGCTTGCCCGCAGAAATAGCAGCGGGCCCCCCCGGGATGATCTGGTGTTTTAACCGCGCAAGCCTGTGAGGGAGGGGGGGGGGGTTTGTCGCGACGGGGGTCCAAGGAGCCCAAGGGGCTGCCGCGCGGTCGGGGCCGTAGGCGCGGGCGTTTTGCGAGGCCACATCTAGGGAAGCTGCAATGGCCCGTGCCTCTGAGTCCTAGCGACTCTTTTTCTAAAAGTCTTTGGCGGATTTGGGGAGAGTTCATACCTGTCACAAACGCATCGCGAATTAACATGTCCGTGTGTTCAATCGCGTTTACCGGCGGGCAGCTGCAGCCCCATCCCAAAATCAGCAGCGCGGCGTAGAATTCCTCTAACGTTTCTCCGGGACTTTGCCGTCTCGTTGCGAGTTGGTAGCGTGCGTAGACCTGGTTCACGGGGCGAACGTAGATGCTCTTCAGTGCTGCAAGCGCCGTCGGGAAATCCTCTGCATCTTCTATGAGAGGGTAAATTTCCGGGCTTACCCTCGAATGCAGGACCTGCAGTTTCTGGTCTTCTGTGATCCGGCCGGGGGCCGTTCGGAGGTAGCCTTCAAGACAAGCTTGCCAGTATTTAAAAACTGCTGCCGAGTTCACTGCGTGGGGGCTGATCCGCAGGCATTCCGGGGCGATCCGGAGCTCCATAGTCCTTTAAGCTCGCTTAATAAATTGTAGCGCACAATGACTTACGAGAGAGACGAGTAGAGATGAAGTCGATGAGGCTTTATTAAGCGAGACTTGTCCCCAGCAGTTCAGCAACAGAATGGAGTGGCGGGGAGAAGCTCGGGTTCTTATACTCCGCCTTCAGGGCGGAGCCAGGAGTCAACAGCCAACCAGGACCCGGGATCTGTCAGCCAATAGCATCACAGCTTCACAGTCCCACATGACCCCTGATACATACTACGGCACCGTAAATTATCTTAATGCTGTTGGACAAAATGTGGATCATGATGGTAGACAGTGGTGTTCCCCAAGGGTCAGTGTTTGTACCGTTGTTTTTTGTAAAAATGTATATATAAATAACTCCAATATTGGAATACGAAGTAAAAATTTGAAAATTTGCCAAAAATACCAAACTTGGAGGGGAGACAAACAGTAGCGATGACACCTATAGACTGTAACAGGGCATAGATAGACAGTTGACTGGCCAGGCAGCAGGCATCTAATACAGAGAAGTGTTGCATTTTCTCAGAAGGGATAGTAAGAGGCAATATAGACTAAATGGTACAATTCTAAGATGTGCGGGGACACTACCAACTCATGTTACTCACACTCACTTACTAACATAGTGAAAAGCTATTTTAATGTCCCAAAGCTTTTCAATATGTCAGGGAATCAAGAATTACTAAAATACAGCAACTACTGAAGTAAAAAGTGGCCATGGCTTGGCTTTCTTCACGATCCTGTCCTAGGAGGAAGGAATTCAAGACCAGGTATGCTCCACAATTCAGAAGAGGCCTGGTTCAAAAGTCCAACCGAGTAAATTAGAGCTCCAGTGTTGTGTAGGAGCAGAGAGGCAATCTGACGGAGATTGCCACTTCTTGGAAGATCCGGTCCATTATAAAATTGACAGCAGAGATCAGAGATTCAGAACTGTCCATCAAGCAATGCTTTCCCGCAGGCTCAGGTGTTTTAGTACACTATTGTGCCTGGGCTGTCAACCAAGAATACATAAGAAGGCTTTGTTGAGAGCCCATGAATCCATTAGACTAAGGAAACACCCATACCCTATGGAAAATATTAATTGATTAACATCTTTGGCTCTCTGATCTCTGCTGCCAATTGCACAATGTTTATTTACACAAGGTTAAGAATTGCCAATTGCTTGAGATTTCAGCTATTGAACCCTGAAAGCTTCCTGCTGATTGGCAACTGGGTTGCCTGATATTGAAAAGGAATTTTAAGAAAACGCAAAGTTATCAATGACTTTTTAATTTATTTTTCTTACATCCTCTGAGGTTCATTGCTTCTATTTAGCATAGTGGGTTAATGGGAAGAAGTGCCAGAGCTTGGCATGGAATGATGAAGGGCTATCGGGATGGATGGGGGTCATACCTTGGCATGTGAGCAGGAGGGGGAGCCTTTTGACCTTGCCGTTTTAAAGGTCTGCTCATGCAGACTCCTCTGAGATCTGTGAACCACAACTCATTGGAAGACTGGCTTGGCTCGATGAAAAACACAGAGGAAATGTCATGGCTATCCTGATTCAATCTTTTTTTTAAAAGTCTTTTTATTGGCATTTCTTATATTTATAAACAGTTGCATATGTACACATCACATTTTTCTCGCCCGCGCTAATTTCCTGTACTATACAGAGGTTTAGTTTGTCCTTCGTTTAACTGACCCTACGTGCCTTTCATCTTTCATTGCCCTCTGGATCGGTCTATGGTTCCTCCCCCTTCCCCCCCACCGGCTTCTTGATTGCCACTGTTGGGCATGGCTTCACCCTCACTCCCACAACCTTGGACATTGCCTCAGAGAAGGCTGTCCAGAACCCAGCAAGCTTGGGGCAAGCCCAAAACACGCGGGTGTGGTTGGCCGGGCCCCTCTGGCACCGCTCACATTTGTCCTCCACCTCCGGGAAGAACCTGCTCATTCGGGTTCTGGTCAGGTGCGCTCTGTGCATCACTTTAAGCTGCATTAGGCTTAGCCTTGCGCAGGAGGAGGTGGAGCTCACCCTGCTCAGTACTTCGCTCCAGAGACCCATCCTACCTCTGTCCCCAGTTCCTGCTCCCATTTTTGTTTGATCTCGTTCAGTGGAGTCCGGACTCTGTCCAGTAGCTGTCCATATATTTTCCCGCATAGCCCCCCCTTCTCGTTGCTTGTGCCTATCAGGTCCTCTGGTAGTGTGGTTACTGGGGCCCCAGGGTACCCCACTGTCTCTTTGTGGAGGAAGTGTTTTATTTTGAAGTGTCTCATTTCCTGTCCTTTTGATAGCATCCACTTTCTCGTCAGTTCGTCTAGTGTCGCCAGTCTGTGCCCTACGTAGAAGACCCGACTGTCAATGTGCCCCATCCCGCCTCCATCTTTTGAAGGTGGTATCTAGCATGGCTGGGGGGAATCTGTAATTGCCGCAGATGGGGGCCATGGGGGACGTTTTAGTTATACCGAAGTGTTGTCTGAGCTGGGTCCACGTTCTCAGCGTGGCCGCTACCACTGGGCTCGTTGTGTACCTTGTTGAGGGGGATGGGAGTGGTGCTGTAGCCAGGGCCCGGAGGGTCGTTCCTTTACAGGATGCCTCCTCCATTTGTACCCAATCTGTGTCGGGTTCTTGTACCTATCCCCTCACTCTTTCTGCCGTTGCTGCCCAGTGGTAGTACTGTAGGTTTGGTAAGGCCAAGCCCCCTTTGATTATCCTTCTTTGCAGTGTCTGTTTTGGGATTCTCGGGTTCTTATACCCATCCACACAAACGCCATGATTAGACTGTCTACGTTTTGGAAAAAGGCCTTGGGGATGAAGATCGGAATGGATCTAAACAGGAAGAGGAGCCTTGGCAGTACATTCATCTTGATCGTCTGCACTCTCCCTCCAGGGAGAGTGGGAGTGAGCCCCACCTTTGAAGGTCTTTTCTAACTTCCTCCACCAGGCTGGTCAGGTTCCACTTGTGGATCTGTGTCCAGTCTCTGGCTATCTGGATCCACAGGTAGCGGAATCTGTTCCGGGCTGTTTTGAATGGGAGCCCCTCCAGCTCTCTCCCTCCCCCATTTGGGTTCACTGGGAATGTCTCGCTTTTGCCCAGGTTAAGTTTGTAGCCCGAGAAGGTTCCAATCTCTTTCAGTATTTGCAGTATTGCCTTCAGTCCATCCCGTGGCTTCGAGACATAGAGGAGCAGGTCATCTGCATAGAGTGAGACTCTGTGCTCTCTGCCTCCTCTCCGGATTCCCTTCCAGCTTTTCGCGTCCCGCAGGGCTATCGCCAGGAGTTCGATGGCTAGCGCGAACAAGAGTGGGGACAGGGGGCAGCCCTGTCTTGTTCCTCTGCAGCTGGAAGTATTTAGAGCTGGTGGTGTTAGTTCGGACGCTCGCTTTGGGAGCGTTGTACAGGAGCCTCACCCAGGCGGTGAATCCCGCTCCTAGCCCAAATTGTTCCAGTATCTTGAGGAGGTATTTCCATTTGACTCTGTCGAAGGCCTTTTCTGCGTCCAGGGAGACGATCACCTCTGGTGTTCTCTCCCCAGAGGGGGTCTTTATTACGTTCAGCTGCCGCCTGATGTTCGCTGTGTGCTGCCTACCCTTGACAAAGCCGGTTTGGTCCTCTGCGACTACCTCTGGTACGCAGCCCTCCAGCCTTTTGGCCAGGACCTTTGCGAGTATTTTCACATCCACGTTCAGCAGTGAAATGTGTCTATATGATCCGCATTCCATCAGGTCTTTATCTTTTTTGGGTATCAGTGAATTTGCAGCCTGCGCTAGCGTTGAGGGCAGGGTGCCCCTTGCCAGTGAGTCCGCGAACATGTCCCTTAGGTGTGGGGCCAGGACTGGTGCGAATTCTTTGTAGAAGTCCGCTGGGAACCCATCGGGTCCCAGTGCCTTCCCTGCTTGCATGGAGCTGATGCTCTCCATGATTTCTCCCAGGTCTATTGGTGCTTCCAGCTCCGCCTGTCTGTCTTCCCCCACAACTGGTAGTTCCAGTCCGTCTAGGAACTGTTTCCTCCCCACGTCCCCGTTGGGGGGCTCGGAGGTGTACAGTCCCCGGTAGAAGGTCTCAAATGCCCGATTGACCTCCTTTGGTTCTGTTGCCAGTCTGCCTCTGCTATCCTTTACCTGCGCTATTTCCCTTCTGGCTGCCTGCTTTCTCAGCCAATAGGTGACCAGGCTTGTCTCCATGTTCGTAGAATGTCTCCCGTATCTGACGGAGTTGGTGTGAATGAAATGAATGAAAATCGCTTATTGTCACAAGTAGACTTCAATGAAGTTACTGAGAAAAGCCCCTGGTCGCCACATTCCGGCGCCTGTTCGGGGAGGCTGATACGGGAATTGAACCGTGCTGCTGGCCTGCCTTGGTCTGCTTTCAAAGCCAGCGATTTAGCCCTGGTACATGGTACACTGCTTTCCTAGTGGATAGAAGTATCAGTCCATTTGCAGCTTTTTCCTCTCAGCCAGCAGCTCTACGGTCGGGGTCTTGGAGTATTTTCTGTCGACTTCCAGGATGGAGTCCACCAGTTGTTGCCTGGCCACTCGCTCTTCCCTATCTCTGCTTGCGTTGTAGACTATGATCTCTCCTTTAATCACGGCCTTCAGTGCCTCCCAGAACGTGGAGGGTGAGACCTCCCCGTTTTGGTTGTTACTAACATAGTCGCCTATGGCGCGCGATGTTTTCTGACAGAAGGCCTTGTCAGTCAGGAGGTCCGTGTCCAGCCTCCATGTGGGGTGCTGGGCACGGCCTGTCTCTAACCTCATATCCATACAGTGTGGAGCGTGGTCAGAGATAACGATCGCGGAGTACTCCGTTCCCGTGATCCCTGGAAGCACCGATTTCCCCACTGCAAAGAAGTCGATACGGGTGTATACCTTGTGGACTTGTGAGAAGTATGAAAATTCCTTCTCTCCCGGGTGCAGGAACCTCCATGGGTCCACCGCCCCCATCTGCTCCATAAATGCTCCTAGTTCCCTAGCCATGCCAGTCTTTTTCCCTACTCTGGGGTTTGATCGGTTGGTCAGTGGGCCCTGTACACAGTTGAAGTCGCCTCCCCATGATCAGTTGGTGTGTGTCAAGGTCGGGGATTTCTGCCATGGTCTTCTTTATGAATTCTGTGTCGTCCCAGTTGGGAGCGTACACATTTACCAGTACGACCAGTGCCCCTTCCGGGACACCGCTGACCATGACGTACCGTCCCCCTGGGTCCGTAACTGTCTTGGTTTCCGTAAACCTCGTCCTTTTACTAATTAATATTGCTACCCCCCTAGCCCTCGTCCCGTGGCATGAGTGTCCCACCCAGCCCTTTCTTACCAGCAGTCGGTCCTTCTCCCTCAGGTGCGTCTCTTGTAGGTAGATTATGTCTGCTTTTAGGCTTCTTAGGTGGGTGAAGACTCTGGATCTTTTCACCGGGCCGTTGAGTCCCCTTATGTTCCAGGTAACAATCCTGGTGGGGAGTTTTCGAACCCCCCCGGTCCTGTGGGGTCACCCATACTTACCTGGTGGACACGCCCCTGCACTCCAGGATTTCCCTTCGTTAGGGGGCCGTACAAAATGGCCGCAGTCACCACTCTCATGAGGTCGGGCCCCAGGGCTCTGGGGTTTCCTTTTGTGCAGGGGCACCCAACATGGCTGCCAGCTGTGTGTACGCCACATGACTGCGCCCCTGCGCTCCAGGGTCTCCCTTCGTCCTGAAGCCCTCCCGAGTGGCGGTTTGTGGCACCATCTTGGTTCCTCGCCCTGCTCCATGCCCGCTGAGGCCTGTGTTCGTGCTGCTTATCTACCTCACCCTTCTCTTTGCTTCTCTTTTGTTCTGCGCTCTCCCCCCGACTCCTCTCCCCCCCCCCCCCCCCTTAGTCCCTGTTCCTCTGTCCCCCTCCTGTGGTCTTCCCCCCCCTTCTGCCCTGCCCCCTCCTTCTCTTTGTGCCAGGCGCTCCCTCTCCCCTGAGAAGCGCGCCGCGGCCCTCCTTTCTTCCTGCCCTCCCGTGTTAGCCCTCGTCGCTAGCACGGTGGCCCCCCTCCCAGTACTTGCCCTGCTCTGGTCCTGTTTTACCTTCCTTTTGCTAGCCCATGTCTCGCCCTCCTGCCCGCCTTCTTCACCCTCATTCACCTTGCTTCGCTCCCCCCCATTGCATTGAGAGGTGGAACGAGCCCGGGAACGAGTTAGCACAGTCCCGCACAGTGCACCAAACACGTGTGTACAGTTCGTGATCATATTGTCTCTGTTTGCGGTCTGCCCGCTGCTCTTTGTTCTGATTCGGCCTTTCTTTTCCTGGACACAACGGCCTGTCGCTTTCATGATGGCCGTTGCGGCTGTCCTTCCCCCAGTTTGTTCGCTCGAACAAACTCCTCCGATGCCGCTGGGATGTTAAAAAACAGCTCCTTCTCCTCAAATGTTACCCAGAGTTTGGCCGGGAATAACATCCCAAATTTCACATTACTTTTGTAGAGTGCTGATTTGGCCCTGTTGAATTCAGCCCTTCTTTTGGCCAAGTCCGCCCCAATGTCCTGGTGCACCCTTATGGTCTTCCCTTCCCACGTGCTCGCCTTCGTCTGCCGGGCCCACTTTAGGATTTTTTCTCTGTCTTGGAACCTGTGCAGCTTCACGATAATCGCTCTGGGCTACTCCCCGGCTTTGGGCCTGGGTCGGAGCGACCTGTGCGCCCTGTCAATTTCTGGGGGGTTTGGAAATTTCTCCCTTCCCACTAGCTTGCCCAGCATTTGGGTGACGTAGCCTGTTGGGTCTCTGCCCTCCATCCCCTCTGGCAGACCCACTATTTTAACATTCTGCCATCTGGACCTATTTTCCTGGTCCTCCACTTTCCGTCTTAGGCTCCCCTGGGTCATTACCAGCCTTTTCACCTCGGTTTCCTCAGTTACTGAAGTGTTGGGTACTCTGATACACAGAGGAACCAACACGGTTGCGAATGGTACAACGCAGTTTTATTTCAATCAACTATTAACATAGTAAACTCTGGTACTCAGCACATGGTGAATGTCTGAGTGGCTGGCAATGAGGTCTGTGCCCTGAGCCGTCTCCTGCTCGAGTGCCCAGGAAGTGTCATGTTCCCTGTTTTGTACTGTGTATGCTCTTGTCTGTGATTGGCTGTCGTGTTGTGTGTGTTGATTGGTCCGTTGACCTGTCCATCATTATGTATGTATGTATGTGCTATGATGTTTCCCCTGAATATCATGACATCCCCCCTTTTTTTACAAGATTATGTGCCTACGTGGTTATAAATAGAGATGCGTACTGAGTGTAGCTAAATTTGCGTGTGTGTAATATTTACAGCATGTACATGGGGCTTACCTATATACAAGAGGCGATGTCAGGTGTGACATAATAACGAGGTTGTACCATAAACAAAGAATGGGGAAATGTTGAACGATAAAACAAATTCCTGTAAAGATAAGAACATAAACATATTAACACAGTGTTGCATGAGTTCAATGTATAAACAGTCTCATAAGTCCAGTCTATTAGGTGGGCGACAAATTGGGGTTGACCGCCTCAAGGGTAGGTCTGGAACCACCGGCTGAGGATTGGGCCTGGCCACGGGCGATGACGGAAGGGGCATGGTAGCAGGCAGCTCCACGAAGTCGATATCAGGAACAACAGGAGGGCACGGTGTCAGTGTAAGGTCTTGTAGCGAGCGTGGAAGCAGGCGAAGAGCCCGGCGATTGCGCCTACGAACGGATCCATCAGGCATGCGAACCAGGAATGAGCGGGGAGCCACGTGTCGGAGAACTTCGGCAGGTGCTAACCAGCCACCTTCTGGTAGGTGGATGCGGACTTCGTCTCCAGGGGCCAGGGCGGGAAGATCAGTTGCCCGTGTGTCATACGACCTCTTCTGGCGACCGCGCTGCAGTTGCATCCTGTGCAGTACCGGAGCATGGTCGATTGTGGGTGCCAGAATGGAAGGCACAGTGGTCCTGAGGGCGCGACCCATCAACAGCTGGGCTGGTGAGAGACCAGTGGCTAGTGGGGTTGAGCGATAGGCCAGCAGGGTGAGGCAGAAATCTGATCCGGCAGCAGCAGCCTTGCAGAGGAGCCGCTTGACAATGTGAACACCCTTCTCCGCCTTTCCATTGGACTGGGGGTGCAGAGGGCTGGACGTCACGTGTGTGAAGCCATACGAGGCAGCAAACAATGACCATTCCTGGCTGGCGAAACAGGGCCATTGTCCGACAGTCATCGGAATGCCGTGGCGAGCGAAGGTGTCTTTGCAGGCCCTTATGACAGCGGACGATGTCAAATCGTGCAGGTGTATGACCTCTGGGTAGTTGGAGAAGTAGACAACGACGATGACATAGTCCCTGCGTGAAAGAGGTCCACACCCACCTTCGCCCAGGGGGACGTCACCAGCTCATGGGGCAGAAGCGTTTCAGGAGGTTGCGCCGGCTGAAACGTTCCCATTGTAGTCGACCATCCTGCACCGGGACGGCCGAAATGGTGGTCTGAACTTCATGGCGTAGAAAGCTGACCATGCTATGAGGTTGGTGGTGGTCAGTTTCAACAGTGAACCGGGGAAGACCATACACAGAGTCATGGAACTTGTCTAAACCGGTTAGCAAGCCCAGGCACTCCTTTTCGATTTGCGCGTAGCGCTACTCTGTGGGGGTCATGGCCCGCAATGCATAGGCGACCGGGGCCCATGACGCAGCGTCATCCCGCTGCAGGAACACCGCCCCAATGCCGGACTGGCTGGCATCAGTCGAGATTTTAGTGGCACAAGACGTGTCGAAAAACGCCAATACCGGTGCTGTGGTGAACTTGAGTTTGAGCTCCTCCCATTCCTTCTGGTGTGCGGGCAGCCACTGGAACTCCGTGGACTTTTTGACGAGGTGGTGCAGAGCTGTCGTGTGGAAGGCAAGGTTGGGAATGAACTTCCCCAGGAAGTTGACCATGCCTAGGAAGCGTAGCACTGCTTTCTTGTCTGCCGGCTGCGGCATGGCTGTGATGGCGCTGACCTTGTCTGCATCCGGACGGACCCCTGACCGGGAAATGTGGTCCCCCAGGAGCTTCAGCTCGGTTTGGCCGAAAGAACACTTGGCTCGGTTGAGGCGCAGGCCGTTTTCACGTATGCGTGCAAAGACGCGTTGGAGACGACAGATGTGCTCCTGTGGTGTGGTGGACCAGATGATGACGTCATCCACGTATACGCGCACCCCTTCGATGCCTTCCATCATCTGCTCCATGATCCTATGAAAGACCTCGGATGCCGAGATGATGCCAAATGGCATTCGGTTGTAGCAGAACCTGCCGAAAGGGGTGTTGACGGTGCACAGCTTTCGGTTGGGCGGATCGAGTTGGATCTGCCAAAAACCCTTAGAGGCATCCAGTTTCGTAAATATTTTCGCCTGGGCCATTTCGCTTGTGATCTCTTCCTGTTTGGGTATGGGGTAATGTTCCCTCATAATATTATTATTGAGGTCTTTTGGGTCACTACAGGTCCGGAGCTCGCCGGAGGGCTTCTTGACACACACCATGGAGCTGACCCAAGGCGTGGGCTCCGTGACCCTGGATAGGACTCCTTGGTCCTGGAGATCCTGCAGCTGCTGCTTGAGGCGGTCTTTAAGTGGCGCAGGGACCCTGCGAGGTGCGTGAATGACCGGGGTGGCGTCTGGTTTGAGCCGAATTCTATAGGTGTATGGCAGTGTTCCCATGCCCTCGAATGCCTCCTGGTTGTGGGCAAGGAGCGATTGGAGCTGTGCGTTGAACTCTGCATCCGGGAAGTCAGACGTGCCGTCTGGAGAGCGAGAGAGTGGGCTCGTTGCACAAGGTGGAGAGCCTTGCATGCCTGTGCGCCTAGCAGGGAGTCCTTCGATGAGCCGACTATCTCGAACGAGAGTGTGGCCGTGTGTGTGTTGTGTGTCACCTGGAGCTGGCAGGATCCCATAGCCGGGATAACGTTCCCATTGTAGTCGACCATCCTGCACCGGGACAGCCGAATTGGTGGTCTGACCTTCATGGCGTAGAAGGCTGAGCATGCTATGAGGTTGGCGGAGGCGCCAGTGTTCAGGCGGAAAGTTATCGGCGATCGGTTGACCGTCGGGGTGGCACACCATTCACCACCCGGATTGATCATGTTAACTCGGTTCCCATCAATGACCGCAACACGGTAGGCGTCTCGGTCATCTGTGTCACTGGTCTGGATGCCGTCTGGGCACGATTCGTAATGGGGAGGCTAAATGGTCCGCACATCCCTGCGAGGTTGTCGGAGTTGTGGAAGATTGACAGGTTGAGCTGCTCGACAGTAAGCAGCGTAGTGGCCCACCTTGCCACAGCGTAGGCATTGTCGGGTTCTTGCGGGACATTGCCGCTTTAAATGTGCAGCTCCACAGTTGCCGCACGTCGTGACGTCATGGCGTTCGTTGCGCCACTGCGCATGCGCAGTTCGGTCTTGCGCGAGCGTGCCTGCGCATCACGTCCCTCAGTGTTGCCGTAGGTTTTGGCGCGCACAAGCCTCAAAAGGCGCGCGAAATGGCCGCCCTCGTCTGGGCCGCGGGCCGGGAGGAACTCGATCGCCTGGACCCGTTCGGCCTTGTGGGGCACCTGGCTCGCCGATCCGGCCGCGTAGGACCCCCGCCGCGCCGATTTGGTCGCCTGAAATTGGGCATAGCGGCTAGTCGCGTTTCCGTGCAGGACACAGGCTTCGATTGCGGAGGCTAAGGTGAGGCCTTTTATTTTTAAAAGCTGCTGGCGTAGGGTGCCCGAGGTGACCCCATAAACGATCTGGTCCCGAATCATGGAATCTGAGGTGGTGTCGTAACCGCAGGACTGCGCGAGGATGCAGAGATGGGTAAGGAATGACTGAAAGAGCTCATCCTTACCTTGCAGGCGCTGCTGGAAGACATATCTCTCGAAGCTCTCGTTGACCTTGACGTTGAAGCGTTGGTCGAGCTTGAGAAGGACCGTCTTGTATTTGGATTTGGCCTCGCCTTCCGCGAACACCAGGGAGTTGTAGACATGGATGGCGTGCTGCCCAGCGAAGGTGAGGAGGATGGCGATCTTTCTGGTGTCCGAGACGCTCTCTTTTTTGTTGGCTTCCAGAAAGAGCTGGAAGCGCTGCTTGAACAACTTCCAATTTACGCCGAGGTTCCCAGCGACTTGCAACGGCTGCGGTGTGTTGACAGTGTCCATGGTGCAGGATGGCAGATTTGTGGGTAGGTATCAAATCACTCCTGGTATCATGAAGTGTTGGGTACTCTGCTACACAGACGAACCAACACGGTTGCGAATGGTACAACGCAGTTTTATTTCAATCAACTATTAACATAGTAAACTCTGGTACTCAGCACATGGTGAATGTCTGAGTGGCTGGCAATGGGACTGTTTAGCACAGGGCTAAATCACTGGCTTTGAAAGCAGACTAAGGCAGGCCAGCAGCACGGTTCAATTCCTGTACCAGCCTCCCCAAACAGGCGCCGGAATGTGACGACTAGGGGCTTTTCACAGTAACTTCATTTGAAGCCTACTTGTGACAATAAGAGATTTTCATTTCATTTTCTGTGCCCTGAGCTGTCTCCTGCTCGAGTGCCCAGGAAGTGTTGTGTTCCCTGTTTTGTACTGTGTATGCTCTTGTCTATGATTGGCTGTCGTGTTGTGTGTGTTGATTGGTCCGTTGATCTGTCCATCATTTTGTATGTATGTATGTGCTATGATGTTCACCTGAATATCATGACAGTTACCATCCTGTCGCTCTGGTCCGAGGCGGCCCTCTCCAACTCCTGAATAGTTTTCTCCTGCACCTCCACCTTCCTTTCCAGGCCGTTGATGGTTCGCTGCATTTTTTCTGTTGTCTCCGCCAGCTTCTCCTTCATCATTGTGTGGAGCTCCGTCCTGAGTGTCTCCCTCATGGCGTTTATCTCCATTTTTATCTCCTCCTTTATGCCGTTTATTTCCTTTTTCAGCACGATTCTCCATTCCTCCCCCTGTGCGGTGGGGTGGGGGGGGGGGGGGGGGGGGGGGGAATGGTCGCCGAATCCTTTTCCTGCTCTGTTGCTCGGCTCGCCAGCTTTTCCGCTTCCTGATTCGCCTGAACCTCCGCCTCGCCCCGTGGGGCGGCCTGCCTGCGCGGCCGCAGCTCCTGCTTTTTTCCTTCGCCTTCGCTGCTGTTCCTTCTTACATCTCGCTGTCCCCCCAATTTATTATTTGCAGGCATATATCTGTCCGTGCCTTTCTCTTTTTTTCCTGGGTTTTGGTGCGAAAAAGAAATTCTTTTTTTTTGGTTCCCCCCCAAAGAAACCCCCCTCCCCCCCCCCAAGGGTTTAAAGGGTTTTAAGGGTTTAAGATCCTGATTTAATCCTAATTGATGTTACCACTGGATGGGAAGATCCCAGAATGGAACTCTGACTCAAAGGATTATGGGCAGGATGCTCCGTTCCCCGACGCCGACTTCGTAATCGGCGATCGGGCAGAAAATGCCTTTTTACGATGGAATCGGGGGCATGCTCCGCTCCCTCCAAAACCGCGTCATCGAGGAGCGCGCCGCACGCCGTTGGGTCGGCCTCAGGGCATCACCTGAGGCCCTCCCCCGATGCGCCGCCCCCAATGAGCCGAGTTCCCCACCGCGCGGGGGACATGTGGTGTCAGCGGTCGGGAACCTGGCGTGGTGACTGCGGACTGTGTCCTGCGCTGCCACAGTCGGGCGGGAGCCGTGCTGCCAGCAAGAGGGGATTCGGCGAGGGCTGGGGTACTGATAGGGGGGGGGGGGAACCAGGGGGTGGCTAGGGGGGCACTATTTGACACGTCAGGTCCGCGCGCGGCTGGTGCCATGTTGTACGGCGCGACCGCTGCAGGTCGCCGCCGTGCGCCTGCGCGGCCACGGACCCGGTAATTCTCTGCCCACTTTTGTCATGGAGGCCGGGCGTTTTCCGTGGCACAGCTGCTAGCCCCTCACCAGTCGGAGGATCGATGCTGGGGCGGCGCCAATCTTTTTGACATAAAACGTCATGGATCCTCCGGACATAGCCTGGAAATGGGGGAATCCAGCCCCATAACCTTTATCTTTTTTAGTAGAAAACTTGAAAAAAGAGTCACAGGAATGTCAGTTAGCTTTGAACAACTAAAAACATTTATTAACCATGTAAAGTTTGACTATAATACAATACTCCTTCACTCCCCCTTGCCTTCACATTTGTACACACACATAAGAATGCCACAGATTATACAATGTCTTATGCTATGTGATGTGTTGGGTGTTCTGGATCACAAACAGGTCACCAACACTGGAAGTGGTGCAACTCTATTTTATTATAAGGTTAACTATATTAACATACTTGAACTGTGGGTAAATGCAATACCAGCTTTAACTGTTGACCCTTGCCTAGTCCTAACCAGGTGATGCACTCAGCACATGGTGAATGTCTGTGTTGCAGGCTGTGAGCTCTGTGCTCCGAACTGGCTGCTACTAGAATGAGCGGGAACTCTCCTGTCCCCTGTCTTTATAGTGCGTGTGCTCTCACTGGTGATTGGCTGCGGTGTTGTGTATGCTGATTGGTCCCACTGCATGTCCATCAGTGTGTGTGTGTGTGTGTGTGTGTGTCTGCACCATAATATACTGGTGTATATTATGACACTATGATGTTCTCAATAAACATACAGTCCCTGTATCCCAACAGGCTACTTGTGGTCAGACTATGCCCCACTCTGAAACCCAGTGGCAATCGATCTTCTGTGCATTTCTGCTCAAATTCCCTCCAGATAATTGTCACATAAATGTTTCCAAACTCCCTTCTGTTAAACAATGCTTTTCCTCTGCTGTTTTCATCAAGGATCCACTTCTTTCAAACAAGGCTTCCTCCCCATTGTTTCATCCATTATTCGGCTCCAGGTTTTCCAACTCTCAGTGTTCACTTTGTCTTGAACTGCCACTGCCGACCGGCGCGGCACGATTCCCGCCCCCGCCGAATCTCTGGTGGCGGAGACTTCGGGACACAGCGGGGGCGGGATTCACGCCAGCCCCCGGCGATTCTCCGACCCGGGGGGGGGGGGGGGGGGGGTGTCGGAGAATCCCGCCCCTTATTTCTAATATTTAGAGATACAATTACAGATCACTGAAATCTACCTGTTTCCTGACAATCCCCACAGTGAAGCCAGTCAGGTTGGGAGGGAAGGGTGCAGGGTTTTGCCTGAACTAGCCTGCGCTCTTTAACGGCCCGGTTGAAAATTGGAAACCCCGGGAATGGAGTTGGGAATCCTGGAATCGGAAACCATTTTTAAAGGGATTCCGAGTCATTCCAACTCAGTAAAAATCCAGGTCACTACATAGCACTCGATAAATTAATTAATCTATTCAAGGTCTCCATACTCCAAATAATCACATCAGTAGAATGGCTTCACAGACTAAGCAGTAAAAATAGAGCTCCCTGGATGGCTCAGTGGATTCATGCACAATATACTATGATATTGAGAGACATAGGAAGACTTCAAACACAATCACCGGTCTCTGCAGAATTAACAAACCTCAGTAACAGCAAAAATAAAACAATAAATTGGTCTCAACATCCCATGGCTAGAAAAAAAGAAATATCAGCTGAAAAACCAATGCTTCCACTTCATCATTAGCTACCAAGCCATGCTGGAAGTGTGTTACATTGATTAAGGACAGAGTTCGGTTCAATTATCAGAGAGCTGATGTGGTGTATATTCAATTCCTGACATCAGCATGTGGCACTTAACTCATCCTTGTGGATTTCTACTGGAATGAGATATTTATTTAACCTTTAGTTTACGCATCAGTTTGCTCAAATGTTCGGTTCTGTATTGACGGAGTGCTGGCAGGTGCTACTTTTCCATTACTTGGGGTGTTGGCATACTTTTTTAAAAATCCATGGCAATGTGGGCTTCGCTGGCTAGGCCAGCATTTCTTGCCCATCCCTAAATGCCCTCGAGAAGGTGGAGGTCAGCCTCGTTCTTGGATCATTGCAATCCATTTCTTACTTATTCTCTGGTCATCCAGTCTCGGTAAGTGTTATGTATCCAGTGCACATAGCTTCCTGGTTCCCCAGCGTCACATTTAGGGGAAACCCAATGATACACTGAGATTCCCTCTCAGAAGTTCCCATGCAAGGGTTTATCCAGCAAATACCCAGAAGTGCTAATTTCCTCTGGACAATAGCGCTGGGCTGGAAGCCATCCAACAGAAGTGAGTTAATTTGCTAACTTTGGCTGGTTCTGCCAGTTTTACCCTGATAGTTACTCTGAAAGAATTAGAGGGAAAGGACATTGTTTCTCACCCCAGACCGAGCATCCCTCGGACACACCGTGGGACCCACCACACCACCCCCATTCCCAACCCGACCCTTCACGCTCGCCCAATCCGACCTCCCTCCCTGTGCGACCTGGTCTGAACCTTCCGGACTGGCAGCCCCGCTCCTGGCATGTCATGCCACCTTTCTGCCCCTTCCTCGCTCTCCCGGACTAATCCCCCCCTACCAGACTGATCCACGCCCGTTTCAGCACCCCCCACCCCCTGCCTCTGGTCCAACTCAACCCCCCGCTCTCTCTGGGCTGACCTGAATGCACCACCTTCCTCCGATCTGACCAGTCACTTCCGAACTGACCCCACTCTGGTCCGACCCCACCACTCTGGTCTGACCACCCCTGCAGGATTGACGCTCCCCCTTCCGGACAGTCTCCACCCACAACCCCTGCCTCCCAGATTTAGCCTGAACCACCCTCCTGGTGTGACCGGGTTCCACCCCCGCCCTACTGGACTGACCCTCGCCCTCCTGAACTAACCCTCCCTCCCCATCCCGACCATCCCCTCAGCTTGATCCAACCGCACCCCCCAGCTGACCCAATCTGACCGGGAGCCCCCCCTGTTTGCTTCCTCCAGAGTCTGACCACCCCCCCTGGACTGACACCTCGTCCTGGACTGACACCTCTTCCTGGACTGACACCCTGCTGCCAGAGTAACCCCCCTTCCCTTCCGACTGACATCCTCCCCGGACTGAGACTGCCCCCTCGGTCTGGACTGACTCTCCCTCTTGGACTGATTGATTTCCCCACCCCATACAAGATTGATTCTCGTCACTCCAGCCTGCCACCTACCCCTCCTGTCTGACCTCACCCCCCTTCCATCCTCCAGCCTGACCACCCCATTTCCGGCCCCCCGCCCACCTCACTGGTTAGACATTCTCCCCATACCCGGTCTGGCCCTCTCCCCCCTCCTCTCCATTCCGACCACCTTTAACACCCTTGGTCTTCCCCTTGGTTGTCTGAATTTTGAACTTAGCAGTTTCCTTTAAATTGCCCCTCTCAACCTCTCCTTTAAGGCAGCTACTGCCACAAAAAGGGGAGTAGCTTACCTTACTCTGCCCCAGCTGCACCACACAGATGCAGCACTGGGCGCACTTTGCTCCTTCTGTCTCACCAAGACTGAGTGAGGAAGGTTGTGCGAATAGGGGGTGGGATTCTCCGTCCCTTTAGCCACGTTTCCCGGCATGGCGCATCCCCGTCGGCAGCGGGATCCTCCGTCCCGGCAGACGGCCAATGGGGTTTCCAATGTGGCCATCCCGCGCCATCAGGAAACTGCCGGCAGATCAGAAGATCCTGCCGATGGAGAATCCCACCCAGGGTCTTCGGAATCCCAACGAAGGTAAGTCTGGTGAGAGTGACACTCCGACAGAGATTGGCAATCTGTGAAAGTTACAGGTCCATGTATTTTCAAATGATCTCTTTGATGTAATCACATTGTATGATATCAATCTAATCTTGGTAAAAGGACAGCACGGTGGCAGAGTGGTTAGCACTGCTGCCTCACAGCGCCATAGACTCGGGTTCGATCCCGGCCCAGGGTTACTGTCCATGTTTGCACGTTCTCCCCTTGTCTGCGTGGGTCCCAGCCCCACAACCAAAAAAAGATGCGCAGGGTAGGTGAATTGACCACGCTAAATTGCCCATTAATAGGAAAAAAAGAATTGGATACACCAATTTTTTTCAAAAATCTAATTTCAGTACAACTCTGAATTGTAGCAGAGCTACAGGCATTGGCCAATCTCTACAAAACTTCAGTGGCAGAGCAGAACTGCACTCTGGTTGAGTGCTGATTGTGAATCTGGTACAGGAACTGCTTCACAGTTTACCACACTTCACAGCCAGGAGAAACATATCTTGTCAAAATAACTAGGCACATGTGGTGAATGTTTACCTGTATTGTGCGTGCATGCAAGGAGCTTTGTGTAAAATTTCGTAAATGTGATGTTCGGAAAACAAAGGTAGGTTTAAGGGATTTCTTTCTATTTGCAAAGTTTAGAAATAATGTTTAGTTTTAATTGGGTTTAATTTTAATGTTACTATGCCTGGAAGGGTAAAATTTAATGAATAAAATAAATGAATAAAACCCCCCCGAACTTGTAAAACAAAAAGCTGCGACCGTTTAAAAAAAAAGCGCCCGCACTGCGCATGCATGCGTGCCGACAATCGGGTATGCATGCACAGTGCGGCTGCATTTTTAAAATATGTTCGCGGCCATTTTGAAGGCCGCTTGCAGCCGGCGCATTACCAGCCGGCTGTTGCGCGCAGATTTGCGCGATCGGGAGCGCTGCGACGGACGTCTCCGCAACCCTCCCGACACCCGCCCGCGGCCCACCCCTGGGTCGCGCCCCCGAGTTTGACAGTGCCTGGTTTAGTGAAAAGGTTTTGTTGAGAAGAATTTAAGGAAGTGTAAACAAAGTGTTCGGAGTTAAAAAGAGAATTGCAGCAACTAGATTTAAAGTGGAATAGCAGACTTCAGAAGTAAATGAAAGATTTGATGCCATTTTCATACAATCTGGGAATTCAGAGTTAAAGCAATTGTGAATAGTTTGTACAGCCATCAAGACAAATAAATCCTAAATGGATTGGTGTAAAATCCTGGACTGGATGTACTGTTGAATGTAGTGTAGAAGCTTTGTTTAAAATGTCATTTGAAAATCCTGGCCTGGATTTTAAAATGCAAATCACAAGGGGAAAGCATTATTATGAAAGAAGCTTTTAAAGTGTCTTTTTAGGATGGTTTTGCAAACTCTCATGTGACAATCATCTGGTGGGAATTCTGAAGAGAAATCCACAGACACTAACTTGGGTTCAAATACCCTAACTTGAATGTATATTTAACCACAATCATAGAGTCATAGAATTTGCAGTGCAGAAGGAGGCAATTTGGCCCATCGAGTCTGCACCGGCCCTTAGAAAGAGCGCCCCACACCTCCACCCTATCCCCGAAACCCAGTAACCCCACCTAACCTTTTTCTTTTGGACACTAAGGGCAATTTAGCATGGCCAATCCACCTAACCTGCACATCTTTGGACTGTGGGAGGAAACCGGAGTACCCGGAGGAAACCTATGCAGACCTATAGTAGTATAATTCTATGATGTGGTGTTTATTGAATCACTAATAGTGTAGTCTTTAGTAACATCAAAAATATATCATATTGGAATGGTACCAGCAGGTGGTGCATTTCAAATCATTACTGGTGTGATGTGATTATGTGATATTTATGCAATATTTGTTAATATGTCGCCATTTGTGTGGCACAAATCATCATACGTGGGTCTGAAATCTCTGTTTCTGGCAAATAACTTTATTTGGATTCTTTTCATAAATTCAAATAATTTCAATTGTCTTTCTTGTCAGCTCTGCAAAGCACAATTTTGTATTAAGTCAATATTATTTAGCTTTCTAATTAATGCTTATCATTCAGCTACAAATTGTGTATGAAGGTGACCGATCCCTTACATATGGAAATCTACATTGCAGTACAGGTACTAGTCGATTCAGAGAATTGCTATCAATTTCTGTAATCATACATTGAAGCTTAAAAGGGCCTTGCCATTTTGGTACTCTGCCTTGGATATTGTATCAAGCCTCTTTGAAGACAAAGGGTGTATTGATAATATCCTGAATGTAAATGTTACTGTGACATTCTCTGGCAGATCATAGCTGGCATTATGTAATGATTAACTCTTTTGTTAGAAGCTGAACTGAAAATGTGACAAATATTGTACAAGAGTTTATATAGGATTAGTTGAGGCATTTCCTTTTCGATTCCATCAGTTTTTAATGGTGGTAAGCAGATGATAATAGATTCTATATGGAACCAGCAGTGATAATAATTGTGATATTCTGGACTAACTTTGGACCTGTGAATGAAGTACTTAACCTTCAGACTTAGAGACCAGAGGAGAGTGTGTCGAGCCGGCACTGCAGGCCATAAATGATAAATATAAGAAATAGTCATATTTTCTGATTTGTATTTTTGCAGTAATATTATTAAAATGTAGGTTAAAGTGCTTACAGACAGCATGTCTGCTAGAGCGGGGTTAAGAGTGAGGTAAACAGTGATTTTGCTGGGGAAGTGTTTTGCTAATAGATATTAAAAGCCAGCTTACATGTTTGAAGATGGAGATTGAATGTAATGTTGTACCAGTGTGATCCTGAAGGCACATCTTATGAGACAAAAGAATGCTTTGTGATTTGAGTGCAGTGGGCGTAGCTAATGGGAGGGGCCAGGTCTGTCTGGACAAAGGAGTTGTTTTCAGGGTTGTAAACTGAGCAGAAATATTTTAGCTTGTTCCTCAAAAAATAGATATCTCCCTTTAAGGACTATGCACCAAGATTAGCAAGTGAACCCTGGTTGTCAACTTTATTCATAAGTGGTATTCGAAATATATGGGTTGCTTAGTTGGAATGTAGAGGCAGGTTTCAGGAAGCAATTACTTGTTGATTCAGAGGATTGCTTTCAATTTCTGTTAACTATAACGTTATTTTTTTCTTGTTAATGTGTTTAATTCTGTGTTCAAATTAAAGTTTGTTTTACTATGAAAGCTGTCTACTGGTCAGTGTTATCACTCCTGTGGTGCAGTAATATTTCCTCACAGCTTTACCAGTTGCAAATAATTGGGTTCTAGTCTGGGATCTTAACTAAAATTGGTGTTCTGGTCCAGACCCATAACAAGTGAAAACTCCTTTCTTTTTCAATTCTTGCTCATCTGTCAAATCATGTCAAAATTTTCATTAAAAATTAACATAGAGAGTGTGTGTGAGCAATACGATTGTACAAATGCAGCCACTTAGAATTATTGTATATGTTCTCAGGGTAAGAGATTTACACAGCCTCTTGAGAAATGGCATGAGTGACTAAAAATGGCTGTTGATGCTATTTTTCCAGGAGCTTCCGTTACTTGCTGCCAAAGGTATGCCGGGGATCAGGAAATCCCTGCAGCAATTCAGGCATCAGTGTTACAAGATGCAGACTAATTTAGGCATTTCCGGGTCTTCTCCATTAAAATGAGTAGCACATTTTATTTTTTGAAATGAATGAATGTCTCTTTATGTGACGGGAATCTGACAGTTACTTGATTTTGTTACGAGACTTCTGCATTGTAAATTCTATGAAATCTATGAAATCTATGACTCTGGGCAAGTGGGCGGTCAATTCCAGCCCACTCATCCCGGAGTCACAACGTAAGTGAATTAACCACTAATTCTTAGAAAACTACCCAAAATATTTGGCCCTTGGCTGTCCAATAATTACAGTCATCAGATTTGTAAGTTTAAACACAATTACTGTTTATTTATAACAAGGACAAATATGAAATACGCAGTAAAAATGGTTGCTTAATGACAAGCTATTACCTAACTCCCCCCTTTAACTGCCCCAGGCTGCACCCACACACAAACACAAGACAGACAAACACAGATGGGGGAAAGGGGTAAAAATAATAAGGATTAAGGTCAAAAAATAAGAATCCTTGCTTCAGATGATGAGTTATTTGGTGCACTTTCTTCACAGTATGAGTGTGGATTAAAGTTTCTTGTTTTGCAGCCTGCAATGATCTTCCATGCAGTTAGCAATATCTTACTGACAGCATTTGCAGGAGAGGCTCTGGATTCACATCAGCTTGTTCTGCAGAGAGAGTTATCAGGTTCTGGTCTCTGCTTACATCAGCCTTTTCTGCAGAGAGAGTTATTCTCACAGGGACCTTTTGGTGAGAATTAGCTGGTTATTTCTGGAGAAAACAGAGAGGGGGGAAAGGGAGGGTTTCTCCCTTAGTTTCCAAAGTGAAACTGAAAACTCCTTAGGTCTCTAAACCATTTCAATGGGATCAGATCCAAGCACTATATGTTACCAGGAAGAGCACAGCCTTTTGGGCCAATTCATCAGCCACCAGTCACATCAATTAAAATGAGTCATCACTGATCGCTCCTGTTGCTGTAATCTTCTGCTTGAATTAAAGGTACAAGCCACTTGTAAGCTGCGTTGCCTTAAAGTCACAGGTCCATTAATCATCCATGGATCAAAAATGTAACAGCAAAAATAAAAGAAAGGGGAAAAACAGGAACAAACCGGGAACAAACAAATGGCACCGTACCCTTTTATTCTATTTTTAAATTTACGAACTTGACCAATAGCTTCACAACCAAACAAAGGTAGAGGCCATTTATACTCCTTCATTTTCTGGCTAGAAGCCTCACCAGCTTGATACTCATTGTGCGAATTAGGGAATGCATTCCCAACACCACCACCCACTCCACCTCCCCTATGATTTTCAATTCAGTAAAATCTTCCCCGTACAGTAACAAATCAGCAGAAACTATCATTTTACCGCAACTGCAATCTCCAAGAATGCACTCAGATCAAAGCAAATTACTACGGATGCTGGAGCAGGAAAGAAAAGCAGAAAATGCTGGACAACCTCAGCAGGTCTTGACAAAGTGTCGCACAGACTCAAAACCTTAGCTCCGTTCTCTCTCCACAGATTGTCCAGTATTTTCTGTTCCTGCTCCAAGAACGCAGATTATTTTGTTTTAGCACTAACACCCAAAAACACGTTTCAGTAGATTCACACAAGATTTATTCCAAAATTGGAATAATTGTGACTACCACATGAGTTGAAAAAAGTGAGAGGATGACCCATCTAACCATAATGTGGAGATGCCGGCGTTGGACTGGGGTGAGCACAGTAAAAATGTTTTACAACAGCAGGTTAAAGTCCAACAGGTTTGTTTCAAACACTAGCTTTCGGAGAACTGCTCCTTCCTGATTTTTCTCCTCCGAGTTCATCTTCCGTTAGATAAGAATACTTACTGTTCATGTTGACCTTTGAAAATAAGTATATACTGTTTTTTCAGGTATTCATTCCAAGATGAGGAAGACATGTTTATGGTGGTTGATCTTTTGCTGGGTGGAGACCTACGCTACCATTTGCAGCAAAATGTTCATTTCAATGAAGAAGCCGTGAAACTCTATATCTGTGAACTTGCTTTAGCCCTCAACTACCTGCAGAGCTATCATATCATCCACAGGTTAGTAACATTTGAAATAGATAGTTAAAAGCCTGCCTTGTTGATTTTGTTTTTAGTATTGAACCAGCTTTGTTTGCCAGCTGTGCCTCAGTTGGCAGCACTTCCGCCTCTGATTCAGCAAGTTATGGGTTCAAGTACATTCTTGGACATTAGGACAGAAATCTAGGCTGACACTACAGTTTTTAGGGAGCGCTTCCATATTGGAGGTTACAAGCTAGATTCTCTGGCCACCCCATGGCGTGTTTCATGGTGGTGAGGAGGTGGCCCCCTGTTGGCCAGCGGTGGGATCTTCTGATCGCATTTATTCTGTACCCATTTATAATCTGGCAGCTCCAAAATATTGGGGGCGATTCTCCGAGCCCTGGGCCGGAGAATCGCTGCAACCGCGCCACGACGCTGGCGTGCGATTCTCCGAGTTGCGGAGAATTCCCGCCATTTGCGCCGGCGCGTTTGGCGTGGCGGCGGCCGCTGGAATCAGCGGGGCCACCGATTCTCTGGTCCAGATGGGTCAAGCGGCCCCACCGATACGACAGAGTCCTGCCGGCGCCGTTCATCCCTGGTCGCTACCGGAGGGAACTCTGCACGAACGGTCGGGGGGGGGGGGGGCCTTCACCGGGGTGGGGGGGGTCCTCCGATGGGGTCTTGTCTCTTTCCCCCCCCTCCCAGGCCTACGTTCTGGCGCGGCTGGCCCCTGAACACTGACGCCATGTTCAGTCGGGGCCGGCGTGCTAAAGAGGTCCCCCGCGCATGCGCAGGTTGGCGTGCCCCAACTGCTCATGCGCGGGTTGGCGCGGCGCCCATTTGGCACCGCGAAAGGAGGCTGGAGCGGCGTGAACCACTCCAGCGCCATGCTTGCTCCCTATGGGGGCCAGAAACGGTCGTATCCGGGCCCAGTTTGCGCCTTCGTGAAACGCGACGGCGTTCACGACAGCGCGAACACTTGGGCTCCATATTGGAGAATCGCCCCCATTGTTTATACTTGAGAAAATACCAAGAGGTTTAAATAATGCCTCAAATAAATAATTCATTTGACATGATTGAATGCCTTTGTGTTTATGACACTACAAATTAATAATGTGAGGTGTGGTGATATTTATCTCGCTTTGTGTAGGAAGGAAATTGAGTATGAAATGATTTCTATCATGAGGCACCAGAAAGAGATTTAAACTTTTTGGCTTCATTATCTTTTAAAATGTCTTCTCTCCTTACAACAACATTTGAAAACCTTCATGTCAATTTAATGAATCATATATTTTGTTTATTCAGAACAAATGGGGATAAGGTTAGGGTTGGAGTGCAGGATCTGAAATCATGGGCCAGATTATTGCAGAGTTGTGATGACCCTGGACTGGAGGCCTTTAAAATAGGCGGGCAGGAGCCGAATGCGGACGTTCCGTCCCCATTTCCGAAGACCCACTGTTTGCCAGAGGGGGAAGGGTGTGAATCACACAGGTGGAGACCAGAACTCAGCTGGGCCATTTGAAATTAGTGCTGTGTAAAATTAAACCCCGCTATTGCTGTTCCAAGGGTTTGAGAAAGAGTTGTGGGAATCACAAATTTATAGAGGAGACATAAGCTCTCGTGAAGGAATGACAAGGTCTGTTTAAACTATCATGATCGGAAGTTATTTAAATTCCCAGCCCTTTAAAAATAAAAAAAACAGCTGTAACTGTCAGAGTGAAAAAGAAGATACTCTTTGCTGAACAAAGAACAAAGAACAATACAGCACAGGAACAGGCCCTCCAAGCCTGCACCGACCATGGTACCTGCCTAAACTAAAACCGTGTGCATTTATGGAGTCCGTACCTTTCCATTCCCACCCTATTTATATATTTGTCTAGATGTTCCTTAAATGCCGCTATTGTACCTGCTCCCACACCTCCCCAGGCAGTGCGTTCCATACATTTACCACCCTCTGTGTATGATGTTTGTTGATTAACAGGCCATCTGATTTAGGGTTTTTAAATAAATACCATTTTTGTTTCCAGTTTCAATAGATTTAATTGTTGACATTTTCTCAGGGCTGATATTATAGCTGATCTCATTATGAGTGCTGAATTTCAAAAGTGTTAAAATCACTTAGCCTCACCTGGGTTGATTGATTCATAGCCTAATTGACTGATCCAAGAGGCTATTAAAAGATTATCTATCTTTGATGTGACTAGTGAATAAAAGTTTGTTTGTTTTTACAATGGATTGACCAATTGAGGGAATTTAAACATTTTGAATGGGTTTCATGAATTAGAGCTTTTTCCAGAGTGAATGTGTGAGAGCTCGCTTAGCTTGTTAGACATGGCTCTTGAGGTCTGCAAGGCAGTTATGCGGGTGAATGGGGGGGGGGGGGGGTGAGGGGCAATGGCCAGAGGGCCTAACAGCCTTTATAACAATAGGGACAAAATTCCAAAGAACCAAGGCGGGCCTTCTAATCAGCCCGCCTTGGCACCTCACCCACCTCGGTAACCATCTTTGAACTGCCTCCGACTCAATCACAATCCAGTCCCCCAGAGCAAAATTTGTGTGTGCTATGGTAGTTTACCCAGAGATGGGCCTACTGATTCAGGAGATTTCCTGACTTGAGTTTCCCAACCAGTGGTGAAACTATGGCCCCATGTTCATCAGTTTTTATGATCTGGTATTTGCAGATTGTTTTCTTAAAATAATTACTCAGTAGCCAATAGTTCATCTGCATTTTATGGGAGGAAAGTCTAATATCAGCAAACAATTGATGCCTAGTTTGTTTGCCCATGATAGACTGTAGGGGAAGATATTAGTCCTTGTCATGTCTGTATTTTGGGTGAACAAATTGGCACTTGGGTACCAAATTTGGGACGTGTTCTCTCATGCCCATTTCCCCCCAGTAGCGTGCCAGCTGCCAGATTTGAAGCTGGCAGCTTTTACGTGTTCAAGATGCTCAAATAACATTGTATCAGGTTCAATGAATATGCCAATAAGGTCAAGAAGTTTGCATAAAGTAACAATTTAAGAACTGGATAAAATCAAGTTTGAAGAAGAGGATGAAAGAGGAATGGATATGTGCAGCTGTCCAAAAGGGGTTTAATATGCAACTTAGCTTAGTAGCAGGGCAGACAGATATTTACTTAAGTGAAGTGGGGAATGATAGAGTATGGAATTTTATGTGTTAAAACTGCAGAAGAAATTAGTTCAAAATGGAGACAAAAGAATACAGCTCCCACTTATATGCGAAAAGCCTGGCTTCTCAGGTGAGTCTTTCAGATTGAAGGAGATCAAAAAAGAAATGTGTTTTATATGAGCAGCTGGGTAGCTCTGTACCAATAGGTGGTGGAGAAGAGAGGAGGGCAATAACTGGAAAGGAAGGATGATCATAATCATACCTAGATGGAAAGAAAAACTCCTGAAAAGCAGAATTCTATGCTAAATGCTGCTGATTGAAAACCTCAGAGAAAATCTAAACTGAAACGAAGAAAGCCTTCCCAAATGAAATGATAACTCGTGGATGGTAACTATTTGCTGGATATAGCTCATGGAATTATACTGTATGGGATGTTGTTTTGGGACAAGGAACATTTCTCAGAGTTCTGGAAAGTAGATAAATGGGAATGGGATTAATTCCATAATATAGTATGCGTTGCAGCCATTATTGTAGTTAAGAGTAACCTTTGTTTTGTATTGTGGTCTTTCTTGTGTGTTTTTATATGTCAATAAACACTCTTTTATCTAAATGGTTGCAACATGACTGGACCTCTCCTCACTGGTTTGCATATCTTTCCTCATATTACACAAAATTGAAAAATACACTATTATCAGCCTGCATGCCAAGATATGCTTTTGGGTTTTGGGATACCTTTGCGTATCCTCTGTACCACCTCTCATACCCTACTGAAAAGACGACCTTCCTGAAATTCTTCTGATGCACCCAACCCCCTCCCTCCCCAAATGGAGAATGTATACACTCCCACGGGCTACACCAACTCCTTTCGGTAATCCCCACCCGGTTTTACAGCTATCTATCTCTCTGTCTGGGATTTTATTTCTCCATCACCCTTGATCTATCATCTTTGACTTCTGTCCCCAACTCCTTGCCTATCAATCTTCTTCTCCAACCTCCTCCCTCCATTCCATATCGTTCCACCCTGTCACTCTTCCTTCTGCCTCATTTGCCTTACACAATATCCTGTGCCCTCGACTCCCTCTACGGTGTGTTAGCTTTTATTGGTAGAGGGATTGAGTTTCGGAGCCATGCAGTCATGTTGCAGCTGTACAAAACTCTGGTGCGGCCGCATTTGGAGTATTGCGTGCAATTCTGGTCGCCGCATTATAGGAAGGATGTGGAAGCATTGGAAAGGGTGCAGAGGAGATTTAGCAGAATGTTGCCTGGTATGGAGGGAAGATCTTATGAGGAAAGGCTGAGGGACTTGAGGCTGTTTTCGTTAGAGAGAAGAAGGTTAAGAAGTGACTTAATTGAGGCATACAAGATGATCAGGGGATTGGATAGGGGGGACAGTGAGAGCCTTTTTCCTCGGATGGTGATGTCTAGCACGAGGGGACATAGCTTTAAAATGAGGGGAGATAGATATAGGACAGATGTCAGAGGCAGGTTCTTTACTCAGAGTAGTAAGGGCGTGGAATGCCCTGCCTGCAACAGTAGTGGACTCGCCAACACTAAGGGCATTCAAATGGTCATTGGATAGACATATGGACGATAAGGGAATAGTGTAGATGGGCTTTAGAGTGGGTTCACAGGTCAGCGCAACATTGAGGGCCGAAGGGCCTGTACTGCGCTGTAATGTTCTATGTTCTATGTTCTAGGTCTCCCTCCACCTGCCATTTCCCTTCTTCCCTTTGCCTTCTGCACTTACGTTCAATTATCTCCTCACCTCTAACCCTCCTTTACCTATATGCTGCACTTACTGTTGACTCCTTGGGGGGGGATTCCCCCCTACCCGGCGGGGCGGGGGGTTCCGGCATAATGGAGTGGTGGGAGCCACTCCGATGTCGGGCCGCCCCAAAGGTACGAACGTCTCCGCACCTTTAGGGGCCAAGCCCTCACCTTGAGGGGCTAGGCCCGCGCCGGAGCGGTTTCCGCTCCACCGGCTGGCGGGAAAGGCCTTTGGCGGCTGCTGACGTCATCCCCGCGCATGCGCAGGGGAGGGGGTCTCTTCCGCCTCTGCCATAGTGAAGACCATGGCGAAGGCAGAAGAAAAAGAGTGCCCCCATGGCACAGGCCCCTCCGCGGATCGGTGGGCCCCGATCGCGGGCCAGGCCACCGTGGGGACACCCCCCGGTGCCAGATCGCTCCGCGCCCCCCCCAGGACCCTGGAGCCTGCCGTGCCACCTTGTCCCGCCGTTCAAGAGGTGGTTTAATCCACGCTGGCGGGACAGGCATTCCAGCAGCGAGGCTTCGGCCCATCACGTGCCGGAGAATCGGCGGGGGTGGGCCTGCCGACCGGCGCGGTGCGATTCCCGACCAGCGCGGTGCGATTCCCGCCCCCGCCGAATCTCTGGTGGCGGAGACTTCGGGACACGGCGGGGGTGGGATTCACGCCAGGCCCCGGCGATTCTCCGACCCGGCGGGGGCTCGTAGAGTCCCGCCCCTGATGTACAATACTGCAGAAAATTGACTCCCATGTACAATGTTACAGGTGATTACCTCACATTTACAAACCTCTCACCAACTACATCAGCATGTCCTCACAGGAGGTGACATTTTTATAAATGCAATGATATGAAGTCTTGGATGACATTAATGTTATAAAATAATGAAACAAACTTAACATCAGTGATTTGCCATTTAAAAGTTACAGAATTAAAAGGGAGAACAGTGTTAATTCATTTTGAATCAACCAACAATTTTTAACAATGGTGTAAAGGATCTTTTTATGCCCAGATCAAAGTCCTATTATTATTTTATTCTAGACTGCCAGCTGCTTACCTGTGTCAAAACTACAGCTACTCAAGTTCACAGGTTCTGCTGCTAGTGATTTGTAGAAAGGTTTCCTGTGAGCTTTTATCATCTCCTTATTTGACATAAAAGTGAAATATCATAGATTATCATAGAATTTACAGCGCAGAAGGAGGCCATTCGGCCAATCGAGTCTGCACCGGCTCTTGGACAGAGCACCCTACCCAAGGTCAACACCGCCACCCCATCCCCATAACCCAGTAACCCCACCCAACACTAAGGGCAATTTTGGACACTAAGGGCAATTTACCATGGCCAATCCACCTAACCTGCACATCTTTGGACTGTGGGAGGAAACCGGAGCACCCGGAGGAAACCCACGCACACACGGGGAGGACGCGCAGACTCCGCACAGACAGTGACCCAAGCCGGGAATCGAACCTGGGACCCTGGAGCTGTGAAGCAATTGTGCTATCCACAAGGCTATCGTGCTGCCCCAAAATATGCTATACTATTCCTTTTTTTCAGAGAAATTTCTTAACACGTTGCCCACAGAATGTCCTTACGTTTACAGATCTATCAGATCTTCCAGCTAATTTTAAAAGTTATGCCTCCAGGTCAAAGTTCATTGAGCGTCCTGCCTTTTTCAGGCAATTAGGGTTGGGCAACAACTAATGGCCGAGCCAATGACCGACACCTTATGATGCAATACATTTTAAAAATTTGAACACTTTTGATTAATTTAAGGCAAGATATTACATTGGTGAGCCTAAATGTATTGACCCTGCAATTACCTGATGTGCATCTCAAGTGCACCTATTCCTGCACAGTGAAGCAAAAATGCGTAGAGATCCATTACAATTAAATCCCTGCCCACTTTTATGTTGCTCATCGAACTCTGAGAGCTGCACCTGAACTGGACTGGAATGTTCACAGCAGACAAATACATAGGTTCAGACCAAAGACTTGCACCATGTTTTTATTAAACTGGACAAGTGGGAACTCCTAACACCTCGCACACACGCACAGATGCCGGGCGAAGCACTGTCGCTGATATGAAAATTTAATGTAAGCTTTCGACAGGAACCATGGGTAAGAAGACCGATAGACGGGGAAGATTCGCTTGCGCTGAAGTGAGTGGGGTCTGGGCTGCAGCAACTGTGCACGTGGTGAAACTACACGAGCTGCGGAGAACGGAGATTTCAAAGTCTGCTGATTCTCCGCGGGCCACTACGCAGGTGAAAAGTCGAAATTATTCCTGCTCTTTTTCAAAGATCCATGGATCAAATTCCAAGGGGGTTGAATAGAGTGCAGTGTTATTTAGATGGCATACTCATCACCGTTCCGAGTGAACAGGGACACTGAGAGATTTTGGAAGCTACTCTGAAGAGGTTACAGAGCGTCAACCTGGGGGTTAAAAAGGAAAAGTGAGATATTTTCAAGTCATCGATAAATCACCTTTGTCATATCATCAACAAAGATGGTTTACAGGAAGAACTAAACAAAATGGCAGCAATCTTAGCAGCACCATGGCCTCAAAATGTGACACAATTAAACTCATTTTTAGGATTGATCAATTATGGTTAATTCATACCAAATGTAATAACAAGATTGAATCATTTACACATGTTGCTATGTGTCAAACAGGCATGCACTGTTCAGAGGCAGGTGAGAATGCATATAATGAAGTGAAAGAAGTTTTACTGAAGTCAGAGCTGTTGGTCATTAGCATCCAAAAATGAAGTTGCAATTATCTTGTGGTGCCTCACCTTATTGGATTGGTGCAGTCATCCCGCACCTTATACCTTCAGGAGAGGAACAGCCGATAGCATTTGCTTCAAGCACTCTTACTGGCGCAGGAATGATTTATGCCCAACTAGAAGGTTCCACCATTACCTTTATGGATGGATCATCAATCCTTGACTAGAATCTTTGGGTCATGTAAAGGTATACCTTCTTTGGCTGTTAGTAGATTGTAAAGATGGCCATTGATATTGTTGTGCAATATCTACTATTGCAAGTCAGAGCAGCTTGCAAATGCTGATGCTTTGCCACGATTGCCATTACAAGCTAAATATGACCCAGAAGAAAATTTGCCAATACTTTGTCTTTCTCGCTCATGGATAGTGTACCTGTGACTTCACCTCAACATCAAAGATATACAAGAACTGATCCAATGATGGGGAAGGTGATGGACTTGGTCCAAAAAGGAATGCTGTCAGACATTCATAAGAAAAATCCAGACCTCAAGTCCTACATTACACGGAGACTTGAATGGACAGTACAGAATGGGGAATCCATGTGATTATTCATCTGTACTTGCGTAGTAGAGTCCTTGACCAACTGCATGAGGGACATCTTGGTGTGGTAAAGATGAACTAATGCGCAGTTATTTTTGGTTGCCAAGATTAGATGTTCAAATTGAGAAGTTGGGCAATCTTGTGCAAAACTAAGGAATGCTCCATCATTCCAACCATTATATTCATGGGAATGTCCAACACAGCCATGGCAGAGAATACACATCGATCATACTGGTCCACTGGAGGGACATATGTTCTTTGTGATTAAGGACACACATACTCAAAATGGCCAGAAGTCGCACTAATGAAGTCAATGATGACCATTGAAAAACTAGATGAAATAATCACAAGACTTGGAACACCAAAGCAGATTGTCAGTGATAATGGTCCACAGTTGACTTTAAAGGAGTTTGAGGACTACAAGGAATGGTATACAACATATCAAATCAGCTCCACATCATCCAGCAATTAATGGACTGGCTGAATGTTTTGTGCAATCATTAAAAACATTCTATCAAAGTGTCAAAGGACATGCAGCATGGCAACACAGTGGTTAACACTGTTGCCTCACAACATCAGGGACCCGGGTTCGATCCCAGCCTCAGGTCACTGTCCGTGTGGAGTTGGCACATTCTCCCCTTGTTTGCATGGGTTTCACCCCCACAACCCAAAGATGTGCAGAGTAGGTGGATTGGCCACACTAAATTGCCTCTTAAAAAAAAAGTGTCAAAGGACCAAGGAACATTATCAAGAAGAGTAAACAAATTTCTAATATCTTATCGGAACACTATACCTCCTACCACTCACAGTTCATCATAATGCTATTAGAGAACATAGAACATAGAAAATTACAGCACAGAACAGGCCCTTCGGCCCATGATGTTGTGCCGAACCTTTGCCCTTTGTTTAAGAGTAAACTACAAACATAGTTTGATTTGTTAACTCCACTTGATACTTCAGAGATTGTCAAACAATAACAAACACAAATTTCTAGGAGTGAGAAAATCTTTTGACGACGAGTATTCAAGCAGGGAGAGAGAGTGATAGGAGTTACACCACCAATGAGAAATGGGTACCGGCTATGATCCCAGCAAAGGTCCAATATCATACACCGTATAGATGGATGATGAAAGAGTTTGGCAACATCATGCTGATCAGTTACTTGCTGCACAAGGTGATTTTGCAGAAACTTCCCAAGATGTTCTACCTTTTGACGTTCTAGAGAGCTATCCTTTGGAATGGAGACCAGAGACGGCGACGAGTCCAGATTCTCTTTCTGAGGAATTTTCAATGCCTATAGTGGCAGATATTGAAATAACTATTCACGAAGTACCATCTACAGAAAGGAATGAGGACACTTCTGAGGTCGCAAGTAGCTGAGTTCAAGAACGTCGAATTCTACTGAAAAAGAATAGATGGCTACCACAGGGACGGCCTTATTGAATTGTATATATGTTTAGAAAAACATATCAGGGGATCTGTTGTGTCAATGTTAATTGTTGGTGTTGCACAATGAAGTAAAGAGGGAGTGATTTATTGTATCTGGGAAAACATTCTTGCTGGTTCTGTGCCACATGATGTACAGTGACGTCAGCAGAGTGTTTTGTGTTGGTTTTGAGCAGATCACGATCTTGATTGTATTGAGAAATACCCTTAATAAACCTCACATCGTGTTTTACAAGAATGTAGAGTGTGGGCACCCCCATACCTTTTCTCTTTATGGCAACACAGAAACATAACACCACGGAAAATTCAATTAAAAATGCATGTGGACTTCAAAAACAGAACGTAATAAAAAATTGTATTTGTTTAATTATCGTCTTACGTCCGAGACGTCAAAGAGATCAGATTGAGATCTTCAAAATGATTAGGGGTCTATCAGGTTAGGTGGATTAGCCATGATCGATGTAAGGGGTTACAGGAATAGGCGGGGGAGTGGTCCTCGGTAAAGTGCTCTTTCGGCGGGTCAGAGCTGACTGATGGGCCAAATGGCTTCCTTCTGCACTGATAGGATTCTATGGATTCTGTGGAAAGTGTCGATCCACGTAAATGGATTACTTTGAGTTAGGAAGTTGGAACATATATATGTATGTGATCCCTCAGCTGGATTTGGATTGAAATTTTGACGGAAGGTCATCAACCTCAAACATTGGCCAGAATTTTACATTGCTCGGGCGCATGGGCACCCAACCACGGAATGCATAAAATCGTGTGAGAAGACATTGGGCGCACATCCCGACATTATCATGCCTTCGCACAATATTTCCGGCGGCGGGCACACATTTTAATAATAAGCTTTATTATTGTCACAAGTATGTTTACATTAAGACTGCAATGAAGTTACTGTGAAAAGCCCCTAGTCGCCACATTCCGGGTTCACAGAGGGAGAATTGAGAATGTCCAATTCACCTAACAAGCACATCGTTCGGAACCTGTGGGAGAAAACCGGAGCACCCGGAGGAAACCCACACAGACACGGGGCGAACCTGTCCACTGAAATCCAAGAGGCCAATTTAAAATAAAAAAAACAGCAATTGACTTGGACTTTATGTTGCCTGTCTGCCTTAATGGTTGAGGGGCAGGCGGCCTTTACGTTTAAGCTGCAACTTTAATCCAGGGCAGCATGAGGGTCAGGGCTCAGAATTAATAAACGTGCCTGGGGACTAAAGTCTCCGTATGATTGTGCTGCCTGGACAATTGTGGCATTGTCTTTTCCACTGATATTTATTTTTCACAGGGCAGATGTTTCCCTCTGAGGGAGTGCATTGGAAGCACCAGCTTGTACCCTCCCCTTTCTCGGTGCCTGTACCCACCCCGAACAGCGGGCAGCCTTTCACAGCGCATGTTTCACCCTGGATGGCCGCAAATTGGCCAACCAGTGTAACATTGTGTTAATAACGTGGTCTCGATCGGGAGTGCGATTTCACATCGGGCACGCCCCGAACATAAAATTCAGACCACAGACTACTGTTGTTCAGCATGGCTTATAAATTTGCTTATCCATATTTGGGTGAATTTATACTCATCCTTTTTTATTTCCAGCAGAAATTCTAGGAGTCGAGAAGGAGAACAGGAATTGACTGTCTGTTTTCTGGAGCATTTCCCACCTATGCCCACTCTTGTTGTGTCAAGGAGCCAGTATAATTGCAGCAAAAAATGTGACCTGCTAGATTTCAGAGGTGACTCAACAAAATTCAGTTTATAGTATGGCAGTTGTGATGTGACTGCTTAGGTTGTGTAGAAGTACTTACAGTTTTTAGTTGTACTAATCGTTCAAGACAGTAAGTGCGTTCTAAAAATCAAGTCAGGTCCTTGCTTAATCTGAGATTAGTTGAAGCTATGATCAGAATAATAATGGAGAAATGAAGAGAAGGCAGGTTGTCTGTTTGTCATACAGGAGTTTAATCAAAGTAAAATTAACATCTTAATCATGTTTCCTTTGACCTTTCAAATTATTTTATAAAAGCTGTCAGATGTTCTTGCTTTATTTAAAAATCCTTTTCTCTTTTAAAATGAGAGTCTACATTGACTGCATATCTTGCCTGATGATATGATCAGAGGGTTATGCACAGGAGCCTGGAACTGCACTGAGTGCCAATACTGGAGGTTTACAGCAGAGCTTCTTGAAGCTTTTCGTCCACAGACAATTAGACTTGGCAAAAGACCCAGTGGGCCACCTGGTCCTATCCCACCACTTCCATCAGTCACACAAAAAAAAAACCTCATCAGAATTTCTGGAAGTTGTGTCTAACAGGTTGATGTGATGTGTATTTCTGCTTCTATATGCTACTTTGCTTCACATTTTCAGCCTACCTCGCTGGTGAGCAGCAATATGAAAAAGAGAGCCAAAAGGTGTAAGTCTCTCTCTGCAAGTACACAATCCTCAGCTGTGCCTCCTCATAACTACACAGGCCCCTCGCCGCTCTAGGCTAAAGCTTCTGAGGATCCCAGAAGAGGTTTGACTGGCAGACATGCAGTGTGCAGGTCCAACGGCATGTGGGCATGCCCTGGCACTCAGGAAACCAAACTCCCGGCTACGAGTGAATAGCTCCACCGCCTCCTGGCTATCTAGGGAGCGGTGAAGGCTGAAGGAGTAAATCCTGACTAAAAATCTGGAGTGGAGCCCAAAGCTGGACTGATGTCTAAATATTGCCGGTGGAATTCTCCGTTCCTGAGACTAAGTGTTGACGCGGGGACAGGATTCTTGGATTTTACGACAGCAAAACTGGCGCCACACCTGGACCGATTCAACGACTGTTGAGGGGCCAGCCCTGGCTTCATGTGGAACACAATCGATTCCAATGAGAAACGGTGCTGGATTCACCAGATTCGGGATTTGGCATTCAGGAGGCTGACAAGCTGCACTCCCCACATACACCATCCCAGCCGACAAGAAGGCAGCCAGGAGAGCGGCACTCCATTTGACAGACGCCGAGCTCGAGACTCTGCTAGGCGCCGTGGAGGAGACCTCCTTGAAACATTCTTCTCCTCAGAAACTAATACTTATACATCTGAATTAGTCAAACTAAATCAGCAGTAACATAAATCTTGCTTCTAAAACTACATCATTGTCGCATTTACATTAGCTCATGTCGCTCACATGGGAGCCAGTTTGGGTGTGTGACATTCCATGAGTGGTGAGGATTAAGGTTCTGGCCTGTTGTTCCATATGGCCTCAGTTGTGGCTTTATGTGTAGGTGACTTGCATTGTGGGCCAGCCCACTGACCACCTGGAGGACCTGGTCTACAACTGGACTGCCGGTCCGCGGACCGTGCTTCAAGAACCACTTGCTCCCTGGACATTGAGGTACAACATAGCTATTGTACAGTGTTTCACCACAGACTGAAGTCTTATTACTGGTAAACATAAGAACATAGGAGCAGGAGTGGGCCATTTGGCCCCTCAAGCCTGCTCCCTATTGAAGTTAAAAACTCACCACTATTCTTAGAAGTCCCCCTATACCAAAAAGGGTCGACATTCTAAATGGTGAACAGGGAGGTGGGACCAGTACAAACCAGACGGTCTGCACCTGGGAAGGACTGGAACTGATGTCCTGGGGGGGGGGGGGGGGTTGCTAGAGCTGTTGTGGAGAGTTTAAACTGATGTGGCAGGGGGATGGGAACCAATGCAGGAAGTTGGAAGGTAGTAAAACTGGGACAGAAACAAAAGGCAGTAAGGGGGAAAGTGTAAGGCAGAGAAGCCATAGTCAAAAACCAAAAAGGGCGACAGTACAAGGTACAGTGACTGAGGGGAGCTCAGTGAATAGGACCAGGAATACTAAAAGTAATACAACAGGAAGTAAAAACATTAATGATAAGCGACGCGGCAGGTTGTTACATGAAGATATGGGTTAAACGACAAGGAAAATTAGGAGAAAAGTTCAGAGGAAATATAACTTAGGAGAGGTTCCTGATCGAGGTGTTAAGATTCAGAACAGAGGTAAAAAAGCCAACATAAGTGTACTTTACCTGAATGCCCGTAGTATTCGGAATAAGGTAAATGAGTTGATGGTGCAAATCATCGTGAATGACTATGATTTAGTGGCCATTACTGAAACATCGTTAAAGGATGGTCACGACTGGGAGTTAAATATCCAAGGGTATCAAACTATTCGGAAGGACAGAGTGGATGGTAAGGGAGGTGGTGTAGCTCTGTTATTTAAGGATGACATCCGGGCAATAGTAAAGGATGACATCGGTGCTATGGAGGATAAGGGTGAATCCATTTGGGTGGAAATCAGGAATAGTAAGGTGAAAAAGTCACTGATAGGAGTCGTCTATAGGCCATAAAATAGTAACAGCATGGTGGGGCAGGCAATAAACAAGGAAATAACGGATGCATGTAGAAATGGTACAGCAGTTATCATGGGGGAATTTAATCTACATGTCGATTGGTTTAACCAGGTCGGTCAAGGCAGCCTTGAGGAGGAGTTTATAGAATGTATCCGCAATAGTTTCCTAGAACAGTATGTAATGGAACCTATGAGGGAACAAGCAGTCCTAGATCTGGTCCTGTGTAATGAGACAGGATTGATTCATGATCTCATAGTTAGGGATCCTCTCGGAAGGAGCGATCACATATGGTGGAATTTAAAATACAGATGGAGAGTGAGAAGGTAAAATCAAACACTAGTGTTTTGTGCTTAAATAAAGGAGGTTACAACGGGATGAGCGAAGAACTAGCTAAGGTAGACTGGGAGCAAAGACTTTATGGTGAAACAGTTGAGGAACAGTGGAGAACCTTCCAAGCGATTTTTCACAGTGCTCAGCAAAGGTTTATACCAACAAAAAGGAAGGACGGTAGAAAGAGGGAAAATCGACCGTGGATATCTAAGGAAATAAGGGAGAGTATCAAACTGAAGGAAAAAGCATACAAAGTAGCAAAGATTAGTGGGAGACTAGAGGACTGGGAAATTTTTAGGGGGCAACAGAAAGCTACTAAAAAAGCTATAAAGAAGAGTAAGATAGATTATGAGAGTAAACTTGCTCAGAATATAAAAACAGATAGTAAATGTTTCCACAAATATATAAAACAAAAAAGAGTGGCTAAGGTAAATATTGGTCCTTTAGAGGATGAGAAGGGAGATTTAATAATGGGAGATGAGGAAATGGCTGAGGAACTGAACAGGTTTTTTGGGTCGGTCTTCACAGTGGAAGACACAAATAACATGCCAGTGACTGATGGAAATGAGGCTATGACAGGTGAGGATCTTGAGAGGATTGTTATCACTAAGGAGGTAGTGATGGGCAAGCTACTGAGGCTAAAGGTAGACAGGTCTCCTGGCCCTGATGGAATGCATCCCGGAGTGCTAAAAGAGATGGCTCGGGAAATTGCAAATGCACTAGTGATAATTTACCAAAATTCACTAGACTCTGGGGTGGTCCCGGCGGATTGAAAGTTAGCAAACGTGACACCACTGTTTAAAAAAGGAGGTAGGCAGAATGCGGGTAATTTTAGGCCAGTGAGCTTAACTTCGGTAGTAGGGAAGATGCTGGAATCTATCATCAAGGAAGAAATAACGAGGCTTCTGGATGGAAATTGTCCCATTGGGCAGACGCAGCATGGGTTCATAAAGGGCAGGTCGTGCCTAACTAATTTAGTGGAATTTGTTGAGGAAATTACCAGTGCGGTAGATAACGGGGAGCCAATGGATGTGGTATATCTGGATTTCCAGAAAGCCTTTGACAAGGTGCCACACAAAAGGTTGCTGCATAAGATAAAGCATTAAGGGGAAAGTAGTAGCATGGATAGAGGATTGGTTAATTAATAGAAAGCAAAGAGTGGGGATTAATCGGTGTTTCTCTGGTTGGCAATCAGTAGCTAGTGGTGATTCAGGGATCAGCGTTGGGCCCACAGTTGTTCACAATTTACATCGATGATTTGGAGTTGGGGACCAAGGGCAATGTGTCCAAGTTTGCAGACGACACTAAGATGAGTGGTAAAGCAAAAAGTGCAGAGGATACTGGAAGTCTGCAGAGGGATTTGGATAGGCTAAGTGAATGGGCTAGGGTCTGGCAGATGGAATACAATGTTGACAAATGTGAGGTTATCGATTTTGGTAGGAATAACAGCAAAAGGGATTATTATTTAAATGATAAAATATTAAAACATGCTGCTATGCAGAGAGACCTGAGTGTGCTAGTGCATGAGTCGCAAAAAGTTGGTTTACAGGTGCAACAGGTGATTAAGAAGGTGTGATAAAGCCAGGGGAGTCCAACGAGCTTCTGAAAAGTCCTTTATTTCAGCAACAGCATCATACATATACACAGGGCCCGGTTCCCTTTCACCGGGTCCTCATTCCTTTTTAGCTGGCTCTATAGCTGCCTGCCTTTTATACTAGTGCTAGGTTAACTCAGTCCAATTGAACACAGGGAACAATCATCCCCAGGTGCATGAGTCCTGTGCAGGTTATTACACCCCTCCCTCCCCAAAGCCTGAAACCCCTCACAAAGACGGCCATTTAGGAGGAGTGGATAGGAGAGGACCAAACGGGTGCAAACCCCACAGTGACCAGACAACAAACCTAAAAAAAAATTGGTTCGGATAAGGCTCCACCGAGCAGGGAAGCAGGACGGGCAGGCATGTATTCCACCAAGCATTACGTCCGGCCCAACACCCTCACCAGTCACACGGGGCGAAGCTGCCAACAGCCGAACCCGGGGACGGTGCGTGCCACAGCATCGGACCCATCAACCCAAGGCCCAATTGGCGTGGCATGCCTTCCAGCCACAGAGGGAACAGGGGTGGGCGCGGGGGGGGGGGGGGGGGGGGCATCAGACAATGTCCACCTCAACGTCCCTTTAATTTTTAATATTGGGCACTCTAAATTCTACCCCCAAAAAAACAAAACACCTACCAAAATGCCCAGAGAGCTGTCGCCCCGACATTCTTACAGTACACAGGCAAATAAACACACAGCGCAAATAAAAAAAACAGCAGGGTTCCGTGCCAACTTCCACAGGACCAGAAGTCACATATGGAATGTCCAGTCAACTCCACACCAGAGTCTTCAGGCACATAACCTGCAGTCGTACAATGACTGTCAGGTCGCAGGCAAAACATCACTGTTGCAAATCCCACAGTCCAAGCTGCCGCAGAACAGTCTTCCAAACACAACGCTGCACTCACGACCAGAATGACGTTCCAAAACGGCGGCAGCAACTCGAGAACAGACTCCCCGGTGGACCGCTCTGCCAGCATCAGGAAACAACAGCAGACAGAGACGGACGAAACGCTACGCGACCCACACCAGAATGATACCACATCTGGTACTGCCGGACACATCAGACTCCAGATCACTCCCAGCGGACACACTTCACAAGCCGGCAGAAAAAAAAACTCAACCCGGCTCTCGCCTTCCATAACATTAAAGGCTCTTAAAAAAAACCCACAAAAACAAACTCCGGTACCGTAGTCCACTCTTAAAAAAAAAAAAATCCCGGGAGGTAGCTCAGCCGAACAAATAGCACGCCGACAGCTCCAATTCATCATCGTCGCCAATGTGATAAAGCCAGGGGAGTCCAACGAGCTTCTGAAAAGTGCTTTATTTCAGCAACAGCATCATACATACACAGAGCCCGGTTCCCTTTCACCGGGTCCTCATTCCTTTTTAGCTGGCTCTACAGCTGCCTGCCTTTTATGCTAGTGCTGGGTTAACTCAGTCCAATTGAACACAGGGAACAATCATCCCCAGGTGGATGAGTCCTGTGCAGGTTATTACAGAAGGCAAATTAAATTTTGTCCTTCATTGCTAAAGGGATAGAGTTTAAGACTAGGGAGGGTATGCTGCAATTGTATAAGGTGTTAGTGAGGCCACACCTGAAGTATTGTGTTCAGTTTTGGTCTCCTTACTTGAGAAAGAACGTACTGGCACTGGAGGGTGTGTAGAGGAGATTCATTAGGTTAATCCCAGATCTGAAGGGGTTGGATTATGAGGAGAGGTTGAGTAGACTGGGACTGGACTTGTTGGAATTTAGAAGGATGAGGGGGGGATCTTATAGAAACATATAATATTATGAAGGGAATAGATAGGATAGATGTGGGCAGTTTGTTTCCACTGGTGGGTGAAAGCAGAACTAGGGCCCAAAGGGTTGTGAATCTATGGAATTCTTTGCCCAGTGAAGCAGTAGAGGCTCCTTCATTAAATGTTTTTAAGATAAAGATAGATCGTTTTTTGAATAATAAAGGGATTAAGGGTTATGGTGTTCGGGCCGGAAAGTGGAGTTGAGTCCACAAAAGATCAGCCATGATCTCATTGAATGGCGGAGCAGGCGCGAGGGGCCAGATGGCCTACTCCTGCTCCTAGTTCATGTGCTCTTATGTTGTTATGTATTCGCCGTCCCACTCGGTTGCTATGTTCTATTCTTCCCATGACCGAGCTATGAGAGCTGACTCTCTCTCTTCTTTAGCTTTTGGTCTTTCTCAGATGGATTCACTGTTCTGCTCGGTTGCTATGCTCTATCTTTCCCATGACCAAGCTATGAGAGTCGACTCTGCTGGCTGTCCCCTTTCTTAGGGTTTATATCCCCCTTCTAGCAGTTATTAAGTTTTTATGACATTATTGTAAAGTAACTTTATTTTACTTCTGATTGTAAAAGGTACCTTTAATCTGAATTATTTCTAACACGACTATGTTCATATTGAGCATGACTTCAGCTCATAGATCTGATTACATTGTATCCTTTGTGATGTTTAAAAGTGCTTAGATTCCAAAGGGGTGTTACTTCTGGTTCCTGTCATTTCTATAGTTTTATTATTATCAAATTGTGGCCCCAGCTCATAATTTTGACTTTGATTTGGGTCTAATTTGTGTTCTCGTAGACAGGTTGTCTCCAGCTTGCTTTAATTTACCTGATGTCAGCAGAACTTCACACCTACACATTTGTCACCGAATTCAACTGAAAACCTCATCCATTCTTTTCCATCTGCTTAGCTAACTTCAATGAAGGTGTGAACTATTGCTTTTAGCTTTATATTAAAAATTCAATCGGTTGTGAGTTAAAAGACTTGCCTCACATTTAAACATTTGTCACCTAATTCAGCTGAAAACCTTATCCATTCTTTTCCATCTGCTTACCTAACTTCAAAAGCGAAACATTGCTTTTAGCTGTATACTAAAATTCCCTCGATTGTGTCTTGAAAGACCTGCTTGTTTTGTTTGCTAAGCCTGCTTGACTAAGGCTATCTGCATTTTACAATCCTCTCCTGCAGCTGCTGTTAACCCTTCGTGGGATTTTCCCCTACATTCTCTCATACACTCTTAGATCAGGTATTGCCAGACTTCCATGTTTCAAATGACACATCTTTCCATATTTTCAATTATACTATTCAATTAGATCCTGGCTGATAATCTACCTCAAGACAATCTTCCCATATGATCCCCATATCCCTTGATGCCATAAGAGCAAGGAGAATAGGAGCAGGATTAGGCCATTTGGCCCTTTGAGCCTGCTGTGTCATCCAATAGGATCATGGTGTGATCAGCTTGTTCCATATTCCCATCTACCCCCAATAGCCTTTGATGTCATTGGCATCTATAAACATAGCGACCTCTGCTCAATGACTGAGCTTGCACAGCCCTGCGGGGGAGGGAATTCCAAAGATTCACAGCTTCCAAACCTGGAGTTTTCCATGGTTTTGTGGCATAGTGTGAGGCGGTCATAAGTTTTAAACAATGGCTTTTTCAAAGAAATAATTTCAGATAACTGTTTGCAATTCCTGATGTGCTTCCACTTTCACAATGAGCACCCTGCTTCAAAAAGCAGTGTAATTTGCACCAAATTACAAACATTTTCCAAAACTTGCTGATTTACTGTGAGGAAATTACCACTTGTCCTGTGTTCTGCATTTCTTTTATCAGCAGAAACCGTCATCTACAAAGTAATCTCTCGGTTCTAAGTGTTTCGAAGTCTATTTTAGGCTCACTCGTCAAAAAGGTTTTATTTTGTTCGAGGATCGACGATAAGGATAGTTACATGAAGCGCACAGTAGACCTCTGCATTTCTTGCTAATTGCTTGCAGGTACTCATTTGAAGGAAATAAAGGATTTTGGCTTCAGCCCCCCCCCCAAGTCTTTCCTACATAATTTCAGTGTAATTGGAGCAAGTAACTTGGTAGCAAAATGAGGCAGAATCTGTTAACACTTTTGTTGCTTCAAAACCAATTCTCCCTTCTCCCACCAAATTATTTGGCTTCCTAGCCACTCCTGTGACTAGCCCATCAAGCCTCAGATACGTTATAATATTTCCTCATCTGTACAGACCCTGCTTCTGACAGTGAGACCATCAGGGGAGGTGCACACTTTACACTCCATGTGCGAGGTGAGGTCTTCTCACAGAATCACAGGATAACAGAGTGCAGAAGAGGCCCTTCAGCCTATTGAGTCTGCACTGACACATGAAAATCACCTGACCTACCGACCTAATCCCATTTGGCAGAACTTGACCCATAGCCCTGAATGTTATGGCGTGTCAAGTGCTCATCCAGGTACCTTTTAAAGGATGTGAGGCAACCCGCCTCTACCACCCTCCCAGGCAGTGCGTTCCAGACCGTCACCACCCTCTGGGTAAAAAGGTTTTTCCTCACATCCTCCCTAAACCTCCTGCCCCTCACCTTGAACTTGTGTCCCTCATAACTGACCCTTTAACGAAGGGGAACAGCTGCTCCCTATCCACCCTGTCCATATTCTTCAATATCTTGTACACCTCGATCAGATCGCCTCTCAGTCTTCTCTGCTCCAGCAGGACCAACCCAAGCCTATCCAACCTCTTTTCATAATTTAAATGTTCCATCCCAGGCAACATCCTGATGAATCTCCTCTGCACCCTTTAAATCTCCTTTGCACCCTCTCAGGAGCAGGCACGATATTTGCTGTTCCATTATTCATAGAATCATAGAATTTACAGCGCAGAAGGAGGCCATTCGTCCCATCGAGTCTGCACTGGCCCTTACATAAAGCACCCTACTGAAGCCCACATATCTACCCTATCCTCGGAACCCAGTAGCCCCCACTTAACATTTTTTGACATTAAGGGCAATTTATCATGTCCAATCCACCTAACCCGCACATCTTTGGACTGTGGGAGGAAACCGGAGCACCCGGAGGAAATCCACAAAACGAAACGATGATGATTCCTTGTTGTTTAATGGTTAGTGTGATATATGGAACGTTATGTAGTTGATTTTCAAATGTGTGTTACTGTTCACCGTTTAATAAACAAAATATTCTCATGGGCTGTGGATTAAAGAAGTCTTCCAACTTGAACAGCCAGCCACCCATACACAAATCCCTAACAGCCTGGTCTCCATAACCAGTGGCCTTGAACTCTCAGATATCTCATGCCTTTTGGCTTCAATATGCAGTCTGAGCGAGGGGTTCATTCTGACGACATTCATCCTTCCCTCTCTGTGAGGGACTTCAGCCCTCATGAGGCTAGAAACCATCCCTTGTCCGAGATCCCCATCCTCCCTATACAGCCTGGCATCTCACATGACCCCATCAAATAGCCTCACTGTCACCCCCTGTGCTGACACTATGGATTCACCAGCTTCCATCCACTTTCCAGCTGGCACTCCTAGAAGGGCAATCCCTGAGTGGCGATCTCGCCAAAAGCCCAGCAAGGAGAACGTGGGAAGTGCTGTCTGTAAACCAGTCACCAGAACCCCTTAAACCTAGAGACTCGCAGTCATGAAGGGTGCTTAAGAACTGCGAGCGTCTTCACCCACCCACTGAGATGCCAAGGCTGATCCCTCTCCCTTCTCTGAGTTGCACTTATCTAGGTCCCCCGGGTCCTCTCCTGTTCCCCCTCTGCAATTGGCACTCTGGAGGGCGATAGTGAACTGAACGCTCACCTCCAATATCCCCTTCAGAGATGAGGGGCGGGATCCCCCTGCAATTGGCGGGATGGCCCGCCGCGGGCGCCAAGAACGGCACGAACCTCTCCGGCGTCGGGCCACCTGGAAGTTGCAGAATCCTCCGCACTTCTGGGGGCTAGGCCGGCGGTGGAGGGGTTGGCGCCATACCAACCGGCGCTGAAGGGCCAGCGCGAGTTGCCGCATGCGCAGAGCCACCGGCGTGGTTCCGCGTATGCGCAGACCGGCCGCGTGTTCCTGCACATGCGCGGGGGGGTTCTTCTCTGCGCCGGTCATGGTGGAGCCTTACAGAGGCCGGCACGGAGTGAAGGAGTGCCCCCACAGTACAGGCCCACTCACAGATCGGTGGGCCCCGATCGTGGCCCAGGCCACCGTGGGGGTTCCCCCCGGGGCCGGATCCCCCCCGTGAGGATTCCAGTAGACGGCCTGCCAGCCAGGCCACTCTGTGTGGGACCATGTCTATTTCACGCCGGCGGGACTGGCCAGGAACGGGTGGCTGCTCGGCCCATCGGGGTCCGGAGAAATGCCGGGGGGGGGGGGGGAGCGCTGCCAACGGCCCCCGACCGACATGGTGTAAACCCTGCCCCCGCCCGAAAACCAGCGCCGGAGAATACAGCGGCCGGTGTCGGAGCGGCGGGGCGGGATTAAAGCTGCCCCCCGGGGATTCTCCGACCCGGCGGGGGATCGGAGAATCCTGCCCGAGGTCTCCAGGTTCTCGTTTTTATACAGCTGTTGTAAATCCTGCCCGATGAATATTTAGTTAGAGGAGAAGTTCTGGTGCGAGGGCCCGCTGACGATGAGCTGATGTATTCAAATGAAATTCCCGACCTTCCATGGCGGGATTTCTCAGTACACCACTGGCGAGAGGCCTGGAAAATTGGGACATGCAATCTTGCCGGCTTTCTGGTGAGTTTAAATCAACTCCCAAAAATGTAAACACAATGAAGATACTCACTTGTTCAAACACGCACATGCACTTAGAGGCATACACACGCACACAGTCACACAGATACACATGCTCACAAAGACACACTGACATACACATGACCACACACACACACACAAACAGACACACACACACGTGCAAAGAGATTGTTAATGGAATAATAATAAGCAAAATCTGATGTGTTTCAGTCAGTCCTTTATAAGAACCAGGGGAAAATTCTCCAATCTCGCCCACCGCAGGAATCGTCGTGGGCGGAATGAAAAATGTCACAGACAATTTAAAGATATGTTGATCTCGGGCTGGAGTTTACGGTCTCAGGGCAGGATGGTTTCTCTTTCTCTGAATGAAAGTTGGACTTCTTTAGGTTTCCAAGAAAAGTTGATGAAGGCAAATTAGCCCCTTTCCCATTGCTTGGGTTTACTGATTTTGTTCAGCATGGTTCCTTTCATCTTGTTGGAGGACGGTCCACATTGTGTCCACCCAGATTTACTCGTACCTGTTTTGTTCTTGGAGTAATATTGCTCTCTGAAGTCAGTTTCAATCATACGGCTACATGATCAAACTTCTACTGTTCACACAAATAATTCAAAGTTAGAAGCTATTACTACACAATGGAGGATGAATGGTGACAGTTCACATTTGTTTGTGATAAACTGGCTTCTCTGCACCTTTCTTTGTTAAGTTTTGAACTCACAGCCACTTTGTCTGACGGGTGGGGGATGGGGGGAATCATTGAATTTGAATTTTGGTAAATACCAGATAACTCCACAAGTGGTTTTGTATTTTGAATGTCTTTTCAAGGGAAGGTCTTCCACCCATGGACATGTCTTTCATGACTTTCCAGAAGTATATTCAGACATGAGTTAATACTTGTCCATCTTGAAATCACAAACAGTCACCTGACTGTCAGCAGCCATCTTTGCAGCACATTAAAAAGGAACAGTCAATTTCCAAAAGACCACATGAACGAAGTTTGTATCTTGAAAGTTAGGAACATGATATATCTCTACTGGGCATGACAGTGTTCAGTAACTAACCTGGTGTTATTACTCTGTCCCAAACTCCCATGAAAGGAGCAGAACACCTCCCTATGAACTCATGTCCTTCTCCTCATAGACCATGAGAAATTTGTCCAGTGGTCACCTTCCTTCAGAATGTAGAGTGCAATTTACTTCCATTACAAGCTATATAGCAATTGAGCAGAGTCCGTTACGTGGTGTGACAGGTGTAAGAGAACTGTAACACTACGTTAAAATAGGAGTTTTTAGGGTTGTGCAGGTCCGTAGGCTACTGCAGAAAATATGGAGGCATGGGATTCACGGTGATTTAGCAGTTTGGATCAGAAATTGGCTTGCTGGAAGAAGATTGGCTTGCTGGTGGTGGTTGATGGGAAATGTTCAGACTGGAGTCCAGTTACTAGTGATGTACCACAAGGATCTGTTTTGGGGCCACTGCTGTTTGTCATAGGGTGGACAGTGAGAGCCTTTTTCCTCGGATGGTGATGTCTAGCACGAGGGGACATACCTTAAATTGAGGGGAGATAGATATAAGACAGATGTCAGAGGTAGGTTCTTTACTCAGAGAGTAGTAAGGACGTGGAATGCCCTGCCTGCAACAGTAGTGGACTCGCCAACACTAAGGACATTCAAATGGTCATTGGATAGACATATGGACAATAAGGGAATTGTGTAGATGGGCTTTAGAGTGGTTTCAGAGGTCGGCGCAACATCGAGGGCAGAAGGGCCTGTACTGCGCTGTAATGTTCTATGTTCTATGAAATGTTAAAGTAAGGAATTTTAGGGCTTTGCAGGTCAGAAATTGCTCTGTGGGAAAATAGGAAGCTATAGTGCACAATCTACTGAAAGCTCCCCCCCGGCCTCAATCAGAGCCATGGTGAAGGGTTAGTTGGATAATCTTTCCTTTGGGAGAGTTAAGGGTGTATTAGTGTCCAACATGGCAAAGGAAAAATAAATAGACTGGCCAGTGGGATATCGTGCCTCCCCTGGCCATGTCATTGAACTTTTGTGTCACCCATCTGTTGTCCATAAGACCATAAGACAAAGGAGCTGAATTAGGCCACTCGGCCCATCGAGTCTGCTCCGCCATTCAATCGTGGCTGATATTTTCTCATCCCCATTCTCCTGCCTTATCCCCATAACCCCTGACCCCCTTATTAATCAAGAACCTACTATCTCTGTCTTAAAGACACTCAGTGAATTGGCCTCCACAGCCTTCTGCGGCAAAGAGTTCCACAGATTCACCATCCTCTCCAGAGGAATTAAATAAATAGCATTCCGTGCCAATGCCAACGTTAATCTAAAAGGATCTGGATATTTATTTTTGAGCAATTAGGATCTTCTCTGTGTCTTTCCCCATCCCCTTACTGCCCATGCTAACTGCTCCTCTGTGAGCTCTTTCTTTCAAAGAAGGGACGCAGTAACTAAACAAGCAGTGAACTAGGCTGACAGCCCAGTGTATTTGTCAAATACTTTGTTACTTGCTCTCCCCCCATCTTCAACAACTAGCTCTTCAACGTCCAAGCGCCCTCTTTACCTGGATTGTGTGCCAGGCACTACTCCAATGAATATGCAAATAAGGTTGTCCTGAAAATTATGCTGTGGGTATTCATCTAGAATATTTACAGGCGCAACTCATTTTTCACTGGCATCAAAATGGTGTGGCTCACCATATTGAAATTCAGGGCATTCGCTCCCAGCTGTAGCAAACTAAAGGTGCTGGAATATTAGAAGGCTACAAAACATACCTCAACATATTTTACTGGAAGAGAAATGAAGCAGAATAATCCATTTTGCTGATTCGAGCTGTACAAGACACAGGCAAGGTATGTCATAGAACATACAGTGCAGAAGGAGGCCATTCGGCCCATCGAGTCGGCACCGACCCACTTAAGCCCTCACTTTCACCCTATCCCTGTAACCCAATAACCGTTCCTAACCTTTATGGTCATTAAGGGCAATTTATCATGGCCAATCCACCTAACCTACACGTCTTTGGACTGTGGGAGGAAACTGGAGCAACCGGAGGAACCCAACGCAGATACGGGGAGAATGTGCAAACTCCGCACAGACAGTGACCCAGCAGGGAATCGAACCTGGGACCCTGGCGCTGTGAAGCCACAGTGCTATCCACTGATGCTACTGTGCTGCCCCACGGTCATGGATGTTTACAGTAAACCATTAAGTATAAAGGAGCTACAACTGTTGTAATCCTGGCAGGCTGAGAGCAGAGATATTTTTATAATCTTTATTGTCACAAGAAGGCTTACGTTCACACTGCAATGAAGTGACCGTGAAAAGCCCCTAGTCGCCACATTCCGGCGCCCGTTTGGCTACACAGAGGAAGAATTCAGAATGTCCAAATGACCTAATAGCACGTCTTTTAGGAATTTTGGGAGGGAACCGGAGCACCCGGAGGAAACCCACGCAGACACGGGGAGAACGTGCAGACTCCACACATAGTGACCCAAGCCAGGAATCGAACCTGGGACCATGCCGCTGTGAAGCAACAGTCCTAACCACTGTGCTACCGTGCCGCCGTTAGTACAAAGGCAAAATAAAATCAACTAGTTCAAAAGAAAAGAACTATTGGGATTGATTTTCATGTGAAGAGGCTTCTCTGCCTGCTTGATAACATTGTCAAGAAGCTCAATGAATTTTTATGGGTCGTCCTCATTAGCATTGAACAGACATGCTGCCAAAACCATCACACTGTTCTTGGGCATCTCACCATTTGGGTGGGTTGGTAATCAATGGGACAGACACTAATCTTGGTCTGGCAGCAGCAATTTAAGTATCTTCAGAGTGGGAAGAGTAAGTGTGATGGCAACATGCTGATTTTCAAAGGGGGGCCTCTCGACTTAGCTGTAATCTGGCTCTTTATTTCTGTTCAATTCTTTGCCCTACAACTTCTGAAATCATTTCAACCTTTGTGCTGGTTGGTTGTTCCAGTTCACTCTTTCCTCTGCAGCTCCTCTTAGAGAAACAGTTAGAAACAGTGAGAAAATAGGACTTTATTCTAAGGAGCCATTGATTCATCCATGTCTCCCCTTGATATGCTACAGCTCCTGGGTGACCTCTGCGACAATCAAGAATCGGTACGGCATTGCACCACTGACCACAATTAAAGAATGTGAAACAGATTATCGAATTATCATCATCGATTCCTTAACTTCTCAATGCCAGAAGTGAAAGCATTCACTAAGTTGGCACCTTTCGCCTCGATACTAACAGTCGCTATATCGCAGTTACAATACATGGTCAACATCCTGCAGGTTACCATTGACCTGAAGAGAATATTAGCCTTGGAGTCCAATGTTTGGGGGCTAGGTTTCCAAAGGATTAACTATTGGGCACCAATCAGTCACGCACTGATGCATTGCAATGCTGACTAAATTGGCACAATTGACACATCAAGGAAGGTTCAGGGACCATATATGGCAACTGCCTTCCCCTTGTGGCAGGTTAAACATACCTAATCCGGTCCCGGAATCGGTGAGGGGTTGGTGCCAGTTTTGTTGTTCGTATACCCTCCGCGAATGGGACCAGGGATGGGGGACTTCAGTTTTGTGGAGAGATAAGAGAAGCTGAGATTGTTCTCTTTGGAGTAGAAAGTTCAGATGAGATTTGGGTTTTCCAGCAATGAGGGATTTTGTTAGTGTAAATAAGTAGAAACCGTTTCCCTTGACCTGTGGGTCGGCAAAAGTAACATGAGGAAATTTATTTTTATAATAGCAAATTATTACAATGTGGAATGCATTGGTGGTTGGAGCAGATTCAATAATAACTTTCAAAAGGGAATTGGGTATATACTTGCAACGGAAACATTTGTAGGGTTGAAGGGGAATCTCCAGGGAGTACACAAATTCTGACAAAGAACCAACACAGGCATGATGGACTGAATGACCTTCTTCTGTCATGGCCAAGCTACAAGTGCCAACGTTAAAATATATTGGTTTCAGAGAAAAAAGGATCAAATGCTGAAAGCTTATCTTACAGCTGATATTTAGAGTTACTTTCAAAGTTACCAACCAAAATTGACCCAAATATTTTAATTTATATTCCATCAAGATCTTTACCTAGGGCAAGTTATGGGTTCTCTGAAACAGACTTAAAGCAGATTGCTGTATTTATTCTCCTTTCTGTCGAACAAATACTGTCAGAGCTTTGTTAATAAGATGTTTGACTTTGATACCTTAATATAATTGTACAACATCAAGAATAGTGTCCATACTTAATCTGTAAGAGCTTTATCATCATGGTTAAGCATGTAGAAATGCAACCAGTTGTGAACTGTCTCCATTTAGCTCAGTTTTTGGAGGCATCTCATACCTAATTTATAACAGAGCATTTTTTCAAAAAGGCCTTGTACATTTCCAGTTTTGTTGGTAAATCCACCTCGACTATAAAACAGGTCAACGTGAACCAATGGGAGAGATGAAGCCATGACCAAAAGTGCACGATAGCTGCTTCAGTCTCCTGCCCACCCCATCACCTCCCATCCTTAGCTGGAGTGCAACCGAAGCACTCATTAGAAAGTTTATTCTACGTCCCCTTCCAGTAACCACACAAAAAAAAATGAATGTTTTTAAAAACATGCTGTGGTCTGCATTTGGATCTGCTGATTTTCTAAATTTATTTATTCGTAATCAGTTTATCTCCCATCATATTCATCACAAAAACACACTTTTAAAAAACTATAACGGCCCTGAGAGTCAACAGGAGTTCTGCTAGTTTTCTGTCTGAGGGTTCACAAGAGGTCAGCAGAACCCCAGGGGAACAGCAGGTGTGACTGAAAGTGGACATAAAAATAATTTCCTTTTGGTATTTCAGTGCCGTTTGTCATTGTCTCCCTTTAACTAAATCTATTCTCTATCACTCTTCTGTCTTTTTAAAAATGATTTATGTCTCCTTTAACTCACTTGAGGTCACCTTTTTCTGTTTATGGCTCTTTTCTCACTGTTATGGGCGAGGCGTTTTCAGAACCCCAAAATGTATCATGGAGTTCAACCAACCTCTCCCTTTAATGGATTTGTTGCTTTTCCGAGCACACGGCTTGTTCCCCAGGTGTGGGATTACAATTATGGACACGTGGGTTTTTAAACACAAAACACTGTTTATTCCATGAACACAACTTAACATCTTAAATAAACATTGGCTCTCTTAACACCCGTTACTTCAAAGATAACTCAGAAAATATTGCAACAGTAAATAATTCCTTAAAATTTTCCTTCAAACTTCCAAGAGACTCAACACCTTTAAACAAAATCACATCAGGTTAAAGGCTTTACTTTAAATCACCCAAATGATCCAGAGATAGTCTTTCATGGCAGAGATCCAGTTCACTGCAAAACACAGACACACTCCCAGCTCTTTTCCTCCAAACTGGCTTTCTCCCTTCAAGCAACACACAGCAAACCAGAACTTCTCAAGCTGCTGTCTCAAACTGGCTTTCTCCTTTTAATCAGCTCACAGCAAAACAGCCAGGTACTTTTAAACTGCTCTCAGCAAAACCAGCCAGGCACTTTTCCAAACTGAAACTTCAAAATGGCTGAACTGAGCTGAGCTCCACCCACTCTATGACATCACTGTTTTCTTAAAGGTACATTGATTAAACATCCAGTTCTTAAAGGTACTCTCACATGACATTACTGACTGCATATAGGGCTAATTTTGAGATGCACCATAATGTGAAATAGGCAATCGTGAATCACCGGCCTGTCTTACATCACTCACACCTAACCTTTCCATTGAAGTCAGTTGTAGTGAAAATTGGGGAGGATGGAAAATGGCCGATTTATTACGGCACTTACACAAATCTTCCCCACTCTCCGCGTAAATGTCTACTTGTCAACATTTCCTCTTATCCGAATGAAGGTCTCGTTGTCTTTCTATGTCCATCAGATGTTTTTCTCTTGGTCTCTTATGCAGGGGGGAGGGGCTGGTGATGGGATTTGCGGCCCATTGCAATTGTTCTTTGGACGGGGTCTAAAGGAAACAATTGCAGGCCTTATATTGAACACCACTACAATTAACTATATCAAGTAGAACCAGTTTGCTTTGGTTTAATTAGCAATGTTTTGGAATTCATCTCAGTTAAGTTAAGGTGACAACACAAAACTAATTTTGACTTTAATTTCTGGTGGTTGTTCCAATAGCTGTGGAGGCCAATATTGACTAACAATGCCAAAGCAATTATTTATCTTGATCTATTGACTCTGTTACCACCACATTTGAGAAGATTAGCCATTGTATCAAGTACCATGCAAATGTCCCAAAATGTAAGTAAAGGATAAATAATAGATTTCAAGGGTGTGGGAAGAGAATTGGAATAGACTTCAAGAGGACATAGACAGGTTTGTGTAATGGGAAGACATGTGACAGATGAAATGTAATTGGGAGAAATATGAAGTGGTATACTTTGGGAGGATTAAATAATAATTAACACTGTAATGAAGTTACTGTGAAAATCCCCTAGTCACCACACACTGGCGCCTGTTCAGGTACACTGAGGGAGAATTCAGAATATCCAATTCACATAACAACACGCCTTTCTGGACTTGTGGGAGGAAACCGGAGCACCCGGAGGAAACCCACGCAGACATGGGGAGAACGTGGAGATTCCACACAGACGGTGACCCAATGAGAGGCAATACAAAATAAAGGGGGCAATGTCTGCATCGACTCTCACAAACATCTACACATGTGCGGTAGAGAGCATCCTATCCGGCTGCATCACAGCTTGGTATGGCAACTGCTCGGTCCAAGATCGCAAGAAACTGCAGAGTGTGGTGAACTCAGCCCAATGCATCATACAAGCTTGCCACCCCCACATTGATTCTGTGTACACCTCTCGCTGCCTCAGGAAGGCAGACCGCATTATCAGATGCCCCTTCCACCCAGGCATTGTCTTCTTCCAGACCCTTCCATCAGGCAGAAGGTACAGAAGTCTGAAGACCCGCACATCCAGACATAGGAACAGCTTCTTCCCCCAGCTACAAGACTCCTCAACGACTCCCCGTCGGACAGATCTGTTTCCCCTAAGAACACTATTCACAATGCCCTAAACTGCTCTTGCTCATGTATTTGCTTTGTTTGGCCCCTTGTTCCGCACTGTAACCAATCAGTGTTTGTCGATGTACCATTTGTCAATGTTCTCTGTTGATTATTCTTGTGGCTACTATATACGTACTACGTACGTTCCCTCAGCCACAGAAAAATACTTTTCACTGTACTTCGGTACATAGAATATAAAACATACAGTGCAGAAGGAGGCCATTCAGCCCATCGAGTCTGCACCGACCCACTTAAGCCCTCACTTCCACCCTATCCACGTAACCCAATAACCCCTCCTAACCTTTTTGGTCACTAAGGGCAATTTATCATGGCCACCCCACCTAATCTGCATGTCTTTGGACTGTGGGAGGAAACTGGAGCACCCGGAGGAAACCCACGCAGACACGGGGAAAACGTGCAGACTCCGCACAGACAGTGACCCAGCAGGGAATCGAACCTGGGACCCTGGCGCTGTCAAGCCACAGTGCTATCCACTTGTGCTACCGTGCTGCCCGGTACATGTGACAATAAATAAAATCAAATCAAACAGCGGCACCTGGTCTTATACATCGAAGATGGCAGAGCAGGTTGAGAAAGTGGTTAAGAAGGCATACGGGATCCTGGCTTTTATAAATATATGCTGGCAAATAAAAGCAAGGAGGTTATGATGAACCTCTTTTAAACTCTTGTCCAGCTTCACTGGAATATCGTGTCCAATTTTGGGAACCACACCTGAGGGGGATCTGAAGGCTTTAGAGAGAAGTGCAGAAATATTCGGGACGATGGTTCCATGGATAAGGGACTTCAGTTCTGTGGATAGAATGAAGAACCTGAGATAATTTTCCTCAGGGACGAGAAGGTTGAGAGCTCATTAGATAGAACTGTTCAAAATCATGAGAGGCCTAAACAGAGAAGATGGTGAGAAACCGTTCCCATTGGCAGAAGGGTCAGGAGCCACAGGGCACCAATTTAACATTATTGGCAAAAGAACTAAGATTGAGATGAAGAAAAACGTTTTGACAGAGCGAAGTTAGGATCTGGAATTCACTGCTTGAGAGTGCAGTAGAGGCATGTTAAATCGTTGGCTTCCTAAGGGAATGGGATGAGCAGCTAGAGAGAAAATAGTTGCAGGGCTACAGAGTGGGGAGGAGGAGTGGAGCTGGCTGAGTTTCTCTTTCACAGGATTGACATGGGCATGGCAGGTTGAATGCCTTATTCTCGATGCTATAACTATTGTCTGATTGTACGATTTGGGTTTGGAGCACTCTCCTTTTCCTGACAATTTTGCTATCAGATTCTGGATATCCCCTGACATAGTGCTATTAAGTAACTGCAGAACATCATTTGAACAATATCCAGGTCAACCTTACAGCCTGCTGATTTAAACAGATAAACCTTCCAGTTTCGCTTCTAATTAACAGGGATTGTTTAAAAAAAACCCACCTGGGGAATAGTAGAGAGCAAGGATAGAATAAAAAGCATAATGCAAAGGTCAGATATGTTGATAACAAAGGGTTTTCTTTGGCAGGTACCCAGAGTATATCGTCTTTGATCTGGATGTGTGGTGCTAAGCATTATCAATGAGCTAAGTTTCCATTTCAGTTTGCAAAAGTTTAAATAACTTTTTTGTTTTTTTTTAAATTCAAGACTTGCATCATGACTAAAGAGGTTGAGTTTCTTGCAAAGTGCATTGCTCATATATTTAATATTTGCAAAAATATAATGGTGAAAGAACGGATGAGGAAGTGAAGGTTTAATTTGTAATTCAACAGTCTAGTGTTTCCATATTGAAATATGTTAGAAATGAAATGTGAAGTAAGAGCATGGACATAGTTTTCCATGATTGCTTATGTGTTTGATAGCTATGCTTTGACACTGGTAATAAAAGTTCATAACATCACAGAACTTTAAAACACCTACTTGATGCTTTCCTATACAGAACCACTGATTTATAGTTAAGGCTATTCGTGAATTTTGATTTTTCAGAAATGCTGTAAAGGACTTGCACCTGTGATTTGTTGCCAAGAAACGGCTGGAAGGATTTACAGATTATTGTTGAAAAGAGACATGCTCTCAAAGCTTTTCATCTTGCACACATTAGTTCAGGCGCAAGAATGTGACAATTTATACTCTGTGAGAAAAGGGTGATGATTGGTTGACAATCTCACTGGTGCATTCCCCAAAACTCTTGACCAATCATGGTTAAGTTGCCAAACAATCAGAACCTTTTCCCCACACAGTATAAGTTGTCACTTCCTCTGCAATCTGGTATTCTGTGTGTCCTGATGAGTGCAAGACAGAAAACTTCAACAGCATGTCTCTTTTTTTCAGCAATACTTAAGTTCTGTACTACCAAGTGACTATTAACAAATTGTAGGATGAGATGAACTACAGGAGATCTGGAGCAAATTGGTTCTAAATGAGACAACATTATACGCACGATTCATCCAGGGTCGCTGAGTTGTGCCTGATATTTACAATTGTGGTGCAAATGGACAGCGTCTGGTGGCATTGCATTTGATCCAGTTTTAAATTATCTTTTACATTTGGATGCAGCAGATGCAGAAGCAAGATTGGCACAGAATCCATAGTAAAACCTGGTGGAATTTCTGTGCATGATGTGGTTGATCCGGCAAATTGAGGATTGTTATGCCTACTGGCTATCAATGGTGAAACGTTAAAATGAGAAAAGGCAAGAGTAAGTTTAAAGACCAGTTCAGGAGACAAAGGAAGTTTTCTGGTGCAGTGGTAGTGCCCCTACCTCTGAGTCAGACGCTCGAGGTTAGAAGCAAAAACAGACAATACTGAACAATCTCAGCAGGTCTGATAGCATCTGTGGAGAGAGAAGGGAGCTAATGTTTCGAGTCTGGATGACTCTTTGTCAAAGTTAGAGAGAACTGGAAATAGGATCAGATTTATACTGTTGTGTGTGTGTGTGTGGGGGGGGGGGGGGGGGGGGGGGGGGGGGGCGGCGGTGGCATGGAGCAATGGGGCTGGATAGAGCCTCAGAGATAGGTGGAGATTGACAAAGGTGTCATGGACAAAAAGATAAGGGGAATGCAAAAGTTGGTGATAATGATTAAGAAGGGTGCTGATCGTGGCACATTTAGAGATCAGAATGTTTTAATGGCAGAACAGGGATATGCAGTGTGTCAAAGGACAAACTGGAACAGGGAACAGATCGGTGGTCGGTGGGAGGAGGGGACATAATGATCAGGGGAAAATGGATCAATGGAAGAAATCAAAATAAATTGAGAGAAATAAAGATTGTGTGAAGGTAATAAAAATAATAATAATCGCTTATTATCATAGATTATCATAGAATTTACAGTGCAGAAGGAGGCCATTCGGCCCATCGAGTCTGCACCGGCCCCCGGAAAGAGCACCCCACTCATGGTCAACACCTCCACCCAACACTAAGGGCAATTTTGGACACTAAGGGCAATTTATCATGGCCAATCCACCTAACCTGCACATCTTTGGACTGTGGGAGGAAACCGGAGCACCCGGAGGAAACCCACGCACACACGGGGAGGATGTGCAGACTCCGCACAGACAGTGACCCAAGCCGGAATCGAACCTTGGACCCTGGAGCTGTGAAGCAATTGTGCTATCCACAATGCTACCGTGCTGCCCCTAATTTATTGTCACAAGTAGGCTTCAATTAAGTTACTGTGAAAAGCCGCCACATTCCGGCGCCTGTTCGGGGAGGCCGGTACAGGAATTGAACCCGCGCTGCTGGTCTTGTTCTGCATTACAAGACAGCTATTTAGCCCACTGTGCTAAACCAGCCCCAGTGGAGGAAAGAGCGAGAATACTGCTCTAGGTTTGATGACCATGGAAGATATGTTGATAAGGTGGCCAAATGGGTTGATCATCAATCTGTAAATCTTTCCAAAAATGCTTATGGCAGGAAGTAAGAGTGGGAGAGACTCCTGGTCAGCCATGTTTGATGTACAGTGACACCCATCGACAGGTTAGTGACTTTTCCAGGAAAAACACTGGCCATAGAAACCAATATAAGTATGTACTTTGTCTGCCTCATGTGCCACGAGGCATGGGGTCAGAGAATCCTGGCCCATATTCCTCAAGGAACATGGGGCAAACAATTTTCCGCAGCCAAAAGGAACCGGGCAGGTTATAACGGACATTAAATATTAATAGCTTTGAAGCACGCAAATGTAGTAATGAGCATTAACTGCTTTAAAATAAGTAATTACAACCTTTTCTCAGCATAATGGTGTGGGAAAGTGGGAAAGTAGCAATCATAAACTCAATGACCTTCACAAAATGGGTAAACAAAAGGGTTTGGCCTTCAGTTAGATAAAGAAGGCAGCTGCATCCTGTACAATTCTGCTTAGTCGGATTTTATAGTGTAAGGGTGTTAACCAAAAGATATAACTATGTTATCCAGCCTTGGTATCAGGCAGACATTCTGTAGGAGCAGGGCTATGTATCCCAAGTATGTTTCTGAATAAAGTCTCAGTTACTGCAACTGATCGACTTTCAATCTTTTACCATAACAAAACATTAGACTACGGTTGTGCCTGCTCTTTCATATTCCAAGGCGCTATTCAACCGGGACTTTGGATTGATGTGTCACTACTGGTCTTGGCTTGCGAAATCCTACCAACTGTCCTGGCTTGAGACAATTCACATCCCTTTACACTGTGATTATCCCTCTCTCCAGTCGCACCATCTGGACCTGTAAAGACTTAATTACCTGCAAAGAGTCGCAATCAAAGTATCATCTTGCATCATTGACTTTGTCTATATATGTGTTTCTGGAACCCACCTCTTCACTCACCTGATGAAGGAGCTACGCTCCGAAAGCTCGTGATTCCAAATCCACTTAAAAAATTAATTCATGTTAAGAGATCGCATTGTCTCCCTTCGTCTTGAGGGTATCGGGAACTCCTCAAGGAAAGTGATTCGGGCTTCTCCAAATTCCTGCTGGTCTTTAACCTGGTGTTGTAAGACTTCTTACTGTTATTCAAAGAAGAGCAGGGATTCCCTCCTGCTGCTCTGTCCAATATGTATCCCTCCACTCATGCCATTAAAACAGATAACTTGCTCATTTCATTTACTGCTGTTTGTGGGATCTTCCTGTCCGCATACTGGCCGCTGCAATTTCCTGCGTGACTACAGTGGCCACACATCTGAAGTACTTTATTGCTGCAATGTTTTGGGGATGTGAAAATATAAATGTGGTTTATTTTTCTTTTTGCAACACACCTGTACCTACTCAAAATGTTACAAACAGCTTGGATTGTAATGCAAAATGAGATTAGCAATAGGAAAATAACACAGATCCATAGAAGTTAACCACTGACAGAACTGTTTGCCGTCCTCTGCTGCTTGTCAGCTTGGCGTTAATAGTATACGCTGAACTAATTTCAGTGTATTGCTCAAATACACTGCAGTTATACCCTTCCACACAAAGGTCTGTGTTCAGTCTGTGGAACTATTCACTGGTAGATCATTTATGAATACTTTTCAGTTACTGGAACTCTCAGTAAATATTAATTAACTTTAAATAAAAGCAAATGTATTAAGTATTATAAGTACATATCCCCTGAATGCTTATTAAAATACAGGCCAAATATGAATGGAAATTAATCAATTTTGTGCTCTCAAAGTTTTGAAGTGAATTTTTGTATTCATTAAGATGAATAGAAGAGAATGGAATACATTCCTGTCTGTACAGCAAGTAATTCCAGATCGGGTATAGCACTATCAGTTTAAAAATAAAGCTCCTACAGTGCTGGCACAACTATGTACATAAACCATGACCTCAGAGGAAAACTTTCCATTGTAACCTTTTACATATCAGCTCAAAGGCAGCATGCTCACCCCTGAGTCAGAGGTTTGTAGTTTCAAGTCTGACTCCAGGGACCTCAGTTCCTAATCCAGGCTGACACTATTGCTGTGCTGAGGGAGTACAGCAATGTTGAAGGTGCCGTCTTTTAGATGAGTCAGTAAACTGATATCTTAACTGCTCGCTCTATTAAAAATAATGTACAAAGAGGTCCAATTCCTGCCCTGATGTTGTAACATCTCTGTGGCAATCAATAATTAAAAGAAGAGATTTGAACTTCCAGTTACGAGCTGCAAGAATGGCATGGCAAGATTTCACGGTTTAAACTTTTACTGTAACAAATGACTAAAAGCATTATTGACTAAAGCTCAAAACGCCACGTGAGATTTCACAAAATCTTGCGACACGTCGCGATCTGGATCTCACCCTCACTGGGCAAGATCCAGATGAACATATTTAAGTGAGCCATTCGACTCATTGAAATATGCCTGCGCTGTATTCTCCCGGGGCCCAGGAACTAACGGCCTCACCTGCGAGACCACGCCATGGCGCCATTTAGCACTGGTTTCCACAAATGTGGACCAGATGTAACGGCACCTGGGGGGGTCACCCAGGCCATCAGAGACCCCTAGGTGGTCGGGCTCTGGGCTGGGTGGTACCCTTGCACTCCTACTGACACCTGGGAACCTTGGCACTGCCACCATAGCACTGCCAGTGTGCCCATGTGGCACTGCCAGGCTGGCAGGAGTACTGCCAGGGTGCCAGGCTGGCAGTGCTAAGATTCCCAGGGTTGCCCATGTCAGGGATTGGGCCCAGGGTGCCTTGCCCTTAAGAGGTGGAATGAGTGGGGCTTGAGGATCCTGTAAGAGTTTGGGTGCAGTGGGGTGGGGGGGGGGGGGGGTGCTCTGGATGCTGAGGGGAGTCGAAAGATAGGGGCAGCATTTAAATACTCATCCTTCAATGGCGTTTCATTCCCAAGTTTCCATTAAAAAAGCTTAGTCGATTAATTCACCTGCAGGGGGCTAGCAGGGACCCAGAGTGATTCACACAGCTTTAGCTGCGGATACGGGCCCCCATACCGCAGGTCTGGAGTCCGTGCGTGTGCATGGCGGCGGTCTCCAGCAGGTCCAAAATGTAGGCCCCCCCGATCGGCCGCGAGCCCGAAGATCCGTCCGGCCTGATCTGTCCCCGGCTCGATCCCCCCACCCCCAACCAGGGCAGCCGCGGACTGAGTCTGCAGCCGCCACGCGATGTTCCCGAACGACGATAGATGGTTAGAACACGCCGTTGGGAACCTGGTCAGTTGGGAGCAGAGGATCGTTGGGCGTGCCTCTGGCAATGGCCCCGAGCCGCGCGGGGTACTCCACGAACACGCCGATTCTCGGGTCCCGGAGAATCAGCGGACCGGCGCCGGGCCCGATTCCGGCGTGAAAGTGGATTCTCTGCCCCCATGCCAAACGTGATTTCGGGGCGGGGCTGCGGAAAATCCAGCCCCTGATAACTGAAAAATTAGAATGAGTATTGTGCGTGAAAGAGAAAGATGACAACATCCTGAAAACACACCCATTGTGGCTTTTTTGTGTCTATGAATTTCAGAAAGTGTTTAGACCATAAGACATAGGAGCGGAAGTAAGGCCATTTGGCCCATTGAGTCCACTCCACCATTCAATCATGGCTGATTTCAACTCTATTTACCCGCTCTCTCTCCATAGCCCTTAATTCCTCGAGAAATCAAGAATTTATCAACTTCTGTCTTAAAGACACTCAACATCCCGGCCTCTGTGGCAATGAATTCCACAGACCCACCACTCTCTGGCTGAAGAAATTTCTCCTCATCTCTGTTCTAAAGTGACTCCCTTTTATTCTAAGGCTGTGCCCCCGGGTCCTAGTCTCCCCTGCTAATGGAAACAACTTCCCTACGTCCACCCTATCTAAGCCATTCATTATCTTGTAAGTTTCTATTAGATCTCCCCTCAACCTCCTAAACTCCAATTAATATAATCCCAGGATCCTCAGACGTTCATCGTATGTTAGGCCTATCGTTCCTGGGATCATCCGTGTGAATCTCCGCTGGACCCGCTCCAGTGTCAGTATGTCCTTCCTGAGGTGTGGGGCCCAAAATTGCTCACAGTATTCTAAATGGGACCTAACTAATGCTTTATAAAGCTTCAGAAGACCATCCCTGCTTTTATATTCCAAGCCTCTTGAGATAAATAACAACATTGCATTTGCTTTCTTAATTACGGACTCAACCTGCAAGTTTACCTTTAGAGAATCCTGGACTAGGACTACCAAGTCCCTTTGCACTTCAGCATTATGTTTGAAGCATATGGAGCATAAAGAGAGAGACCAGGATGAGAGAGAGAGAGAGAGAGAAATTGAGGTGTAAGCATGTGCTGGCCTCAACTTTCAGATAGATTTTGAAGCTAACATTTAATCCCATCTGTATTCAGCTGCCTGAAAAGGTCAATGCAAATTGCATACACAGTGAGACAGAGATCCAGACACCAATCAGACAGCAAACGATAGAGGGAAAAAAGATGGGGGGAGGGGAGGGGGAAGAGAGAGAGAGATTAGGAAAAGGTAGTCAAGCAACTTTTAAATCTCATTTGGTTAGGGTGAGAAAGATAAGATTTGAATTTTGGGAGCAAACATATCAAAGCAAACTGGTTGAAGGTGAAGGAAACTTTATCATCTCATGACCTGCCATTGGGTGAGTGACTGGGAGTGAGAGGGAGTGGATGCAGAGTAAAGGGAGGAAGGGGATAGTGGACCAATACAGGAGTTAAGTGGGTTATACAGAGGGACATACAGTAATAGGAATAGAACATAGAACATACAGTGCAGAAGGAGGCCATTTGGCCCATCGAGTCTGCACCGACCCACTTAAGCCCTCACTTCCACCCTATCCCCGTAACCCAATAACCCATCCTAACATTTTTTTTTGGTCACTAAGGGCAATCTATTGTGGCCAATCCACCTAACCTGCACGTCTTTGGACTGTGGGAGGAAACTGGAGCACCCGGAGGAAACCCATGCAGACACGGGGAGAACATGCAGACTCCGCACAGACAGTGACCCAGTGGGGAATCAAACCTGGGACCCTGGCGCTGTGAAGCCACAGTGCTATCCACTTGTGCTACCATGCTGCCCTGAATGAGGGAGATTTAGGAAGATGTAGGGAAGGCAAAATAATAGGAGACAAGATGGGAGGAAGTTTGGTCCTTTAATCTATTAACAACCTCAATTTTTTCATAAATCTCCCTTTTCTGTTTCAGTTAAAATGTTTCAACTTAAGTTTCTCGTTGAACGCACCCCTCACCAATAGGAAGCCCATGGCAGGGGTGCACCATCGGAAGATCCACCAGTGTGAATGCTTGGAAAGTTCTGGCCCTTGTTTCTGGAGACCTCCCATTGAATACTATCTTGCCTATCAATTTTTGACTTCAATCCACTTGGACCAGATTCCATTTCAACTCACTGGTGTTAGCCCAACTCCACTGATGTATTTTAAGCGTGATTGTGCCCTGTCATTCTCCGTTGTTTTTATCAAGCCTGATTATATTATGGTCTCTTGGGTGGCGGGGGCGGGGAACGACCCCGGATGGCCCGGCCTCATCTGATGGAGATCCTGCGAGACAATGGCGATGCGGTTAGTGAGAGGGAAGGATCATTTTGTCTGACATGAACGACTCACTTGAGACAGGTCATCTGGGTGAAGGGGCAGTGGATCCTCAGCTCTGCGGAGCAGGCCAACCTCCCTGTTGATGACTACTCTCTCCTCGCGCAACCCCGCGGTCTCCAGTTTCTCATAGGGGGTGAGGACTGGAATCTAGGTACTCTGCCCCCGTCTTGGCCCTTTCCTGCTTATCTTCTCCTGTGGGGACAAAGAGAGGACATTGTGAGCTGCATGCTTGATGTGTTGAGGTGGGGGGGGGGGGGTCGGTTGGTCTGTAGCCACATGTGTGAGTCCCAAACCTGAACATGAAGGGGTTGTGTTGGTGGGTGCCACTGGGCTCTGAGGAGCAAGCACGAAGATCGGATGTGAGGAGGGTGCAAGGTGTCAGCCAGTGATTTGGGGGGGGGGGGGGGGAATGGGATTTTGAGGGGTGGCAAACGGAACTGATGCCAGGAGAGAGGTGGTATCTTACCCGTGCAAATCAAATGGAGGTCGTTGGCCTTATTTTTACATTAGACAGCAGTCCTCCTTGTCATGCTGCCCACACTGACAGTCGCTGCCAATGCCTCCTGCTGCTAGGCCTCGGAACCCCTCGGAGGAACAAGGTGCCCCAGCTCTCATCACAGCGTTGAGAAGCCTTGTGAGTTCGGCATCCCCTAAGCGAAGTGCAGGTCTGTGATCTGCCATGCTGGTGTGTTGACGGGAATGAGTGGTGAGGGAACGTTTCAAAGCAGCTCCCCCTTGTTAGCGGTGAGACGCTGAGTCGCGAGACTGCGAGTTGGATGGCAAGACAGCCAGTAATAGTGAGGAGCTTGCGGGGGTTCATTTCCGGCACTAAGTGCCGTTAAATAGGGGCCATGATCTCATCAACGTGCTGTCGAGGAACCCCGCCTATCGCGTCCAAAATGACACTTAGACGTTTTTCCCTTAAATCGCGCCCAGTGCCTTTGATCAATATTGTCTCCCACTTCTTTGCCTATCTTTTTTGCGCACATTGTAGCCAGGAATATCAAGTTCTCAGTCCTCCTCTTCTTTGAGTCAGGTTTCAGTCATTGTCACTGTGTTGCTTAAATTGTTATTGATACTGATGCCAAGTCAATAGGATGTTTTCATTACCAACATCCGATAGTGTTGCCGTGAAATATTCGATAAGCAATGTGAATTGTAAGCTGGAGAAAATTACATTGTTTTATATGCTGGACAGTTAAGAATTAAACACCTAAGAAGATTAAATAATTATCCAATTTGTCTGAAACTTTGATAGTTCCTTTTTAACTTTGTCACCTGTCAGTCACTTCAACCCGATATGCTGGCTGATATTGTTCCCGTTAATCTCTTGTTCGGTTTTATCACCGCCGTTTTATTTTCTTGTTCTCAAAACTTAATTTTGAAGTCTAACTAGTTTGTTTTGATAATTCTTTACTTGAAACTTGCAGAAGAATTCCAGGTTCCAGTATGAGATTGTGCTTTGCATTTACCTGAATAGGAACTGCTAATGGTGCTCATTGCCAACTTTGTGCGATAACATCTGCATCAGTTTATTTTGAGTCATTAATAGAAGCTGGTGAGCTGAGTGGTGTCATTTGAAGCAAGGTCTATCTGAAGCGTATGCAAGTGTTTGCATCCCCCTCAGGCCTCAGAACCTGATACTAATCCATGTCAATCAGATAAAACAAACTGGTGCTCGTGCATGTGTGTATTTTTCCTGCAGTTTAATTCCATGATTATAGGGAATGAATGAACGCATAGTGACAGAGGGTTTACATTGCTCAGAAAGTAACAATTTTCAGTTATATATTGGGGAATATATTAACAGAAAAATGGCAATGCTGTGGACCAAAGTGTTAGCATGCTTTGACCATAAAAGAAACCGAATGAAGTTCAGCAAGGGAAAAAGGTGAAAGAGATCAATATAATTAGGATTAGGTAGAATTGATCAGTAGTAAGTAAAGAAGTTCCATGGGCGGGATTCTCCACCCAATACTGGTGCGGCACGCCCCCACTGGCAGCCAGATTCTCCGTTCCACCAGCCGGTCAATTGGGTTTTCCATTGAGGACGGCCCCACGCCGTCGGGAAATCCCCGGACGTAGATACGCTGCCAGCTCAATGGAGAATCCCACCAGCAGAGAATCCAGCCCCATATCTTTAAATGACCATCTTGAGAACACTGATAACAATGATCATCGTGTACATGATGTGCACTCAATCCATCTGAGTGTGCTTTCAGTTAAACTTCAGGTTGTGTTTGATTTCTGAAATGGTCATATTCGGTACTGAACATGTATTCAACAACGGCCTCCCAATTCTCATCTCTTCTACATCTGGAGAAAGCCTGAGACAATGAAGTAAAGCAGGCCTGCAACGTTAGGCCTCTGCCTCTTTGACACTGTCAAAGGATTTGCGAGGCTTTGCTTGAGAGAGAGGACAATCTGCCTAGACTTATAACAGTCAGAGGCAGGAATGAGGGGAAAGGAATTTAATAGTCCCTCTGACATGTTTTTCACTGGGAATCCACTTAGGTATGCACCTGAGAGCTCTGTTACCTGGCCTTCCTCCTCAGCAGGACCTGAGTGAGCTCAGCAACGTGATCACGGGCCTAAAAAAACAGGTGCGCCGTTGCACCACGAGACCAATCTTATCCTCGTGGTAGATCTGGGCAAGGTGAATTTAATTATATCTTCACCAGTAAAATCCGACAGTGCCTGAGATGTATTGGAGAAGGTTTGGGCAAATAAATATAACCTATTCACATATTTTGTGGCCAGTCACATGCCAACCATTTGGGACTATAATGTTGAAAGAAGTCTACTCCTTTGTGAGCTTATTTTGAGACGGAAGAACTTTTAAATCCTTCCAAAGTCCTACATGTTTACTTAATTCCCTACCTTACACAAAAATTTATGCCAGTACTGTGATAAAAGGCAGTTTGATCTGCCTGAATCCAAGAAATGTTATTGTAGACAATGTCGTGTTCGGTGCTCTGCTACACAGACGAACCAACACGGTTGCAGAAGGTACAACTCAGTTTTATTACTAACAATATTAACATTTGTAAACTGGTTACTGTGGTTCGTTCATTACCCTCTATCCTGTGGACCCAGCCCTAACACAATCCTGGAGAGGTACTCAGCACATGGTGAATGTCTGAGAGGCTTGCTGTGAGCTTTGTGCCCTGAGCTGTCTCCTGCTGGAATGAATCGGAAGTGTTGTGTTCCCCGTTTCATAGTGTGTCTGCTCTTGCTTGTGATTGGCTGTGATGTTGCATGTGTATTGATTGGTCCGTTGATCTGTCCATCAGTGTGTATGTGTGATTGCACCATGATGTTTATCTGAATATCATGACATGCCCCTTTTTTACAAGAATATGTGCCTATGTGGTAATAAATATAGATGTGTACTGAGTGCAGCTGAATGTGTGTGTGTGCAATATCTACAACATGTACATGAGGCTAAACTATATACATAGTGAGGTGTCAGGTGCAACATAGCAACGAGGTTGTACCATCAACAAAACAAGTGTAAACATCAAGCATCAAAACGAACTCCTGTAACGACAAAAGAGAAACTTATTAACACAGTGGCATAAAGCTTTTAGTGAGTCCAATGTTCAAACAGGCTCATAAGTTCAACCTAGTAGGTGGGCGACGAATTCGGGTTGACCGCCTCAAGGGTGGGTCAGGAACCACCGGCTGAGGAATGATCCTGGCCACAGGCAGCAGAGGAATGGGCATGGTGGCAGGAAGCTCCACGAATTCGACATCAGGAACAACAGGAGGGCGTGGCACCGACGTATGATCACGTAGTGAGTGCGGAAGCAGGCGAAGAGCCCGGCGATTGCGCCGGCGAATGGAGCCATCAGGCATGCGAACCAGGAACGAGTGGGGAGCCACGTGTCGGAGAACTTCGGCATTTGTCGACCAGCCACCCTCCGGTAGGTGGATGCGGACGTTGTCTCCAGGCGCCAAGGTAGGAAGATCAGTTGCCCGAGTGTCGTGTGCCACCTTCTGCTGAGCACACTGCTGTCGCATCCTTTGCAGTACTGGAATGTGGTCGAGTGTAGGGACAAGAATGGATAGCACAGTGGTCCTGAGGGCGCGACCCATCAACAGCTGGACTGGAGAGAGGCCAGTGGCTAGTGGGGCCGAGCGATAGGCCAGCAGGGCTAAGCAGAAATCCGATCTGGCATCAGCAGCCTTGCAGAGGAGCTGCTTGACGATATGAACGCCCTTTTCCGCCTTGCCATTTGACTGGGGATGCAGAGGGCTGGACGTCACGTGTGTGAAGCCATACGCAGCAGCAAAAGAAGACCATTCTTGGCTTGCAAAACAGGGCCCATTGTCCGGCATGACTGTAATCGGAATGCCATGTCGAGCAAAGGTGTCTTTGCAGGCCCTTATGACAGCGGACGATGTTAAATCGTGCAGGCGTATGACCTCTGGATAATTTGAAAAGTACTCTATGATGATTACGTAGCCCCTGCCAAGCGCATGAAAGAGGTCCACACCCACCTTCGCCCAGGGGGACGTCGCCAACTCATGGGGCTGAAGCGTCTCGGGGGGTTGCGCCGGCTGAAACCTTTGGCAGGTGGGGCAGTTGAGCACCATGTTGGCAATGTCGTCGCTGATGCCCGGCCAGTATACAGCTTCTCGGGCCCTCCGTCTGCACTTCTCAACCCCGAGATGGCCTTCGTGCAGTTGGTCGAGGACCAGCTTGTGCATGCTGTGTGGAATCACAATCCGGTCCAGCTTTAGGAGGATACCGTCAATGACGGCCAAGTCGTCCCGGACATTGTAGAATTGTGGGCACTGTCCTTTGAGCCACCCTCCCGTCATGTGGCGCATCACATGTTGTAGAAGGGGGTCAGCCGCAGTCTCCCGGCGAATACGGGCCAGACTTGAATCGTCAGCTGGCAGATTGGCCGATGTGAAGGCCACATGCGCTTCAACTTGACAGACGAACCCCTCCGAATTGGGCGGTGTGCTTACTGCTCTGGATAGGGCATCCGCAATGCTGAGGTCCTTACCCGGGGTGTAGACCAGTTGGAAGTCGTACCTCCGGAGCTTGAGTAGGATGCGCTGGAGGCGAGGGGCCATCTCGTTCAGGTCTTTATGTATGATGCTGACCAGGGGACGATGGTCGGTTTCCACGGTAAACTGGGGGAGACCATACACGTAATCGTGGAACTTATCTATTCCGGTTAGCAAACCCAGGCACTCCTTCTCGATCTGCGCATAGTGTTGTTCTGTGGGGGTCATGGCCCACGAGGCATAGGCGACCGGGGCCCATAATGCAGTGTCGTCCCGTTGCAGGAGTACCGCCCCAATGCCGGACTGGCTGGCATCAGTCGAGATCTTCGTATCCCGAGAGGTGTCGAAGAACGCCAATACCGGGGCTGTGGTGAGCTTAATTTTGAGCTCCTCCCATTCCTTCTGGTGTGCGGGCAGCCATTGGAACTCCGTGGACTTCTTAACTAGGTGGCGAAGAGCCGTTGTGTGGGAGGCAAGGTTGGAAATGAACTTCCCCAGGAAGTTGACCATGCCTAGAAAGCGTAGCACTGCTTTCTTGTCTGCCGGCTGCGGCATGGCTGTAATGGCGCTCACCTTGTCTGCATCCGGACGCACTCCCGACTGGGATATATGGTCCCCCAGAAACTTTAGCTCAGTTTGGCCAAAGGAGCACTTTGCTCGGTTGAGGCGCAGGCCGTGTTCCCGTATCTGCGCGAAGACACGCTGGAGACGACTGATGTGCTCCTGTGGTGTGGTGGACCAGATGATGACGTCGTCAACATAAACGCGCATCCCTTCGATGCCCTCCATCATCTGTTCCATGATTCTGTGAAATACCTTGGATGCCGAGATGATGCCAAACGGCATTCTGTTATAGCAGAACCTGCCGAAAGGAGTGTTGAAGGTGCACAGCTTCCTGCTGGACTGGTCCAGTTGGATCTGCCAAAAACCCTTTGAGGCATCAAGCTTTGTGAAGATTTTAGCCCGGGCCATTTCGCTCGTGATCTCCTCCCATTTGGGTATGGGGTAGTGTTCCCTCATGATGTTGTTGTTCAGGTCCTTCGGGTTGATGCAGATCCGGAGTTCGCCAGAGGGCTTTTCAATCGCACACCATGGAGCTGACCCATGGCGTGGGCTCCGTGACCCGGGATAGCACCCCTTGGTCCTGGAGATCCCGCAGCTGCTGCTTGAGGCGGTCTTTGAGTGGTGCTGGGACTCTGCGAGGTGTGTGAATGACCGGGGTGGCATCCGGTTTGAGCCGTATTCTGTAGGTATAGGGCAGTGTGCCCATGCCCTCGAAAGCCTCCTGGTTGTGGGCGAGGAGCGAGTGGAGCTGTGCCCTAAATTCAGGTGGGAAGTCTGACGTGCCTTCTGGAGACAGAGCGTGTACCCGCTGAACGAGGTGGAGAACCTTGCACTTCTGTGCGCCTAGCAGGGAGTCCTTTGATGAACCAACAATCTTGAAGGACAGTGTGGCCTTGTACGCATTGTGTGTCACCTGGAGCTGGCAGGATACCATGGCCGGGATAACGTTTCCGTTATAGTCGACCATCTTACAACGGGATGGCCGAATTGGTGGTCTGACCTTCAAGGCATAGAAGGCTGACCATGCTATCAGGTTGGCGGAGGCACCAGTGTCCAGACGGAATGTGATTGGTTGACCGTTGGTTGACCGTTAGGGTGGCGCACCATTCATCACCCGGATTGACACTGTTCACTGGCATCGGCTGGTGGGTCCTGCTTGGAGACATCCGGTTTCTGTCGATGACCGCAACACGGAAGGCTTCCCGGTCGTCTGTATCGCCGGTCTGTATATCGTCCGGGTATGATTCGGAGTACGGAGGCTGAATGGTCCGCACGTCCCTGCGAAGCTGTCGGAATTGGGGAGCGTTGGCAGGTTGAGCTGCTCGGCAGCAGGCAGCGTAGTGGCCCATCTTGCCACAGCGGAGGCATTGTCGGTTCTTTGCTGGACATTGCCGCTTTAAATGTGCGGATCCACAGTTGCCGCACGTCGTAACGTCATGGTGTTCGTTGCGCCATCGCGCATGCGCAGTTCGGACCTGCGTAGAGCGCGCCTGCACATCACATCCCTCTGCGTCGACGTCTCTTTTGGCGCGTACAAGCATGGGAGGCCACAAAAAGCGCGCAAAATGGCCGCCCCTGTCAGGGCCACGGGCCGGGAGGAACTCGATGGACTGGACCCGCTCGGCCTCGTAGGACCCCTGCCCTGCCGATTCGGCCGCTTGGAATTGGGAGTAGCGGCTGGTCGCGTTTTCATGGAGGACGCAGGCTTCGATGGCGGTGGCTAGGGTGAGACTTTTTATCTTGAGGAGCTGCTAGCGTAGGGTGCCCGAGGTGACCCCAAAAACAATCTGGTCCCGAATCATGGAATCGGAGGTGGCCTCGTAACCGCAGGACTGCGCGAGGATGCGGAGGTGTGTAAGGAAAGATTGAAAAGGCTCATCCTTACCCTGCAGGCGCTGCTGGAAGAGGTACCTCTTGAAACTCTCATTTACCTTGACGCTGAAGTGTTGCTCGAGTATGAGAAGGACCGTCTTGTACTTTGTCTTGTCCTCACCTTCCGCGAACACCAGGGAGTTGTAGATGTGGATGGTGTGTTGCCCTGCCGTGGAGAGGAGGAGGGCGATTTTCCTGGTGTCCGAAGCATTTTCCCTTTCTGTGGCTTCAAGGAAGAACTGGAAGCGCTGTTTGAATAACTTCCAGTTAACGCCGAGGTTTCCAATGATTTGGATCGGCTGCAGCGGGCTGATGGTGTCCATGGCGCAGGATGGCGGATTCCGGAGGATGCGTAAGTAGGTCTCACAGGTACTGGGTTCCAATCCTGGTACTATGTCGTGTTGGGTGCTCTGCTACACAGACGAACCAACATAGTTGCGGAAGGTACAACTCAGTTTTATTACTAACAATATTAACATTTGTAAACTGGTTACTGTGGTTCGTTCATTACCCCCTATCCTGTGGACCCAGCCCTAACAGTATCTTGGAGAGGCACTCAGCACATGGTGAATGTCTGAGTGGCTTGCTGTGATCTCTGTGCCCTGAGCTGTCTCCTGCTGGAATGAACCGGAAGTGTCGTGTTCCCCGTTTTATAATGTATCTGCTCTTGCTTGTGATTGGCTGTGATGTTGCGTGTGTGTTGATTGGTCCGTTGATCTGTCCATCAGTGTGTATGTGTGTTTGCACCATGATGTTTATCTGAATATCATGACAGACTAGATGGTCACATGGCCTCTGGGATGACTGTGGGTACAAAAGGAGCCACGTGTCAGGAGCATGAGGGTTCTCTCCTGGCAGACACACAGCATACAAGAATGGGGCAGTATTATCAATGAAATGTTATTGTTGTTAGCCCTTTGTCGGCAGTTATTGCAACCAGTACTTTCTCCAGACACAATTAGGAACCTGAGGAAATCGAGGAGGGGAAAAGATGCATCGGTGAATTCAGCCCATTGTAAAATCAGCAGCCGGAATTTTATCAAAGGTCAGAAAGACTGTCACCCGGACCACAGGTGCGGTCAGACACTAAGGTCCCAGGGTGGGATTTTACCAGCGGCGGCCAATCAGGAGGCCCCATCCAGGACTGCCATCCAATTGAGAATAGTGGCTCAGCTCTCAGAATTGCTGAACAAATCAGAGGAGCAGCAGATTTCGCCAGCCAGGATAGCACTGCCAATAGAGAGGAAGAGTGTGCCTCCGTGGTGCTGCACCCTCGAGGGCTGTTTTTTTACTGTGCCTGTTATATAAAGGGATAAACCCATTCATGACAGAGATGCTGATGTCAGTCGGTCATGTATTAGACTAGAGAGAGAGAGAGATAGGTTGGAATTCTGCCTCGGCACAACATGCCTGCTCTGTAACCTATTCAGATATAATACTAATAAACAAGTGCCATGCAGATACCAGAGCATGTCTACAGTCTGCCCAAGAACCAGGTTCCATGCCTACTGTCCAAGGACCATCCCAGAAGATGGTGACAGCAATGGAGACATTGACGTAAAAACACATTGGTATAATTGAACAAACCATTGAGTAAAGAACACCGAGGTGCTTGGTAGCAACTTGAAACAAATTGGCAGAAGGAGGAACCACACTGGAGAGAGATACGATGACTGTACCTGGTGAACACCTTCCCCCACTGTCTTGAGGCCCACAGAGAGGCCAGCAGTGGGATAAATGGAAACACCAATTTCTCTGGTACCAGGCAGCACCAGGCCTTCATGCAAAAAGAGGTGAAGCTTCAAGTTAGTTCATTTCCTTAGGTGGTAGATCCAACAGCAAATGTCATCCTCCTAAGGCAAGGGGTGCAGGAGTCCAGGACAAATTTTGAGTCCATTCTTGAAGCTTTTGACACCTATTGTAACCTGAAGCTAAGCTTGGTAATTGAATGAGCAGATTTTAACCAATGGTTAACAACCCGGAGAATCGATTGCATTATTTCTCACTGAACAATATCGCCTAGCTAGTCCTTGCCGATACAGGGTGCTGAAGGACGAGCTAATCCACGATTGCAGTCATGGGTGTCTGGGATGAAATCTCTCTGATTTTCTGCAGACCAACGGGGATCTTACTTTCGATCAAATGGTCCAGTATGTGAAACAGGCCAAGCACTTAATCAGGCTATAATTCGACACAGCTCTGAAGCTCCACATGGCTCTGTTGATTGGGTAGGTCTACAGGCAGTGGCCCCACCCATAAGTAAGCTCACAAGACCAGGTGAAAGGGTGGGAAAATCCACACTGGAAGCCATTTTGAGATGTTTGCGCTGTGGCGTAAAAAAACAGCGCAGACTCTAGGACTGCCCGACAGAGGCACATAATGCTTCCTGTGGGATAAAACTGGACGTTTCAAGTACTTATGGAAATCCAACTACTTTAGTCAAAGCTGGCGACATGAAAATGGCAGGATTTTCAGGCGCTTCCCGCCAGTGGGATATTCCGGCCCCTCCAAAGGTGACCGCCCACAGTGGGTTCCCCAGTGGTGGTACGGGCTTGGGGGGGGGGGGGGGGGGGGGGGTGGCGGGGGAGTATTTAAGAAACACTCCATCCAAGAAATAGAACGTCAAGAAAAAGGTAAAAATTACAAAGTTCCTGGGGGAAGTCTTAATCCAGACTATTGATTAGAAACCGTCCAAATTCAAGGCTTCAATACTTATTTTAAAATTGATACTGGCGCTGTCGTAGAATCATAGAATCCCCGCAGTACAGAAAGAGGTCATTTACCCCATCGAGTCTGCACTGACCCTTCAAAACATTTTTTTTTTTAAGAGTACCCAATTATTTTTTTTCTAATTAAGGGGCAATTTAGCGTGGCCAGTCAAGCTACCCTGCACGTCTTTTTGGGTTGTGGGATGAGACCCACACAGACACGGGGAGAATGTGTAAACTCCACACGGACAGTGACCCTGGGCTGGGATCGAATTCGGGCCCTCGGCGGCGTGAGGCAGTGGTGCTAACCACTGCGTCACCATGCAGTCCGGTGCCACCGTGTCGCCCAGAGAATGTCATTAACATATTAGCCGATGTCCACGACTGACTTCAGGCAATGACCCTTCATCCATCAAACATCAAATCACAAGGTCCCGGCAACATAGACCTTCCAATCAAAGGCAGAATTACTGCTCCTCTTCGACACTGGGATGACAGATTGTTGATTCTCTCCAAGTTCTTCACAATCAACATACACCCTGTTGAGCGATGATGTTGACATACCGCTGGGAATCCTGGAAAAAACAGATGATGCCCATCATTTTCTGCCTTCTATTTAGAAAAAGTCGAAATTCAGCCTTCAGAAGCTGGGGAAGTTTATACACTCAGCATTATAAACGTTCTCCTTTCACAGAGACTGGACCCCAGGTGGAGATTAAAGTATGAACCTCTCAGTTCTTCAAGTACAGCAGCGGTTGTGTAGCAGGCAGTAACTATCCCCATGCAGACTTGCTGGATCTGAATTGTCTCTCCCTAGAAAGTGATGAGAAAGAAATTCTTGCAGTGCGGAGTGATCTTTTGGAGGTTAAGGTCCGAGAGAATGTGTTGTCTTTCCAGTTGATTGTTGATTGGTTGTCCATTTAAAAGACCCTGCTGTATTTTTAGTGGCTGTGCAGCATTTAGCTCTCAGTTCCACCGAGTCTACTAATGTGTTGCCTACTTTATCTCCCGTTGCCCATGAAGAGTCTTCCACAGATAATGCTTTATCTGAGTCCAGGTTAGAGTCCATAGAGGATTACCAGCTAAAGGGCTGGTACCTTCCAGGGTGAAAGTCAATTGATACTCATACATCAGTCCAGCTGAAAACTGGAGCTCAGCACAGACGCTGTGACAGAATCTTGAAGCTGCAACATTCTGCACAGCAATCTCCATCCCCAAGTGAATTGTTGCATTGCAGAAGATAACGTCACCTTGTCTCCATATCCTCAGCAATTCTTCTCACTCCCCATAGTGGGAGCAACCTCCTACAGACAGAATTGTGGCTGTCTTTAGCTCTGCCTGCAGAAAATAGACGTTCCCACCGATGTATCATTGGGAAATCATCTCTTCTTCTTTTCCTGAGTGTTACAGGATGTTGGTTATTTTTTTAACTTTGTCATCTAAGGTCATTGAAACCTCAGATCTTCAATCCCTTTTCAGCCTTTACATCAGTGAGTGATACAAATGTGGCAGCCTTTCCTGGAATTGATGATCATTCTTCTCGAGGCCTTTCCCTCGATGGAGAAACATGTTCCTTAGAGTTTTATATTGTTGTTGAAAAAAGATTGTATTCTTGGGGGAACGGTGTAGTATAAAGGGTTAACAGATGGGATTTTCTAAACATATAATTTGGACGATGATGTACTGCTGACATCGGTTAGTCATGCGTTAGACTCTCTCTCTGTTGGGATCATGCCTAGGAGCAACGCACTTACTCTATAACCTGTAACCTGTTTAGATGTAAATGGGCCGTTATGCCAGGAATTATGACAAATGCAGTAGGTGCGGGGGATATTACCCCCAAGAAGCATGTCACTGCAGAGAATTCATCTGTTTTAGGTACAACAGGAAGGGCCACATTCAGCCACGACGTTACGCCAAGTGGGCGCTCCAGGATGTTTAAAAACCAAACAAGGACGCCAGTGAATGAAGTGGAGAAGAACTCCGATGAAGAATCAGAAATTTTCGGAATGAATATGGTGAATGTGAGCAAAACATCCCCAAGAGAAATAATCCTCATGGTCAACAGGCGACCATTAAGCATGGAGGTTGACATAGGGGCGTCAGTCACGGTGGTGGGCGAACAAACTTTCAAATAGCTTCGAGGAGGAGTTCAGCCTTTGAGCCAAAGCATTACAACTGCCAAGTAGACAACGCATAAAGGGGAGACCTTGAAGATTCTGAGGACAATTATGACGCCAGTGTCGTATCAGCAACAGGATGCCCAGTTAGCCATGATCGCCGTGGAAGGACAGCAATCAAGTCTCATGATGGCGAAATTGACTGTGCCAAATCAAACTAAACTAGTTAAGAGATTTTCAAGATATCAGATTGTGGTAATACCAGGGATTGCGGTACCTGAGAGGTGGATGACCATTGGTTAGACCCAGGAGTCTACCATTGGCTGATGTACATAGCTCCGCCCTGAGAGGCGGAGTATAAGAACCGATGCCGTCCCAGCAGCCTTCACTTTCTGTATTGAAGCTGCTGGGGAAGAGTTCTAGCAGATTAAAGCCTATTAGTTATGACTCACCTTGTCTAGAGAGTAATTGATTGTGCATCACAGATGCCGTTTTCCAGGGAGTCTTATGCATTTATAAAGATGTTATAACCAGCAAGACAGAATTCAAAAGATAAAGACCAAGATTTATGCCCACCCTGAATCAGCACCGAAACTTTGCAGAATGAGGCCCAACCCTTACGATTTTCACGAAAAAGCTGAGGCCCGGTTAAATCGCTTGGATGAATTGGTATTCACAGAACACGTGCAGTTTTTTTCTGAGTGGGCATCCCCCATCATCCCTGTTTTAAAACTAGACTGCTCAGTCAGAATCTGCAGCGGCTACAAGCTTATGATTAATCAAATGACCCAATCTGACAAATATCCAATTCCCCGGAGAGAAGACCTTTTTGCGAAGTTGGTGGGGGAGGGCGGGGGGGGGGGGGGGGGGGGGGGGCCTCACATACAGGAAGCATTACTTTAGTCACACTTATTTAAATTGGAACTGGAGGCGGATTCTCAGAACTAAACGACCATTAATATGCACAAAGGCCTTTTCCCAATACATCAGGTTACCTTTTAGTATCTCTTCTGCCTGTGAAATATTTCAACGCACAATGGAAAATCTGCTCCAAGGCATCACAAAGGTTGTGGTCTATCTGGATACATTTTATTGACAGAAACATCACACAAAGAGCAGGTAGCCAACTTAGAAGAAGCTCTGAGAAGATTCAGAGGCGCGGGTATCAGATCGAAGCAAGCAAAACATACATTCCAGACCAGCGAGTTCACATACTTAAAATTCAAGTGGACTGAAAAGGCCTGCACCGCCTTGAGGACAAGGTGAGGACCATAAAGGATGTCCCTGCATCAAAGAATATCGAAGAGCTAAATTCATTTTGCGGGATGGTATACTACAATTCACCCCCAATTTTGCAACTACTTTGGTGCCACTACACATCCTTTAAAAGAAGCACCAGTGCTACCATTGGGAAGACCCACAAGAACAGGCCTTCCACCCTGTTAAACGTCCCTTCTGTCATCCAGGTTGTTGGTCTATTTCAATCCAAGCAAACAAATCATTTTGACCCGCAACACTTTGCCTTATGGAATAGGTGCAGCCCTGTTCATTCGGATGGAGGACGGCCCAGAGAGGCCTGAACTCTCACCAATCCAGAACGGAAGTATGCACAGATTGAAAAAGAAGGCCTTTCTGTAATTACGGTGTCAAGAAATTCCATCCATACGTGTACGCCCGCCGTTTCATCATTTAACAGACCACAAGCCATTGCTGGCACTCTTTCGTGAAGACAAATCAATTTCTCTGATCACTTCCACCAGGGTACAATGGTGGGCTTTGGTGTTGACGGCCTATAACTACATTTTACAGCATTGGCCGCGAAACGCAGATCTCAAACGCAGATGCCCTGAGTCGGCTCCCACTTCCCCAAAATCGGACACCACCATCTGTCCCACAGGAGATTGTCCAGGCGTTGCTAGACACCCTGCCAGCCACGTCGGCCTACATTTCGAAGGTGAAGTGAATGGTCCTGACTGAATGGCACAGCTCAGATCAGCTTAGGCCCTATCTCATTCGAAAATATGAACTTGGTTGTGACGACAGAGTTTTACTCTGGGTTTCTCTATCCATTCTAATATATTACCCGAACTTCATGAGTGCATTAGTTTGTGCATTATCCTATTGTGGAGCAGCTTATTTATACCTTTTGGAAATCCAGGTATACTGCATCTACTGGTTCCCCTTATCTAGACTACTAGTTGCATCCTCAATAAACTTAAATACATTTTTCAATAGGGTTTTTCTTTCATTGAACCATGGTAACCTGTTTGAAACACTCAATGCTTTTCTAAGTACATTGTTGAGACTTGCTTAATAATGCATTCCAGATTGATGGCAGGGCAATTGACCTGCAGTTTATGTTTTCTCTCTTCCTCCTTTCTTGAAAAACAATGTTCTATTTGTTTACTTCCAGTCTACTGGGGCCATTCCAGAATCTGAGATATTTTGAAATATCATAGCCAGCACATCACTATCTCTGTTACTGTCTCCTTAAGAACCCAAGCCATCAGTCCCGCTCATTTGTCAGATTTTAACCTCTTGAAATCTCCTGTACTTGTATCAGTCGATATTAATTATTTTAATTACCTCACTCTTATTAGCTGATAGGTTATCCTCTATTTCTGGTACATATGTTATGTCTTCTACTGTGAAGATTGATGCAAAGTATTTTTCAATGTCCGTCATTTCCTCATTCTTCATGATTTCTCCTGTGACTGCTTCCACAGGACCAATGTTACTCTCTTCCTTTTTGTGTACTCTAAAAAGCTCTTACCATCTGTTTAATGTTTCTTGCTAGTTTAATTTCATATTGTTTTTTGTGTCTGTTTTTATGAGAATTTTCTGGGTCCTTTGCTGTTTTCTTAAACATTCCGAAACCTCAGACTCACCACTGTTCTTTGCAAGATTACAAACCTCTTCCTTTTATTTTAAAAATACCCTTAACCTCCTTAGTAAGCCACAGATGGATCTTTCTCGCAGCTTTTGGTTTTCAATGGGAAGTATTTTTGTTGAACATTTTGAATTGGTTCTTTAAGCTTTTCCCTCTATTTCTTTACCATTTTAGTATATTTATCCAATTAACCTTAGCCAACTCTCCCTTTAATTGGCTTTGTTTAAGTTTGAGATTCCTGTTTGTGATTGGAGTATGTTTTCAAGCATAATAAGAAATTCAATTGTATTATGATCACTATTTCCCAGTGGATCATTTACTATGACATTACCAATTAAACCTACCTCATTATAGAATACTAATTCCAAAGCAATTTTATCCCACGACATATTGTTTCAGGAAACTGTCACAAAAGCATTCTACATACTTATTTTCCAGGTCACCCGTGCTAATTTGATTGGTCCAGTTTATATGAAGATTAAAGTCCCACATAACGGGTGTGATTCTTCCAGCCCTGCACCGGGCCGGAGAATCGCCGCAACCGCGCCACGCCGCCCCGACGCCGGCACACGATTCTCTGAGGTGCGGAGAATCGGCGCCATTTGCGCCGGCGCGTTTGGAAATGACAGAGTCCCGCCAGCGCCGTTCATCCCTGGTTGCTGCTGGCGGGAACTCTGTGCGAAGGGTCGGGTTGCGGCCTGTGGGGCGGGAAAAGCGCTTCACCATGGGGGGGCCTCCGATGGGGTCTGGCCCACGATCGGGGCCCACCGGGCCTACTTTGTTCCGATTCCGACCCCAGATCCCCCGTGCCATGTTGCGTCGGGGCCGGAGCGTTCCGCGAGTCTACCGCGCGTGCGTCGGTTGGTGCTTCGCCACTGCGCATGCGCGGGTTGGCACCGCCCCCAGTCCGTGCCAGGATGTAAGGCAGGAGAGGCGTGAACCGCTCCAGCACCGGTGGGATGGAGTGGCGGGTACCACTCTGGCGTCGGGCCGCCCCAAAGGTGCGGATTTCTCCGCACCTTTAGGGGCCAAGCCCTCACCTTGAGGGGCTAGGCTCGCGCAGGAGTGGTTGTCGTGCCGCCGGCTGGTGGGAAAGGCCTTTGGCGCCACGCCAGCCGGGGCCGAAAAGACTTCGCCGGCCGGCGGAAGTCCGCACATGCGCGGGAGCGTCAGCGGCCATGGTGAAGGCTGTGGCCGAGGCGGAGGGAAAAGAATGCCCCCACGGCACAGGCCCGCCCGCGGATCGGTAGGCCCCGATCGCGTGCCAGACCTCCGTGGGGGCACCCCCCGGGGCCAGATCGGCCCACGACCCCCCAAGGACCCCAGAGCCCGCCCGCGCCGCCTCGTCCCGCCGGTAAGAGAGGTGGTTTGATTCTCGCCGACGGGACAGGCATTCCAGCAGCGGGACTTCGGCCCATCGCGGACCGGTGAATCGCCGGGGTTGGACCGGCGCGGCGCGATTCCCGCCCCCGCCAAATATCCGGTGCCGGAGAATTCGGCATCCGGCGGGGACGGGATTCACGCTAGCCCCCGGCGGTTCTCTGACTCGGCGGGGGGTTGGAGAATCTCGCCCCAGATGTTCAATTCCCATCCCAGTGCATCATCTACAATGGCGATAAAGGCTTCCTGCATTGTTTTGAAGTACAACCTTTCACATGAGATATCCAGGTGGATATGGCACTTGGTCAAATAATTGTCGGGATATCTCCCAAGATCTCTATCCTTCACCCTGTACCACTAAAACAGATTAACTGGGTCATACATCTTATTTCTTTAATTAAATTTTGCTGTCCCCAAATTAACTACTTGAGTTTTCCCAAAGCGTATAATGACAACATGAATTAATTTGCTGTGAGGTAAAGTAATTGTCCATAGTCCATGAGGAAGTTCACAGCCATTCCTCCCTGTTAGAGAGAGAGCGAGTCAAGGGATTATATGGTTCAAAAGGCTAAACTCCACGTGAACAAGACAACGAGGCATGAACACCATCGCCAATACAGGGATAGAACCCGCACCAGTGGCCTAATTCTCCACCACAAGCTAGCCATCTAAATGAACTAACCAAATCCCACATTGGTTGTGAAGTGTCTTGTGTTGTCCTGAGGACATGAGATGTGTTGTAAAAATGAACGTTATAAATGAAAGTTATTTTTTTCCCTTTCGTTGGCTAAGTGCCCATGGAAAAACTTCCCTTCTACTCCTAATGTCGTAAGCTTTGGTTTATCTGCTTGCAAGTCACCGGGACTGAAATTATATTCGGTCAATTCTTGCACATTAACTGTGAGGCTCGAGATCAGAAGAAAACTGGGCCTCAGTCTTCATTACTACAATTTGGAGGAGCTGTAATGAACGTTCCTCTTGTATATCCTGGACCATTTGCAGCGAGCTGCTAAAGGAAAGGTTGCTCTGAAATGTCTTGTTTACAACGTTGGCATTCTGTCAGCCTCTGTATTTGTTCTGCCAGTGTATCTGATACTTCCGCCTGTGCTGCTAGACCAGTGATTAATACTACTCTCAGGAGTACCCTGTACCATTTGTGCACAACCAGGTGTTGGCGTCAATTTGACATATACCTCAGACGCAGGTGTTTGTGCTGCCGTACATGAATATTCCTTATGAGGCAGCATTCTGTACTTGGCCAAGAACTCAGTATCGCATAATTGCCCACAATGGGCAAAATTCTCCCATGGCTCTATGGAGGTGGTTTTGAAGGTTGGAGGGGGTGGTAGTGTGTGGGTATGTGTTGGGCAGTAGCGGTGGGTTGGGGACATCAGAAAATTTCACTGAATAGCATTGGCCGTCCTTCTCCTCATGCGTCCTTCTCCAATGCAAACAAGTTAATTAAGAAACCCACTTAACGGTAATTACTGCAGCAGCACAGCTAGCATCGCACGTGTCCCCACAGTGTCCACACCCCCGCCAGTGAGAAGAGGTGGCTACGCAGCATGAGGCCGAGGCCTCATCAACACAGAAGGAGATTAAAATGTTTCTGGCAGTAAATGGCAAGGCTGCTTTCTTTTCATGTCACAGCTTTGCCATTAGGTGTGGAATTCCAGGAGACAGATGTCTCCGATCATCCTTGGTGTCTCAACTGCTCCCCCCGATACTGATGGTGTCTCTGGTGCATCCCTGCTGCTCCTTCCTCTTGAGCCTCAGCAGCACTCCGACTGGTCACACAGTGACATTGCAGCCACACTTTCTGTCACTCCCAACTCCGAACCCACCCACAGACCCTCCTTGTACTACAAATGTGGAGGTCACCTATTAATTGGCACTTCCTGTAAAACTCCAGCTGGAAGCTGCGCTTCCTCCTCCAACAGGTTAATGACCCGGGAATGACCCCAAAGCCAGGTTGCCAATTGTGGTGGCAATATTAAGCCTAATATACCTACAAGTTTGTTAAAGCTGGCTGTTATAGCACAATCCCTCCGCATCTTCCTTGAGAGATACTTCATCTGCATTATTAGTGTGTTGCAGAGTTTTCACCTGTAGATGCAATTTATACTAAGCCTAAATAAAACTCTAGTCCGGCCTCAATGGGGAGTACAGTGTGCAGCTCTGGACATCACACTTTAAGAAAGTTGTGAAGGCATCAGAGAGAGTGCAGAAAAGATTCACAAGAACGGTTCCAGTCACCAGGGACTTCAGCTCTGCTGATTGATTGATAGATGATTGATTTTGTCAGAGGAAAAGTTGTTCCGATTGGTGGAAGGGCAGATGCTGATTTAAGGTGATTGGCAAATGAAGAAACAATGACGTGAGGAAAAACCTTTGCACACAACAAGCACATTTCTGAGTAAAAAGAGCTTCGGCTGAAAAGAGAGAAAGGCAGTCATCTCCACCCTCACTGCGTGGACAGGAATGGGGCAGACTGGATCGCACATCGGCTACAGCACTCATTTGATTTTCTTTACATTTTTTCATAATAGGCTGATGGTCTGCCCCACCAGGTTACCGCCCATATGGCGAAGTTGAAAATGATCCTTGACAAGGGCATTACACGGACACCATGCTTTCAATGACAGACTACTAAGCTTGCCATGTGCACCCATCAGGATTCCCATCTGGCCAGCCAAAGTTCTGTGCTTCATTGGCAATGTTGCAGATATTTGGAGTGCTTTGTTAAGAACAAATGCCACCAGTTTCCCCATCAATTGTCTTTGCCAACCGGCCTCACTCACCCCGAGGCCAATCTGATAAATTTCATGCAAATCTTCTGAACACGATGGGAAGGGATTAGGCTCGAAATTTAAAGTAGGTAGAACATTATTAATGGAAAAAAACCTCACATCTTTATTGAATTCAGCATGTCTTTTTGCCATATTAAAAATAAATTCCAGGCCTTTGCATTTCACTTAAATTTAAATAATGTTCCTTATGGATCAAAAGGCTGTAACTTATGATGTTACTAACTTTAATTTGCAAAGTAGCTGTTTGGTAATTCAATAATGCAGTTTTAATGAAGGAAACTGCAAAACTCCATGGCATATTCTAGTTATAAATGCTAATTTTGCAACGCCTTCCATTATTATGATGGTGTCAACTCAGGATGATCTCCTGACTCAATTTGAATCTTAACCGTGAATTATAAACCAATTTCAACCACCTGGATTGCAGCTAGCCCGACCTCGTTTAGGAAAATAGAAGTTTATATCATCAGTGCAAACAACTTCGGAATTATAGGACTTCCGGGTGCGGCGATGACCAGCTAAGTCGCACGTTTCGGCACCTCCCGTTTTAACGGACTTTTGGGCTCTTCTCGGGAGCCCCAACGGCAATTTTCAAAGGCTAAACCCACTGTGAGGCGACATAGAAGGGAGTCCCCCCGGATGTGAATGGACAGAAGAGATAATAGTGGCCAGATTGCGGAGGATCCTCTGGAGCAGCAGCAAAGAAAGGAAGTGAGAAGCAAGATGGCGGCGGAGGGAGGCCAGTTGGTATGGGGCCTGAACAGCAGGAGTTCCTCCGGCGATGTGTGGAGGAGCTCAAGAAGGAGGTGCTGGCGCCGATGCTGCAGGCGATTGAGGGGTTAAAGGAGGCACAGAAGACCCAAGAGATGGAGCTCCGTAGGGTGAAGGCAAAAGCTGCCGGAAATGAGGACGAGATACAGGGCTTGGTGGTGAAGACGGAGACGCACGAGGCACTGCATAAGAGGTGTATGGAGAGACTGGAAGCCCTGGAAAATAGCTCGAGGAGGAAGAACCTAAGAATCTTGGGTCTTCCCGAAGGGGCAGAGGGAGCGGACATTGGGGCGTATGTGAGCACGATGCTCCATATCTTAATGGGAGCTGAGGCCCCGACGGGCCCCCTGGAAGTGGAGGGAGCGTACCGAGTCCTCGTGAGAAGACCAAAGGCAGGAGAAATACCTCGAGCAATAGTGGTGAGGTTCCACCGCTACAAGGACAGGGAGATGGTCCTGAGATGGGCGAAAAAGACACGGAGCAGCAGGTGGGAGAACGCGGTGATCCGCGTGTGTCAGGATTGGAGTGCGGAGGTGGCGAGAAGGAGGGCGAGTTTCAATCGGGCCAAGGCGGTGCTCCACAAGAGGAAAGTGAAATTCGGAATGTTGCAGCCGGCAAGACTGTGGGTTACACACCAGGGTAAACACCACTACTTCGAGACGGCAGAGGAGGCGTGGACATTTATTGAAGAGGAGAAGTTGGACTAGATTTGAGAAAGAGTGTTTGAAATGAAGTAGCGAGGTGGTGGCACGGGACTGTGAATCAGATGGGGGAACATTTTCTTTCTCCTCGAAGGGGCGGGACACGAAGAAATGTGGGCGCCGGTGGGGAAGGGGAGGGGGAAGGAGAGAGGGAGCTGCGCCATCAGGGGCGGGGCCGAGAGGGAAGCGCGGGCTTTGTTCCCGTGCTATGGAAATTGTGGCGGGAAAAGGGGGCGCAGGAAGGAGGGGGCCTCACATAATGGGAGGCTAAGGATAAACGGGGGAAGCCGAGGTCAGCCAGAGTTTGCTGACTTCCGGAAGCAATATGGGGGGAGCAACTAAGCTAGAGAGGGATCTAGCGGGGGGGGGGGGGGGGGGGGGGGGGGGGGCCGGTTAACTGGGTTGCTGCTGCTAAGGGGAAGAGGGAGCTGTTACGGGATGGGATGGTCGGGACGGGAGGGCACCGTCCGGGGATAAGCGGGTGCGTGGGAACCGGGTGAGGAGCTGGTCTAAAAAAGGGGATGGCTGGTCAACGAGGGGGGGGGTAAAGAGCCCCCCAACCCGGTTGATCACGTGGAACGTGAGAGGGTTGAATGGGCCGATTAAGAGGGCAAGGGTACTTGCGCACCTAAAGAAGCTAAAGGCAGACGTGGTCATGCTTCAGGAGACGCACCTGAAACTGGCGGATAAGGTCAGATTAAGAAAAGGATGGGTGGGACAGGTATTCCACTCGGGCTTGGATGCGAAAAATAGAGGGGTGGCAATACTGGTAGGGAAACGGGTATTGTTTGAGGCGAAGACCATAGTGGTGGACAGTGGGGGTAGATACGTGATGGTGAGTGGCAGATTGCAAGGTGAGGTGGTGGTGCTGGTGAACGTATATGCCCCGAACTGGGATGATGCGAACTTTATGAAGCGTATGTTGGGGCGCATCCCGGACCTGGAGATGGGAAAGTTGGTAATGTGGGGGGACGTCAACACGGTGCTGGACCCAGGGCTGGACCGGTCCAGATCTAGGACCAGGAGGAGGCCGGCAGCGGCCAAGGTGCTTAAGGTCTTTATGGAGCAGATGGGAGGAGTGGATCCCTGGAGATTTACTAGACCAAGGAGTAAAGAGTTTTCCTTCTTCTCCCATGTCCACAAAGTGTACTCCCGGATAGACATCTTTGTCCTCGGAAGGGCGCTGATCCCGAAGGTGGCAGGAACGGAGTATTCGGCTATAGCCATTTCAGATCATGCCCACATTGGGTAGATCTGGAAGTTGGAGAGGAAAAGGAGCAGCGCCCACTCTGGAGATTAGATATGGGACTGTTGGCGGACGAGGGGGTATGTGTAAGGGTGAGGGGATGTATTGAAAGGTACCTAGAGATCAATGATGACGGCGAGGTCCAGATGGGAGTGGTCTGGGAGGCGCTGAAGGCGGTGGTTAGAGGGGAGCTGATCTCCATAAGGGCCCATAAGGGGAAACAAGAGGGTAAAGAAAGGGAGAGATTGTTGGGGGAGATTTTGAGGGTGGATAGGCAATATGCGGAGGCTCCAGATGAAGGGCTATACAGGGAAAGACGGAGATTGCACACGGACTTTGACTTGTTGACCACGGGTAAGGCGGAGGCACAATGGAGGAAGGCACAGGGAGTGCAGTATGAATATGGAGAGAAGGCGAGCCGGCTGCTGGCCCAACAACTTAGGAAGAGGGGGGCGGCGAGAGAGATCGGAAGGGTTAGAGACGAGGAGGGAAAGATGGAACGGGGAGCGGAGAGGGTGAGCGGGGTGTTTAAGGTATTTTACGAGAGACGATATAAGGCTCAACCCCCGGAAGGGAAAGAGGGAATGATGCGTTTCCTAGACCAGCTGGAGTTCCCGAAGGTTGAGGAACAGCAGATGACAGGACTGGGAGCGCAGATTGAGGTGGAGGAGGTGGTAAAAGGAATTGGGAACATGCAGGCAGGGAAGGCCCCGGGACCGGATGGGTTCCCGGTGGAGTTCTATAGGAAATACGTGGACCTGCTGGCCCCACTTCTGACGAGAACCTTTAATGACTCAATGCCTGATCCAATGACCCAGCCTCGGGAAGGGGGCCTCTGAAATCCACCCTTGCGATCTGCCGCCCTCTCCCCCACTTCACCAATGACCACCCTTCGCTCCACCCCCAATTCTGCCCCACTTATTGTCTCCAAGAATCCAGCATTAATCTTCTGGGTAGGCATCGGAGCATTACCAGGTGCAGCCACCACTCCTGGTGGTGGTGCTGGTAATGGAGAGCTTCTGACCTCTGATTGGCCAGCAGCTCTCTGAGGCAGGATGTCTGTCCTAGTTCCGGGACCTTAATCATGTGGGAGGCCCCATATTGGCCAATTAAGTGTCTGAGTCCACTCAAATTGTTTTCGGCCTCCAGCACAGAAGCAACATGTGCTCCCACTAGTTCCCCAATTGGTATGGAGACCGCATTGTTGGGTTTAAAATCTGCCCAGTATCTCTTTGTCTGGGCTACAATCCCCTTGATATGTCAAAACCTCTATCAAATTGTCCGTTAATATTCTAAATTAAAGTGGGTGAAATAGTTTTTGTAATCTCTCCTTTCAACTTAACTCTGGCAGTCTATTCTACTAAATCTACGCTGAACTCTTTGCAAGGCCAGTATATTATTCATAATGCACGGTGTTCAGTACTCAAATGTCCTTTAGGGAAGGAAACCTGGTCTGACCTACATGTGTCTCCAGACCCACAGCAATGTGGTTGACTCTTAAATGATTTTGGGGCCAATGATGCCCACATCCCATGAACAAATAAAAACAAACTCCAGGTAGGGGCAGCACGGTAGCACAGTGGTTAGCATGTGGCTTCACAGCGCCAGGGTCCCAGGTTCAATTCCTGGCTTGGGTCACTGTCTTTGCAGAGTCTGCATGTTCTCCCCGTGTCTGCGTGGGTTTCCTTCAGAGACTCTGGCCTCCTCCCACAGTCCAAAGGCATGTAGGTTAGGTTGATTGGCCATGTTAAATTGCCCTTAGTGCCCAAAAAAGGTTAGGAGGGTTTATTGGATTACAGGGATAGGGTGGAAGTGAGGGCTTAAGTGGGTCGGTGCAGACTCGATGGGCCAAATGGCCTCCTTCTACACTGTATGTTCCATGTTCTATGCATGGTCTCACCAAGGAGGTGCATAGCTGTGGAATTGCTTCTAACCCCTATTTCACTCCACCAGAAATAAAGGCTAGTATTCCAGTAGGCTTCCTGATTATTTTTATATTTGTTCATATTTTGATATTTGGGACCTCTGCTACCACAGACAATTGCATTATGCTGGTACCTGTTGGCAGACCGTTGAGCTCCCAACGCGAGACATAATGCCAAGAGTTAGCTCAGTTATTTAAATGAGCCCCACGTCGAAAACGAGGGTAGGAGCAGCACTCCTGGCATTAAACTAGCAGAAGAACTGCCTCAACGTACTTCAAGTCAGTCTTGGAGATTGGCAAAAATTAATTGAATATGTTCTTTTATATCATTTATATATCTTCTATCAGCTGGTAGATTTGAATAAACTCAGATAGGTTCAAATAGACAGATGCCACATGTATTGGCGAGTCCAGTCTCACAGATAAAAGAGGATGACTCACAATTCAAAACAAAGTAACGTGCATATTTAACGGAGTAATCATTTTGAAGCATCTCCTAAGTCTATCTGATACTTCATTCTTAAGCGTAAAGCTACGAACAGTCATAACTCTGCTGTTTAATATCTCCAGGGAGTTCAAGTCACAACATCTTTATTCTCTTCACAGCATATGTTCACTAAACGAGAATCTGGTGTATCTCGGTGCTCAAAAATAGCACTCAATGGAAAGGCTGTATTGTTCGACAACATATTTGAACTGACAAATATGTATGGCAAATTACATGTGTAACTAAATGGTTTTGACAGGCATTACCTGTGGGTTTTTAAAGTGCCTTTGTGGGCTGCAATGTCAAATATATTTAATATACCTTTGTTAATTTGCAAACTAAGCGCGACGAAGGGAAAACGAGCTGCATATTTTATATTATTAATATGGGTAATATGATTTAGTTTTAGATGCTCTCCAAATTGAATTCACTAAAAGCTTGGCATTAAAAAGTCTAATGATTGCCATGAAACCATTGTCGATTGTCATAAAAACCCCATCTGGTTCACCAATGTCCTTTAGGGAAGGAAATCTGCCGTCCTTACCTGGTCTGGCCTACATGTGACTCCAGACCCACAGCAACGTGGTTGACTCGTAAATTCCCTCTGAAATGACCCAGGAAACCATTCAGTTCAAGGGCAATTAAGGTTGGGCAATAAATGCTGGCCCAGCTAAGGACGCCCCTCATCCGCTGGACAAATAAAAATAAAAGTGGAACAGATCAGAGATGATTTCCCCCCTAAATTGTTTAAAGATGCATTGGTTATCCGAAACAGATTTTACAAAGAAAACTCTATTCAGGAAACTCCAGAAAGAAAAGCTGCCTGGAATTTAAATATTAAGTATACTTTCTCATCGCCACCAATGATTCAGTGTGTGGAAGTTGGGGTGGAGGGGCAGGTGAATTTGGCAGAAAAGCTGATCACCAAAACCCTGGTCATGGAGGGTCGTGTAGGTCCTTCCAGGGATGGGGGAGCTGGGGTGGGGGGTTATGGATGGGAGTGAACTCGCTTTAGATGATTTCTGTTCCACTAGTCCTCATCCCTCACGCCCTCTCACACCTCCATTCACCCCCATGGCCCCATATACTCTCCATGCCAACTCATGCTTCCCGGCCACCACACTGTGCATAATGAGGCTTGGCTGTGAACCCAGACCAGTTGGTATTAATTCAGCATTTGTTTTAACAACTGAAGTGAATTTCTGTCTTTGCTTCATCTTTATGTGGTTATAGTAAATTGTATTTTCAGTGATTTTTTTGTCAATATCTCGATGTTTATGTGGATAAGAAGTGTTTGAAGCCTCTGTTATTGAAACTCTCACTGTCTGTTGAATTGACTCTTTTACAGGATTGTTGGAACAACATATTTTTCAAAAGCGATTTGTGAACGTGTACCTTCTTTCAGCAGTTCACACTTGCCATGTTGTTATATGACTCATTAATTATAGACAGAGTGCATGCTGGGTGAATGGGCATGAAAGGGGCATGAGCTGACATATGAGTTGGGGTTGACATTATGAGGGGCAATGTGGGGCGGTTGAGGGCCATGGGACAAATGACAATGGTTCCTAACACACAAGAACAACTTGGTAAAAAGTTTTCAAATCTAACATGTTGGAGGAGATTCTTTGGCCTCCCGACGTCATGTTTCTCTGTGGCGGGAAGCGGACCGCCATTGGCCGGCAGCGACATCTCCTGACCCCGCTACTGTCAATGGGATATCCCAATCAATCCATTCCACGCCACCGGGAAACCCATGGCGGTTGTGGGTTGTTGGCGGAACCGGAAAGTCCCGGCGTGAACAGACAGACAACCACGTCCAGTACTTAGTGGTTTTATACTAATTTCATCGTAGAGCTGAGCACCTAGGCACCTATATAATGAAGCAACATAATTAAGAGGCATTGTTTCCATGAGTGACTAATAACCTCTTTCTATTATTTTTAGGGACATCAAGCCTGACAATATCCTTCTTGATGAGCATGGTAAGTTGCTAAATCCTCTCTTATCTGAGGCTAAATTTAGAGGACGCAGCAGGCCACTGAAAGATGGGTGGTGTGGTGTTGGGGGGGGTGGGGGGGGGGGCATAAGGGATGGTGGAGGTGGGAGTTGACCTACCCTGCAACCATTCCCTACATAAACCTGACACCATGTGTAATGTTAAAATCATTCCAACTTGCCCTCTGTTTTTCCACTCAGCCAATTCAACCCTCGAGTTGTGTTCATCGGCAGCTGTGTTCTATCCAAGGTACCCGGATACGGTTAATACAGACAAGGTATAACGCCAACAAACTCTCTCTCACTCAAGCCACGCTAGTCCTAATGTCATAACTATTTCGAGTTTCTTTTCAACTGACCAACCAACAGTACCTGGTTCACGGTCTACTCCTCTGATACAAACACCCAATAGCCTGGGCTATTCACACTGCCTTTCGGATTCAGTCTCTTGTAGTTCGATGATAGATCAGACCCCCAAGAGTGTCGGGTATTCTATTTTTTTCTTACTGCTACCCAGACAACTGACCTTTTGTACAGAGCTTGGCTTATTCCTAAACGCACCAGGAATTTGATAGCTGCATCCAGCAACATTTATTCTGAAATACACTTCATGCAATCAATACAACATGTCTTGTGTAGTAATACAAATAATGAACATGCATGCTTGCTCACATCAGTGGTGTGTTCTCTTTGACCTAAACACCGCAATTTTGAAAACTCTACTGCATTCAAGTCTTCTTGCAGCATTTGTCGGATTTGTCAGAACAAAATACATCACAGCTTATCACATTATATTTTTAATGGCATGTTTCACTGTTTTTATTAAAAACTCAAATGGATGCAGTTTACTTTTAAGACCAAATGTTTTGAAGTAACTTTTTTCCAAATCCTTTGTGAAACATTATCCAAAAAATAAATTGAATTGTAACATATGCGTTGCATTATACAATTAAGCTATGAGAAAAAAGAATCCTAATATAATTTCAACATGTTTTCATATGCTTTTAGAAATCTCTGGTATGGTACCTTGACTACAAAACTTTCAAAGTATTCTAATAGCAAAACCACCACAGGGCCAAAATAGTGTAAATCACAATGTTCGTACTGCAGAATTGTCAGTGTTTGCAATGAGGACATTCTTGGCTCAACACTTGTGTCTGGTGATTAATCTAAAGCATCACCAGTAAAATGTATAAATAGGGAGTTCTGACAATCTGACGCGCATCTAAACAAATCCATCTGATGTTTGTGTTCGAATTGAGCGGCTTGTTCCTCCCTCGAACAAGATGCCTTGTGATCACCAGCAGACCCTCACAGAGTTGTATCCAGTTAAGCTGGGATAATATTTTTGTAAGTTAAGGTTGTTTTTAACTCTTATGTACTTCTGGACAAAAATTGAGACAATGGCAATCTAAGTTGTAGGCAGAAAGGCTTTGAATTTTTGAAAAGAATAATGGCCTGAAGTCTCCTCTTCCCGCCATCGGCAGCGAGAATTGCGATCGGGTGGAGAATAGCGATGGACAAATTGAGATCTGTGCCCGGCGCCAATTCCAACACATGGCACCACCATGCTGCCGCCCTTATCGAGGTCTGCACCCCATGCCAGCAGGTCCAAGCAAAACCATCATTCACATGGATTTAAATCTCATTAACAGGTTGGAACTTCATGCGCCACCCCTCTGCGATGCCCTGCCCCTCTTATGTAGAAGTCATGCGGGCACGAATTGGACCACCTTCTCAGTGACAATTAGGGATGGGCAATAAATGCTGGCCCAGCCAACGACGCCCACACCCCGTGAGCGAGTAAAACAAAATGCAAAATGCACAAAAAATGTTGAGGCAACATAACCAAGAAAAGGATTCAATAGATAGGTTAAGGTAGACGGAAATATTTGGATGTTTGTTGTGTAAGATGGGAGCCAGGGCAAACATCTGTTCATCACTAATAACCCAGTCAAAGCCGAGGGAATGCTGGCAGACTGTGCTGGCAAGACATCTGAGTAATTCACGGGTCATCTCACAAGAGGAATTACTGTAAAACTGGGGTTTATGCCAATGTTGTAGTTTGTGAGCTGGAAACCTTTTTTTTAAATGGTCAGCACAAGGAGCCTGAAGCTGTTGGCAATGTAGAAAAAGCAACTTTGAAATAAACAAAGAAAATGAAATTTCTGCCCAGTCACAGGTGCACGTTTTGGTGATATTGATGTGTTGTTTAAAGTGACAGAACGGTAATTAAAAAGACGAATCAGGGTAGGGTTTCATTCTGAATTGAAGCAGACAAATGCCTGGGAATAAAATAAAACTAGTAATGTATGAGTTAGCTAAATGTCATGATTATAGAATCATAGAAACCCCATTTTGCAGGAGGAGGCCATTTGGCCCATCGAATCTGCACCATCACTCCGAAAGAGCACCAGTTAACCCTTTGGTCATTAAGGGGCAATTTAGCATGGCCAATCCACCAGGAAGTGGAAATACTTTTTGAAATAATAAATTAAAGCTCCAGTCTATGCTGGAGAATCTCTCTCGTTTGTCTGAACGGTGATAGCATTTAATAAATGGCACTGATCCAATTGTTGGAAAGATAGCAGAGGTAGCTTGTGAGGTGAGGCAAGTGAGGCACTGCCTCACCTAGAAATGTGTGCGCCAGGTAAGTAGGGATTCATAGAATTTACAGTGCAGAAGGAGTCTCCATTGAGTCTGCACCGGCCCTTGTAAAGTACACCCTACTTAGGCCCACACCTCCACCCTAACCCCATAACCCAGTAACCCCACTTAACCTTTTTGGACACTAAGGGAAATTTAGCATGGCCAATCCAACTAACCTGCACATCTTTGGACTGTGGGAGGAAACCAGAGCACCCGGAGGAAACCCACGCAGACACAGGGAGAACGTGCAGACTTCGCACAAACAGTGACCCAAGCCGAGAATCAAACCTGGGACCCTGGAGGTGTGAACCAACAATGCTAACCACTGTGCTACCGTGCCGCCCACGAGTCGACAGCAGCGCAATGCTCAGCTGAGCAGGACAGCCCCAAACAGAGGGGTTTGCGCCACACCGTTGTAATTCAATACCCTGAGAAGGGCCTTTGGTGGGTAGTGGGGCTGACTCAGGCACAGGTGTGAGGATGTGGAGTGAAAGGGAATGCAGCTGTTAAAATAGTGAGATGGATGGAAGTTTATTAAGTGAAGATGAGGAGGAACTAGTTCAAGAAAAGGAGCTGGCTTCAAAAAGTGTTTGATGGCTTTCCTCTCCTCCTGTCTGTTTATCGGAATCCCTCTCAACTCTTTTCTTTGACTTGGTTTTCTTTGGATAACGAAAGATAGCTATGGCCAAGAAAATAAAACACATTTGTACACACGTGAAATGCCCATTGCCATGGTAACACGCTGGATGGTTAGACATCTACAGCTTTGCCTCACCTGTCAGAAAGGTCAACAGCCGCTACTGAAAGATAATGTTGACATTTAAGAAGCAGTCCTCTTGAAGAAAACAGCAATACAGTTCATTAAAGCGTCTATGATCGAGTTGCAGGTTGGTGGAGTTGCGAGAGCTAAAATATTTTATGTGGAAAAGAAAATGTTGGTTGTCGTTTGAAATTCAGCAGTGGCCATATTCGTCCAAATGAACGATAATTAACTATACCCTTGAAAATATAATGCTACATTTATTATTTTGTTCACAGAAAGCACAGGACAAGTTTCAAATAGGACAAATGTTTTATATATACATTCTCTGTTGCAAAAGAAGTGATTGAGGAGCATATTTTTTATGAGTATTTGAAGAGTATTGCATCCATTCCTCAATACTCCACAAAATGAATATAAAATAATGACAATTGTATTGTATAATTGGAAAATTGACATTCCCAGAGTACTCCACATGGTAAGCCCCAAAATAGCTATAATTGACATACTGTAGGAGGATGTAGAGCAAAAACACACATTTAATTGACACAATCATTTCCATTCAAACACTATTATTCATTAGTTGCTGAAAATTGTTACTTATACTTGTGCTGCAAGTTTAAACTTGTGATGCAAAAATGAAGGTGGCTGTATTTGTGTACAAGACAGGTGTGGGCAAATAACACAATTAACACAAATTGCAGGGGGCCAGTTATCTCAGTTTGAGAGATGGTTGGCGTGTGGTTCGATTCCCCATTCTGCCTGAGCTGAATTGGAGCCCCCCCCCCCCCCCCCGTAAAATCACAATAGCTGGGTTCAGCAATTCTCGGATAGTTAAGGATACTAGCTGAAGAGGACAGTCTGGTGATGGGTCCTCCTGTAAAACATCAGGTCCAACAAGATCCTTGTCGTATTTTTATCAGTCAACGTAAATAGATATATTACAGGAGGTTATATCATACAGATACAATCCATTGAAGCATGAATTGTAAAGTGTCAGTGAAAGCAGTGACGTATCAATGAGAGCAATTAAATGACTGGAAAATTACCCAGGGCTCAAAATTGTATATTGTCCATTTACAGGTGCAGGGAGCGCAATGTGCAACAGTCCATGCCTGATGGAAGTGATGCAGGCAGCATGCAAATTTTGTGCTAATTGCTCATCCTTTCGATCATGGCGTGCATCCCAGCTAAATCCAATGCTGACTGGCAGCAGTGACGGAGTCCTCGAAGGCCACTGGTAGCACTTTCCTCACCCTGTGGGGCGGCTGCTGGCATGGTTGGAGGAGGCGGCACAGTCCTACCAGTCTGCTGTCTGTGCTCCAACTCTCTGTTGTGCAGCACGAGGCACCTATAGCCCGCAAGACCCGAGAGCAGATTTTCTGCTCAGTGGCCTTCAAAACCCACTCAGCTCTTTGCAAAGTTAAGGCACCACTTCCTTCTGATGGTGTGTATGAACTCCTCCAACAACACATCCACTGACTGCAGCAGGAAAATAAAGTCAAAGCATCTCATCTGTAAGCCCCAAACTGAGAGTGAAGATCCCTCGAACGACATGATTTTCCATTCTTTGTACATTTCATTTCCACGCCCACGCCATCGCCCATCCAAGCATGGCAATCCGTACATCCTTGCCTGACACCACCGCAAATGAGCACTACATTATTATTTATTAACTCCTGGCACCAGTGGCAGAGCGGAACTCTGTTAATTTAATACCTATGATCCCTGTGCTTGTCAAGATTAACTTGAAATAAATTAAGTTTCTTGATATCCTTGTGCTGTCCTGTACATCGTTGACGTAAGGGTTAACCAAATTTTGATTTAGTTTTGCAAGATGTCAGCTCGGAAACAATTGGGTAGAAATTACTCTGTGCATTCGTAATCAGCAGATTGTACCATTTGTACACAATTCCTTTGGTGATATTTGAATTCAATTTAAACTGGTCTGCGGCTTTGATAAAAGAGCGGACAAAGGATTTTGATACAAATGCATCCATGCATTCATTGCTAATGTCACACAGTGTGATTTCAAAACCAATGCATTCTGTTGAAAGGTGAAACTTGTACAATCCTTTTATGTAAAACTAGCAACTGATGGAATAATTTAATCCGGCATTAGAAAGAGAAAATTGTCAAGGAAAAAGTGGATTCATTTTCAAGTATTGAGCTTCAAAAATATCAATTTAATTTGCAACAATTAACCTTTTAAGTTAAATACAGCAAGCTGGCTCGGGTTACATCCTCTGTTGCCAATATTCAAACCATTGATAGAACTCTGGTGGATGAATCTCCAGCTAAATTTATCTATTAGAAGGAGAGTAATCTCATGAAGTAAAAACATTCCTTCCATCCTATGGAATTGCTGGATGATACCGAAAGAATGATTGATTTGTTATGTTGTAGGTGTAACATAAGCGGCTTCCTTGTGGTGTATTTGACAAAGGAAGGTTCAGACGTGGAGATAACTTCAACACGTTCATTAAACTATTTACACTTCTATTACTCGGGTTCAACACTACTGCTAATCCTACTATAGCTACCCAGACTGACTAACCAGTTGCTGCAATCCACGTGGTGGGTGTAATATTGAATCAACCCTGTGTCTGTACTCACTGACTGTCTCCACTGGCAAGAGGCAGATCATGTGTGTGGTGTCCTTTATATATGGGTTGGTGTAATGCCCCCCTGTGGTCGTGTCACCTCCGTGTGTATCGTGAATGTCTATTGGTCGTGTCCTATCTACCTGATCTATTGGTTGAGTGTGTGTGTGTGTGTGATGCCTTTGGTGCTCCCTCTAGTGTCTAGCTAGCCTACATGCATTTACATTGATGCACATCACCACATCCCCCCCTTTTTTATATGTTACATATTTTCTGTACACTTTGAGAAAATTAAACAAAAAACAGGTAACAGGTAGATACGTTAAGGTGTATGCAAGTCATGGGAACAGTGATTAAACAATAAGTCCAAATCATTTGTGTGAGTCCAAAAACCATCAATCATCATGGTCAAATGTCTCTCTTGTCCATCAACGTCCCTGTGCCACAGGAACCAAGAAGTGGTCAAATCACTTCGCTGTCTGATTTGGAGTCCCTTTCTTTTTCCGATGTTTGTGATGGTGCTGTCGGATGGCATCTTGTAGCTGGTAAGGTGTTGACGTTGAAGAGGTACCATCAACAGTATAATTCGAGGTCATGGATGTGCCATATGTTGAAGTTGGATAAGACTGTACATACTGGTTCTGGCCACATGCTGAGCTGGAAGGGTGATCCTGCTGAGAACCATTGAAGCTTGTCGAATTGGAAACAGAATTGCTGCTCGCATAAATACCTGGTGATGGTGTGAAACTAGAACCTTGCATCTGATAGGAATATGCCGTCTGGCCAGGCTGGCGTGCAGCAAATCCTGGGCTGTAACTAAGGCATCCAGTCTGTAGTGCAGATTGCGCTTGCGGTAGTCCTCCTTCCATGTTGATTCCATTAGTGGGCAATCCGTAGTGCTGGCCTGTTTGAGAATATGCTGCATAGCCTGCTGGCTGCTGCATGCCTGAATACTGGGTTTGTCCAGCATGAGCTGTCATTGGTTGCACTGCTGGTGTGGAAAAAAAGTGTGGATATAGCTGTGGTGAATATTGGTGTATTCCTCTTGAACTGTAGCCGCTGCTTGTTATTATTGACCCAGTATAACTGTTAAGTGATCCATCTCCTGTCGTTGTGGCATCTGCTGTCACCCTGAGCGTGCCATCACTGAGGTTGCGGCACTCCCAGTCTGGAGTAAAGTCCGGCTTACGTGAATCAGAGTCGGCGTTTGGTTGCTCCCCATCTGGAGTCTGGTCTGTCTTAACTGATTCAGTGTTGGTTTGTTGATGCTCCCCGTCTGGAGTCTTAGCAGGTTCACTGGAGTCAGCTGAGATTTCTTGAAGCTGCACGTCTGGAGTCGGAACATGTAGGAATGCGTTGACTTGTGGAGAGGTTCGAGCGAATGAGGGTGGAAGTATCATGGTGTCACCGGAGTCACCAGTGGTCTCACAGTGATCGGCGAGTTCCTCTGTACACACTAGCTGAGGTCTATCACTTTGCACATCTTGCATGGGAAGTGGGATGCTGTCGTCATTCGTCTCACATACCGTGAGTAGAGCCTCAGTAGCTACTTTTTGTTCACTTGGGTTGGGTAAATTGTCAGAGTCTTCATCTGGTGGCGCAAGCAATGTGGGTGGACTGTCATTGTCTTGCTGTTGTCCTTCATTTGGGCTTGGACTGTCATCGTCGCTTTGTTCTTCACTGTAGCATGATAGACCGTCATGGTCGTCCTGCTGTGCACTGGAGCGTGGTAGACTGTCATAGTCTTCTTGCTGTTTACTTGAGCATGGCAGACTTGCATCATCTGCCGCTAGTTGGTCAGAGGAGGTTGCTAGACCCTCTTGGTCTTGTTCCTGTAAGGACTGCGCGTCGGAGTCTTGCGTTGCTTCTATCGTGGAGGCTGTCCACGAGCTCCCTGCGGAGGCTTGTGACACTGGAGTCACGTCTTGTGTGTGCAAGGACTGCGCTCTGGAGTCTTGCGTTTCTTCTATCATGGAGTCTGCCCACGAGACTCCCTGTGGAGGCTTGTGACACTGGAGTCACTTCTTGTTCGTGCAAGGACTGCGCTCTGGAGTCTTCCGTTTCTGCAATTGTGGAGTCTGCCCACGAGCGCGCTGTCGAGGCTTGTGACACTGGAGTCACTTCTTGTTCATGCAAGGACTGCGGTGTGGAGTCTTGCATGTATTCTTTCGTAGAGTCAGGAACCCTGAGCGGTGCGTGGACCACTCTCTGTGTGGCAGCAGGCCGCTCTCTGTGGGCTTGTACCACTCTCCGTCTCTTGGTTTCAGGCCGCAGCATAATCCTGCACTCACGAGTCAAGATGTCATATCTGCTGGGCTGAAGATCCTCAAATCCGAAGAAGTCGTCGTCAGGGTCGTCAATGTGCAACACGTCTAGTTGCGGTTCGGATCTGGTACTGAGGTAGCCTCCCAAGGTGAAAGGTTCGTCTGAGTCGTTGTCGTCTAGGACCATATCATCACTGATGTGGAGATGCCGGCGTTGGACTGGGGTGAGCACAGTACGAAGTCTTACAACACCAGGTTAAAGTCCAACAGGTTTGTTTCGATGTCACTAGCTTTCAGAGCGCAGCTCCTTCCTCAGGTGAATGAAGAGGTCTGTTCCAGAAACACATATATAGACAAATTCAAAGATGCCAAACAATGCTAGGAATGCGAGCATTAGCAGGTGATTAAATCTTTACAGATCCAGAGATGGGGTAACCCCAGGTTAAAGAGGTGTGAATTGTATCAAGCCAGGACAGTTGGTAGGATTTTGCAGGCCAGATGGTGGGGGATGAATGTAATGTGACATGAATCCCAGGTCCCGGTTGAGGCCGCACTCATGTGTGCAGAACTTGGCTATAAGTTTCTGCTCGGCGATTCTGCGTTGTCGCGGGTCCTGAAGGCCGCCTTGGAGAACGCTTACCCGGAGATCAGAGGCTGAATGCCCTTGACTGCTGAAGTGTTCCCCGACTGGAAGGGAACATTCCTGCCTGGTGATTGTTGCGCGATGTCCGTTCATTCGTTGTCGCAGCGTCTGCATGGTCTCGCCAATGTACCACGCTTCGGGACATCCTTTCCTGCAGCGTATGAGGTAGACAACGTTGGCCGAGTCGCACGAGTATGTACCGCGTACCTGGTGGGTGGTGTTCTCACGTGTAATAGTGGTATCCATGTCGATGATCTGGCACGTCTTGCAGAGATTGCCATGACAGGGTTGTGTGGTGTCGTGGTCACTATTCTGAAGACTGGGTAGTTTGCTGCAAACAATGGCTCGTTTGAGGTTGCGCGGTTGTTTGAAGGCAAGTAGTGGGGGTGTGGGGATGACCTTGGCAAGATGTTCATCGTCATCAATGACGTGTTGAAGGCTGTGAAGAAGATGACGTAGTTTCTCTGCTCCGGGGAAGTACTGGACGACGAAGGGTATTCTGTCGGTTGTGTCACACGTTTGTCTTCTGAGGAGGTCGGTCCGGTTTTTCGCTGTGGCACGTTGGAACTGTCGATCGATGAGTCGAGTGCCATATCCCGTTCGTACGAGGGCATCTTTCAACGTCTGTAGATGTCTGTTACGCTCCTCCTCGTCTGAGCAGATCCCGTGTATACGGAGCGCTTGTCCATAGGGGATGGCTTCTTTAATGTGTTTAGGATGGAAGCTGGAGAAGTGGAGCATCATGAGGTTATCCGTGGGTTTGCGGTAAAGCGAAGTGCTGAGGTGATATCATCACTGTTTGCGTAGGAGCTGGCATTGGGCTAGCGAGGTCCAGAGAAAATGTAAAGGTCGGTTTCGAAGTATTCAAGGTCGGAATCATCAGTTTGGGCGTAGGTAACTGGTTGTTGCAGGGTTCATCGGAGGTTATTTTCATTTCCTGGTTCAATTTGAGGCATTGTGTTGTCATTCTAGATGAAAGAAGGTTGTTTTACGGCTTTAAAACATTTTTTCTTTGATTGAGGACGTTTCCCCTTTAAATGGGGGTGGTCCAGGGCCTCTGACGTAATGACGCATGTGACATCATACGTAGGAAGCGTTTGCGCATACGCTGTTTCTGTACCGATGGCCGTTTTCGTGATTGCGCATGCGCGGCGTCTTGCGCATGCGCAAACGGACATTCCCGTTCTGTGTGCTTCTCGCGCAACTGCTCAAGTGCAGTCCCTTCAGAAAGATGGCCACCAATCAAAACTGTTCTCTGCTCCGGGATCTCGGCCTCGTGGTGAGTACTGGCGCTTCTCTTACCTTTTCTTGCTGGTTAGAGTGTGTTTTCCTCACAGTATTTGCTGAATTTGTCCAGGACTGCCTGGAAGTCGCTTCTGTTTTGCCCCTTGGAGAACTTGAATTTTTAAAAGATTTCTTCTGCTCTGGCACTGGCGATGGTGAGGAGAAGCTCTGTCTTTTCAGCATCGGCCAGGTCTTCTAGTTCGGCTACCACCAGGAAGATTTCAAACATTTGCCGGAATACCCGCCAGTTTTTGCGGAGATCGCCATGGCACTGGAGCTGCTGCGGTACCCGGATCTCGAACATCTTGCCTGGGTATCGTTGCTGGTTGTCACTGTACGCTGAGGTATGGCTATATGGATTGAAACAGTTCAGTCCTGGTACCATGATTTATTATGTTGTAGGTGTAACATAAGCGGCTTCCTTGTGGTGCACTTGACAAAGGAAGGTTCAGACGTGGAGATAACTTCAACACGTTTATTAAACTATTTACACTTCTATTACTCGGGTTCGACACTACTGCTAATCCTACTATAGCTACCCAGACTGACTAACCAGTTGCTGCAATCCACGTGGTGGGAGTGATATTGAATCAACCCTGTGTCTCTACTCACTGACTGTCTACACTGGCAAGAGGCAGATCATGTGTGTGGTGTCCTTTATATATGGGTTGGTGTAATGCCCCCCTGTGGTCGTGTCACCTCCGTGTGTATCGTGAATGTCCATTGGTCGTCTCCTATCTACCCGATCTGTTGGTTGAGTGTGTGTGTGTAATGTCTTTGGTGCTCCTTCTAAGTGTCTAGCTAGCCTACATGCATTTCCATTGATGCACATCACCACAATGATGACAGCGAGGATTCTGTAGGGCTCATGTTTTTTTTAAACCTGCCATTTCTAATTGGGCATAAGAGAAGCCAGCAAGAAGGCAAAATACATTTTTCTGATCATTCTTTCTGAAAGATGTCAGTTTGATGGCTTGATGGTGTTGCCGTGTTTCGGCTTTCAGTGTGTTCTTACAGCCTTTGGCCAAATTAGTTCAGAGCAGATACTAATCCCTCACGTTGCCATGTTTGGATGTTGACTACAACAGTGCCAGATACTTAATTGTGCAAAAAGGTTATTGTTTAGTAGAGTCAAGGCCACAAGAGACCAGTCCACATTGGAAGCAATTTTGTCAATAACGGCCAGAGGCTTATTTTAGCAGACGGTGGTCGAAACGGCACACGATGAAGCAGACCTGTCAAAGAGTTCAGGATTAGAGCTACGCATTTCTCAGCTGGGCCCAATTCTTGCGATGGCAAAAGTGAGAACTGCGAGGCCTGCCTCATATTTCAGTTCAGGAAAGAGACTGAATTTGAAAATGAATCTTCGGTTTAACTCCGCTGTCCTTGAAATTTTCAATCTAAAGTCAACAGGAATAGCCACCCCAAAACCTGCCATGGTGACAGTATAAAAGCTGACGAGAGAGGAGGACTAAAAGAACCATTAGTTCATTATGACACATTTTATACCATTTCCACCATTGACCAACAAGTTGGAAATAAATATCAGAGATTGAAGCAGGTTTTGTATGCAGTGGACACCCAAAAGATACCGCTGGGAGTGAGATGAAGAAAATCATCCCTTTTGTACCAGCAATGACAAAACCCTTTCGGTTTTGTCAGTTGAACTTCTAAATCCGTGAATGCTCGCCTGGGAAACTATTTCTTTCCTTTTCTAAGATGATAAGTTGTATCATTGTCCACCCTTCAAAAATTCCCTCAACTGGGTTTTCATCAGCAACGAGTTGGATTCTCCGCACCCCGCCATTCTCCGCCCCCGAGTGGCTGACGTCCCGACGGCGTGGATCTAACATGGTCCTGCCAGTCGGGATACTAGCGTGGAGGCTGCGGACTCAGTCCGCGGCCGCCCTGGTAGGGGGCGGACCAATCAGAGGGCAGGGGGGACCTCAGACGTGAACGGGAAATTTTTGGGTAGGCGGTTCGGGTCAGGCGCGCGGCCGATCGGGGGCACTACGTTGAAGGTCCAGCTCTGCAGTCTGAATCAGCCATAGAGCACGTCACGGCCACTGGAGGCTGCCACCGCACGCACGCACAGCCTCTGACCTGGAAGTGCAGGGGCCTGTATCTGCAGTAAAAGCTGCTGGTTTTATGAGGTTCACTGCTAGCGCCCAAAAGGGCTATGAATATATGGCCCTTTCACGCCAGTTTTTCTGGCCTAAAAGGCCACAGTTTTTATGATGGCGTGGGGACATAGTCCCACAAACAGAGAATCCAGCCCAACATTTATCACCTTTAATGTAGTTCAACACCTCAAGGTGCTTCATTGTAATGTGGCGACCGGTTTTGATCATCCTAACAGTTAGTTGAAGGAAATAGTTTGTTCCTCCAGCACCGGATGTCAGACAGGTAGTGTGACAAGTGGAGGGATCAAGACAGGTAGAGCTGAGATAAAGTGGGTGTCGTCAATGTATATTTTGTCATGTGAGAGTACTTTTAAGATATGGATGTTTAAGCAATGTACCTTTAAGAAAACAGTGATGTCAGAGAGTTCGAGAGGGGCTTGGCTTTCAGTCAGCCATTTTGGCAGGTTTTTAGTTTCAGTTTTGCAAAGAGCTGGGTGTGTGTCTGTGTTTTGCAGTGAACTGGATATCTGCCATGAAAGACTATCTCTGGATCATTTGGGTGATTTAAACTTATAATAGTGAAGCCTTCAACCTGATGTGATTTTGTTTAAAGGTGTTAAGTCTCTTGGAAGTTTGAAGGAACATTTTAAGGAATTATTTACTGTTGCAATATTTTCTGAGTTATCTTTGAAATAAGGGGTGTTAAGAGATCCAATGTTTATTTAAGATGTTAAGTTGAGCTCATGGAATAAACAGTGTTTTGTGTTTAAAAACCCACGTGTCCATAATTGTAATCCCACACCGAGGGAAAAAGCCGCGTGCTTCAAAAGCAACAAATCCATTAAAGGGGGAGGTTGGTTGAACTCCATGATACAGTTTGGGGTTCTGAAAAGCTCGCCCATAACAATTCAGAACTTGACATTGACCAGGATTCTCCACTTGGGAGACTGTGGGCGGTATTCTCCATTTCAGAGAATAAGTGCTGACGCCAGGGACCCGAATCGCTGGTGTTCTACAGTCCCATTGGCGGCGCCGGTCCCTGAGCCATTGAGGATATGCTAATGAGCCAGCACTGGTGCCACGTGGAACTAGTGCAATTCCAACGCAAGCTGGTGTGTGATTCGCTGGGGTCGGGATTGGCTCTCGAGAGCCTGACACGCTGCAGCCATATATAAGCTCTCCACTCCCCACACACTCTCATTCCAGCCACGAAGATGCCACCCCGGAGAGCGGCACCGAGGCTCGCCGATGCAGAACTGGAAACACTGCTGGATGCCGTGGATGAGAGGTGGGACAACCTGTTGCCCGGGGTGGGAAGGAGGCTGCCACCCTCCGACATCAACCGGGCCTGGGTGCAGGTGGCAGAGGCCGTGTGCACCATGGGCCCCACCACCTGGACCAGGCAGCAGTGAAGGAAGAAACTGCATAACCTCCTCAGGCCAGCAGGGGTGAGTCACCAGCTCCAATACCCTGGCACCACCCATGTCCCACACCCCCCAAAAACATCACCCCCCCCCCCCCCCCCCCCCCCCACCCCCCATGTGAGGCCCACAACAGGTGGACCGGTAGACGGCGCTGGGTGAGGATAAGCAACCCCCCAACCAGCCAGGGTGAGTCACTACTACCACCGTGTCCTTGCACCAACCCCTTTTCCACATACCCGTACCCCCCTCCCCTCCCCCAGCGGTGGGGGGCGATTGAACCCCACCCGCCAGAAGTCCACATGCACCCCACCTTGCACCACATGCCAACACCCATAGCACTCACCATGGCCAAGTGCCCTGCACGCAAAGGCCACTAGCTGAGGACCCCCTGTGCTGCCCATGTCCGAGTGTCTCACACTGTGCATTATCTGTCTGAGAAACGTGCCAGTCAAAGAGCAGGTGGCTTCGATGTGGAAAATGGTGAAGCACTGTATCTGACACCAGTATAATACATTGTTGTGCCAACGATTCAGAGATTTGGCCGCTTTGATTGCTTGAGATCATTTTTAGTATCTTAAAAGTCCAGGCTTGAGATCATTTTGAAAGCCACTGGCAGAGTGGAACCCAAATACCTGGTGGACTAGCTTGAGAAGGAGGCCATTTGGCCCATCATGTCTGTACCGACCCTCTGAAAGAGCACCCTACCTAGGCCCAAACCCCACCCTATCCCCGTAACCCCACCTATGGGCAATTTTGCAATTTTGCCAACGTGCCATCCTTATTAAAGGCAAAGTCACCATAGTCCCAGATGACCGTAGGCTGCTTTCTCCTTTGATGAGGAGAGCTGACTGGTGGTGATTTAAACTGAGGATCGCCGCACCTCCGGCAAGGGGCAAGGTTGAGAAGGCGGAGCCTTCATGAATAACCCCAGCCGATATGGAAATTAAACCTGCTGTGCTGGCCTCGCTCTACATCACACACCATCTGTCCAGCCATAACTATATACATATCTAAGATACTGCCATGGGTGCTGGCTCCATGCTGGCTCCTTACCGACTCTACTACAGTATACTATCATGTGAGTCTCTACATCACTATGTGGGTGGTATTATTTTCTGGTCCCACATTAACCCTTGCTCTCCCGAATCACCCTACAGCCATCAGAATCTTCCAGGCGGTTAATGGGTCTTAATGGGTCTGAGACAGAATAATTCTGTGGCTGTCTCCCAGGTGAAGAGTAGGCAATGTAGCTACCCTCATGAGATGTGTTTAAAGAGCTGTACTTGTTCTGTAGACGGGGGTGGTCAGGTAGATATGTCACAGATGTAAATGTAACTTTCCCTCAACACTCTGCAGATCCACCTGCTAAGGCATGTGCACATACCTCCTCATCTTAATTATGGTTATGCTGCCATCAAAGACACATGCAAACTATGGCACCCAGAAAAATGTAAAAGTTTAATGGCAGAGCAAAACTCCACACTCAGCTTCAGACAAGTAGTGTGACAATTTTGAGATAGTGGAGGGGTCAGGACAGGTGAAGGTGAGATAAAGTGGGTGTCGCCAATGTATATTCAGAACTTGACAGTGGACGTGGTTCTCCGCTTAATCATAATAATAATAATAATCGCTTATTGTCACGAGTAGGCTTCAATGAAGTTACTGTGAAAAGCCCCTAGTCACCACATTCCGGCGCCTGTTCGGTGAGGCCGGTACAGGAATTGAACCGAGGTGCTGGCCTTGTTCTGCATTACAAGCCAACTGTTTAGCCCACTGTGCTAAACCAGCCCCAGTTCAGCTTGGGAGACTATGGGCAGTATTCTCCATTTCAGAGAGTAACTGCCTTCCCGAATTGCTGGAGCTCTACGGTCCCAAAGGCAGCGTCGGTGTGGTGTTGGCCTGGGTAACACGCATGGTCGGCACCGCCTTCTATCCCTGCAGCTGGCTGGACTCCTCCAACCACACTTGTAGGCGGTGGATAATTGCTGAAACCCCCTTCTGCAGTCCCCAGCTGTGCGCCTGCATCTCCGACCTTGATGGGACCACCATTTCCAGATGTGCAAGACCTGTCTGGATGGCAGCTAGTCCCTGGGGTCGGGCCGCCCTCTGACCTTCTGCCCCCTTGTGGTTCCTACCTTGTATCACCTTATATCACGTGTGTGCTGCACACCAGATAGTTCCCCAGGAGCCTCTCGACTATCATGTCCAACCAAGGCGAGTGTCTCTGGGATGGTGAGGGTGCCGGTGACAACAGTGACGAGAAGTCGATGTCGTCCCCGGACATGTGTTCCGGGGTTGTGGCGGTGGCCGCGGGTCACCAGCAGGCCCCGCCTCGCCACCAGGTTAGTCGATGGGTTGTGGCCGGGGGCAGGAGCCCCGGGTGGGCCCACATCATCGTCAGGTGATCCTGCAAGATAAAAGAAAAGATGCATGGTTAGATCGCAGTGCTGGGGGGGGTCCAGGGGTGGTGTTGGGGGGTGGTGGTGACTCACGTGCCATAGGGACATCGCAATTCATTGGGGGCTCACTTGGATCTCCGATGTCAACCTCTGCCACAACGACTGCCCATTCACCAACCTGAATGACCAGGTCCATTGCCTTTGCTCTGCGACGGTTAGTGGGCCGCAGTTCCGGCAGGTCCCCTCCGGTCTTCTCCCGCTATGTGTGGCTGCCTTCTCCTGGGGGGACTCTTTCTGGAAGCTCCCCAGAAGAGAGACCCGTATCTGGAAGCTAGAGAGCAGTCCAGACAGAGACAGTGAAAAAAAATCACTGCTTTAAAACTCACTTATACAATACACCTGGCTCAGGCACAGGTCAATTCCTGGAAAGAGAAAACCAGTCAGCTTGGTTTAAACCCCCTCAGATCTTTGATCTGCGAGCCATTCATTCATTTCTCTGTGAAATTGATTTTAGTAGTCTGTGTTTGATAGCTTCCCCACACACACACACAGCTGTCTACATTGTTTCATTCATCTCCCTTCAAGCTTGAGTGGCTTTGAAATAGTCAGCTGTGAAGCTAGCCACAGGTTAAGACAACAAGCTATGATTGACAGCTCCTGGACCACATCAAAGAGAGTTAAGTGCTTTCTGAGAAACACACAACAATCTTTACTCTCACAGCACTTTAAAAGTGTATATTAATAATCAAGTGCTAATAATAGGCTTATAATTACAAAAGTGATAAACATTTGTTTTCCAAATTATATTTCCAGCCTTTCTAACGTATCTATTAATGAATGATCTATTCTTTCATTGACTCATAACTAAGACTGTCTACTTAACAAATCTGGCTGACTTCCAATATTGTGTTATTTTATTAAAATGGCTTCCATCAATTTCAGCACAAAATGCTCAGAAAATATTAATTCAAACTACAAAATGGTAGTCACACTAAAGCTAGTGATTTTCAAAATACCATCAGAACACACAGATAGCTTTAATACGAGATTTTTATGATCAGCAAGATCTCTTTCAACATTTCTCCAGTTGGAGTACCCATCGACGAATGCTCGTTTCCCTTTCCTAACATCAGGGAATAATTTACAAACAAAGCAGGAGACTGCCTTAGAGGTTTCTGATAAACGCAACCAATTTCTAATTTCCGTCATCCCTCTTCACCCTCAGAAAATGGGGCACATCAAAACTTCTAACCTGCTTTCGGCCTCCAACCTCAAACGCTTTTCTCAAATTTTCCATATTACCTATGTTTTCTGGTTTATTTCGTACAAAATATTCTATCATACCCAGTGGAACAGATTTTGGCCACAAGACAATGTGTTTAGGGTAGGTTTCTCCCCTCACTTCAACAGAATAAATATCTTTTGCCATTTTAGTTTCCACTTCATGGTCAACTTTTTCAGGCTGCTGTGGTTTCTCCGGAAATCGGCAAGTCTAAGTCATCAGATAATTCACCCATACTGTTGGTGGCTGATGATGAATGTGCAGTTTGTGCACTACTCCATTCTTCAAACCTTTTAAAGTAAAATGACAAACTGTCCTTTTGCTTTGCTTCGTCCTCTTGCCTCGCTTCAATTTTCTGTGTTTTGGGGGGGCTAGATTGATAGTGTCGCTTCATATTAACCAACGTTTCTTGATTTTAATGAATCTGATTGTTCTGAAAGAGCAAGCTTTTTGCGCACAGCCCTGGGGGTCGGGTTGCCCCTGCTCCCCTTGCTGCTTGACGTCAGTTATCCCGAGTCCCGGCCGGCTCACTCACCACTACCCTCATCCTTTTCTCGCCATTTCGCTCAACTCCTGCGAATTTTCCTTTTAGCTCATCTTGATGACCTTGCCTCACTGCTGGTTGCCTGGCTTTGGCCTGCCCAGCCCTCCTTAGTCCTGGACTGAGGGTTGTGTCACCTCCGCTCCACTCGAAGACGGCTTGCTCCCGGGTCCTGAGTCCTAACGGCTGGCTGGATCACCACCTAATGTTTTTGGGGGCAATTCACTCAAAAGTTGGTTAAGAGATCTTCGCCTTGACTGCTGCCTTTCTCCCTCCTAGTCACCTCAATGTTCACCAGTCTCCCACTCCAAGAGGATTCAATCAGTCAGAATCTGATGTCACCCTGTATTGCCTGCTGATTGGCTCAACCTATCAGCAAATACAGAGCTATCAGGCTCTGATTGGTGCCCACAGACACCAACCGGCATGGGCCCTGTAGTCATCAGGGATGGCCACTTCCAACTAGGTACAGAGAAACTCGCAAAGCCTGGCAGGTAAAATGGACAAGCCAAGACTCAGGCAGACCCAGAGCTTGAATTGCATATTCGTAAGCAAGAAATCCAGACGGTATCGAAACTCCGTCCAATTAGCATTTTAATGGGGCCGATTAGCATTTGATGGCCCACCTTCACCAAAACAAAGGACTGGTACTCAAGCAACCGGGACAGCCCCAGACATTTTGGTGCCACTCCCTGTTCAAGGGAAACGCAAACAACGGGGTCAGTGACCGCCCGGGACACGCCCAGCCATCCAGATCCCAGCCCACTTATTGGCTAAGGAATCGAACGGAGTGATCAGGGATCACCCAATTAGTAAGGCCCAAATCGAAGGACCGCCCAAAAGAGCGTGAAAATCCCTCGAGTATGAGAAGAGTTTGCCATATGTTCGCTCTCTCTTGGGGCGATCTTGGCCTTGGTACCCCGGTCACGGCCATCTCCAATTGAGCAACACCAGAAGCAAGTCCAAGTTCAACGCTCGCTACCAGACGGATGAGCCCAGCTGAGCAGCAGTTACTCCTTCGAACCCGAGAGATCCAGAATTGAACAGCGGCCACTGTTTCTCTGACCTAAGCCAGGTGCCCGAAGTTAAGTACAGGTTGTCTTACCTAATAGGTGTAGTTAACTAGTAATGTTTATGTTGCATGATTAATTGTGTGTGTAAATAAAGTACCCTTGACCTTGAACTAACTAACTGGTGTTTGGCTCTTTGATCGATAGCCGGTTGAAACTTGTGGTGATATCATTCGATACCTGGTGACTCTAAGCATTAAGACATAGATAACATAGAAAGAAGGGCAAACTCACTGATTGCCATAATTGGAACAGAGCCACAGAAAAGACAGAGTAAAAGAAAAGGCAGCAGCCCCCTCCACATTGGCCGGGGCCCTGTGTTTCATTGCAATTCCGCCACTACCTCAAACTAAAAGACCACACAATTCAAATTTGTAACCTAAAAACACTACTACATGGATTGCTTCAGGGATGTCAACTTGCGAGGGTAATAATCAAGTGTATCTTCAAGAGTACACTCATCAAAATGGCTTCTTGATGCGTCTATCCAAACATTGGTTGAAAATGTGTGATGCAGGCACTGTAAAAGGCCGTGGAATTCGTGCCACAACATCAAATGGGCTTCCGGAAGTGTTCCGTGTTGAGGTGTTAGGAATCAGGGCATAGCTGCAAGCTGAGTCACTTCTGAATAGATGAGAGACAAGCTCTCCAAATTTCTCCACCACTCTTCACCTGATTGCCATTGATACATTCAGGTAATCGATGTTAAGAAGGAAATGCACAGGTCGGCACACAGATGCCATTCGTCAAAAAACATTTATTAATTTTCAATATACCGCATGCTGTCTCCATTAGTGGCCGTTTCATGCCAGTACTCTGACAACGAAATAACCACAGCACTATCTTTTTCTGTCACTGTAATAGTTTAGTAGTGTGGTAAACCACTGTTGCACCTGTATTAGGTGATGTAAGGTAGGATCTGTACTACAGGTTCGCCGGTAGTCCCTGCCTGCTGGCTCCGCCCAATAGGCAGAGTATAAATATGCGTGTGCTCCATTCAGCAGCCATTTCGCCAGCTGCTGTGGGAGGCCACACATCTCACAGCAATAAAGCCTCAGTTGTATCCAACTCTAGTCTTTGTTCAATTGATCGTGCCTCAATTTATTGCAGTAAGATTTTCTATAAGATGGACCTCCGAATCAAACCAGATCGCCTGCAGCTGGATCCGCAATTAAGCGACGCCAAAAAGGACTTTAATCACTAGCTAGCTTGCTTCGAGGCGTACATCAACTCAGCGACCACCCTTGTTCCAGAGGCTCAGAAGATACAGATCCTGTAATCAAGGTTGAGTTCCAATGTGTTTCCGCTGATCCAGGACGCCCCAAACTACGCGCTTCTCAAAGAAAACTACGCACAGAAAACGAACACGCTCTTCACCAGGCACGTACTCGCCACGCGCTCTCAACTCCCTGGTGAGTCCATAGAAGACTTCTGGTGGGCCCTAATCCCACTCGTCCGGGACTGTGACTGTCAGGCCGTTACGGCGACCGAACATTCCAACCTTCTTATGCAGGATGCGTTCGCAACGGGGTTTGGGTCGGACCTCATACGCCAAAGACTGTTAGAAGGGGCCACACTCGACCTAGCTGAAACAAAGAACTAGCGCTCTCCATGACAGTTACCTCACGTAACATTCAGGCCTACCCCACCAGCCGCGCGGCCCACCCCTCCTACCCCTCGTGGACCCCACAGACGGCTGCCCCAGCGGGGGCCTTACCCAGCCAGTACGCCTGTACCACATACCAACCTACACACCCCGAGGGGCCCCTATGTTACTTCTGCGGCCAACAGAAGCACCCTCGCCAACGCTGCCCGGCCCGCGCTGCCATTTGCAAGGCTTGCGGCAAAAAGGGGCACTTCGCCGCGGTGTGCCAGGCCCGCGCAGTCGCCGCTATCGCCCCCCACCCCCCTAGCCTACACACAATAGGCGCCGCCATCTTCATCTCCCCGGACCACGTGCGGCCAGTGGGCGCCGCCATCTTCTCCCCCTCAGTCCACGTGCGGCCCTTGGGCGCCGCCATCTTGTACAACCCCCGCAGCGTGCGGCCCATGGGCGCCACCATTTTGTCCCCCGCAGGATCTTCAGGCTCCGCCATCTTGTCTCCCCCACGGGACATGGACACCGACAGCATTCTAGGACCTGGGCACCCCAGGCTCCCCATCATCCGACGTCAGCGACGATGGACCACGACTCGCCTCAGTGACGATCGGCCACTGTCGTCCGCACAACCTGGCCACCGCATCGACCAGTGTGAAAATCAAAGGCCACGTGACCCTCTTGCCTGCTGGACTCCAGGAGCACCGCAAGCTTCATACATCCGGATACGGTCAGGCGCTGCTTCCTCGTGGTACACCCCGCCAACCAAAGAATTTCCCTGGCCTCCGGAACCCATTCCGTCGCGATCCGGGGGTTCTGCACGGTCAGATTCATGGTCCAGGGCATAGAATTCAGCGGCTTCCGCCTCTACGTCCTCCCTAACCTCTGCGCTGCCCTACTACTCGGTCTGGACTTCCAGTGTAACCTCCAGAGCCTAACCCTCAAATCCGGCGGGCCCCTACCACCCCTCACTGTGTGGTGCCTCCCGACCTGAAAGGTTGATCTGCCTTCCCTCTTCGCCAATCTAACCCCGCATTGCAAACCCGTCGCCACCAGGAGAAGACGGTACAGCACCCAGGACAGGACCTTCATCAGGTCCAAGGTCCAGCGGCTGCTTCGGGAAGGCATCATCGAGGCCAGCAATAGCCCCTGGAGAGCCAAGTGGTAGTCGTTAAAACTGGGGCGAAACACAGAATGGCCGTGGACCACAGCCAGACCATCAATCGGTACACGCAGCTCGTGCGTACCCCCTCCCACGCATATCTGATATGGTCAATCAGATTGCACAGTACTGGGTCTTCTCAACGGTAGACCTCAAATCCACCTACCACCAGCTCCCCATTCGTAAATCAGACCCTCCATACACCGCTTTCGAGGCGGACGGTCGTCTCTATCACTTCCTCAGTGTTCTCTTCGGCGTCACTAACGGGGTCTCGGTCTTCCAAAGTGAGATGGACCGAATGGTCGACCGATACGGTTTGCGGGCCACCTTCCCGTACCTAGACAACGTCACTATTTGCGGCCATGACCAGCAGGACCACGATGCCAACCTTGCCAAGTTTCTCCACACCGCCACTCTCCTCAACCTCACCTACAACAAGGAGTAGTGCGTATTTAGCATGACCCGCTTAGCCATACTCGGCTATGTGGTCCAGAACGGAGTTCTGGGGCCTAATCCTGACCGCATGCGCCCCCTCATGGAGCTTCCCCTCCCCCACTGTCCCAAGGCCCTCAAACGCTGCCTGGGGTTCTTCTCGTACTACGCCCAGTGGGTCCCAAACTATGCGGACAAGGCCCGCCCACTCATTCAGTCCACCCATTTTCCCCTGACGGCCGAGGCACAGCAGGCCTTCGCCCGTATCAGAGCCGATATCACCAAGGCCGGGATGCGCGCAGTAGACGAGACACTGCCCTTTCAATAAGAGAGCGACGCATTGGATGTCGCCCGAGCCGCAGGCAGACCCGTGGCATTCTTTTCTCGCACCCTTCATGCCTCAGAAATTCGGCACTCATCCATCGAAAAAGAGGCCCAAGCTATCATTGAAGCTGTGCGGCATTGGAGGCATTACCTGGCCGGTAAGAGATTCACTCTCCTCACTTACCAACTGTTGGTAGCCTTCATGTTCAATAACACACAGCGGGGCAAGATCAGAAATGATAAAATCTTGCGGTGGATAACCGAGCTCACCACCTATAATTACGAGATTTTTTATCGTCCCGGCAAACTCAACGAGCCCCCAGACGCCCTATCCCGAGGTACATGTGCCAGCGCACAAGTAGACCGACTCCGGACCCTGCACGACAGCCTTTGTCATCCGGGAGTCACACGGTTGTACAATTTCATAAAGGCCCGCAACCTGCCCTACTCCGTCGAGGAAGTACGGACAATCACCAGGGACTGCCAGGTCTGTGCGGAGTGCAAGCCGCACTTCTACCGGCCGGACCGTGTGCACCTGGTGAAGGCCTCCCGCCCCTTTGAACGCCTCAGCGTGGACTTCAAAGGGCCCCTCCCCTCCATCGACCGAAACACATACATTCTCAGTGTGGTCGACGAGTACTCCAGGTTCCCCTTCGCCACCCCATGCCCCGTCATGACGTCTGCCACCATCATCAAAGCCCTAAACACCATCTTCGCTCTGTTCGGTTTCCCCGCCTATATCCGCAGTGACAGGGGATCCTCATTCATGAGCAATGAGCTGCTTCAGTTCCTGCTCAGCAGGGGTATCGCCTCCAGCAGGACGACCAGCTATAACCCTCCGGGGAAACGGGCAGGTAGAGAGGGAGAGCGGGACGGTATGGAGGGCCATCCAACTGGCCCTACGGTCCAGGAACCTCCCAGCCTCTTCCTGGCAGGAGGTCCTACCTGATGCACTCCACTCCATTCGGTCACTGCTGTGTACCGCTGCTAACAACACACCCCATGAACATCTTTTTGCCTTCCCCAGGAAGTCCACATCCGGGGTGTCGCTCCCGACTTGGCTCGCAGCTCCAGGACCAGTCCGGCTCTGTAGGCACGTCCGCCTCCACAAGGTGGACCTGTTGGTGGAAAGGGTGCAATTGCTCCATGCCAACCCCCAGAATGCCTACATGGCATACCCCGACGGCCGCCAAGATACTGTCTCCCTCAGGAACCTGGCACCAGCAGGTTTCACGCACACACACCCCTCCGGCCCGGCACCACCCTCCCCTCCCCCAGCGCTTCCATCATTAACCCCACCAGGACCATCCGTCCTTCCCCTGCCCACGCCCAAGGATGAAGAGGATTTTGGCACACTCCCGGAGTCACCGAACATCAGGCCAGCATCGACATCGCCGCCACCGCTACGTCGCTCCCAGCGGAACATCAAGGCACCAGACCGGTTAAATCTCTAACTGGCACCGGACTTCAAAAGACATTTTTTTTTCTGATCAAATATTGTAAATATAAATTCATTGCTGTATATAGTTCTCCACCACCCCCGCCGGGCTCAATTTTAACAGGGGTTGAATGTGGTAAACCACTGTTGCACCTGTATTAGGTGATGTAAGGTAGGACCTGTACTACAGGTTCGCCGGTAGTCCCTGCCTGCTGGCTCCGCCCAATAGGCGGAGTATAAATATGCGTGTCCTCCGTGCAGCAGCCATTTCGCCAGCTGCTGTGGGAGGCCACATATCTTAGAGCACTAAAGCCTCAGTTGTATCCAACTCTAACCTTTGTTCAATTGATCGTGCCTCAAGTAGTTTTTCACTTGTTGTACACAAATGCAGCATAAGCCAAAAGTGAAATTGTGTCTTGTTTTGACTTACAGAAATACTTTGTGCACAAACGTAATAAGGTCTTAACAGCGACAATTTTTTTTTTCTCCTAACCTTACAATTATTTTTGCAGGAGGAACAAGGGTCAAAACATTAGTGAAGACAGAGATGATTGCATTTTCCAGCGATATTCATGCATTTACGAACCTGTTCTTTTTTTTCAATTAAAATTTGTGAAGGTTGTTATTTTGGCTGCCCCGTTACTACATGCCAACATCTGAAGGAAATTATCGATTGAGAAAAGAAAATGTGGTTTAGGTAAAGCTGATATTCCTTTGAGCTGCCCAGGTGATTGCAGTACTGGGGAAAAGTAAATGAAATAAGTGGCTTCAGACGTTCATTTTTGTATTATTGTTTTCATTACTGTTTAGAGAATTGTGATTCTTCTGAGAGAAGAGTGCCCCAGGTGAAGTAACTCAAAGACATTGCGCTAAATGACATCAGCATGTCCTTTGTGGCTGAAGCTCTCGTACATCAATTCACATCAAACGATAATTTCTTGTCTGTTGCACTCGTAAATCTCCAAAATGCTGTGAGACAAGCACATGTAGAATTGTATGTAAGCATCAATGCTCCAAAGCTCAAATTCCCTGTCCAGGAAGCCATAAAGCCTCCCAGGGTCAGTGTTCATGCAATTCTTGAAAACCACATTGGATGGTAAGCTACACCTTGAAAACAAGTTGTCCAGTCTGTCAACAAAATCTCTCCTATTGCACCCAACTTCTAAGTCATTTGTTCATTTTTTAATATACAAATTTAACAACTAAGCACTCTTCTGCAATATGGTACCAGGTGATATTGTCAGATGAAATGCTGCATTTCTTCCTTGCATCATTTTTCTTTCCAGAAAATCTCCTTTTCAATTACAATTGTTTTTTTTTGGGTTTGAAGGACATGTTCACATCACTGATTTCAACATAGCAACTGTGCTGAAGGATTCTGAGAAAGCTACGTCCATGGCTGGGACTAAGCCCTACATGGGTAAGCAGTGTGATAATCAATACTTAATTCTTATAAGAAGTAAGGCACACCACTAGCGTGCAGCTCTCCAGTTGCACAGCCACTTTTTCTGACCAGATTCTTTGGCACTCTGTGTACAGAAAATCCGGGGGGGGGGGGGGGGGGGGGGGGGTTGTTTAGCCATCACGCTGCTGGAGTGGGGCCTGATAGAGCCAAGAAAGCCGGCTCCCGAGAGATAAAGGGCACTGAAAGAAGTATTTCTTCCCCCCTCTCCCACCTCTCACCCCCTGCAACCCGCCAGAGTGGCATTTCAAGGGTGACACTGCTAGATTGGCATTGCAAAAGCAGTTATAATCATCGCGTAAGTGATGTCACCTCAGCGAGGGGGGAATCTCTTTATGTGGGGGAAAGATTTGGCAGAGGGGAGCCTCATTATGGCACTGGGGAAGTGCAGGGAAAATCAGAAGATAAGACCTTGGTGGCGAGCATCTCGTTTTCCGAGTTTGCGCCCAGGTCGCCGTTTGCGCTCATGGTGAACGCAGATACAAAATAACCCCCAATGAATTAGGAATATCAGAATGGGAATTCAGAGTATTTAGGGAAATTTTAAAATGGTGAAAGTCATCAACATCATTATAGAAATGTGTATTGTTACCAGCATCTTCCCTTAGCTGTTGAAAATTGATTAATTCGTTTTCATAAAGCTATGATATTGAGCCAAAACCCTGGTGTTAATTTTTGGATGCATTGGACATTTTAAGTTGCTTTTATTTGAAAGATGGCAGTGTAATATGATTTTGTGGCTCATTAATTTTTAAGGTAAAGAGTGGTAGGGAATGAAAACATCTCACTATTACAACCAGCATTGGCTCGATGACGCTTGGGTCAGATATTGAATGGATCAGCTAGAACACCTTCTAAATCGAATCACAATGTACCTTGAGCCCAGATTCAGATGAGTTATCTGTGAGGCAGATGGGGAGAAAGCGGGGAAGGTGGGATTCTTCGAGGTCCTGCTGAATTTTAACAACAGGATCTGGATTTAGTACTTCTTGCAATGAGTTTCCACAGCCAGCCAGATTCCTTTTCGTTTTGTAACCCCCGCTACTCTCCTCTACTCACACCCATCCCGAGGGGTTAAAATTCTCCCCAACAAACTAAAGATTGACCGATAAGGAATGGTTAAAGTTGCTTGTAGGACTCACTACTGGCTGCCTGTTCTTTTCCTGGAGCCACAACAGTTACCAGTTCCTCCAAGCACATCCACCAGAAACCAATGCAGCCCTTGTTTAATTATGAGGAACAGCCTTTGATAATGTAAACTGGATCTCACTGTTTTGTTAACTATGTGTTGTCCTGAGTGGGCAGTAATTGCGGCTTTCAGGGCTGGGGTATTTTTCCTTATGTTATTTGAGATTCCATTTTGGTCCGAAGGAATAGGAAGGCTCCTCTGTCTTCAACTCAGAAGATTTGGGTCTCCTCTGGCCCAGGAATGTCAGCGACTATTGTTTTGGACTCATTGAAATGTCCTCCTTCCACCCAATGTTGCCCTCCCATCTTTTGGTCAGCTGACATTTTCCACCAGTTTTGTGTGGGAAACTGACCAAGAGCAAGTAATTGAGGCCCAGGAATCGAAATTGACACGGCCTCACACTGGTGGCTGCAGAACGCCTTTCCATATGCCATGGCTCCCACCTGGCTGATTCCCACCACAGGTACTGCCGGTAATGAGGAAGGAAAATGGAATTTTGGCCGTTATAGCTAAAGGAATTGGGTATAAAAGTCGGGAAGTGTAGCTGTAACTGTATAAGGCATTGGTGAGACCGCCCCTGGAGTACTGTGTACAGTTTTGGTTCCCTTACTTGAGAAGGGACGTAGTTGTATCAGAGGCAGTCAAGAGGAAGTTGACAAGATTGATTCCAGAGATGAGGGGTTTGTTTTATGAAGAGAGATTGAGCATTTTGGGTCTGGACTCTCTTGAGTTTAGAAGAATGAGAGGAGATCTAATTGAGGTTTATAGGATGATAAAAAGTATTGACAGAGTAGATGTAGAGGGGATGCTTCCTCTTGTGGGGCAATCTAGAATGAGAGGTCATGGTCTTAGGATAAGCAGATTTTAAACAGAGATGAGGAGAAATTGCTTCTCTCAAAGCAATCTGTGGAATTCACTACCCCAGAGTGCAGTGGATGCTGGGACATTGAGTAAATTTAAGGAGGCGATAAACAGACTTTTCATGAGTACAGGCACAAAAGTGGATTTCAGGCCGAGATAAGGTCAGCCACGATCGTATTGAATGGCGACATTTTCCCCGCCCCCTGCGGGTGACGTAATCGATTCACGCTTAGCAAGGCCGCCCCCCCCCCTGCGTCAGCATGATGTCACGCCAGCAGGAATCACTGCACTGCTCTGCAGCAGTCGAGATGACCACAGGGGAGTGTGGAAACTAATCCAGCCCTTGGGTGGTTAGGACATAACAGGGCAGTGCCCTGGCTCTGTCCTCTGGCACCCTGGCAGTGCCAGATTGGTATTGCAAATGGGGTGGGGCCAAGGGCGCAGGGCCTGGGGCCAGGTCACAAATGGGGGCGGGGGGGCATGATAGGGGGTGTGGCTGGAATTGCTGTAGCACAGTGGTTAGCGCTGTTGCTTCACAGCTCCAGGGTTTCAGGTTTGACTCTTGGCTCCAGCCTTGGGTGACTGTCGATGCGGAGTCTGCACGGGCAGCACGGTAGCATAATGGTTAGCACCGTGGCTTCACAGTGCCAGGGTCCCAGGTTCGATACCCTGATGTGTCATTGTCTGTGCAGAGTCTGCATGTTCTCCCTGTGTCTGCGTGGATTTCCTCCGGGTGTTCCAGTTTCCTCCCACAGTCCAAAGACGTGCAGGTTAGGTGGATTGGCCATGCTAAATTCCCCTTAGTGTCCAAAAAGGTTAGGTGGGGTTACTGGGCTACAGGGATAGGGTGGAGGTGTGGGCCTCAGTCGGGTGCTCTTTCCAAGCGCTGGTGCAGACTCAATGTGCCAAATGGCCTCCTTCTACACTGTAAATTCTATGATCCTATGAGTCTATGCTGGTGATGAATGGAAAGGAAATTGCTGACGATGGTGTCTGGATGGGGCAGGGAGACGGGAGGTGGGACCCGGAAGTCTGTGGGGGGGAGAGCAGGGCCTGTCTCATAACTTTGATATCCAGGCACTCTTTAGAAATGGCACCCTGATCTCTGCGGAACCGGTCTTGTTGGTGTTTGAGGCCCCGCCTCCTTAAGAAGGACAGCGCGAAACACGCCCCCATGCTTTTTTTTTAACAAAGTGTCAGATGACCTGGAGAGAAAACCTGGCACAAGTTGGCTTTCAGTCTGAACGTGGCACTTGGCCATTTTTTTGGAAACCTCCACCCAAAGATACAGAAACCAAAATTAAGGGAAAGAATTGAATTGTGCGAAATGGATTTTGTGATTGATTTCGAATTTAGTGGCACGGCATGCTTACTATATTTGGAATCAAGAATATAACTGTTCCAAATGGAGTTTCACCAATGTAACAAGATATTTATTATGTATATTCATAACAAATTCATAGACATGGTTATAACGGTGGAGTTTATCCTTGAGCTATTAATAGGATATGTTTGTGATCATGTTTACTGGTGCCATCAGAAATTTAGTATAATTTGTAACCATGAAGGTGGTTAAATTAGTGGGATAAGTGGGCCAATCTCCTGCTGTGCCACAGGTGGTCCTAGTGCAGACTCGGAGAATTATTTCACAAGGTGCCACATCAGGGTTATTGTGGAAAGTTAAGGTTCATGGTGTAGGAGTAAAGTATTAGCATGAATGAAGATTGGCTGGCTGGTAGAAAACAGAGAGTACGCATAAATGGGTCTTTTCCTGATTGGCTGTATGTGACAAATGGAGCCCCACAGGGAAAGTATGTTGTGAAGAGGACATTTGGAGATTGCAGATGGATATGGATGGGTTGATTTAGTGAGCAAAAATCTGGTTGCTGGAGTCTAATGTGGGAAAAGGTGAAGCTGTTTAGTGTGGCAAGAAGAATAAAAAGTATTACTTCAACAGAGAAAGGCTGCAGAATTCTGAGGTGCAGAATGATCTAGGTGTTCTTGTGCATGAGTCACAAAACATTAGTGTGAAGGTACAAGTTATTAAGAAGGCAAATGGAATGTGGTCCTTTATTATGAGAGGGCATAAAAGGATGTTACACTTCAATCATACGGGACACTTTAATACCATAGAATCCTTACAGCACAGAAGGAGGCCATGGGGCCCATCGCGTCTGCACCAACCCACTGAAAGAATACCCTACCGAGGCCTGTTCCCCACCCTCTCCCCGTAACTCCACCTAATCTGCACATCTTTGGACAATAAGGGGCAATTTTAGCATGGCCAATCCACCAAACCTGCACATCTTTGAACTGTGGAAGGAAACCGGAGCACCCAGGGGAAACCCACTCAGACACTGGGAGAAAGTGCAAACTCCACGGAGACAGCCACCCAAGGCCGGAATTGAACCCGGGTCTCTGGCGCCGTAAGGCAGCAGTGCTAACCACTGTGCCTCTGTCCACTGTGTGCAGTTTTTGTCTGCTTATTTAGGGAAGGATGTAAATGCATTGGAGATGGCTCAGAGCAGGTTTACTAGGTTGATACCTGGAATGAGCAGATTGTCTTACGAGGAAAGGTTAGACAGATTGGGCTGGTTTCCTTGGAGTTTCGAAGAATGAGGTGTGACTTGATTGAAGTATATAAGGTTCTGAACAGTCTTTACAAGGTGGACGTGGCAAGGATATTTCCTTTTGTGGGTGAGTCCAGAATGAGGGGGCACTGTTTTAAAATTATGGTCTCCCTTTGAGGACAGAGATGAGGAGAATATATTTCTCTCAGAGGGATGTGCGACGTCGGAACTCTCTGCCTCAGAAGGCAGTGTAGGCAGGGTTAGTGAATATTATTAAGGTGGGGAGAGATAGATTCTTTTTAGGCAAGAGAACCAAATTTAATCGGGGGTAGATGGAATTGGGGAATTCAAAACACAAACAGATTAACCACTATCTTATTGACTGGCAGAGCAGGTTTGGGGGGCCAAATGACCTACTTCTTCTATGTCGTATGTTCATTTCCCAAAGGTGTACACCTTCAGTTCAATATAGAGATGTTAAGCGTACTATCAAGTTACCACCAACACGTCACCTGTTCCACCAGAGGCCCAAACATCCTGGATCACTGCTACACAAATATCAAACATGCCTACCGCCCTATCGCCCGCCCACACTTTGGCAAATCTGACCACAAGGCTGTTCTCCTGCTCCCGGCTTATAAGCAAAAACTGAAGCGGGAGAATCCTTCAAAGGAAGTCGTGCATTGTTGGTCTGAGGAATCGGATGATCTCCTACAGGACTGCTTAGAGTCAGTGGACTGGTCAGTATTTAAAAACTCTGCGACCAGCCTGAACGATTACGCCAGTACAGTAACTGACTTCATTAGTAAGTGTATAGGAGACTGTGTGCCAAAGAAGCAAATCCGCGTGTTTCCCAACCGGAAACCCTGGATGAACAGGGATATCCACTGCTTGCTGAAGTCTAAGTCTGAGGCGTTCAAGTCAGGCGACCCTGACCTCTACAAGAAAGCCAGATAAGATTTAAAGAAATCCATCAAAGGTGCCAAAAGACAGTACCGGACCAAGCTCGAGTCCCAGGCTAGCCACACAGATCCCCGCCATCTATGGCAAGGTCTGCAAGACATAACGGACTACAAGATGAAGGCATGTAAAATCGCCAGCTCCAAGGCACCACTCTCTGATGAGCTCAACACATTCTATGCCCGCTTTGAACAAGGGGTCAGCGAGAGCGAGCCCTCTACCCCAGGATACGCGGATGAACTTATATCTGAGATCACCACTGCAGACATCAGAGCAGCCTCCTCGAAGGTCAACCCACGGAAAGCCACTAGCCCGGATGGGGTACCCGGACGAGCACTCAGGTCTTGCGCGGATCAGCTGGCGGGGGTATTCGCAGACATCTTCAACCTCTCTTTACAACAATCTGAGGACCCTATCTGCTTCAAGAAGACGACCATCATCCCTGTACCAAAAAAAAGTCAAGCAGCGTGCCTCAATGACTATCGTCCAGTGGCTCTGACATCTTTCATCATGAAGTGCTTCGAAAGGTTAGTCTTGGCACTAATGAACTCCAGCCTCCCGGATTGCCTTGATCCACTACAATTCGCCTACCGCTGCAACAGGTCCACAGCAGACGCCATCTCCATGGCCATGCGCTCTACCCTGGAACACCTAGATAACAAAGACACCTATGTCAGACTCCTATTTATCGACTACAGCTCAGCCTTCAACACCATCATTCCTACGAAACTCATCTCCAAACTCCATGGCCTTGGCCTCGGCTCCTCCCCCTGCGACTGGATACTGAACTTTCTAACCCACAGGGCACAATCAGTAAAGATAGGCAACAACACCTCCTCCACGATCATCCTCAACACCGGTGCCCCACAAGGCTGTGTCCTCAGCCTCCTTCCATACTCCTTATACACCGATGCTCCACTCCAACTCGATTTTCAAATTTGCTGATGACACCACCGTAGTGGGTCGGATTTCAAACAATGACGAGACAGAGTACAGGAATGAGATAGAGAATCTGGTGAACTGGTGCGACGACAATAATCTCTCCCTCAATGGCAATGTCAAAGGGTCGAGAGCTTCAAGTTTTTAGGTGTACAGATCATCAACAGCCTGTCATGGTCCCCCATGCCGACAATATAGTTAAGAAAGCCCACCAACGACTCTACTTTCTCAGAAGACTAAGGAAATTTGGCATGTCAGCTACGACCCTCACCAACTTCTACAGATGCACCATAGAAAGTATTCTTTCTGGTTGTATCACAGCTTGGTATGGTTCCTGCTCTGCCCAAGACTGCAGGAAACTACAAAAGGTCGTGAATGTAGCCCAGTCCATCACGCAACCCAGCCTCCCATCCATTGACTCTATCTATAATTCCCGCTGCCTCAGAAAGGCAGCCAGCATAATTAAGGACCCCATGCACCCCGGACATACTCTCTTCCACCTTCTTACGTCAGAGAAAAGAGACAAAAGTTTGAGGTCACGTACCAACCGACTCAAGAACTGCTTCTTCCCGACTGCCATCAGACTTTTGAATGGACCTACCTCGTATTAAGTTGATCTTTCCTCTACACCTTGCTATAACTGTAACATTATATTCTGCAGTCTCTCCTTCCTTCCCTATGTACGGTATGCATTGTTTGTACAGAACGTAAGAAACAATATTTTCACTGTATACTCATACATGTGACAATAATAAATCAAATCAAAATCAATACAACTGTGAAAGTTACAAAGGACACCATTCAGCTGAACCTCTTTGACTGCAAGCTGATTATTTTACTAGCAGGCTTTTAAATCCAAATTTGTCAATCTCACTTCATTTTGAAAGAGTTATTTGAATGCCATACCTACAAATCATATGACTGAAATATTGTTGCTTTATTTCCGACTTAAATGGTAACAGAAGCAAATGTAGATAGGCTGAAAATAGATTGGCTCAAAGGGATATTGAAGATAACCCGTAATTCAAGAGGCTCTCCACAGCTGGATAATTCATTTCTGATACCTCCTCTGTTGTGAATAGTCCCATTTCTGGCAGGGTGCCAGAGGCATGCCCTCTATTGTGTCAGCTGGTGGAATTATATGGTTCCTCAGCTAACAGCCGACATAGCTAAGTACTTAATCCTGAATTACATCCCATTTACTATCTTAGCAAACAGTATTAGTTGAGATCTATTTAAAAACTGCAAAGTCATATAAAACTGTGTAAAGTCTTACATGTCTGAATAATGACGAGCAATTACAGGGCCACACTTAATCTTTTTAGGCAATCATACAATTAAGAATATTACGGTTTTGCCATTAAAATAAAATGATTAGAAATTGAAATACTGTGATCTAAAAAAGCGAGGCACTCCATTTTTTCTGTGCACTGCGGCTAACCCACATGTACATAAGTATGTAGTAATTTTCTTTGTTAGCATGAATAAGCTTTCACTGATTTGTCCCCATGCTCCTAACGTTTTCCCCACGGGGCAGCACAGTGGCGCAGTGGTTAGCACTGCAGTCTCACGGCGCCGAGGTCCCAGGTTCGATCGCGGCTCTGGGTCACTGTCCGTGAGAGTTTGCACATTCTCCCCGTGTTTGCGTGGGTTTCGCCCCCACAACCCAAAAAGATGTGTAAGATAGGTGGACTGAACACACTAAATTGCCCCTTAATTGGAAAAAATGAATTGGGTACTCTAAATTTATTTTTAAAAAAACATTTTCCTCACGTCAGCGTACAGATCTTTGATTAAGTACATTTTTGAGGGGGATTTTTCACAACAAGTAAAGGCAGGCTTGCAAATTTTATGGTTGTCTTCCGGTCTAATCTGAAGCTTCTAAAGATCAGGTGACTTTTGGAATTTCTGCCTCAAGTCTCTAGAAAGTTCCGGATTGAATACCCATGGGTGGGTGCCTTCCCCCTTGAGTAACCGTACAAAGATGAAAATATCTGTGGGATTTTTCACTTGCCATTCTTTGTGGTTTGCTTGAAAATCAAAGTCGTTAGACTCCTAGACTCACTGCCTGCGATTATGATATTTGACAAAAAAGAATATCAGAAACCAGTTAATCATAAGTAAGCATGAATGGTCATCATCTAGCTGGCTTCGGACTTCCAAACCATACTCGGTGGACAATAGCAGTGGTTCATGTGACCAAAACCAATATTAGATCACAAATTACTTTATCCACAAAACCAGAGAGAAACTGGTCAGTATCTGATCCTCTTCCCATTGATATACGTATAGAAAAGTAGGAAAATCCCAAGATATTCGATAAGTGTCTCAATGGGAATAGGATAACCAGATAAAGAGTAGGGCCCATTAGGGACCAACAGGGAAATCTGTGGGTTGAGCCGGAGGACATTGGTTTGGTGTTGAACGAATACTTCATATCTGTCTTCACCCAAGAGAACAAAGAGGTCGATATAGAAGATAAAGACTGTGAGTTCTTGACATAGGGAGTGACAAGGTATTGGGGGTGTTGGCAGGCATAAAAATGGACAAATCTCCAGGTCCAGATGAATTGTGACCCAGAATGCTGTCGGAAGCGAGGGAGGAAATTGCCGGGGCGCTGACCCAAATTTTTAATTCCTCTTTGGCCTCGGGGAAGGTACCAGAAGACTGGGGAACTGTTAATGTGGTCCCACTATTTGAGAAAGGTTGTAGAGATAAGCCAGGGAACTACAGGCTAGTGAGTCTCAAGTCAGTGAAAGGGAAACTATTGGAGAAAATTCTGAAGGAAAGAATCTATCTCCACATGGACAGACAAAATTTGATTAGGAATAGTCAGTACGGCTTTTTCAGAGGGAGGTCATGCCTAACACATTTGATTGAACTTTTTGAGGTGGGTAGATGAGGGTAGTGCGGTTGATGTCATTTACATGGATTTCACCAAAGTTTCAGCCAAGGTCCACATAGGAGACTTATAAAGAAGGTAAATGCACATGGGATACAAGGAAACTTGATAAGGTAGATTACAAATTGGCTTTGGTGTAGGAGATAGAGGGTGATGACAGATCCCTGCATACCAAAAGGATCTGTGCTGGGTCCCCTATTGTTTGTCATTTGTATCCATAGATGACTATGTAGGAGTAGGATCAGTAAATTGGCAGATGACACAAAGATTGGCCCGATGGTTAATAGTGAGTTTGAGTGTCTTGGGTTACAGGAAGATATAGATGAGATGGTCAACTGGGCAGAAAAGTGGCAGATGGAATTTAACCCTGAAAAGCGTGAGGAGATATACTTTGTAAGGTGTAATGTGACAAGGAAGTATTCAATGAATGGCCTGACAGTGGGAAGTTCCGAGGAACAAAGGGACCTTGGCTGATGTCCATAGATCTATGAAAGCAGAAAGAGCAGGTTAACAGGGTGATGAAAAAAGCAAATGGGACACTTGCCTTTATCAATCGAGGCATAGATTACAAAAGCAGGGAGGTCATGCTGGAGTTGCATAGAACTTTGGTGAGGTCACAGCTGGAGTACTGTGTGCAATTCTGGTCTCCACATTATAGGAACGATGTGATTGCACTGGAGGGAGTACAGAGGAGATTCACCAGGATGTTGTCTGGGATGGAACGTTTAAGTTATGAAGAGAGGTTGGATAGGCTTTGGTTGTTTTTGCTGGAGCAGAGAAGACTGAGGGGCAACCTGATCGAAGTGTACAAGATTATGAGGGGCACGGACAGTGTGGAGAGGGAGCAGCTGTTCCTCTGAGTTGAAGAGTCAGTTATGAGGGAACATAAGTTCAAGGTGAAGGGCACGAAGTTTAGGGAGGATTCGAGGAAAAACCTTTTTACCCAGAGAGCAGTGATCGTCTGGAACGGGTGGTACCTGAATGAGCACTTGACACGTCATAACATTCGAGGCTATGGGGCAAGTGCTGGCAAATGGGATTAGGTAGGCAGGTCAGGTGTTTTTCATGCATCAGCGCAGACTTGATGGGCCGAGGGGCCTCTTCTGCACTGTGGTATTCTGTGATTCTGTGTCAACCTGGGACCTGGGCATCCTAACACTGCCAGTTTGACACTCTGGCAGTTCCCCTGGCACCCTGACAGTGTCAGCAGGGCACACTGGCACCACTAGCATGGTGCCTGGGAAGCATTGGCAGAGTGTCCGCGGGCAGTGCTGAGGTGCTCGGGTGACAGGGGAAGTATCAGGATGCCATCCTTATATGTCCCTGACCTCCTGGGATCTCCAATGGCCTGGGAAACCCCCTCGGGTGCCGTTATGACTGGGCCACACTTGTTTGAACCAATACCAAACGGCACCCAGATGAGGTCTCCCATGCATTGCCGCTGATTCCTGGGCGGGCGCTGGGCGAATCTGTCGTCCAGCTTCTGGCTCAGTTAACTATTCAGATCTGGATCTCGCCTAGTCAGGGTGAGATCCAGATTGCATCAGGTGGAGTGAGTCGGGTGACACACGATCGAACTGGCACCCGGCACAGAGCTCGATTTTGGGCTCGAGTGTGGTTCACCCGTTGCATCCAGATTCGCTCCGGGTGCAGTGGGGACCCTGAATCACGCTGGTAAGCTCTGATATTGCCATTCTCTGTTGCTGCTTGGACTCAACACTCAGTGACACTAATGGAGTCAGAATCATTCAATTTTAATTATCTTGCTCATCATTTCAAATGAGAAAACCTATCACAAACAGTTTTGATGTACCTCCGAGGGATATTGGACACATAAGTCAAATATGTTATCTAGTATAGAAAGGTGAACATATCAGATAATGGAGTTGTTTTGAAATTTAAAAAGAATATAACTTTTATCTGGTCGTTTTCGGAAATCAATTGCAGGGTCGTAATTTTGAATTGTTTCGCTGTTCAAAAAAATTGGCTCTCATGAAAGATTAAACATAATTAATTGAACATTAAAACATTCTTTCCCTTCCTTCACTCCATTAAGAATCTTGGGCGGGATTCTTGGTCCAGCAACGCCGGTATCGGGAAATGCGATCAAGCAGAGAATCGCACGTCAGCCGAAAATCGAGGCCGGTGCTGGGCCGTGTAACAACCTGGGCATGCAAATTGTACAGTAAATGCCATTGTCATATCATTACAGGCCCGATCCATCAATTTCCGGGATCCCAGCGATGCTCCGCCTCCTCCAGGAGGAATGACCAATGACGAAGTTCACTTATGGTATTTAATATCTGGAAACAGGCTGAGGGAGAGCGAGGGGGTACAAAAAGTGTCCAACATCGCTATCGTGTACTGACAGTTATGCCGCAGGGCAGGGGGGTGGTTTCTTTCAGGGCTGGGGGGAGTAGCGGAGCGCAGCCAGGAGGTAGGCATGGGGTCGGGGTGAACGAGCACGGACCACCACTGCCATAGCCTGCAAGGCAGCCATCTGGCTGTGCACACCACTGGCTGCCTACTGTGAACTTAGCGTCATGGGGCGTATAGGTGCTTCCCGAGACCACCCCCCCTAGGTACCCTCTGGCCCCAGCCGACCCATCAATGGGATGGGCCTGTTCCAGCGTAACCAGTGCCAAGTTCTTGGTTGGGATGAGGGTGTGTGGGGAGTCGAGTGCCTATATGCAGCTCCTGCTTGTCAGGCTCTGCAGTGTCTCACATGCCGGCATGCATTGGAATTCCACATGGCGTCGGTGCTGGCCCATTGGGATGTCTTGAATCGCTCTGGGAACGGCGCCGCGATCGTGAACATAGAACAACTGTGATTTAGTCCCGGCGTCAGCACTTAGCCTCTCAAACGGAGAATCCAGCCCCTTATTTTTGAGGCGTACTCACTTCTGTTACGCTTTTTACAAAAATCTGCTACTTCATGGCTGGGATTTTTAGGATGGTGGTGATGTGTTGGGTATGCTGGGTCTGCGAGGACTGCGTTTACCAGGGCAGTGAGAGAGACAGGCTACCAACACTTGGAGAAGTACAACTCTATTTTATTTAGTTATGAGCTGTTAAACACACTTGCACTGTGGGTTGACACCACGTTAGGTTGGCTGGAGACCTGAGGCTAACCTGACCAGACTATGCTGCTAGCACATGGTAGATGTTCGTGTTACTGATCACGGGCTCTGGCTGTCTCAGAGGCTGCATCCCGAATGAGCGGGAAAACTAGTGCCCTCTGGCTACATAGTGGCCGTGTCCTGTCTGGTGATTGGCTGCTGTTTTCTGTGTGTTGATTGGTCTTTCAGTGTGTCACTCTGTGTCTGTCTCTGCACCATCATATACTTGTGTGTATATTATGACAGGTGGGTCTTCCCTTCCTGTCATCCAAGGAGTTGGCTGAGAACACATCACCATCAATACTGTCTGCCCAGCAGCCATTTCACACTCCAACAAAGGTTAATTCACTGAGCCAGGACTTCTGCCCCTCACTCAAGAGGAAGTCCCACCTTGGGGAGCTGGAGACCAATCGAATTGGCTAAAAGCGATCCCCAGAACCTAAGTCCCCAAGGTTTTGGGAGTTTCAGGGAGACGTGGGAAGGTGAGGCCAAGGGTGTTGGGTAGAGGGGGCGTTGAGATGATAATGGAAAAGTCAAGGGGGGAGGGACGTCTTGCAGGGGCCAGTCCTTTTAGTGTCAGGAGGGGCGTGCCCAATGCTGAAAGGAGGCTGCTAATGGAGATGCAACCCAACCCCCTCCATTCCCCGCTGAGTTATTTTCCAAGTCTCCTCCTGTCCCTCTACCCCTCTATCCAGCCTGAAAATTGAGACTGGATGGGAAATAGCCTTTAAAGTGTTCAATAGTTGGTTGACCACTTACAAGCCTCAACTGAGGCAAGGGAGGACCAGCCAGCCTAGGCATAGCTCCTCCAGCATGAAATTACGGAGAGATTGAGGTGGGCGGGATCCCGGTGGGGAGGTCATCCGAGAATCTTTATAGCTCCCCACCTACAAATCTGCCAGAGGCAGAAAAAAATCCTGCCCCGTTATTCTCCACAGTGATTTCCATCAGTCGCCTTCTCTCCTTGTCCTGTTGAAATCTTCCTCAGAAGTTGTCATGCCTCAAGTTTGTTGTCACCAAATAAGTTCAATATGAGCCGTCTTTGTGCCTGTCCAAATCATCTCCATAATGAAAAACAAAAGAGGTTCTGGCAACAAGCCCGAGATTCACATGCCATTAACCCAAGAAAGAGTAATTTATCCCTGCCTTCTGCTTTCTATCCCCCAGACACTAAAGTGCTAAATTCATTTTAGTGCCATATGCCTAAAACATTGGAATAAATCTCTAATGTAACACCCGGAATGCCTTCGGAATGTTTATTTATACAACATACGGTACATTCCTTTTGACTGTGCACACTGTAGCTTGTTAGGAAAAAAATAATTGAGTTAGTATAGTATGGTTCTCTTTATAAATCCATATTGACTGTTCCTGCACAGCCTTTGGTGTCCAAAGTGTTCACTAATTCAATCCCATTATATGGACTCTGAGGCCACAGCAAATGGGGAACTTTGTTCATTCCCCCGTCTTCTTTCATACTCTTTCTCATTTTGCTTTGTAACTTTAATGTCTATGTTTTGAATAATATTGTTCTGTATTATCACTCTTGCACTCATTCAATTTGGCCCATTCTTTGTTGGAATCTCTTTATTCATCCATGGAAACCCAGACCTTGATACAACCTCGTAACTCCTCGTCAGATGCATTCAGCTCCCAAAATCAACCTGATGTCGCCTATAAATGTGCCCAATGTCTAGATAGAATAGAAGAAGAAGAATTTCATCGAATTACTGCAGTGTAGAGAGAGGCCATTCAGCACATCGGGTTTGCACCGACCCTCTGAAAGAGTACACTACCTAGGCCCAGCCCCCACCCTATCCCCATAACCCAGTAAGCCCACCTAACCTTTTGGACAGTAAGGGGCAATTTATCATGGTCAATCCCCCTAACCTGTACAACTTTGGACGTTGGACTGTGGGAGGAAACTGGAGCACTCGGAGGAAACTCATGCAGACACGGGGACAATGTACAAATTCCACACAGTCAGTGACCCAAGGCTGGAATTGAACTTGGGTCCCTGGCATTGTGAGGCACCAGTGCTAATCACCTAGATCAATGAAGTGAAACCCAGGATCACAGGGGAGGGAGTGGGATAGTGGTATTATCACTGGACCAACAATCCAGAGACCCAGAGTCATGTCATGGCAGATGGTGAAATTTGAATTAATTAAAAATCTGGAATTAAAAGTCTAAAAGGTAATTGTAAAAACCATTTGGTTCACGGATGTCCTTTAGGGAAGGAAAATGGAATCTGTCATCCTTACCTGGTCTGGTCTACATGTGACTCCAGACCCACAGCAATGTGGTTGACTCTTAAATGCCCTCAGGGATGGGCAATAAATGCTGACCCAGCCAGCGACACCCACAATGACCGAATTACAAAAATGCAGAGAAGCCATCCGCACATACGAACTAGGAGCAGGAGTGGACAATTCAGCCGCTCAAACTCGCTCCACCATTCAACGCAATCATGGCTGATCTCGCCATGGCCTCAACTTCACCTTCCTATCTGTTCTCCATAACCCTTCAGCCCATTACTAACAAAAAAATCTATCTCCTCCTCAAAATTACTCAATAGCCCAGCATCCAGCGCACTCTGGGGTAGTGAATTCCACAGATTCATGACCCTTTGAGTGACGTAATTTCTCCTCATCTCTGTTTCAAATCTGCTATCCCTTATCTGAAGGCCATGACCTCTTGTTCCAGATTGCCCCACAAGAGGAAGCCAGGATATCAATATTTTTATCCATAATAAGTTTGCAGATGGCAGAAACCATCAGCAAGATGACAAAATAAATCTGAAACCCATGAACGTCCTTTGCCAAGGATCATAGAAATCATAGAAAAGTTACAGCACAGAAGGAGGCCATTCGGCTCCTCCTGTCCATGCCAGCCCGAGGCCACCCAGGTGCCCTTTCTAATCCCGCCTTCCTGCACCCGGTCCATAGCCCTGCAGCTCAGAGTAGTGAAGGTGCAGGCCCAGGTACCTTTTAAAAGAGTTTATGGCCTCTGCCTCCACCACCAACTTGTGCATGAATTCCAGACTCCCACTACCCTTAAAAAGGTTCTTCCTCATGCCCCCTCCATGCCTTCTACCTCCTATCTTGAACCCATGTCCTCTGGTTTTAGAATTTTCAACCAAGGGAAACAATTTTATCCTGTCCACTCTATCCCTTCCCCTCATAATTTTGTACACCTCAATTAAGTCACCCCTCAGCCTTCTTTGGTCCAAGAAAATAACACCAACCTATCCAATCTCTCCTCGTAGCTACACTTTTCTAGCCCTGGCAACATTCTGGTGAGGGAAAACAAAAGGCAGAAGTGAAAGGAAATCAAACTGCAGATGAAAGGGCAGCCCAGACTTTGACCACTTGTTAGAAGCTGCTGAGTGAGAGGGCAACAAACAGGATCTATCTTTTCACTTCTTCAGAACATTGCCTCACCATTGTTGCAATGTGTCTGCAAGAAAACAGGAGAATGTCTCCGGACACATCCTGGCAATTACTGTTTGTGGTAAACCATTGTATGGCATTGTGTTGTGTTGTACATGCCTGGGCTTGTCCAGGCTGGCTCCGCATGTGGCTCCTCCCCTCGGGCTCATGTATAAAGGTGGCAAGTCTCCGCCTCCGACCCAGTTCGGGTCCAGCTGTTTAGTGTATTAAAGCCTCAGTTACGTTCATCACTCGAGTTGTGTTATTGATGGTGTATCAATTTAATACACTAAACTCCTAAAGATGAACTCATCATTCAAGCCTGATCGCTTGGAGCTGGACCCACAGGCAGCCGGCGCTACAGAAATGTTTGAACACTGGCTAAGCTGCTTCGAAGTGTACCTCACATCCTTCACCGAAGACTTCACAGACCTCCAGAAGAAGCAGATCCTCCACACACGGGTGAGCCCAAGAGTCTTTCTACTCATCAGGGACGCCCCCTCGTACGCGGAGGCAATCACGCTGCTAAACGGACAATACGTGAAATCCGTTAACGAGGTGTAAGCTAGGCACCTCCTCGCCACGAGACGGCAATGCCCTGGGGAATCACTTGGCCTGCGTGCCTTGTGCATACTCTGCCGGAACTGTGACTTCCGGGTGATATCGGCTACCCAGCACGCGGAGCTGCTGATCAGGGACACTTATATCGCGGACATGAACTCTAACCGCTACCTCCGACCGGCCTACCGACCACCTTCCGAAGCTCGCCTCCAACACGCTCGACCAGTCCCAGTGACCATCACCACCACCCCCGACCCTACACCGTCTTCCCCCACCGCCCTCACGAACTAACACCCGCAGGCCCACCGGCGACAAGCACCACCACCTCCGCCCATACATCGCGCCCCCCCCCTTCAACATCTGGGTGAAGAAGAAGAAGACTACACGCTCCCGGACGCGCAGGTCTCGACACCAGCGCCCACACCACAGGCGGGACTGAGGGGATCACGGCAGTAGGTCAAGGCCCCCGACAGACTTGATCTTTAAGACCACTTCACCCCTGCCGGACTTTTTTTTAAACAGGGGGTGAATGTGGTAAACCACGGTATTGCATTGTATGGCATTGTATTGTATTGTGCATGCCTGGGCTTGTCCAGGCTGGGTCCACCTGTCGCTCCTCCCCTCGGGCTTATGTATCAGGGTGGCAAGTCTCCGCCTCCGACCCAGTTCGGGTCCAGAGGCAGGAGACTTGCTGTTTAGTGTATTAAAGCCTCAGTTACGTTCATCACACGTCGTGTGTTATTGATGGTGTATCACTGTTTCCGGACAATGTAACTTTATGCAGCACAATAACTACTATTGATCTGGCGAAGCTGCTATGCCTTCTTTCTTGCAGTGCCATTAAAGCACCACACGCCGTGGCAGGCATGTATCTAAGAAAGCACCCAGCATGACAGTTAGTTAGGCACTCACCTGTTCAATGCCACTCCTCATGTATTGCAGCTTCCTTTGGGATGAGAAACCTCTACATACATTAACCATCTACCAAATTGAGCTTCGTTTACCATGGTCTGCATCGGGCAGCACGGTAGCATAGTGGTTAGCACCGTTGCTTCACAGCTCCAGGGTCCCAGGTTCGATTCCTGGCTTGGGTCACTGCCTGTGCAGAGTGTGGTAGTCACCACTGTTGTACATACTGCATACGAGGGTATTACGGTAAGGCCCCTGTACTACAGATACGGGGGTAGATCCCTGCCTGCTGGCTCCGCCCAGTAGGCGGAGTATAAATGTGTGGGCTCTCCAAGCTGCAGCCATTTTGGCAGCAGCTGTGGGAGGCTCCACATCTCTGCGTAATAAAGCCTTGATTACTCTCTACTCTCGTCTCGTCGTAATTGATAGTGTATCAATTTATTACGCAGCGATTTTACAACGATGGATCTCTGCATCAAACCGGATCGCCAGCAGCTGCACCGTCAAGCAGACAACGCCAAGTCGGCGTTCGCACATTGGCGAGCTTGCTTTGAAGCATACATTGGATCTGCGACTGAACCACCCTCAGAGGCACAGAAGTTCCAGATCCTTTACATGCGGCTGAGCTCCAATATCTTTCCCCTCATCTGGGACGCACTGACCTATACTGAGGCGCTACTGAAGGAGAACTACACTCAGCAGACTAACAAAATCTACGCCAGGCACCTCCTGTCCATGCGGCATCAACTCCCCGGTGAGTCTGTGGAAGATTTCTCGCCCTGCACGTCCTGGTGAGAGACTGTGATTGCCAAGCCGTTTCGGCCGCTGAACATTCTGACCTGCAACGTAGAGACGCGTTCGTTACGGGCATAGGGTCGGCCTACATTCGCCCGTGCCTCTTAGAAGGGGCTACCTCGGCTTCGCGGCGACCAAGAAACTAGCGCTCTCGCTCACAGTTGCCTCACGCAATATACAGGCTTATGCCCCTGACCGCACAGCCCACCCCTCCTGGGCATCGTGGACTCCGCCAGCGAACACCCCACCTTTGGCTACATCAACGACCTCCCCCAGCCAACCCCAGGCCTGCGCCACGTGGCAGCCAACCAACCCCAGGGGACCCAAGTGCTACCTCTGTGGACACTCAAAACACTCCCGACAGCGATGCCCAGCACGGAGCGCGCTCTGCAAGGCCTGCGGGAAGAAAGGACATTTTGCTGCTGTGTGCCAGGCCCGCTCGGTCGCCGCTATTGTCCCGGCACCCCACATGTGCGACCTGTGGGTGCCGCCATCTTGCTCCCCTCAGAACACGTGCGGCCCGTGGGCGCCGCCATCTTGCTCGCCACCTTCCTCACCTCACAACACATGCAGCCCGTGGGCGCCGCACCTTGCCTGCCTCAGGACACGTGCGGCCCGTGGGCGCTGCCATCTTCCCTGCCTCAGGCCCATCGGGCACCTCATCGGGCCGCTCATTGCCTGCAACCGCCGCCGAACAGCCACGTCTGGCCTCCATCACGATCGACCAGTCCCGACCGCACAGCCTCGCGACCGCTTCGACGACAGTGAAAGTCAACGGGCACAAGATATCCTGCCTTCTAGACTCGGGGTGCACTGAGAGCTTCATCCACCCCAAAGCCTCGATTACTCTCTACTCTCGTCTCGTCGTAATTGATAGTGCATCACGGAGCCTGCACGTTCTCCCTGTGTCTGCGTGGGCTTCCTTCGGATGCTCCGGTTTCCTCCCATAGTCAAAGATGTGCGTGTTAGATGGATTGGCCATGCTAAATTGCCGTTAGTGTCCACAAAATGTTAAGTGGGGGTTACTGGGTCACGGGGATAGGGCAGATACATACTTCAGTAGAGTGCTCTTTGTCAGGGCTGGTGCAGACTCGATGGGCCGAATGGCCTCCTTCTGCACTGTAAATTCTACAATAAAAAAATTCCATAATATTCTTTTATCGCATAACTCACCTGCGATGCCTCTAGGGCGGCACCTATTTTTGGATGCTACGCCCCCTCCAAAACGGCGTCATCGAGGAGTATGCTGCATGCCGTTGGGACGGCCTCAGGACGTTACCTGAAGGCCCTCGCTCCATGCTCCGTCCCCAATGGGCCAAGTTCCCGACGGCGCGGGACACGTGTGCTCTCAGTTTTCGTGAACCCAGCGTGGCGACTGTGTCCAGCGCCGCCACAGTCGTGGTGGGGAGGGGGGAGCCGTGCTGCTGACCATGGTCGGGCTTCGGCGAGAGCTGGAGGGTCTGGTGGAGGTGGCCATGGGGTGGTGAGGGAGTGTCCAGGGAGGCATGTGCGGCCACGGACCCGGCAATCCTCCATTGGGAAGGTTGTGCGTTTTACGTGGCGCGGCTGCTAGCCCCTTTCTATGGCCTCACCAATATATGTAGCCAGTCTATCTGCAGCACTCTTGAACCTCAGGTGTTGAACCACCTCTTTGAGAGACCAATGTTCGCTCATGACACTGGCTGATACATTTGTGTGTCTACTTCCATCTTCAGTGCTGGTCTTCTTTTAAATGCATTTTTATGTGATGTTTTGCTAAGCAGACCAGCATTTGATCCCCATCCCTAATTGCCCTTGAGAAGGTGGTGTTGAGCTGCCTTCTTGAGTCACAGTGCATGTGGTGTAGGTCCATCCACAGTGCTGTTAGAGAGGGAGTTCCACGATTTTGCCCCAGCGATAGTGAAGGAATGGTGATCAATTTCCAAGTCAGGCTGGTGAGTGACTTGGAGGAGAACATCCAGGTGGTGGGGTTCCCAGGCATCTGCTGCCCTTGTCCTTCTAGAGGTAGCGGTCGTGGATTTGGAAGGTGCGAAAGAGCATTGGTGAGTTACTGCAGTGCATCTTGTAGATGGTACACACTGCCGCGATTGTGCTTCGGTGGTGGAGGGAGTGAATGTTGGTGGAAAGGCTGCTTTGTTCTGGATGGTGTCGAGCTTCTTAAGTGTTGTTGGAGCTGCACTCATCCAGACAAATGGGGAGTCTTTCATCACAATCCTGACTTGTGCCTTGTGGGTAGTTGACAGGCTTTGTGCAGTCAGGATGTTAGTTACTCGCTGCAGGACTCTTAGCCTCGGACTTTCTCTTGTAGCCGTAAAGTATTTATATGGCTAGCCCAGTTCAGTTTCTGGTCAATGGTAACCCCCAGGATGTTGATAGTGGGAGATGCAGTGATGGTAAAGCAATTGAATGTCAAGGGGCCAAGTTATGATTCTCTCTTAATGGAGATGGTCAATGCCAGGCACTTGTGTGGCACAGATATTGCTTGCCACTTGTCAGCTCAAGCCTGGATATTGCCCAGGTCTTGCTGCTTTTGCACAGGAACTGTTTCAGTGTCTGAGGGGTCACGAGTGGTGCTGAACATTGTGCAATCATCAGTGAACATCCCCACACCTGACCTTATGTTGGAAGGAAGGTCATTGATGAAGCAGCTGAAGATGGTTGGGCCTAGGACATAACTCTGAGGAACTCCTACAGTGATGTCCCGTGACTGAGATGACTGACCTCCAACACACACAACCATCTTCCTTTGAGCTAGGTATGACACCAACCAGTGTAGAGTTTCTCCCTGATTACATTGAGTCCAGTTTTATTCGGTCAAATGCTGCCTTGATGTCAAGGGCACTATCACCTCACCTCTGGAGTTCATCTCTTTTGTTCATGTTTGAACCAAGGCTGTAATGAGGTCAGGAGCTAACTGATCCTGACAGAAGCCAAACTGAGCGTCAGTGAGCAGGTTATCGTGAAGTAAGTACCGACTGATAGCACTGTTGATGACCACTTCCATCACTTTGCTGATGATTGAGTGCAGACTGATCAGGTGATAATTGGTCGGGTGGATTTGTCCTTTTTGTGTACAGGATATACTGTTATGGGTCAGGGTTTAGAGAATCCCAAAGTGTATCATGGAGTTCACCTGACCCACAACTTTTAATAGATTGTGGTATGGGGAGCACACGGCTCACTCTACAGGTGTGGTACAGCAGAAATGGAAAAGTATTTTTTAAAATAAAAAAAATGTTTATTCTATGAACTCAAGTTAACCTCTTTAAAACAAACAGTGAATATCTTAGCAACCATTAATTCAAAGATATCCCCCAAAGAATACAACACTAAGTAATCCTTTAAGCTGTCCTTTTAACATCCAAAAGACTTAACAACCTTTAAACAGAAGCACATCAGGGTTTACATTCAATACTGAAAACATTTAAATTTCTGAATTCACCAAATGATCAAGAGATAGTCCATCATGGCAGAGAGCTCAACAATACAGCTGCTTTGGCTGACTTCAGCTGCAACACACTGAAAAACGAAACCAGAAAGACAGAGACATACCCAAGCTTTTCTCAAAGTGAAACTAAAAAGCAGAACCAGAGCTCAGCTCCACCCACACTCTGACATCACTGCAGTAACATGAGCAGCTAACCATTTCTTAAAGTGACATTCTCATGACACCTCCCCCCAAGAAAAAAAAAACCCATCAACTTCAAGATGGTTTCATTTTTCATCTTTTCACCATCCTTTAAGAAATGTACACAGTAAATATACCTTATCGTTTCAAAAAACAACACACTCAAACAGGTATAATAATATAGTCCATTTTTTTTTTGTTCTTCTTACTCCAACTGAAATCCTTCTGTTCGTCACATTCGTGACAAAGCATCGGCTATCACGTTTTCCTGTCCTGCCACATGTACTATTTTTAAATGAAATGGCTGTAACAATAAGCTCCAGTGAAACAGCCTTGCATTGTTATTCCAGAATCCCTCCAAAAACATCAATGGATTATGATCAGCAAAGCCAGCACCAAACTTAAAGTCTCCTTCTCAATCATTGAATACTTCTTCTGGTGAGAATTCAATTTCTTTGAAAAATAACCAATAGGCCGCTCATCCACATTGCCAGAAGGATGTGGATGCTTTAGAGAGGGTGCAGAGGAGGTTCACCAGGATGTTGCCTGGTATGGAGGGTGCTAGCTATGAAGAAAGGTTGAGTGGATTAGGATTGTTTTCGTTGGAAAGACGGAGGTTCAGGGGGGGACCTGATTGAGGTCTACATAATTATGAGAGGTATGGACAGGGTGGATAGCAACAAGCTTTTTCCAAGAGTGGGGGTGTCAATTACAAGGGGTCATGATTTCAAGGTGAGAGGGGGGAAGTTTAAGGGAGATGTGCGTGGAAAGTTTTTTACACAGAGGGTGGTGGGTGCCTGGAACGCTTTGCCAGCGGAGGTGGTAGAGGCGGGCGCAATAGCATCATTTAAGATGCATCTAGACAGATATATGAACGGGCGGGGAACAGAGGGAAGTAGATCCTTGGAAAATAGGCGACAGGTTTAGATAAAGGATCTGGATCGGCGCAGGCTGGGAGGGCCGAAGGGCCTGTTCCTGTGCTTTAATTTTCTTTGTTCTTTGTTCTTAATACAGCTGCTTTGGCTGACTTCAGTGGCAACACACTGAAAAACGAAACCAAAAAGACAGAGACACACCCAAGCTTTTCTCAAAGTGAAACTAAAAAGCAGAACCAGAGCTCAGCTCCACCCACACTCTGACATCACTGCAGTAACATGAGCAGCCAAACATTTCTTAAAGCGACATTCTCATGACAATACCTGCACAGTTTTCCATATTGCCGGGTAGATGCCAATGTTGGAGCTGTTCTGGGACAGCTTGGCTATGAGTGCGGCAAGTTTTGGAGCAGAAGTTTTCAGTACTATTGCTGGAATATCATCAGGGCCCATAGTACTTTCAGTGTCCAGTGCCTTCAGCCATTCCTTTTTAAAAAAAAATAATTTTAATTAAAGTTTTCACAAAATATCAACAACAAAATGTAAAAGGAACCCAATAGAATTAAATACAAAACAAAACAACCCAGTGCCCCCCTCCCCCCTATACCTTCAGCCATTTCTTGATATCACGGGGAGTAAATCTAATTGGCAGAAGACTGACATCTGTGATGCTGGGGACCTCTGGAGGAGACCAAGATGGATCATCTACTGGGCTCGTCTGGCTGAGGATTATTGCAAATGCTTTAGCTTTGTTGGGTTCATCTATTATTGTGGATGTAGTTATTTGTGGAGCCTCCTCCTCCAATGAGTTGTTTAATTGTCCAACTGACATTCACGGCTGGATGTGACAGGGCTTCAGAGCTTAGATCTGATCCATTGGTTGTGGGATTGAGTTGCTCTGTATATCAATGGCTGCTTACACTGTTTGGTACGCAAGTAGTCCTGTGTTGCAGCTTCACCAGGTTGACACCTCATTTTTGATATGCCTGTGCTGTTCCTGGCATGCCTTCCTACACTCTTCAATGAACCAGAGGTTTTTTTCCCCAATTAAGGGCCAATTTAGCGTGCCCAATCCACCTACCCTGTTCACCTTTGGATTGTGGCAGTGAGACCCACGCAGACACAGGGAAAATGTGAAACTTCCACACGGCCAGTGACCCGGGGCCGGGATCGAACCTGAGTGCCATGAGGTAGTAGTGCTAATCACTGCTTCACCATCCCACCCCATTGAACCAGAGTTGATCCCCTAGCTTGGTAGTAATCGTAGAGTGGGGGTTATGCCTAGCCACAAAGTTACAGATTGTGGCCGAGTACAATCCTCCTCCTGCTGATAGCCCAACACGCTTCAATAATGCCCAGTCTTCAGTTGCTAGGTCTGTTCTGAATCTATCCCATTTAGCACAATGGTAGTGCCACAAAACATGGAAGGGAAGGTATCCTCAAAATGAAGGCGGGACATCGGTCTCCACAATGACTATGCTGTGGTCATTCTTACCGATACTGTCATGGACAGATGCATCTGCGGCAGGCAGGTTGGTGAGTATGAGGTCGAGCATGTCTTTCCCTCTTGTTGGATCCCTCACTACTGTCGCAGACCCAGTCTAGCAGCTATACCCTTTAGGACTCAGCCAGTTCCATCAGGAGTGGTGCTACTGAATCACTCTTGGTGATGGACATAGAAGTCCCCGACCCAGAGTACATTCTGTGTCCACTGCCACCCTCAGTGCTTCCTCCAAATGATGCTCAGGTGGAAGAGTACTGATTCATCAGGTGATGGTGGACAGTGCATGGTAATCAGCAAGAGGTTCCTTTGTCCATGTTTGATCTGATGCCATGAGATTTAATGGGGTCTGCATTTGGTGTTGAGGACTCCCAGGACAACTCACTAACAACGTCACTGTGACGAGGGCTACCATACCGACTTTCACATTATTCAGTGACAAAACGTTCCATTCACTCGCTGGGTAATCCCCCACACAACACACTGGAGCTGGATTATTTACTATGCTGATACTGGGCAAGCCCTTCTACTTTTTACTCTTGTGCCTCAAATATCCTTTGGTCCACAAATGAAGCACTCTGCTTCTCTAAATCCACACATTTCTGGGGAGTGGCTTACTCGCAACGGTAGCCCTCTCTGTCATTCCAGGCTGTTGTTTAAATCTTCTAGACTTTCTGGATCTTCCCACTTCTGTGTTATTCTCTCTACGTAAACCAGTGCCTTCACTCCTGGTGCCATGGCTGCTTGCAGCTTCCTGCCTTAACTGGTGGATCTAGTTGCTTTGTGCACTTTGTAGCTCCTGGATGCCCTTCTCAGCGCCCTCGATCGCTGATGCCATTTCCAGCGACTTTTTAGAAGTTAACTCTGATTCAGCTAACAATTTTATCTCTATCGATGCATTGTTTGTACCACATACTAATCGGTCCCTTGACAGGTGACCCAAAATCGCAATGCTCTGTGATTTGTCTTTGCTTTGCTACAAAGTCTGCAATGGTCACTCCTGGGCTTCTTCCTGTGGACTTAAATTTGTACCTTTATAATATTACCGAGGGCTTAGGGTGGTAATGCCCCTTTGCTAGCTCAATAAGCTCTGCAAATGTCTTTGTGTCGGGAGAATCCAGGGTTGTTAACTTTTGAATCAATTTATATGTCTGGATCCCACATGCAGTCAGCAATTAAACTTCTTATCCACCCCCTCTATTTCATTAGCACGGAAAAAATATTTCAAACGATCCACATACTGTATGCTGTCTTCTGTAGCAGTGTCGAAAGCTTATAATTTTCTGAAGAGAGGCATGACTACATTTTGCTCTTTTGCAGGTCATGCTCGATTAGACGTGTTCTGCAATTCTGCAACCAAATTTTCCTTCAAAATTCTTTCTTTGTTGCAATCTGAGTTGCTGTTGGTTTCCTCGTCGCCAATGTTGTAAATGCAATAATAAGTGATCACCAGTTAGCTGACTAACATTGACTTGTTCATTATCAATACCAACTATATACAGAGCACTATATTGATGCCTTCTTTCTCGGCACTGGGATCACCAAAACAAACTGGCTGCAATAGCCCGCACTCCGCACCGAAATACCCACGCTCATTCCCCATTGGATGATCGGGTCATTAAAGGGGCTAACTACTGCAGGAAACATGTTTGATATTGTGGGATATAGTTATTCAGGTGGTGCAAGACAACCTCAAGCTAACAGACTTTGTAGATACTGGACCATCTGGAATGGAACCATACAATGAATAATGAATATAATAGACATATCCCATAACTGCAAGTGGCAGGATTGGAATTTCAGGGGTTGGACCAGCACACTGCACTGTGTCACCAATACATATGCAATCACATAACATAGAGGCTGCAGCAATGGGTAACCCATTTTAAATCACAAGTAGGCAGGTCCGAGAGAGCGGGTGGCCACCACTGGCAACAGGTACATCTTTAAAGCAAGTGTTTGAAGCAGCGACAGGCTGTGCACAATTCCCTTTTCTGGTTTACAATTCTGTGAATCTGAAATTGGAGCATATCAAAAGTTCTTGGTGCAGAATCGGACCGCTCCCGGAAAGCGCATGATTTCAATACAGGCAGCTCACAATGTCTGTGCTGTCTGCTCATTTCAATGATTGTGGCATTCTGCCCAGCATGAAACATGCTGTCGAGTGGCTGCTAACCTCAACAGTGGTCCCAACTTCATTCAGGGCTGGCACGCATTGCAGTTAGTGAGCACTTAGAAGCAGACGACACCTCTTCGGGGCAGGTGCATTCCGGCTGAAGCATTTGCCATAAGTGGCTGGGGAAAAGTGCCTGTCTGCAAAAAGAGTAACTTTGGATCAGCAGAGAAAACAGAGTGGGCTCAGACGCTGCACTAGAGGCCTCATTGCAGGAAGCGGAGAGAAGTGATATCCTCTATCCATATGGGGGACAGAAGTCATTTCAAATAGACAGTGCGAAGGCATTGGGAGCAGATAGCCATCACAATTAACGCATAGCCCTGAGAAACTGGCTACTGCGCCACTGCCAGGGTGCCCAGGTGTCAGGGTGGCATTGCCAGGGGTCGGGCCCAGGGGGCTGATGTACATAGAACATAGAAAATACAGCACAGAACAGGCCCTTCGGCCCACGATGTTGTGCCGAACCTTTGTCCTAGATTAATCATAGATTATCATTGAATTTACAGTGCAGAAGGAGGCCATTCGGCCCTTTGAGTCTGCACCGGCTCTTGGAAAGAGCACCATACCCAAACTCAACACCTCCAGCCAACACCAAGGGCAATTTGGACATTAAGGGCAATTTATCATTGGCCAATTCACCTAACCCGCACATCTTTGGACTGTGGGAGGAAACCGGAGCACCCGGAGGAAACCCACGCAGACACGGGGAGGGCGTGCAGACTCCGCACAGACAATGACCCAAGCCGGAATCGAACCTGGGACCATGGAGCTGTGAAGCAATTGCGCTATCCACAATGCTACCGTGCTGCCCTTAAGAACAAATAAATCTACACTATATCATTTTACCGTCATCCATGTACCTATCCAATAGCTGCTTGAAGGTCCCTAATGTTTCCGACTCAACTACTTCCACAGGCAGTGCATTCCATGCCCCCACTACTCTCTGGGTAAAGAATCTACCTCTGATATCCCTCCTATATCTTCCACCTTTCACCTTAAATTTATGTCCCTTTGTAACGGTGTGTTCCACCCGGGGAAAAAGTCTCTGACTGTCTACTCTATCTATTCCCCTGATCATCTTATAAACCTCTATCAAGTCGCCCCTCATCCTTCTCCGCTCTAATGAGAAAAGGCCTAGCACCCTCAACCTTTCCTCGTAAGACCTACTCTCCATTCTAGGCAACATCCTGGTAAATCTTCTTTGCACCTTTTCCAGAGCTTCCACATCCTTCCTAAAATGAGGCGACCAGAACTGTACACAGTACTCCAAATGTGGCCTTACCAAAGTTTTGTACAGCTGAATCATCACCTCACGGCTCTTAAATTCAATCCCTCTGTTAATGAACGCGAGCACACCATAGGCCTTCTTCACAGCTCTATCCACTTGAGTGGCAACTTTCAAAGATGTATGAACATAGACCCCAAGATCTCTCTGCTCCTCCACATTGCCAAGAACTCTACCGTTAACCCTATATTCCGCATTCATATTTGTCCTTCCAAAATGGACAACCTCACACTTTTCAGGGTTAAACTCCATCTGCCACTTCTCAGCCCAGCTCTGCATCCTATCTATGTCTCTTTGCAGCCGACAACAGCCCTCCTTACTATCCACAACTCCACCAATCTTCGTATCGTCTGCAAATTTACTGACCCACCCTTCAACTCCCTCATCCAAGTCATTAATGAAAATCACAAACAGCAGAGGACCCAGAACTGATCCCTGCGGTACGCCACTGGTAACTGGGATCCAGGCTGAATATTTGCCATCCACCACCACTCTCTGACTTCTATCGGTTAGCCAGTTCGTTATCCAACTGGCCAAATTTCCCACTATCTCATGCCTCCTTACTTTCTGCATAAGCCTACCATGGGGAACTTTATCAAATGCCTTACTAAAATCCATGTACACTACATCCACTGCTTTACCTTCATCCACATGCTTGGTCACCTCCTCAAAGAATTCAATAAGATTTGTAAGGCAAGACCTACCCCTCACAAATCCGTGCTGACTATCCCTAATCAAGCAGTGTCTTTCCAGATGCTCAGAAATCCTATCCTTCAGTACCCTTTCCATTACTTTGCCTACCACCGAAGTAAGACTAACTGGCCTGTAATTCCCAGGGTTATCCCTAGTTCCTTTTTTGAACAGGGGCACGACATTCGCCACTCTCCAATCCCCTGGTACCACCCCTGTTGACAGTGAGGACGAAAAGATCATTGCCAACGGCTCTGCAATTTCATCTCTTGCTTCCCATAGAATCCTTGGATATATCCCATCAGGCCCGGGGGACTTGTCTATCCTCAAGTTTTTCAAAATGCCCAACACATCTTCCTTCCTGACAAGTATTTCCTCGAGCTTACCAATCTGTTTCGCACTGTCCTCTCCAACAATATCGCCCCTCTCATTTGTAAGTACAGAAGAAAAATACTCATTCAAGACCTCTCCTATCTCTGCAGACTCAATACACAACCTCCCGCTACTGTCCTTGATCGGACCTACCCTCGCTCTAGTCATTCTTATATTTCTCACATATGTGTAAAAGGCCTTGGGGTTTTCCTTGATCCTACCCGCCAAAGATTGTTCATGCCCTCTCTTAGCTCTCCTAATCCCTTTCTTCAGTTCCCTCCTGGCTATCTTGTATCCCTCCAATGCCCTGTCTGAACCTTGTTTCCTCAGCCTTACATAAGTCACCTTTTTCCTCTTAACAAGACATTCAACCTCTCTTGTCAACCATGGTTCCCTCACTCGACCATCTCTTCCCTGCCTGACAGGGACATACATATCAAGGACACGTAGCACCTGTTCCTTGAACAAGTTCCACATTTCACTTGTGTCCTTCCCTGCCAGCCTATGTTCCCAACTTATGCACTTCAATTCTTGTCTGACAACATCGTATTTACCCTTCCCCCAATTGTAAACCTTGCCCTGTTGCACGTACCTATCCCTCTCCATTACTAAAGTGAAAGTCACAGAATTGTGGTCACTATCTCCAAAATGCTCCCCCACTAACAAATCTATCACTTGCCCTGGTTCATTACCCAGTACTAAATCCAATATTGCCCCTCCTCTGGTCGGACAATCTACATACTGTGTTAGAAAAGCTTCCTGGACACACTGCACAAACACCACCCCATCCAAACTATTTGATCTAAAGAGTTTCCACTCAATATTTGGGAAGTTAAAGTCGCCATGACTACTACCCTATGACTTCTGCACCTTTCCAAAATCTGTTTCCCAATCTGTTCCTCCACATCTCTGTTACTATTGGGGGGCCTATAGAAAACTCCTAACAAGGTGACTGCTCCTTTCCTATTTCTGACTTCAACCCATACTACCTCAATAGGGTGATACTCCTCGAACTGCCTTTCTGCAGCTGTTATACTATCTCTAATTAATAATGCCACCCCCCCACCTCTTTTACCACCCTCCCTAATCTTATTGAAACATCTATAACCAGGGACCTCCAACAACCATTTCTGCCCCTCTTCTATCCAAGTTTCCGTGATGGCCACCACATCGTAGTCCCAAGTACCGATCCATGCCTTAAGTTCACCCACCTTATTCCTGATGATTCTTGCGTTGAAGTATACACACTTCAACCCATCTCCGTGCCTGCAAATACTCTCCTTTGTCAGTGTTCCCTTCCCCACTGCCTCATTACATGCTTTGGCGTCCTGAATATCGGCTACCTTAGTTGCTGGACTACAAATCCGGTTCCCATTCCCCTGCCAAATTAGTTTAAACCCTCCCGAAGAGTACTAGCAAACCTCCCTCCCAGGATATTGGTGCCCCTCTGGTTCAGATGCAACCCGTCCTGCTTGTACAGGTCCCACCTTCCCCAGAATGCGCTCCAATTATCCAAATACCTGAAGCCCTCCCTCCTACACCATTCCTGCAGCCACGTGTTCAACTGCACTCTCCCCCTATTCCTAGCCTCGCTATCACGTGGCACCGGCAACAAACCAGAGATGACAACTCTGTCTGTCCTGGCTTTCAACTTCCAGCCTAACTCCCTAAACTTGTTTATTACCTCCACACCCCTTTTCCTACCCATGTCGTTGGTACCAATGTGCACCACGACTTCTGGCTGCTCCCCTCCCCCTTAAGGATCCTGAAGACACGATCCGAGACATCCCTGGCCCTGGCACCCGGGAGGCAACATACCTTCCGGGAGTCTCGCTCGCGACCACAGAATCTCCTATCTATTCCCCTAACCATTGAATCTCCTACAACTATTGCTTTTCTATTCTCCCCCCTTCCCTTCTGAGCCCCAGAGCCTGACTCCGTGCCAGAGACCTGACCGCTTTGGCCTTCCCCCGGTAGGTCACCCCCCCAACAGCATCCAAAACGGTATACCTGTTTTGAAGGGGAACGGCCACGAGGGATCCCTGCACTGTCTGCCTGGTTGTTTTTTTCCCCCTGACTGTAACCCAGCTATTCTTGTCCTGTACCTTGGGTGTGGTTACCTCCCTGTAACTCTTCTCAATCACCCCCTCTGCCTCCCGGATGATGTGTTAGGCAAGTTGGTTCGATGTGGACTGCACTCGATGCAGGGAAGTTAGAAACAGACGTCTAACACAGGAGAAGATCCAACACTGTTTTATTCAACTAGATGAACTGCTGTACATATTCAGCTGTGAGTCGACACTGTACTGATCTGACTAGTGACCTTGTAGTGGCCTGACCAGACTTACTAGCTACCGCATGGTGTTTGTGCTTGCTAGCTCGTGGACTCTGACTGTCCCAGTAGCTGGGTCCCGAGAGAGCGGGAAACCTAGTGCCCTCTGGCTTTATAGTGGTCGTGTCCTGTCTGGTGATTGGCTGTGCTGTGTTGTATGCTTACTGGTCATCCTATGTGTCAATCACTGCCTGTCTGTATCTCATTATATACATGAGTGGATATTATGACAGGGACCTTGTCAAGTAGAGGGGGGAGGGGAGTGAGGGTGGGTTCCTGGGGGCCTCTCAAAGCCTGGGGGATGAGGAGAGTCTAAAAAGTGTGGGTGGGGGTCTGAAAGGGGGAATGAAAGACTGGGGCTCCTGGGCTCACCGGCAGGAAATTCCTTCGACTGCAACCTCGGCAGCAAAAATAACTGTGCCGTTGGATAGCAGGATATTTTCAGCACCTGCATCAGCTCTGAGAGAACCTCATCCAGAGGCTCAACATCTGGCTGAGACCCAGCTGAGTCCTGGGATCCAGCAGACCTCCGGCTGCCGTCTCCCTCGGATGTTCCTGCCTCCACCTGATGTGGAACACCAGCTGTGTGGTGCTCGGCAGATAGTGCCCCTGAAGCCTGTCCACTAGTGTGACCCACTGAGGTGTGTGTCTCTGTGCTGGTGGAAGGTGCGGGTGATAGCTGTGACTGCCCAACAGTGTTCGCTCCGAGGTGTTCTCTTGGGTGGCAGGGCTTGGGTTATGAGTCCGGATGACCCGGCTCCATCAGATGGAGATCCCGCAAGACAATGGACATGTGGTCAGTGAAAGGGAAGGATAATTTTGCGGGACACAGCAACTCCCTTGAGACAGACCATCTGGATGAAGGGGCAGTGGATCCTCACCTCTCTGGCTGCAGGCCGACCTCGCTGTTGGTCATTGTTCTCTCCTCAGGCAACCACGTGATATCCAGTGCCCCTTCCTCATAGGGGGATGAGGACTCGGATCCCTGGCATCCTCCATCCTTCTCTCTCTCTCAACCCCCGCCCCCCCCCCCACCGCATCTTCATCCTATCCCTCTTATTATGGGCTATCTTCTCCTGTGGGGATAATGAGAGGGCATTGTGAGCCGCACGCTTGATGGGTCAGGGGGTGTCTATATCAGGTGACATATGTGGGCACCATGCCTAGACATGAAAGGGTTGTGCTGCTGGGTGCCAGGGGTTCTGAGGAACAATCTTGAATATTAGATGTCGGGAGGATGCGATGTGTCAGCCAATGGATTGGGGCAGGAAGGGTTGGAAAATTGAAAGGTGGCCGGCAGAACCGATGCCTTGAGAGAGGAGGTAACTTCCCCTTGCAGCTCGTTGGAGGTCATTTGTCTTCTTCCTACATTGGATGGCATCCCTGCACATTATGCTGCCCACACTGGCAGCTGGTGGCACTGCCTCCCAGGCGGCATTGCTGACCCTGCTGCGAATCTCCAACCGCCTCAGGGGAACAGGGTGCCCTGTCCCTCATCCATGGCATTGCCACTGGGATTGAGTGGCAAGGGAGCGGTTAAAAGCAGCTCTCCCTTGTTAGCAGCGAGCAAGCTGAGGCATGAGTCAGGCGAATCAGACGGCAAGCATGGCGAGAAGCCTGTCCTGGTCCCCCCATGCCGACACTATAGTTAAGAAAGCCCACCAACGACTCAATTTTCTCAGAAGACTAAGGAAATTTGGCATGTCACCTACGACTCTCACCAACTTCTACAGATGCACCATAGAAAGCATTCCTTCTGGTTGTATCACAGCTTGGTATGGTTCCTGCTCTGCCCAAGACCGCAGGAAACTACAAAAGATCGTGAATATAGCCCAATCCATCATGCAAACCAGCCTCCCATCCATTGACTCTGTCTACAATTCCCGCTGCCTCGGAAAGGCAGCCAGCATAATTAAGGACCCCACGCACCCTGGGCATACTCTCTTCCACCTTCTTCCATCAGGAAAAAGATATCAAAGTTTGAGGTCACGTACCAACTGACTCAAGAACAGCTTCTTCCCGACTGCCATCAGACTTTTGAATGGACCTACCTTGTATTAAGTTGATCTTTTCTCTACACCTTGCTATAACTGTAACATTACATTCTGCAGTCTCTCCTTCCTTCCCTATGTATGGTATGCATTGTTTGTACAGCATGCAAGAAACAATACTTTTCACTGTATGCTAATACATGTGACAATAATAAATCAAATCAAAATCAATTCAAGTTCAAGCGGGGGGTGGGGGGGGGCGGGGGGACACACTCATGTTTTTGCCCTAAGTGCGGGTGAATATAGGCCGCAATCCCGACCTGAAGCACCCCACCAAACCCACCCAAAATGGGTGAATCATGCCCAGAGATAACAAGCAGGATTTTCAAAGGGCCAAGGGGTCGGAATCCAGTGCGAGTGGGAATTAAAAAGCATGGCCCCAGGGGCCGGCTCGAGATTCTGATGCCTCAGGGACAGTCATGAATTTTCACACTGGGGGGAGAGCACCATATCATCATTATTGCTGGAATTAACTGCTGGAGTGTCTTACGCCACAACGACCGCAGTGGGCACCTCAATGGCAAGTAGAGATAGGCAGTAAATGCTGACCGAACCAGCAATACCCACAATCCGAGGATACATTTTTATAAAAACAAGATGCACTCAATTGGATGCTGCGATAGATCAGCTGCATACAGATTCATCTATAAATGTGAAAGTAAATTGATATTCCAGACAAGGAATCCAAAGCATCCCTTGAGGTCGGCATTTGTAAATGACTCCCTTAGAATGTTAAACCTAACACACTTGAGCAGTGAAGATCAGCACCAGTTACCATGGCTGCTGCTGCATATCATCAGGCACTGTATTCATAGTTTTATTGATGTACATTTCAAATATATATCTGAAATGGAAATGCTTTCTTTGTTGAAGGGTTTTTGCTTTATAACAGCAACTTTTAGTTATATCATGCCTTTAATGTAATAAAAAGTCCCAAGGCAATACACAGGAACATTATAAAAACTGAATATGACACATATAAAGATATAAGGGAAAATGACCTGAAGCTTGATCAAAGACGCCATTTTAAGGAGCGTCTTGAAGGAGGAGACTGAGATAGAGAGGCAGAGAGGCCGACGGAGCGAATTTAGGAGGTTAGAGAAGGCAGTTTGTTATGGGTCCGGGTTTACAGAACCCCAAAGTGTTTCATGGAGTTCAACCGACCCACAACTTTTAATAGATTGTGGTGTGGG